>NC_060142.1:372141357-372813024 GCF_021461385.2 Schistocerca piceifrons
AAGGCATAATTTCCCCTCGTCGCGCTGTAGCTAAAATTTATCTCGTCGATGTTACATGCTGTCGTCTGCTATTGCTATTATCCCAAGGTGGAAGAGTTGTATACATCTTATTCAGCCCTAGAATGCACAAATCAATCAGTTTCACATTCTCCTCGTTTAAGATCTCCTCCGCAGATGGGGTCGAAACGCTGAGTTTCAAAAAGAAATACATCCGATCATTGATAAGTGTGACTTTTCCGGGAACGAAAGTTTACGTTTTACAATAGGTTTACTTTTAATGTAGTGATAAAAACGCAACGTCACCAATCGTACATGATCTAACAACTGTATACGTACAAGTTCTCAAGTATTACTGTCTTCCACATTTCATTGCAGACAGTCGAAGAAAGATGCAGTGCATCTTGCGAGAGCCTGCGTAGAAAACTTCAAGACCCCTTTTGGTGGGCAGAGCCCACAGATATTTTCTGTATCCCTACTTTTATTTTATGAAGAGATCGTGAAGATAAAATCAGGAAAATAATAGATGTTACAGAAGGGCAGAGGCCGTTATTCTTTCCACGTCCCATCCTTGATTGTACCGTGAACAGTTCTTGATATATGTTACAATGAAAAGCACCCTCTGCCACGCGATACCCAGTAAATCCAACAGAGCTGATATATCTGTAAATGAACGTATTTCAAATTCTTCGTTAACCGGAGATACTTATTACGTATTGGATCGAACGCCAGAGTTTTTCCTGCTGTGTTTTTGTCGTACAAAATGCTGTAGCTTATCGAGTTGTAGGAATTGTTTGTCACTGAAATAACTAACAGACTTGAGCGTTCTGTAGATTTTACAGCCATTCGCATGGAATCAGTTTCTGCCTTGACCCTTGACCCCAGCGCCTGCAAGCATGTTCCCCCCCCCCCCCCCCCCCCAAAAAAAAATAAACAAAAAAAAAAGTGTTCCAATGGCTCTAAGCACTATGGGACTTAGCATCTGAGGTCATCACTCCCCTAGACTTAGAACTACTTAAACCTAACTATCCTACTATCCTAAGGACATCACACACATCCATGCCCAAGGCAAGATTCGAACCTGGGACCGTAGCAGAAGCGTGGTTCCGGACTGAAGCGCGTAGAACCGCTATGTCACATGGGCTGATCAGATTTTGATCATTTTGCAAGGGCATTATAGCGCCCTCCAACCTTCCATGAGTTTAAAATTAATACGAGCGCATTTTCTGTTTTCACATATCTATGCAGCACCCAGCTTCTCCTGGAGCAGGTCAATGAGCGACCACAAATTACCAAGCGCAGAGCTGCCTTGTGATCTTCGTCTACCATGTTGTTGAGGGCCTACCTCAACCACGACAAAAGAACTATGCCTAGTGTGAGTTCGCTAAGGTGGAACTACTCGAGGCTGCTCGCAAATTGCGGTGCGCACATTCTACAAACGTAGTAGGTTTAAATGCCATTGCTTTATCATAAATTAAAGTGCGGCTAGCCCGAAAGCTTCCAAATATCCCTTGCACACACCTGATTTGCGTTTTAGACGAGTTGGGAGAATCTAACAAAAGCGCGTAAACACGTCTACACATGCAAAGACGCACGGGTTACACTGTCTAGAGCGGACCCATACATATTTTCTGTACATGCTTTTCAACCGCAGCAAAAGGAAAAATCCTTTGTCGTTTGTTCACTACATGTGTGCTGACAGCACAGATTTTACACTCCAACACCAATGTCTTAATTTGTTTATTCCTCCCCTTCCAGATGAAATTCTCTCTTACCTTCAACCGCGTTTTGATAACATCCGTATGACCGCCCTGCAACGCTTCATGATAGTACATAAACACTAAAGGAACAGAATTAATCGGCAGTACGGCAGTATCACCTTGGCTTCCACCACCTGCGCAACACGGTACGTTTCCCTTCGCACAATGGGGTTCAGTCGCCTTCCCCTTTCTTATCCTTTCCTTGTTAGATTTCATCTCATGGTCAATATACATTTGTACCGCAACACACTTCAAAAACAGTAAAAGGCCTCTAAGAATAGCACAGCACTGGTTGCTTAAAGGTTCCGTTGAGCCCTCCGCCAGGACGTATTCGCCCAGGTGTGCGTCCCACTCCTGATTAAACATCCGACTAAATCCATCGCCCACGACGTTTCAGTACCATTAAAACTGCTAAGTTTGTACTGAAACGCTGATATACGTGCTGTCCATCTTGGTTTTGCTAATACCCAGATGAGTGCTTTGTTGCCGGTTTGTAAGAAAAAGGTAGATCTTCCATATATAGCTTAAACGTCTCGAGGGCGAATAAAACAGCCAGTGCCTCCATTTCTTATGCGGCACCATTTCTTCCAGTGGAGAACGGCTTCGTGAAGAGTATTCAACAGGCTGTCTCTCGGCCACCGCATCCTGCCAAAAGATTGCCGAGTTTCATCACACGCGAGGCAAGGTTAGTACTAGTGAAGGAGGGGACTCGTTTTACTCGCACTGAACTGGGCGCCATTTCAAAACGTTGGTTTTATCTGCACATGGAGATTGCTTCCAGTCTCCCATCTCTCTCTCGGGAATGAGTCAACGGTTCAGCTGGACCAA
Source organism: Schistocerca piceifrons (assembly GCF_021461385.2). NCBI lineage: Eukaryota > Metazoa > Arthropoda > Insecta > Orthoptera > Acrididae > Schistocerca > Schistocerca piceifrons. Next base: position 372,143,943 of record NC_060142.1, read on the forward strand.
ATCGGACTGGGTCTATTAGAATTCTACTTCAAGACAATCTTCAAGGTTTGCCCGCCTGTTAGCAAAATTACGCAAAAAGATGCTTTTTAACGTTCCGTGGTCGAATTTGCGGATAAGGTTTTGGATAAAGTGACTCTGTCAGCGCTTGGGAAAGATCTGAGCTCCACGACTACACCTAGAATATTGCATGTAACTGATATTATTAGTGCTATTGAATAAACTGTTATCGCCTCATCCCAATGAAGCTGCAGAAGACATCAGACGTGGAACGTGTCGCGAACTTACGAGAACTCCTCCTCAGAAGGGCAAAATTTCCTCGATGGAAAGAGCCGAACTACGAAATCTACTGGAAGATATTCATACGATGGTCCTTCCAGCGGCAAAGGGAAACGTTACTGCGCTGTTACTAAGTGAGATCATTCAACAGAAGGTTTAGAGCCTGTTGAGTGAACCAACGTGCCGGAAGACTGATAAAGATCCCACAATGAGAACAGAAAAAAAAGCAGCAGCGTTGCTAAATTCTTCTTCCCTTCCGCAAGAAGTGAAATCATTAATACCTCATAGTTCTACTCTACGACGGTCATACGGACTTCCACAAATTAACAAAGAAGGTCTTGTATTAACGTCCTATTGTGAACAATATCAGTGCTCCAACATGTACATCTTGTGTCGTTACTGAACCCTTTTGTGGGAAAGTGTTCCCATCATATGCGCCACTCTGGTAACTTTATTAATAGACTGAAGGCACTTCAATTCAACTCGTCAGACTTATCAGCAAGCTTCGATGTTGTCCCCCTCTATACTAGGGTCCCTCTGATTGATTCATTGTCACTCATCAGTAGTAAGTTCAAAGCTAATTCAACAGTGCTATTTCATCACGCTCTTTCCTCAACCCACTTTTTATTCAACAGTGAGTATTTTGAGGAACTTGGCGGTGTTGCCATGGATTGTCCATTCGCCCCTCTTTTAGCAAACTCTTTTATGGAAGACTTAGGGCACTTGATTTGGAAGAACTTTAGGCAAAAGCCTTCTTGCGATATGTGAACGATACTTCTGTAGTGTAGCCTCAAGATGAGGAAGCTCTTTGCAGCATCTGAATTCTACCCAAGAAAATACCGAATTTACTATGGAAGTGGAGAAAGGTGGCTGTCTGTCACTTGGTCAGGAAGAATGTGGATGGATCATACGGGGGGGGGGGGGGGGGGGGCATTCCGTCTACTGTAAGCCCACACATCCAGGCCTGTATCTCCATGCGTCTTGCTGCCACCACCCATCGCAAACTATGGGCGCCTTTCGAGCGTTGATGCAGTTGGCACAAGTTGTGTCAGACGGAGACAGCCTTGCAAAGGGTTGGAACACCTACTATCGGTGTTCAATGATGATCGATATTCTTCACATCACATCAGTACAACTTAAAGGAAGAAGAATCTTGACCAGCCGCAAGAGAAAGAGGAGAAGTAACTGTTCAAGACCAGGGTGTTCCTCCCGAAACGTCGGCAATATTTAGTCGAAATTAGACAGAATCTTAATAAAACTTCATGTAAAAGTAATCTCTCGCCCACCTACAAGGTTTTGTGTTCTGCTCGGTTCGGCAAAGGACGATCTGGAATCGCAGGAGGCTGGAGTCTACAGGATTGTGGCAAAGTCTACATTGGTCAGACAACGCACACAGTGAGTGAAATATGCGTTGAACATGGTCGCCGCACTCTCATTTCTCAGCCCAACAAGTCAGCCAAAGCGGAGCGTCGTATCTCCACAGGACATTCCATGGATTACCCTGCCACAGACATTTTGGTCGCGACGAGATCCTTCTGGGATGCAATTACATTGGGGAACAGCCATTCTATTGTACTAGATCTGTGACTTGCTCTTAACTAATTTTTGGTCTCTGAATTCAAAACTGTTAGCAGTTTTTCTCCATCACATCAAGTTTTTAAACTACAGGATACTCTCTATTTATCCTAAAAGTCATTAAAAATGGCATACAAAGGAAAATAAAGTGGGTTCTAACCAAACGTAGTATGATATTGGAATATTTTGTTCATTCAAAGTTTATTATCATATTCTAAGTTACATTGTATTTATACAAATAATAAAAACCAAAGAAATTAGGGTACAGATTTTCGCTTATAACTTTTCCTACAATGTTCCATCTGGGGACATTCTCACTTGATGCTCCAACAGTAGTCAGCCGTCATACCGACATCAGACCTGCCTTGATACCTTGCTTCCATGACCTTCAAATCTTGGTGGAATCACTCACCCTGTTCATCGCCAACATTACCAAGATTTTCTGCAAAGTAAACAAGAAGGCTATGTAAGAAATGCAGTTTGATACTCATGTTACAGCCAAGCTTTTTAAAGCTCCCTAAGAGTTTTTGAACACTTTCGACGTAATTATGGGCTCGCGTATTTCCTAGAAAGTCCATGAAAATACTTTTGAATGCCAACCAAGCATTCGCTCCAAGTTTGGTCACTCTTTCTATGAAACGTTCATCTTTAATAAGTTGCCGAAGCTGTGGCCCATCAAAGACACCACCCATCATCTTCTCATACGACAAGCTAGGAAAAGCCGAAATGATATACTTAAAACAGTCCCCTGCTGTTGACAGATCTCTAACAAATTGCTTCATGAGACCTAGTTTTATATGCAAATGCGGAAATATAATGTTTATTCTGTCGACAAGTGGATGATTTACTATGTTTGGATCACCATGTTTAAGGTCAGATCTTTTTCGACCACTTTGACTGCACCCAATGCTTCTCACGAGCTCCGCTGTCCCACATACACAGAAAACACGGATACTTGGTATATCCGCATTGCTGGCCAAGAAGGAAAGAAACCATTTTAAGGTCAACACAGATGATCCATTGGTGAAAGTTATATTGCAACACGTCAATGACCTTCTTTATGTCTTTGTATTTTTCATGCAAGGAAACTGAATGGCCTATTGGAACTGAAGCGTATAAATTTCCATTGTGGAGGAGAACACACTTCAAGCTACGTTTTGAGCTATCTGTAGACAATGGCCATTCGGTTGCACTATAGTCTGATATTCCCAATTCCTTCATTATACCAGGTATGTTGTGGCAATACACAAATCCATCAGCACTCCGAAAGAACTGCAGAAATGCACTTTCTCTCGATCGGAGGTAGGTGATTATAGCTCCTTTTTCTAACATGTTTTTTCGTGCAGTCTTGATACTAGAGGTTCTGATGCTTTTGTGGATAGTCCCAAATTCCGTACCAAATCATTTAACTCATGCCGATTAAATCCTTTACGAACAGAATCATCATCACCTTTAAAATCTTCGTCGCTGCCGTCACTTCGATTTTCACCCGACGTATTTTCTTGTATTTCCAAATCCTTGAAACACTGGCACTGGAATTTCAGTGAATGCGGCACAGGGCGTATAGCTGACTTTAAAGCAGAGTAATCTACTTCATATTTTTTTGTATCCTGACGTTTTTACTATACAAAAGTAGCAATCACTGGAGTGGTCTTAGGGTTCTCGCCAAATCATTGATATACCAAACGGAAGTTCATCGCGTGTACCTTTCGTCCACATTATCAACCCTCCACACACTGCTTGCAGACTTTGTGAGGGGCCCATGATCTATCTTCGTCACCAATTTTTACTTTAAAATAAGCAAAATACACCTGTTTCCTACAGCGTCTCATGAGTAACTGACCACATTAGTCTAGATAATAAGAACCTAAACATGTCGCGCGGCGTCTCTATCCACTCCAGTCGTCACTGGTTTAAGGTTCGCCGACAGAGTGCAGCTTTGCTTTCTGTAACAAACAAGTTACCTGTCAGAAGCGTAGCCGCATGCGCAACAACTGTAGAAACAAAACTTGACGTGACAGGAAAAAACCAATTACAGTTTTGGAATCAGCATGTCCATTTACCTCTAAAACAGCCTAAGAATCAAATTCAACAGAAATTAAGTTACAAATTGTTCCACAGTGTTATCAATGAATCGGTGGAAATACGTTTTGCACAAGACCTTATTAGTCATGATTTCAACTCCATATGACTTCACAAGAAAAACATTTTATGGCCAATGACACGTCTTCTGACATTTTATTTTATTAATTGTGACACCTGAGTTTTAATTCCGAGAGTGCGCACTCCGATAGAGAGCGCGCATGTAGTACCACCTTCCACGTGCGCCTGCACCATAGATCGAGCAGTAATCCAAGCGAACACTTAACTCGGAAGAGGTCGCTCATGTAGCGGCTGCCTTTTTGCGTATACGTCTTCCCGCCTACTTTTGGTATAAAGGTAGCGACAAGAACTAGCAACCTGCTCTGCTTAACACTCACATGAAGATGGCTGAATGGTTGTCAGCCGATTATTGTGGCAGGAAGTCGACGTTACCCGCCTATAATCCCGAAACTCCGTGGAATTCTCTTTATGCCAGGAAAGAATTACACTTTCACTGTTGGCTAGTATGAGTGTATTGTCAATAATTGAAGGTATTGAAAGACCTGATAGAGAATAAAACAAGTCACAATCAGCATGAAGAGCAAGCAGGACTCCGAGCACTACAACATCTTCAAAATGAAACTAATGTGCGAAAAACACTGAAAAGTTGGACTGCAGACGCATATTACATTGGTTGACATAGCGGAAGCATAAGATAATTTACCCACCAAAAATCTGTGGAAGGAGGTAGAATTAGATCAAAGACCGCTAAAAAGCTGTAATGAAATACTATGGAAATAACTTAGCGAGACTAACGATTGTGAGTAGTTGGACAGAAGAACTCGAGGTGATAAAGGGTCTGCGGCTGGGATGTGAGCTTTCAACAGCTATCTTCAAGCATTATCTAGGAGGAATCCTGCGGACTTGGAATAGTAAATACCAGGTTATAGGAGTGATAGTAGGGAACGCAAAGGTGTTGAGCCCATATTTTGCAGATGACCATATTGTATTAGCAGAAGATGAAGATAATCCGAGCTGTATGATCAAAGCTTAGAAAAAAATGCAGACGGTATGACATGAAGATGAACATGAAGAAGTATGAGAAAAAATAAGTAATTTGGAGCTAGGTGGAGGAGTAATTGTACGGGTGAAAAAAGTATGAGATATTATTTAATAAACAGGGAACAAGTAGTGATGATATTATTAGCAGGATTGATAAAGGATGAGCTGTAACAAGGGCAGTGAACTCTGATCCACGGAACAAAGAGATAAGAGCAACAATGAAGAAGATAAGGTATAAGACTGCAGTCAAGAATATTATTCCGTAAGGACCTAAAATCTGGAGCGTTAACAAAAAAATTTGAATTAACTGCTCGCCACTGAGATGGGTTACTTAAGATGAAGCTCAATCTGTACTAGATGGATAACATAATAAAAGAAGTAATCTGACACAGGATGAAAATGGATAGTGACATCTGTGACGACATTCAACAGAAACAGTTGTTGTGGTTGGGAATGAAGGCAAGATACAAAATATGATACCATGATGGATACCATTCCAGCGGAAGGAAAGGGTTTGTCCACGACCAACTGGCGAAATGATGTGGAGGAGACAATGGAAGCAATGAATATGAACGTTGAGGAAGACAAGAGAGAAGAAGATGTCGACTGTGGGTGGAGAAGCGGATTCAGCAGTAGATAATCCGCAAGAAGGAAAACAAAACGAAGTGGAAGATTTACATGAGGTTCCACTGCAGGCTATTAACGAAGGTCGAGCATACGATTTCGATTCCCAGATACGTGGGCGGCTCTATGACCTTTTAAGTAATTGAAACCTATACGTTGTCCTTGACTGTGAGTGTTCATCAGAGACCAATGTATCGCCAGGAATGCTCCACGTAAGTGTAATACGACCGCTGTTAGTCTCTCTATACATAACCGACCTGACGGACAGACTGAGCAGCAATTTACAGCTATTTGCTGGTGACGCTGTGGTGTACGGAAAGGTGCCGTCGTTGAGTGACTGAAGTGGGCTACAAGATGACTCACACTGATTTTGTAGTTAGTGCAATGAATGAAAGCTTACTCTAACGTAAGTTAATGCGGTTGAGTAGGAAACACAACCCTGTAATGTTCAAATACAGTACTAGTAAATGGAATGAGCACTTCAGGTTGGTGGAGGGAAAGGCGAACGAGGTAACTTTGGGAAAAGTGAAGCTCATATATAAAGGAGACGGAGTATAGAACGTAAATATGACCCATTCTTCATTTCTGCTCGAATTTTTGCGATCCACACCAGATCGGATTAAATGAAGACATCGAAGCAGTTCCTAGGTGCATTACTAAGTTTGTTACCAGTAGGTTCGATCCACATCCAAGTGTCATGGAGATTCCCTGTGAAATCAAACAGTAATTGCGGAAATATAAGAGTAACGGCATTTGAGGTCTACTGCAAAATGATTCTACTACCGTCAACGTACGTATCCCGTAAGGAACACGAAAATAAGGTGCGAGAAATTAGGTCTTGAAGCGAACCTCTGATACGGTCGTTTTTCCCTTCATTTGAAAGACAAATATGTTAGGAAATGACTATTAGTGGTATGTTTTACCCTGCGCCGTGCACTGTACGCTGAGTTGTGACGTGTGAATGTAGATGTAGATGTGCAGAGATTTGGATGGTCTAATAACTTCCTCACGTGACAGTACATTTGTGGTCACCTTTAACTGTCTCATCCAGGGTGAAGACAATGTATATGGAGGATGAAGAATAGGAATATTGCCGACAACTTCAGTTTCATACTTTACTCTTTCTAACTCACCTAATCAGTCACTAAACACGTCCCTAAATTCTTGACCTAAATTAATTATCTACTTCATTGATTCAGGTGGTAAATATTCATCGTCACCACATCAGTATCGACTGAATCGGTGGCTTTGTTTTGAGGACCTGCTCTTCCATTCACCACATGATTCTACTTCATTTATTCAGGTGGTAAATATTCAACGTTATAAGTCACCACATCAGTATCGACTGAATTGGTGGCTTTGTTTTGAGGACCTGCTCTTCCATTCACCACATGCTTGCAAAGCTCCAATACTTTCTGGTGGTGAAAACTCAAAACTTTCTCTTACTCAACCCCCCTTCCCCCACCCCCCCACACACACACAGATACATATATAGGGCTTTATCCGTTGCTTAGCTAATTATGCTTTGTAAATATGTTGCATCAGAGTAAACGAACTGTCCAATGAACGACTGAAACGCCTTGCTGAACCCGCAGGACAGGACTGATAGAACAAATTGTGGAAAGTGGCCAAAATAAGGGGCTGTCAGTTACAATCGAACATACAACTTTATTAGTTGATCAAACATTACAAGAGCCAAAACCATTTTTTAAACACACAGCTTTAATTTTTGGGACTTAATTACCGGCTGAAAGACACTGTAATTTAAAAACGGCGTAAGGCCAATAAGTTATAACGTAAGCATAATCAGAAATTCAAAAGGCAAGCCTTATCTTAATACAGTTCTTTAGTTAGGCTGAGGTAAACAAGTTAAATTCAAATCGGCTGAAGGCCAGAGACTTAAAAATTGAAAAAAATTTTAAAATGTCAAAGGGCTTGAGTGAAATTCTGAAGGCCTTAAGAGTAAAACAACTATAATTTAAAACACAAAACCGGCTAGAAGCCATACAAGTACCAACAACAAGAACAAATTAAAAAATAAGGCAGTAAACGCAAGGGCGCCCAGACGTTCAAGGGTCGGCATGTAATTGAAACACTAAGGCTCGCTTAGGTGAGACATGCAGTCGGCCCAACCATCCTCAATCGACGGCAACCCAACCGACAGACCAACAGACCAATGTTCAAGGTGGTTTCCGCTCCACACTTGCACCAAGGTTCGCTCCGCACTCGCACCAAAATTCCAACGATGCTGACAGCTGAGACTGTAGAACCAAAAAGAATGGGTCACAGACGATCCATAAGGGGTGGAGGACCCGAAAACCCACGTCGTTTAATCAAACGACAGATAAACTCAGAGGCCGAACACCGACAACCCTTAAAAAAACTTGTCAGTGAAAATCACGTAAACTACACACAGCCTCACGAATACCTGCACGACGACTAGACAATGCTCACGGCAGTAACCGCAATAACGAGTGGGCGGACACAGCCAATCCATAAGAAATCGCCGGCCATATATACATCGTCTAACATGACGATCGGCCGACGATCAACCAAAGTCGTCCCCACTCAAACACGTGTGTCGGCAATCGTCGAGCAAGTAATTGCTATCCGCACCTTCCTGACACTGCTGCCCCACTGGTGCTACGTCGCAACTGCGCCTACCGACCAACTGCCACACAACAGCACGGAAACAACACTAAAATAACTGGGCAGTCGACGACACAAGCTATACACTATATCACAAATATCTGGACGAAGAACGCGACCAGTGGTAAAAGCAGTGACTATGTAATGACGAGGACGAACCACGAGTTGAGACACGCACATCGCCAACCCATAAACGATCGGCAAGCAAACACGTCGTCCGGTGAGACGACCAAATTGTCGATCAACCAAGACCGTCCCTATTGAAACCATTTGTGCCGGCAACGATCGAGCGAGCCAAGGCTACCTCACTGCCGCTCCAACACGACCGAATTTCTGCCGCGCCCCAATTGTCCGACTGTCAAGTCCGAACTCCACTCTTGGCGCGTTACAACTCACTGCCAGATACGAACCAACTCCGAACACACGACAACCGGGAAGTAATAGCAGTTAGAAAAGATAATACGCCAGGGCTTATATTGATAAGCGCAGCTGCTGCCGCTCTCGGGCAGGCAAAGCAGCAGCTCAGTGACACAAGTAATTGAAACTAACGTAACGAGGTGGCAGTATGGCAAAATACGATGTTAAATAAGAGATGGCACGAACACGAGCGACGCACGGCTCAACGTCAAATCATTTTTTTAAGTAAACGAACTGTCAGATATGTAACAAAATGTATTCCCTACGTTTAAAATTATTGATGTCATAGAATCTTTACGAACTAAACGATGACAGTTTACTACAGAAGCAATTTAAACGTCAAATCAAATTAGATGTATGTACCGATGTCTTACTGCAGTGTATAATTAATCACTTGGACAGCCACCATATGTGTAGATAATATAACCAATGTCGAATTTGAACGTTACTTGAGAATGGCAATGAAGTTGAAACAGCTGTCGTGATAAGGAATATGGAACTTACTGCAGCTAGACTGGGCCTTTCCTTTTCAGAAAGTCATACTATGGCGTGTACCATGCTGGATGTCCAATAGAACTAAAAAAATTAATTTAAAAAAAGGGCTAGATAACAGTTGCACACCATTAGACACCTTACCCATTACCAGTTCTTAGCTCATGTGTATCAAGAAGCTTAGGCAGCGAATAGTCCCGCATAACTTTAAAAAAAAGAAGATTAAATACACGCAGATGACACTTATACACAGAAGGGTTAAACGAACTGATGCTCTGAAGGAATGAGCAAATACCTAACGTCCATCTCTTAGTTACACTAAGCATACACTAAACTCAAATATTAAATACCTTGAACAAGTTTACCTCGAAGAGTGTATAAATTCTGAAGCGATCACTTACGATGAACAGAGCTAACTCTATGTACTATTTAAGACATTCCCGATGTAATATCTAGTTGATAGGTTCTCGAGCTGGCCGGAGAGGCCGAGCGGTTCTGGGCGCCACAGTCTGGGACTGCGCGACCGCTACGGTCTCAGGTTCGAATCCTGCCTCGGGCATGGATGTGTGTGATGTCCTTACGTTAGTTAGGTTTAAGTAGTTCTAAGTTCTAGGGGGCTGATGACCTCAGACGTTAAGTCCCATAGTGCCCAGGTTCTCGAACATAACGTAGTATGGTATCGTGATAAGAACAATGTTGGGGCTAGACATCATTAACTACGGCCATGGAAGCTGAAGGAACTCGCAAATTTTTAAGTCGGCTTGGTGAAAAACTGCAGACGTGAGGAAGAGGGGCTATAATTTCATTTAAGAGGATGGTGACATCCAGAATCCCCTGTCACACAAAACGATTGTGGATCTGGAAAGCTAGTTCAAGCTGCACACCCCAGCGCACGTTTATAGTCAATGTACTGTATACAGGCTAGCCGTCCTGACGTCGTGGGCTTTGTGCATGCTAGCTGTCCTGACATCGATACCCAATCACTGTTAAGTCATTGAAATCATTTCACAGTATGAAACATTTGGAGCAACGTTTGAATTTTTTATGTTTGTTTAACACAAATAATTGTGAGATGTTATTTATAAGATATCAGTCTGAACAACGTAATCAGAAAGTGTCTGGTTGAATAAAGTAGTGTATCTGACGAGAGTTTGTCGCACCGCTATGTGCAAAATGTGAAATACAGCTTAAAATTGATCATGGTACTATTTTTAACGTTTAATAAAGCGACATTTATCTGCAAATTAATTAAACACGAATGCTGTCTTCATCTAAAATGTCTGAAACTGCCGAAAACTGTATCCAGCAGAACAGACGTGTAACTTTCAGGCTGAAATCTGTCCATAGCATTCGGTCACGTGACGGGAACGATGAAGAGGAAATCAGATAGTGTTTCGTGATCTTTGGATGTCCATAGCTTCTTGGGTTAGGTATTCGGCAAGGCTGAGAGGTTAAGGAGCTACATGTTTTCCAGGGTGTTCAGTGGTTGGAAGATTTCGATGTGCACCTATTCTCGATCAGCTTTTCTTTTTTGGTATACCAGCTTGCAATTTAGAACATACTGGAACAGTGAGTGCTAGTTGTGACACGACGTACTGTAAATAGAGGAGCGGTAACTGATTATCGTCGTGCAGATCATTTGGTTTACGCGCGCAGTAGTCTAGAGGCCATATGGTTCAGCACTGACGACCGCCGGTGGGATGTTGTGGAGCTGCGCGGAAAGCCTGGGACCATGCTGAACTGTCGAACCCACGCACGATTTCCAGATATGATGTTATGTCTGCACAGCACCATGCACGCACAGGGAACTACCCCGATGAGCCAGGACATTACGACCACCTATCTAATAGCCGGTATGTCCACCTTTGGCACGGATAACAGCGGCGAAACGTCGTGGCATGGAAGCGTTGGTAGGCCGCTGGAGGTAGTTGGCATGACATCTTCACACGTAAATTACTTAATTCCCATAAATTCCGAGAAGGGGGGCGATGAGAACTGACGCCATGTTCCATCATATCTAAGATGTGTTCTATTGGGTTCGGATGGGGTTGGTGTGCCGGCACATCAATTACAACTCGTCACTATTGTAACATCCCCTTTGAACAATTTATACAGGACTGTGCTTAACCTGACACACAATGTTTTTGTTAGCGCAACGCAATCTGACTTTCGATAATTCGTACAAAAGAATGGGCCCTGACTAACATTAACCTATACCTTTCACAAATCACTTACCTCACAAAAATCTTCGCTGCTCAAGCTACTGCAATACAGCGAGCGCCACTACTGCCAGCTAAATAAAAGATTCAATCTATGGAAGGCACTAACTACTGATAGGGATAGTTAGCAAATGAAAGATATTAATAGAGAACGAACAATGTATTTACCTTGATATCATCACAAGTCATAATATATATATCAGTTCATGACACATTACAAACCTCCGCCATCTCTCTCCCCACATCCACCACTGCTGGCGGCTCACCTCCAACTGCGCAACGCTACGTGCTGTTCACATCCAGCTGCCGATGCCCAACACTACAATGGCAGACAACAATGCAAACTAGCCACAGACTGCACACAGCACAGCCAGTGATTTTCATATTGAGCGCTACGTAACGTTGCCAATAAGAAAACATAAACAGCCTACTTACATAGAGAAAGCATAAACAGCCTACTTACATAGCCCCCATGCTCCCCACAAAAAATTTTACAAAATATTTTTGGGCAGTGGCCAATACATATTTGTTAAAATTTTTCACCATCGTAATTACAATAACAAAGAAATCAAATGCACACACTTATTGATACAATGTTGGTCAAAGGCTAAAAATTTCTCACAGTCCATAAAGACAGTCCACATTGTTCATCACAGTAAAAATGCAGAGTTTTTCTCAAAGTCTGAGCAGTAAAAGAAAATGCACACACTTATTGATATTATGTTGGTCAAAAGCTCAAATTTTCTAACAGTCTATAAAGACAGTCCTGATCATTCATTACGGTAATCACAGGTTTTTTTTCACAAAGTCTCATTAGTAAAAGAAATTGCACACAGAAGTAGTGGATTTCCATGCTCTTGAAGAAGTAGTGTTGTCCTTCCAACGGAAAGACAGTGCTGGCTCTTGACATGCTGACAGGTAATGGGCCACAATGGAGCAAACCCACAGCAGAGTCATTCGAAGTTTTGAAGAGTATTGGTAGGTAAGTCATCACAGAGCAGACCCACTGTAGTCCAGGTAGAGATTACGGTATTTGTGGGCCACCAGAGGTGCAGACCCACTGCAGTCCTTGTAGAAATAATGGTATTGATGGATCATCAAAGATGTAGACCCACTGTAGTCCTTGAAGAGATAATGGTATTGGTGGGCCACCAGAGGTGCAGACCCACTGTAGTCCTTGTAGAGATAATGGTATTGGTGGGCCACCAGAGGTGCAGACCCACTGTAGTCCTTGTAGAGATGGCCAGCAGGCATCTGTTGCAAATGTGCAGGTGCACAATCACCATCGAAGAGTCTTGCAGAGAATATAGCAAGTCCATAAACCACCACTTGTGCACTCACAACGTTTTTGGAATTGTCCTTAGAACCAGCAATGCTGTTATCCAGTCCCTTGCTGAATCATTAACACACGTGCAAACACTATCAGTCCCTACTTCTCACATATTGTCCACATACTATGACCAACAGAAACGTGTGCAGTGAAATGTAACTAACAAGTTAATAATATCATGAACTGGTGACAATTACAATTTTATAACAGAAGAATACAATAACAAAGGTACAAAATACATCATTAAAGAACATAACAATACAGATAACATTTGTAGTACAGGCTTTACAAAAGAATCGAACTAACATAGACATCAGTGTTACAGGAATTATGACATGAGTACGTACATAAAAGATCAGAATAACTTTCGAAACATCAACTTCACACATAAGCATTTAAACAGAATGAATAATGTCTAATATCTTTACAAAGTAAATAACATATTATTAATGCCAATTATATTTGATGATAACAGTATTCCTCATCATAGTGAATGTAGCTTAATATTAAAAGAGGGAAAAATTCTATGAAACTACACAGAGACAGGAAGAAAACAACTACACAAGGGTACACAAACACATAGTGGGATAACACCAATAGAAAAGGACAGGGTTCGTTTTCAGTGTAACATTTGGTACTGCAGTCCAACCCAAAACTTCATTCTATCTTTCCTCTTATTTCATCCTTTGTTTCCACCAAAAAATTCTATCTAAGCATGCTTTCTGTATTTATATGTTCATACATTTCTTACCTCAACATTTATTTCCAAGAAAATCCTACCTAAACCTGTTTTCTCAATGCATTTCTTCCAATTCATCGCAACTCATTCTCTTAGAGGCTGCCCCCTCTTAAGCTAACTTAAATCTACTGAGCTCAGATGCTAAACTAAGGGACGAGGCAATGCAGCATCACATAACAAATCAACACAAACAGCAATGCAAAAAATGCAAATTGGCAAAGCTAGCAGCATAAATGAGCAAAAGTCAAATTCAATAACACTATGCCTGGCAAACAGCAGCAACTTATACCTAAACATGACATAGCGTAAGCAGAAAAAATATTACACTAAACAACAATGCAGATAAGGGAAATGTATATTCACATCTTAATGTCTATGTAATTAAAGTGGTGCACCACAAGAAGTTATTCTACCAAAAAGTTACCAATTACTTGAAAAGAAAATTATGAATGCAGTTACTAGTTCCTTCTTATTGTTCTTTCCTGTCCAAGTGCTCCTTTTTTAAAGAATGTGGATCATAAAATAATTATTTAATAGATCTGTTGACAGAAAGTGTTCACATTAGCAAATGCATTTTATTTTATAAAAGCAATGCTGCAACACAGCTGGAAAACAGATGTCAAATGAAATAAGCAACTATGAAAAGCAAAGCATAAAAATGTCATTCAATAGTCATGTGACATTTCATAAGTTAGTAGAAATTCTCTCAACTCTCGTAGAAAGACGCTTGTCGTAATCAGGTGTGCAGATGTACGAATATTTCCCATCAATTCATAAGCATTTCAGTAATTAGCACAAAGTGCGAGTAATCATATGTTTTCAAGTAACGAGGGTGTCGCATTAGCGATGAAAGGCACACCCTAATGGCTTGTTCTCCAGGTGTTTGACACGTCCCACGTCTCCTTTTTTTTTTTCTACCTGTGCCGCTGAAAAGGGCTCGCAATAATGGCTTTTTCTCCAGGCGTCTGACACAGCTGGGTGCCCACGACGCATTACGTGCAGGTGGTCACTTAACTTTCTTACGGAAATATTTACCGCTACAGTGACAGCCTCACATAAAAATATTTCACAGGTCAAGAATTAGCGTTGCAAATCTGTAGAAACAAAATCCTATGAATATAACAGTGTCCAAAAAATGTTTAGTGGCATTGTGATACATTCACACATGATTCACACATGTCATAACTCTTAAAGTACGATTCTTGGTTTCCAACATCCTTTTTCACAAGTCAAGAGTCCCTACCCACTATTCATTACTCCTTACCTTATTACACATATACGTATCCATCGACACTCGTCAATATTTCGTCATTATAAATATGAAGCATAATCAAATAACTCATATAGCCTCAGCCTATTAATCGTAAACATACCTCAGCAGCATAATACACATCGTCGTCGTAAAAATAACATCATAACACCTCGGTCAAATCTCAAAATCGTCGTAGCTTCCTCCAATAATTAAAAAAATTCTCTGCTCATGTCAAAAGTGTCATCTGCCTCAAACGTACTTTAAAAATCATGATCCCTTTACCAAATACATCATTCAAAGCTCTCCTAGTATCACAATGGTTCCGAAAAAATATGAAGAGTTCACACAGTACAGACAAAATACAATTTCGTAAGTGTGAAGTTATCCAACGGTGTAATTACGTAAACATCTGTCACTGATATAGTAAAATAAATGTTTGTCTCTCTCAGTTACATGATCAGATAGCTGTGTAATTTGTGTGCTAGAGAAATATGGTACCGATGTGTAAAGTTGTATAAGCAAATACCATATTAGCTAGGGTTCCTTGTGGTTGCCACACACATGGTACACAAAGTAGACGTGTACCCCCCTGAGGATTAATGTAATTATACCCTCAGGTGTTACAGATTACACCAATGGAATGAAATATATCACGGAAAAACTTTGTATCATTGTGTTTCAAATATCTTTGAAAATAAATGTTTTTAGTACGAAATTGATCACTCAAATACGTGTCCTGTAGCGCTAAACATGCGTCTTGCTGTAAGATAATCTCTGTGGAAGTGTCGTAGTTATCGTCCCCCAAAGCTAAGTTCTGCAGAAGTCAATGTACTGACCTCATGATAAACAAAGTGAAATGCTTTGCGTATAGATATCATACTTATTACGCTTATTGCCGTGATGAAGAAAGTACTGTGCTGTAACGTATTGTTGTGCTACAGAAAAGGCTGTCTCCTTGTAGCTATACCATAAAAGTTACTACTAAAACATGTTCTTCTTTCCAGAAGAATTCAGAAAACTGTGCAGATATAAAACAGATACACCGCAAAAGCAACATTGTAAATTGTCACTCATTAGTAGCGTCGTGATAAAAATCGTGTAGCTGTCACATAAACTAACCTCTGTGTCATCTGGTATCTCTCAGAAAGCACTTTAAATTCAGAATGTATTTTCAAATAAACCAAAATGTTGCATTAAAATCTCATTAGCAGTACTGGTAAATGTTCTAAGTATGTGAGCCTTATAGTCGTTACGTAATCGTGCAACAAACAAGCAAGAATGTACACACACAATAACACTGTGTCGTCTGTTCACTATAACAATGCATTCGTCATTTCTGTTTAAGTAAGTTCTCTTGGCTCTTGACTGGATATTTCACTTCAAACATTGTTACGTGTTGACAGATTCTAAATCTGACAAAGCATATTAGTAATGTGAAGCGAAAAATTTTATGACAAAGACTAAGTTAAAAAGCAGATTATCTTTCAATAAACGGTTTTACATGTGAAATGTGGTGTAAACCTTTACTCTTCATAATACTCAGAGTTTGAACTTGAATGCAATTGTCATGCGGTATACGTTGGTAAAGAATACTGGAATTTTTCTCAAGGTTAGCGTCTTATGTTATTTTTCTCGGAGCCAGCGGGCGCACGCGGCTGCCTGCTGTGCGAGTCATTGTCTGTTCCTTTGTTGGCGCGCGTCGTTATTGGGATTTGGAGACCTAACTTCTACAAATTCACCGTGACGAGAGGGCCCTGCCCTGTTTAAATCCCGCCAGTTCTGATGCAATTCAGGTCTGTCGTTACGATCACATCGTCTGTCGTCATGTCGGTGGGTTCCGTAGTTTCTTTCTTGTCGGTCACGTGGTGGAGAATTTCTCCCTCAATCGAAACTGCGCGCTGGACCGTTGCGTCTAAAGTTATTCTGTCTCCCTTGATAATAATTATTTTGGTTCCCAAATTGTCTGTTTCTCTGATTGTCTCTGTGATAGTCACTACCGCGGAGAGGTGATCTTTCCCTGTAATTATTACTACTCTGCCAACGGTTGTAATACGGGTGGTGTCTATTTCGGTCACGATTTGTGTTGTGAGAATAGCCTTGTCGCGTCCAGTTATTATTTCTTTCATCGCGGAATTGCGACGGATGTGACCTGTAATTGCTGTGTTCCTTGTTTCGCGTTCCGCGATTGTCAGTGTCAATTTCTAATTCTTGTAAGAGTCCCTGAAATGCTTCAATGTCGTCTTTGCAACGTCCTGCCAAAATAATATGTTGTAAATGTTCAGGTAATTTGATTAAGCAAATGCGGATGAGTTCTGAGGGGCTGTATGGGTTTGACAGGTACTGATTCTTGTGCAACATGTCTTCAAAATATTTCACAAGACTGGAAAATTCAGATTGTTCGAAATGTTTCATCATTATGATGCCATGTTTTACGCGGTCTTGTGTGGCTTGAGACCAATATGCTGAGAGGAAGGCATGGTAAAATTCTCCTTCACTGTGGCAATCGTGAATGACCGATCGCATTCTTACAGCTGGTTCATTCTCTAAGTAGCCACACATAAATTCTAATCTGTGCTCCAATGACCAGTTGGGAGGAAAACAATGAGAGAATTGATGGAGCCATGCTTGTGGATGAATGTCGTTGCCAGAATTCTTAAATGTTTTGAATTTACGTGTAGTAATGAACAGCTTATAGTCAAAATCATCATGTCGGCGAGTCGCATGTCGGTCATTGTTACGTCGCTTCGGCGGTTCCAACTCAAAATTCGGTGCACATTGCCAATTTCTTTCATAACTTCCGAAATGCCCTATGTTATTATTTTGTGGCTGTTCCGTATTTCTATGTCCCTCTTCCCTTATTGGGGCGCGAGTGTCCTCTGAAATACGTAATTCTTGTATTACCTGTGTTAGCTGATCTTGTACTTTCCGGATTTCTCTTTGGTGTTGCGTATTAATTTGATTCTGATTTTGTTTGAATTTCCTAATTTGTTCATACTCTTCTGTGTCAGTGAAGGCTACAGGTGTTGTGTCATTCAGATCATCATCTACCTTTGTAGATAAGTTAGTGAACTGATCTGAAAGTTCGGCTACTTTATCCGATAGTGTACTTATTTCCTCAGTGTGTTTTTCTGAACCAAGTTTCAGAGTATCTACTGTGTCCTTTAAGTTTTCCTGAGTTTTTGCAAGTTGCGTAACCGAATCGGTAGATGCAACTGAGTCAAATTTAGCTTGCAAGGTCTCATGATTTTCATGAACAATAGTTTGCAGTTCTTTTATGGCTGCTTCGTGATTCCGTAATGCATTTTCATGCCGCGAAAAAATAGGTTGAAAATGCTCACAAATTTGAGTTTTTACGTCATTACAGACCTTTTGACATTTCGATTCGATGTTATGTAACTCAGTGGTTAAATCTACACGTGTTTGTTCAAGTGTAGTGTCTAACTTTTGAAGATTTTGTTCCATTGTGTCTAACTTTTCAAGCTTTTGTCCCATTTGTTGCATTAACTGTAATAACAATGCACTGGTGTCTGAAACATGTTCCTCAGTGCTTTTCGGCAGTGAATTTGCACCGGCAACATTCACATTTTGACAAGCGGAAAATGTGTCTTGACTCATTTGAGAAAACGGTGAGGACGCAAAACCTGAATCTACAGTATTTGCAAAATTGTGTCCTGACATTCCCGATTCCTGAGGCAAGCTGTTGCCGACCGATCGATCGATAATGCGTCCCTCTTCACTAATTGTTTCACTGTCCACGCCATTGTTTGCCGCCTGCTCCATTTCCCTATGAACAGTTACCAAATTACTACTTTGAACATCAGCTAATTCATTACTCGGTGGCGCTAACACACTGCTTTCATTTTCACTGTCATTTCTCAGTTTACTTTGGAGCCTAGTATTACGTTTTTCACACGCCATTATTGTCACAGTATTTCACACGACAACACAGAAAAACACAATTTGAAGATCAAAAATAAGAGAACACATTAACATAGCACTGAAAATAATATCTAGTTAATTGCAAGCGCAGCTGCGAAATACTTGGTGCAAATCTACATGCATGCCACAACTGTTTTACTGTACAACAATGAAAAACTACAACTACAAAGGAAATTCTCTCTATGATTACGCGCTACCAATAAACAATAGCTACACCAATTACACAAACTACAAGAAAAAATCAGAAGATTCCAGTGAGGTATCCTCGGCTAAGGGTCGACATATGAAACGTCCCCTTTGAACAATTCTTACACGACTGTCCTTAACCTGACACACAATATTTTGTTAGCGCAACGCAATCTGACTTTCGATAATTCGTACAAAAGAATGGGCCCTGACTAACATTAACCTATACCTTTCACAAATCACTTACCTCACAAAAATCTTCGCTGCTCAAGCTACTGCAATACAGCGAGCGCCACTACTGCCAGCTAAATAAAAGATTCAAACTATGGAAGGCACTAACTACTGATAGGGATAGTTAGCAAATGAAAGATATTAATAGAGAACGAACAATGTATTTACCTTGATATCATCACAAGTCATAATATATATATCAGTTCATGACACATTACAAACCTCCGCCATCTCTCTCCCCACATCCACCACTGCTGGCGGCTCACCTCCAACTGCGCAACGCTACACGCTGTTCACATCCAGCTGCCGCTGCCCAACACTACAATGGCAGACAACAATGCAAACTAGCCACAGACTGCACACAGCACAGCCAGTGATTTTCATATTGAGCGCTACGTAACGTTGCCAATAAGAAAACATAAACAGCCTACTTACATAGAGAAAGCATAAACAGCCTACTTACACTATGTCCCTCGAACCACTTCATCTCCCTCGTGGCCTCGTGGCATAGCGCATTATCTTGTTAACAAATACCACAGCCGCCGGGAAAAATGACCGTCATGAAACGACGTACGTGATCTGCAACCAGTGTAAGATACTACTTGGGAATCACGGTGCCTTGCACGAGCTTCACAGGACCTATGGATGCCCACGTGAGTGTTCCCCAGACCATAACGGAGCTGCCGCCAACTTGCTACCGTTCTGCAGTACAGCGTGAAGGAGCTGTTGTCCTGGAAGCCGACGGATTCGCGCCCTCCAGTAGGCACAATGAAGAAGGTATCGGGATTCATCAGACCATACAACGCTCTGCCACTGCGCCAAAATCCAATCCCGAGGGCCACGTGCCTGTTTAGATCGTGGTTGCAGATATCGTGTTGTTAACATTGGCACACACTTGGATCGTCGGCTGCGGAGGCCCATCGCTAGGAGCGGTCGGTGCTCTGTGTGTGCAGACACACTTTTACTCTTCCCACCATTAAAATCTGATGTTAGTTCCGCCACAGTTCATCACCTGTCCTGTTTCACTAGTCTGTCCAGGTTACGACGTCCGACATCTGTAATGAGGTGCGACTGCCCAACATCTCGACGTCTCGACGTGGTTTCACCTTGTTTACGCCACGTGCTAGAGACAGTCACCACATCACTCCTTGAAAACCTCACAAGTCGTGTAGTAGTGTTCGAGCCGTGCCTCAAGGCCGTCACAATCTGACCTCGGCCAGACTCAGATAAATCGCCTGCCTTCCCCATTACAGGTACCGATAGCACGCTCATTGATACTACATGCACAGTGCGCGTGTCTGATAAGCAGCCATTCCTCACCAGGTGACGCTGCTATCGCCTGGATGGACGGATTACATTGACAGTATGCTGGTGGTCTTAATGTTCTGGCTCATTAGTGTATTTAGTAAAATACACGTCTGCATGCGTGTAGCGCAAACCATGGTACTTACGATAAAACACGATGTACAGTCTCATGGAGGAGAAAGAGATGATTCGATTCTTGTAGATATTCGTAGATATTTAAGCTATGTAAGTGTTGTTTATGATTAGATACAGAGCCAAGTAGGTTTCCGTACCAGATTTTCATTAAATGATAAATAACAGCTATAATTTTATATGCACAAGAAAAATCGACCTATTAGTTTACAGCGCTCATCGATATGCATTGCTTGAGCTACATTCGTGTTTGATTGCACACCTAACTGGCACGTGAAAGGCGTAATAATTGGACACTTCATTAATTCAGCTAATTAATGAACCAAAACACTTACACGACGAGCAATGCAGTATGTGTTGGCGAAGTACACATGCTTCACGTACAAGATTTAGAAAGTAAGAGTTGTACTCTTACTTCTCAATTTTAATTAATTAATCAATATTGGTGCGTCGTTTTACCCTTCATTTAAATATGGTTAGAGATACGTAAAATCTTACAGTAGCAGTGAAGGGTGCAGACTAGAAAGAGGTGCCATATATGGTTGTACAATACGAGTAATTATTCAAGCCACAGAGAGCAAAGAAAACTTATAACTGCAGTCAAAATATGCATCTATTCTATTTAGACTTGTCGGAAAACTATTTAACCCAGAATCAAGTAGAATATGAGTTTTATTCAGAGGTTTCGAGCACTTCTGATGACGAGTCAGTTTGTAAGACTGAATTACGTTGTAAAAATTTGTAAAAGAGGCTGTTGTTTGTTCAGGGTCGTTGAGTAATATAGATGGTTAGGATTTCTGTAGTAGGATGGACCGAACTTATAAAAAGTCGGCGACCATCTTGTTCGTCCGTAGTTGAATCAACAGACTTGAAGAGTATGCAAAAGTCTTTGCGTGGTGACGGTCACGACACTCGAAAATATTCCGCACTTTAGCTGTGGAGTTAGATAAATCCGCAGCGCTGTGCGCTATTAGTCTCCCAGCAGATCGGTGGAACTTGCATTTTTCACGTGTTACGCCGGTTCTGACTTAGAGTGAGCTCACACTGAGTTGCCCTCTAACTCAAACCGTTTCCTTGGGACTCTGTTTATTTCAGTGCTGATCGCCACGTACAGTCATCCTATAGTGTGCATATAAATTGTTGAGCATTAGGAATTTATCCAGTTCAGTGGATTTTGATGCACTGCAGGATGCCTTTGCTTTATATTAGTCATTGCAGACGAGCACTCTGCCAGCTGTACATGGTCAGGTGCTTCGTATTCCATTTGTTTCCCTCTGTGTGTTATATTAGCGTGTGTAAGGCCCCCATTCACAATGTCTTGATCTATCTTATAGTGAATTTTAATCTAGTCACTATGATACATTAGTTTAAATATTTTCAGATTCATTCATATGCATTGATTCATTATTCAAGTACTGTTATTTAGGCTGGCGATATCATCAGTTGACGCTTGTTTAAGTGCACAATGCTAGAGAGCACCAACGAAACCCTTTCTTACCTGATAAGCCGTAAATAGATTGGAAGTTGCGTACTGGTCTTCTGGTGATTAGGTAACAACAAATTGATTTCACTAACGATCGATCTCAGAGTAACTGTTATCATAAACGCCCAGTTACTACCCGGTTCGTTGGTATCGTCCGGTATTAATCGGTTGTAATATCTTCCGTTGCAGCTTCTTTAATGTTGAGTGGGGTTCCCGTTGTTCATGCCCCCTGTCTAAACAGTGACAAGCAATACTAGATTTGTTGATAACCTGGTCTCGTGTGAAGTATATATCTGTCACTTTTGCCTTTAACAGTGGTACACGTCTTGACAGTCTATAATTTCCCACATTGACAACATTTAATATTCCTGGTCGTCTCAGAGCAACGTTTCTTTTTGCTGAACACAGCATCGTTCTCATTCGAATCATAGGACGAAAGACACAATGTAAAGGACCTTGAAGGACATACTGCCTTTACAACGCAGGCAAACCATTCTAGCCCGTGGTTTGCGGCCAGAATCTCCCTTGCCGCACTAGGGGGTCGGCGTATCGTTTTTCCACCACTGGCCTCTATATGCTAATGACCCTTTGGAGTGACGTTATGGTTCGACGTCCTGACGCCTGTGGTGTCGTGGGGACACAACGTATAAATTGGCGAGATACTGCTGTTCTCCACAGTCACACCTGAAGGCGACGAGCAGCCCTGAAGGCGACGAGCAGCGGCCTGGTTGAAACACTACGCAGTCTCCGAGATAATATCCGTCTCAAGCCAGAGAAACTTTTATGTACAGGTTATTTTGCCCACACCCGGCACGTATCTATCCAGTATTAGGCGAAGTAGTGGCAGTTTCACCTTCCTAGATTTTCGAAGGGCTCTCGGCATTCTCCCATATTGTTCAGTTATAACAAATTACGTAATCCCTTTAGCTGCATTATTCCAAAAATGTGCTTGGGAAGAATTTATACTCAAGAGTATCCATCAGGCCACACTGGAAGGCAGATGTTCAAAACGTAAGTATCATTGTTAGTGTGACACGAAACCTCTATAGCACTGCTAACGTTGTAGCTGTGTATAAGGGGAACGAGAACTACACCAACAATATGTAAGGGGTGGTTTTATGGACCGTGCTACCATGGTCTAGGAATGAGTGACGTATTCAACGATAAACTTCAAGAGGTGTTGTGTAAGAACATAATGGACGAAATAAAACAGGGATACTGTCCTTAAATGGTAATCTAAACGTTCTGTGTTTCGGGTTCGAACCCCGCCGCAGTTTGAAATGCGCCGAAGCCTTCCGGCATATGAAGCCACGCTCATTCTCCCAACGGACTTATGAAAGAGGGCGGAGGAGTGGACAGACGTTCAGGGCACTCTCTTGCCCTTGGGGTGGGAAAATGCCCTTAAAAGGCGGAAGATCACCAATGAACAACAGCGTGGGAATGGTGAAGGCAAAGGGAATCACTTCATTAAAGACCCATGATTTGTATCCACAGGACATGTGACCTGTAACTGATTATCTCTCCATTGGCAAAAGATTCCGGATTGGTCCCCCATTTGGATCTCCGGAAAGGGATTCCGAAGCAAGGAGACCACGACAATTATTGAATAACCTACGAAAGGATAACGTTCTATCAATCGGGGCGTGGAATGTCAGGAGTCTAAAAGTGGTAGGGAAGCTAAAAGAAAATTGCTAACGCTCAGTCTAGATGCAATGGAGGTCAGCGAACTGAAATGGAATGAAGACACGAATTTATCGTCAGACGAGAATAGAATAATATCAACTGCAGCGGAAAATGGTACAGCGCGAATACGATTCTTGGTCAAGAGAAGTCTACTAATATCAAACATAGGCCTTCGTTTGAGGAAGAAATTTATGAGAATGTACTTTTGGAGCATAGCGTTGTATGGTAGTGAAACACTGACTGTAGGAAAACTGGAACAGGAGAGACCCAAAGCAATTGAGGTCTTGTGTTACAGAAGAAGGACATCACACACATCCATGCCCGAGGCATGATTAGAACCTGCGACCGTAGCATTCGCGTGGTTCCGGACTGAAGTGCCTAGAACCGCTCGGCCACCGCGGACGGCGGTTAAGAAGACAGGGATTGGAATATATCCAGAAAATATTTTAGGACTGAGTGTGCAAATTTTATTCTGATTGAAAAAGTATTTATACCAAAATAAGAAAAATATGCCAAGTATACCCTAAAACGCGTGGTTTAAGAACGTCGAACACTTGTTTAATAAAAGAGACGCGCTCCACAGTAGTGAAGAACCTTGGCTGCTCTCGGTTCTTAAGGAGCGCATTTTATAGCCCATGTTTGCTGTACATTATTTTTTTTCTCTTTTTGGCCATACTACCACCTCTCAAAATAATGAATTCAAAGAGCTTGCAGAAAAATAGATGTATGTGACAGTAACGAAGATGAACAAGTGCTGGAAGCTCTGAGGTATGCATTTTAGAGCCGACGTTTACTGGACACTTTTTCTTATTTTGGCCAACTCTACCCCCTCAGAATGTAGTCGATGTGGATCTGGCTCACGCCGCAAGGCGTAAACGATGACTGTTTATAATATACCAAACCGGCGTAAGAGAAGTCGAAACGAGCAGTTCGACAGGGTTTTCTACCGGTCTGTTAAGCCGGAAAACACCATCAAAGTGGTCTACAAATGTCACCTAAGCTACTGCGTCTGCATGCTGCGCGAGATTTCCAGTATCGCCTCCCTCCTTCACGCCACCGGCCTAGTCGGCTATTACGTCAACGTTAGTAATTTAAAGTCTCCCATTAGAGAATGTATGACAAGCATTTCTGTAAGTTGTGCAGAAACTAACTGCCTTTGCAATTCTATCTAAAATTAATCATGAAAGGCCCTTCAGTTTCGTAGCAAGGAGGCCAAACAAAGAAAGCTATTAAATTGTTAATTTATTGCAGTTATAATTAACAATACTTTGCAGTAGCATTAACAGAAAAGTAAATTTTATATTTTCAAATGCTAGATCAAGGTGTCTTTAATATTCAAGGAAAATTTTTGCCAAAATCTCGCTTGACGCTCATGTCGTAGCGTAGTTGGCTAATGTAGATCGACTTGAGGCGGTTCCCCGGCTTTGTAGACCACAAGTTTTCTATACCAATACGTTCGTGTCGATTTTACCTACGTCACCGTGTTATGCTGTAAATTGTTTCCGTTTTACCTTGTGTGAGTGGTTGACCAGTTAGTGTTACTAGCAGTTTCTGGTGACTCGGTAGCTATGGTACTCAGATAACATTCCTGCTTCAGATCTCAAGGAAATGAAGGACGACCTACTTCGTATTTGCGTTAGATGTACTGAATGGCAGCAGTTTTGAAACATGGACGAATACAAGATAATGCGTATAGCAAAGAAAGTGTATCACGTAGTACCCAAATACAAGATTAGTGGTACACACGTCAAACCGTCCAGTTATCCAGGCGAAATACTACGAAGCTACGAGGAAAGGAAAACGTGAAACAGGGAAAGGTAAATGGAAAACTTGTGGAGTGGACTTTTGGAATTTACACTACTCTGCTTCACGAAAATGTATTAACAGGCTTTTGCAACCTATTCTTGAATACCGCTCCGGCGTTTTATGTCCGTATACAGGAGGGAAGACAGCTGACATCGTGCTGACACTGTGTTTTACCCTCAATGATTAACAAAAAAATTGATACATATTAGTACCAACTGTGGAGTTTACGAGCTGAAAAAGGAAAAATACTCCGATAAGCCAAAAAGATATCGCCTGATGGACTTGCGGCAAGTGACCAACGCCAGCCAGAGAGAAGGCTGTGCGCTGAGCAGGCCATTTATTAAGAGTAGTCATAGAAGTCTTGTCGATCGAAAAGAAGTTTCTACCGGCAGGTACTTTTTGAAACGCTTTCTTCTGCGTAAATATTGTAGTTCTTGCGACATATACCGCTATTTCAACAAAAATTATTAGTTTACTCACTTACTTGCTTTCCTACTGAAAATCTTAAGCTTTTACAGGGACTGTTGGCTTCATCAAGCCTATACAAACGTTTTTAAGTAAACACAAAGTAGGGCGTTTAATAACGAAAACATCAAGGTCATTCCATATTAAACGGCAAAAATTCAATATTACCATTCCTAATTTATAATTTTGTAATTATTTGTCAGTTTATTCTCCATATTAGAATAATGAACATTCCAAAATTAAATATTTTTTTATCTTTTTATTTTAGAGTTCTTAATACTTAAAGCAACAAAAAATTACATTTTCATGCTTTGAAATTTAAAAAGGTTATATTCGCAAAACTATTTGAGTTACAGATGTAAAATTTGTACTAATTTATTCAAATTCCTCCAAGGTTTAAAACTGTGTCCTACTCTACTATATTCAGAAAAATGTTGAATTTTCCGTAATCAATTTCTTTTAGCTATTAAAATTTGAAGCTTTTAATTTCTTTAGTTTTGAAAAAAAAATATTTACACACTACATATAACGGGTGTGCCAAATCGCATAACAATATTCCAATGGGAACACGCTGAAATGAATTTAATTTTAATTAAATTTGCTTTGCCAACTATGGTATATCACAACTTTTTCATACTGGTTTTGTAACACTATGATTCATAAAACTAAGCTTAAAATAATATTACCAAACTACTAGTGGCGCCATTTTTGCTGTTTTCTGTAAGGTGAATATTAAGTATTATTTTACTTATGCACCCAGAATCATTTCACGTAATTTATAAGGTGTCTTCAGTGGTGTCAGATCAGTGTCTAAAGCTGTTTGTTTTATAATTAATGAATTACAACTAACACAACAGAAAATAAGTACTGCCAATATATAACAATGAAACAAATATATCAGTTTCGTTGACACAATAATGAAGTTCATTAGAGATCAATTCTTGTAACAAAATTACCAAAGCCCTGTGAGGATAAAGGCCAGTAGGTTGCTGCATTCCAACATGTGATGCACTACTCAAGCTTAGTGTAGCAACCTTTCTGAAGTGGTAGTAGCGGCATTTTACACAGTATGCTAATAAGATTCAGTACACTATGAGGACTCCAGCACTAAATTTCACTAGCATGCATTACGTGGTGTGTGTTTTGTAATTTCAAAAAGATGTTGCCTTTTTTTTTACTCTTGATAACTATTGTATTAATGTAACTTAAACTAATGGATTTTCCATTTTTATACCTCTTTTAGGTTTCATCATTATCATAACGCCTAACTCGCTAAATGAATTTCGCGGAACCCTTTGACTTTCTGCGTGGTTTATCTGAAATTTGAATTATTCATTAACTTGTAAAAGTTCTCTTCGAAATCCCAATCAAGAGAGCCCTCAGCTCGATATATGAATCAAAATACTCCTTAAGCCAGTATTTCTGCCTCACAGAGATACCAAGAACGACACTAACAAGTTTCACCCAAACTTGAGTCAGTGTTACAGGTTTCAATTTTGAATAATATAACATCGTTTGTTCGCCCAGTGTTGCCAACAGCTTCAGGATGGAATCATTTGTGGAGCGAGGTGCTGTAGTCATAGCGACACGTTACTGGGCTTGTCATGCAGGTGGGTGTGATATTCCAGATCTACAGCCACAACACATCCCTTACCCACATCCTGTGTGACATCATGTATCTCTTCCTTCAGTCTGTCGATTTCCTCCTTGGACAGTAATTGGAACCCTTCAAATGGTAGATATTGTGCCATCGTTTGTCCGTTGAGGCTGTTTATATCCAGATGAGGGACGTAACGTGTATATCATCTAATGATGATGTAGTTCTTCCTCACTCATTCGCAGATTACTAGCCTTCGCGTACCTGTGGACACACTGTCGAAGTCCCTTGCGAATCCGACATTCGAAAAAAAGTAGCATGTCAGCAGTTCTATGTTGGTACACCTCCCATGACATTTTGTCCGTAGAAAGCCAAAGCCTTATGAAACAAAAGGCAAGATCCAGAAACTATATACCCTGGCCTACGCTGCAGAGATTCTTGGATGAAAGGGTGTACGTCATCATTCACGTATAATTTTGCACTTTCACATAAATCAGCGATACCAAACTCTGTCCAAAATATCACTGTACGCTCATACTCTGTGCCCAGTATGGCAGTGCCTGTTAATTTAGTGGAATATGATGTTTTGTCAGGCAATATGGTTTCATTCAGTCTCTCATCAAATCCAAGCGTTCGCATGGAAAGACCCCCTTCTTCGTCACAAGCTTAAACTATGGATCATTGCGATATGCAGCTCCAGTTATATATACATCCTCTGGATGCATTGTCTTAGAATGTTCATGGGGAACTGCATGATTGAACTAAAGAAAATCGGTAGTGGAATGTTATTCTTCGTGTGATTGTCTTTGAAAATGGGGTGAGCTTCTCAGTGGTGTAAGGAATGACACTGACCTTATTCCACCTGAAATCACCCAAGTGCTGAAATAGAAAGTGAGCATCATACCAGCTAGAATTGTGGAAGAAGGCAGGTAGGTGCTGTGACAGTTGGGACTTAAGTTGCATGCATTGTGAGCTGCATCTGGAACTTACCAGTTAAATGACAATAGTGTCTACAGAAAGTTTCCACATTTCTATCCAATGGCATCTCCGAAATATGACAGTCCACTGCCTTCTCATACAGTGCTTCTTTCTCCTTCAAGTTGGTCATGGGGACGTTCTCAGCTTCCCACGCAAGCCTTTCGAAGTCAGCAAGTAACCAAATTGCAGGTTTACCCCCAACGTAAGATTAGAATTTCTTCTGACTAGAATTATACCTTAACAAAACCTTATATGCTGCCACACACAGTGTGTGTAGTTCAATGAAGTTGATATTACGGGCATAGGGGGTAGGATGCATTCGACATCAGTATAAACTTTGATGGGACCTCGCTTCTTTCAGTGGACATTCTTAAAGTTTAAGTACTTTTTATCCTCATGTAATGTAATAAAATAAAAATTTAATTTGTTTGTGTCTATTAGTGTAATGTAATGAACTAAAATATGAGCCGTGACTTATACAAAAAGAAACACACATTAATGCAACAGCTCAGCATAAAAAAGAAATAACTACCGTAGGAATATTCTTAACAGTGTGATAAGTGGTTTAATTTAGCCCGACGTGTATAAGCACTCAGTAAACTAGCTCAATTATCAGGGTAGTTACGTAATCGTCGATAGTTAGTTGTCCTTTTCTTATTTCCCAACACTACGGCTATTATTCCAGGCTCGTGAAAAGACGCGTGCTTATTGCACCAGAGAATGTTTGCCAAGTCTGTTCGATGCACACTACTGTAGTGTGTAACTTAACATCGTGGTTTCATCTCAATTTCCCAGTATAAGATAGCAAGAGTAGCATCTACAAATGAAATCCTATAATGGAACTGGTATCCTGTGACTAGACCTTTTCTTCCACCGATGTTATCTCGTTATATAAAGAAAATCTGTTACTATATTTGTTAAATTATTAGTAGCTGCCTCCGGTCTCGTGGGATCTGAAATAAAGTTAATTGTCCTAACCGACGGTACGTCTCGTAGATAAGCTAAAACAAAATGTTAAGATTTTTCTAAGATGGTGCCTAACAATGAAAATTCTTTGTTAAGGCCCATATCTACTTAAGGCAATAGAGGTACCAGACTCACAACAGATTGACCACATACACAAATTCTTTTGACAAAATAACCATTATATTTTTCGGGTTTTAAGTACAACTTACATTATAAGCTGGTACAGCAAGATGAGCTTTACACAAGAACGTCCTCTTAAGTCAGAATCCAAGCAGGTAAGATAAGCGAATGACAAAGGAAAGATAGTTCATGCATATAAGCGCAAGAGTCCATGGAATAAAATGTCCATTGTAGTTCTATCGCTTCTTCTTTGCCGTACTCATGGGTTATTTATAAAATTTATCGTAATATTTAGTTTAAATTATTTTTACCCCATTCCACCCAGGAGTAACAGTACACTGGCCCCCTGGTATGGGTGAGACAAAAAGATGTATTTGAACCAGACATACCACACTACTGTTCAGTTCTTCCACACGACTGTACATGCATGTTTATTCAGTTACTTTCTAAAATTAAATTAGCGCATATTATCATTTAAAATGCGTGTTTTCTCAAATGATAAGGGAGAGCAAGCATAATCCCCTACAGTCCGGAAAATTATTGACTAATCTCACTGCAAAATGACTCATGTGAACCCCCACCCCCCCCCCCCCCCCCCATTCGGGTTCACGGGCATGGGAAAACCGGGAGTCAAGAACAAGCCCAGGATATTCAGACTATTACAACATTCATCCAGTGTCTCAAAAAAAAAGAAAAGAAATGGAAACATCATAATCTGAATATGGTTATTGCTTAAGGACATATTAATTGAATGTTCCCCGAGCGAATTCGGTCAGAGAAAAGGTACAATAAGAAAAATACACTGACAGTAGTTACATATAGATACATATTACATAAATTCCTCATATGTGATATTCGGAGCACACTTTTGACTTTTCCGTGGCAGACACACTTTGACTCCTTGCTACCACAACCCACACACTCCTCACACGCAATACACGTCGTCGATAGTCGATTTTCCGCAGTTGCGGCGCTGATGTAACGAAGATGGTGGCGCGGCGATGCTGCACGTGACGAAGCCGCCAGGCGCCCCCAGCACGCGCGGACAGGTGGTTGTTGAACGGCGGCCGTTGGCCCCCTGGTCAGCTGTTTCGCCTCTGCTTGCGTGCCGTCTCCACATCGTGCGCGTGAACATGAAATAACCCATGCTAGCATTAGTGTTAACTAATTCCGTAACAGATGTTACCAGCTAGGGGAAAAGAGAGTTATTAGAAGTTCATTCATTCAATATTCATTCACGAGTGTTTGTTTCAATGTTCTGTAACGTATTCATGTTTCGGGTAACCTTTAGTCCAGTTTTAGGGACACGACGTGTTTTCTGTCAAATTCCTTAGAAAATTATACAGTTTATTACTCCGTGACTAGCTAAGTTTGGCACTCTTAGAATGTCCTGTGAACTTTTGTAGTCATTTTACATGAACTCTAACTCTGTACCGTCGTCCGCAACACACTAAGTTTTCTACCTTGTCGCTACGGTTGGTGTCGAAAGGTAGATTCACTTTGGTTCACACTTACTACCGAGTTCCCCGTGTAAAACATTTGGCTTCAAACGATGTTACCATTCATATTATTTCGTAAAGTCATCTTTGCTACACGGCTATATTCTTCACACATTAACTATATAAAACTAATTTTTTATATCATAAGAAAATAAATCACTATGTCAGTCGTAAAATTCAGATTGTAGGGTGTTTTTCTCCTTAAGTTGTTAACTGATAAACAAAATGGACATTGACACAGTCTTGATGCGTTTCTTTGTATTTTTTTTCTTTTCTTACATAGCACACGCTGATGTTTCTACAACTGACATTGTTTCACATGGACTATCTATTGAAACATTATTTACCCTGTTAAGATTGACATTACATTTTGACTTTGACAAGTCATGTCATTAACATTCCACATTAGGATTTGATGTTGTTTATAAGATTTGGTCATCAACTGTCCTCAAACTTTGGTGCCGAAAGTAGACCTTGGGACACTTGGAGTACCCATCTTCAGGCAGCTACATGCGTGTTATGAGCCATTCATTGCAGATCCAAACCCTTAACTATTCAAAATTTTAAGTGAGGAACCGTTTGCCCTAATACCTGGTCTCAACTTAATGGATACAGTCCATGTTTTCGCAAGCTTCATTTCCTGATAAACCTCAGCCTTAAGCTTGGTATCATGAAGTTACTTTCTCCACTTGAGATGCT
Organism: Schistocerca piceifrons; assembly: GCF_021461385.2. NCBI lineage: Eukaryota > Metazoa > Arthropoda > Insecta > Orthoptera > Acrididae > Schistocerca > Schistocerca piceifrons. The sequence continues at coordinate 372,175,749 of NC_060142.1, forward strand.
CTCTTTAGTTCTCAGTAGTACCCTTTGGACACATGCAATTACATTTCTGAAGGCCACTACTGGAAGAAACGTCCCATTAGAACAATTATATACGTGACTTTGCTTAAATTGACACACAATGTTTTTAGCGCAACGCAATCCGACTTTCAAAAATCCCTACAAAAGAATGGCCCTGACTAACATTAACCTATACCTTTCACAAATCACTTGCCTCACCAAAAATCTTCGTTATTCGAACTACTGCAATACAGCGAGCGCCACTACTACCAGCTAAATAAAAGATTCAAACTACGGAAGGCACTAACTACTGATAGGCATAGTTAGCAAATGAAAGCTTTTAATAGAGAACAAACAATGCATTTACCTTAATAGTCATAATATATATAGCAGTTCATGACATCCAGTCTTACAAATTTCAAAACTCCGCCATCTCTCTCCCCACATCCACCACTGCTGGCTCTCTGATTCTGTTCGGTGGTTCTTCATTCTTATGTAAGTAGGCTGTTTAGGTTTTCTTATTGGTAACGCCACGTAGCGCTCTGTATGAAAATCACTGGCTGTGCTAGTAGGCTGTTTATGTTTTCTTATTGGCAAGGTTACGTAGCGCTCTGTATGAGGATCGCTGGCTGTGCTGTGTGCAGTCTGTGGCTGGTTTGCATTGTTGTCTGCCGTTGTAGTGTTGGACAGCTGGCTGTTAACAGCGCGTAGCGTAGGGCAGTTGGAGGTGAGCCGCCAGCAATGGTGGATGTGGGGAGAGAGATGGCGGAGTTTTGAAATTTGTAAGACTGGATGTCATGAACTGCTATATATATTATGACTATTAAGGTAAATACATTGTTTGTTCTCTATTAAAATCTTTCATTTGCTAACTATGCCTATCAGTAGTTAGTACCTTCCGTAGTTTGAATCTTTTATTTAGCTCGCAGTAGTGGCGCTCGCTGTATTGCAGTAGTTCGAGTAACGAAGATTTTTGGTAAGGTAAGTGATTTGTGAAAGGTATAGGTTAATGTTAGTCAGGGCCATTCTTATTTAGGGATTTTTCAAAGTCAGATTGCGTTGCGCTAAAAACATTGTGTGTCAGTTCGAGCACAGTCTTATATAATTGTTCAAAGGGGACATTTCAATGTTGTCTCAGTAGTGTTATGAAGTAATCATTAAAACTGCTTGTTTATATTCACACACCGGGAGGTCAATTATTAGTCACTATTTCACATCATTATTTCCCATGTACTCTGATCATAAAATATTAAATAACATTTTATTTACTAAAACTGGTTACTTACAAAAAATGCACAAGTAATTGTTATCTTAGTACGTACACACAAAAGTGACAACTGTCTTTTAATTCTACCTTCGATGCAAGTATTTGGTTCCTACTTCCTTTGTTTCGAAATCAACTCCAGACAGAAGGTCTTCTTACCACCATATCTTATCTTAAAACTACAAAAATATCAATGATATTGACACATGAACATAAAATTTCTTACTTACTATAGTATTTTCCTTCCACACAGCTTCACGTTTACTCAACGGCATGGAATAAGAAGCATGACAAAACGTCTGATGCGGATACAGCTGCATATCATATACGTAGACTTGAATTATTCCGGTTTTTTTCCGAAAATGTGCCAGCGTAATCACCCAATAATTTAGAGAGCTCATGCTGCTGCTATCGGTTAAATATCCTGACTCCTTCACCTTGGATTGAATCTCCTGTCGTATCTGAACAATTTCTTCGTCATATTGCTCATTTGTTTCAGGATACACCTTTAGTGGTACATTATCCTGAATACTGAGTATGAACGGTTCTACTTATATCTTTTCGAACCACCGAAAAGACCTGTTGTGCCTTGCCATTGTTTTAATCAATGGTAATTGCAAATCCTTGGTAGGCGTTCGCAGGAAGCAAAGCCCTGAGGGATGTCGATTGTAGCACTCCTTTCCCTGAGGATGTCCCATCCCAGGATGCAAGTTGCAGTTAAATTTTTAACAATGAGGAACGTGCATCATATCGCATCATTTCCTATTTCTATTCGTGCCTGCACCTGGGCCTTGACACTTTTTGCCTTTCCCTTTAGCGCCCCCGTAATTTTACAATTTTGAAACGGCTACGTAGACATTCTTTTATTGTCGTTAATAATGTTAAAGAAATCCTCAGACATGACGGACAGAGCCGCTCCTGTGTAAATCAAAACCTTAGCAAGTACACCATTTACTTGCACGTCTACTGTGGCCTGCACAATCTCTGTTTGCTGGTCAGAACATTTACGCGGTTCGGTGATTAATTCCTCCCGCAAAACCTGGCCGTCATTATAGCGCAGCATAGCAATCCGACTATTGTTATTTTCGAGTCTCCCTTCGCTTCTGTTCCTGGTGGTCGAGTGCCGATGGCTTATATCGACCCCCTGCTGTTTGTTGACTGGTTCTCCGCTGTAACTTCTACCATTTGCACATTGTGCTGTCCATTCGCACTATTTTGTAAGGTACTTGGTTTATTAACACATGTTGGAGTCGCAGTATTCCCCGGGATGGGAACAGCCTCGACACTATTAATCGGCATTCGCTGCTTCGGTCTATTTGACTGCGCCGACCTGTTAGCAGTCACATTCTGACGCCACAGGCCACCTTGTTTCATATTTTTGGGTTGAAAATTACTTCCGTAATTCTCATCGTTTCCTTTTTCGATTCATAATGTCATTTCTATCCTTATTGGGCGAGTAGTTACCGCTCGACATACCACTTCCTCTATTCCCATTTCCTCCTTTTTGTCAAATGGTTCAAATGGCTCTGAGCACTATGGGACTCAACATCTTAGGTCATAAGTTCCCTAGAACTTAGAACTACTTAAACCTAACTAACCTAAGGACATCACACACACCCATGCCCGAGGCAGGATTCGAACCTGCGACCGTAGCAGTCCCGCGGTTCCGGACTGCAGCGCCAGAACCGCACGGCCACCGCGGCCGGCCCTCCTTTTTGTCCATTCGCTCTCTCATAGCTATTGCCGCCACATTTCTGTCCCCAATTATTATTTCGATTTTGATTTCCATTACTGTTATTTCTAGGTTTATGGCTAATATTTATCCCCTCACCGTTATTGCTTTGTTGTCGTGCATCCTCCTGTATCAAATCTAGAGAATCCACAACCGACTTGGATGTCTCTATATCGTTATGTTGTACGTGTACCAATTCTCTCCTTATTGAGATCGGCTACTTAGATTTTAATATCCTAAGCACGTCGCGTGTAGCGTTCGGCTCGGACCAGTACCTTGTTTTGTCAATATAATTTTCAAAGTATTTTCTAAGTGTTCCTTGTTTGAAATTGTACATCTCCGGATTGTATACCCGTTTCCGCAATCTCTCTTGTATACAAGCCGACCAAAACTTTGCCAAAAATTGTTGCTCGAACTGACAAAAATGAATGACGGTTCTCTGCAACTTCAGATGGCCATAATGCGGCATCTCCGTTAATATATGAGATAATATATTGGATCTTTTGCCTTTCCTGACACGATGCAGGTAACACAATCTTAAAATTTTTGTAAATATTACTGGATGAAAGGACTTTCTTCTCTTCGGAAAATACCTGAAATTGTCTATGTTTCAGTAATGACTCATCTTGTTTCAGTGTGGTCAGAGTGTGTGCTTCATTGCGAACGCTTATCGGGTTATTTTTACCTGTATTCGCTGCATATGGACTGACAGTTACACTGTTTTCTAGTGGGTTTCCGCACGCGTCTCGATTTGAAGCATAATTTTCGCCCTGCTGTGCATTACATGAACGACTGCAACAGGGACTAGGTGTGGCACAGTTCGTGATTCTATTATCATAGTAATTCAAAGGCTTTTCTGTAATCTCGGGCTTACGGGTTCATGGTTCATGGAGGTACCTTGCTGGCTCTTGTGTTCAACATGGTCAAGCATTATAAGCTTCACTTAAGCTTCTATCTTTCGCTCAATAATTAGAGTTCCTCGATGCCTTTGGTTAATTGCTTAACTTTGGCATCGAGGGATTCCTGCACCTCTTTGACCTCTGATACCTCTCCGGCCAAAGTATTTACTTTATCGGGTAATTCATGTATATAGTTCTCTTCACGTCAGATACCCCAGATTAAATCTTTTCTATCTCGCTGTTAACATGTTCTAACATGCGTTGATCCCTATCGTCAAGAGCACGATTAAGTTTTTGTATCAATGCTTGTTCGCGTTTGACTAACCGCTCATCCACTGTGGCGATTACGCTAGTCTCAACTATTTCGAAAAACTCATTCTGGCGTTGGATATCCTCCCCGCGCTCTCTTTTCTTCTGCTGTTCCATTAATTCCTGTTCTTTCTTTCTTTGCTGTTACATTAATTCTAATTTCCGGAATAGTGTGCAAATCGCTTGTATTTGGAAAGTCGACCTGCGCGCGAACACTTTCGTCTGCTTTCTCGCAGTTGATTTCTCTCGCGGTCTCGATATTATATTGTCCGCCCAGCTACAGTAAACTTTGGCTGATGTTCATTTATCTGTGGGTCTATTTTCTATCGTGTCATGACTCATGGATTTCAACGTCTTCATGGTTACGTCCGACATTTGGCTCGACCATGTTGCTACGTGATACCAATCAGTTCACACTTAAAAATTAGGACTCCATCAACCCAACACTCGCTATACCAAAAGTCACAATTGATAGACTAGAAAGAGCTATGTGTACAGATTGCTTTAATTGCATGCGCCCAGGTGCTAGTGACTAGTTTTAATTAGAACCCTGTTCGCGTGCATTCCGTACCTTAGCTTACGGCCTAAGTCAGATGCAAGAAACAGCCTTGGTCTGCGATCACTCATTCAGTTTTCTATCAGCCTGCCGTAGTTCCCTTGCGTATGGTAGATGAATCGGAAATGTTTTACGCATTAATTACCATTCACTATTTCTGGTATATATACAGGTAATCAGTTACAACAATGAGGATAGATCGTAGGATTCCGGTTTCGATTTCGGCCCCACTAGTAAGTGTTCAGTGAATTCAGTTTTTGATGGATGTGCACCGAGCTGTTTAAACACAAAACATATACCGATAAGAATTCTTTAGATATTCAATCATAGATGCTGCAGAACACTTACTACCGTTTTCAGTTACGTAATCGTGGATAGTTAATTGTCCTTTTATTTCCCAACACCATGGATATTATTCCAGGTTCGTGAGAAGTCGTGTACTTATTGCAGCAGAGAATATTTGCCAAGTCTGTTCGATGAACACTACTATAATACGGAACTTATCGTGGATTCGTCACGATTTCCCAATATAAGATAACAAGAGTAGCATCTACAAAAGAAATCCTATAACGGAACTGGAATCCTGTGAGCAGACCTTTCTACCTGGGATGTTATCTCGTTATATAAAGAAACTCTGTAATTAAATTTGTTAAATTATTAGTAGCTGCCTCCAGCCTCGTGGGATCTGAAATAAAGTTAATTGTCCTAACCGACGGCACGTCTCGTAGATAAGCTAAAACAAAAATGTTAAGATTTTTCTAAGATAGCGCCTAACAATGAAAATTCTTTGTTAAGGCCCATATCTACTTAAGGCAATAGAGGTATCAGACTCACAACAGATTGACCACATACACAAATTCTTTTGACAAAATAACCATTATATTTTCCAGGTTTTAAGTACAACTTACGTTATTAGCTGGTACAGCAAGATGAGCTTTACACAAGAACGTCCTCTTAGGTCAGAATCCAAGCAGATAAGATAAGCGAATGACAAAGGAAAGATAGTTCATGCATATAAGCGCAAGAGTCCATGGAATAAAATGTCCATTGTAGTTCTATCTCTTCTTCTTTGGCGTACTCATCGATTATTTGTAAAATTAATCTTAATATTTAGTCTACATTTCTTTTTACCCCAGTCCACCCAGGAGAAACAGTACACTCAGTAGGCATTTCATTGGGATGCCTTTGAAGATACTAAGTCTTGATAAATGAGTTGGTCCATCTGCGGCAAAAGTGTCCTTTAAGTTCGTGTTTACTCATTTTTGAGAATTCTGGATGGGATATGTTTTTGATCTACAGGGTGGTGTTGATCATCACTCTAAGAGAGTAAAAGCAGTTCTACATGTTTCAGATTTTACAACCTAATTTGGAAAAGTAGAGGAATCTAGAAAACTTTTTCGCTCCAGATTTGTTGATTCTGTTCACGAATTGTCAGAAAGTCAGTTGAGCGGGCATGTGGGTCACTAATGATACAATTATCCTGCGATTTTAAGAAAGTATGTGGTAAAAAATTTGATTGTTTTAGATCTTATAGTATGACATTGTCGACTGATAGGGTACTGAACTACTTTTGTTTATTCGCCTTGGTTACTGTGCTGCATCCAGTTAGATAAAACAATCAACAAAGTTTTAAGATTTTTGCAGGGGTAAAAGAAAAACATTTGCATGACGTTAGTTTCAAGACATTAAACTCTGTATGAGAAATGTAGCCAGTTTCTAATTTGTACTTAATGCTGAGAGTAGTGTGATATGTACTGCCATTCTCAACATATTGGTTGTTATGTCTAGTGAAGAGTTATACATTTTGTTGGTGATGCGCTAGAGTGATATCCCGACCACTACGAAACAGATAACATCTGATTTTAAGAAAACATTTTTTTGAAAAAAATTTATTCTTTGCGAACAAAAAGAGAGCGATTTTGAATGCTAAATAGAAACTGCTCCTGTTCAGAGTATAACAGATAAATATACAAACATTCGTGAAAAGTTCAGCTGAAAGTAACATTGTTTTGGATAAATTAGTAGGGAAGGTACCGCACATTTCCCTATCAGATGAGACCCAATTGAAACTTTTACATTTGCTGAACTCCTCTGCTCTTCAACTATCAAAAAGTTTCCATTCACAGGAGCTGTATGAGTGTCACGCTCGAAAGACTACCCTAAACATGGTTGGTTGATTAAGATGACTGTTGGAATTGAAACACTTTGATACATTATTCTGGGCTTCAGACAGACAGGAGAGGGAATGTGATTAAGGATTCCAAGGTATCTGACAGCTGTAACTCACCCAATGGAAAAATGTTCCTGAATTCGGTATGTTGACCTCGTGATCATCTACAACTGGGCTGGGCAGTGACAGTAGCGGTCCACTGTACTAAATGTACTCGAGATTTCGATCTTCTTACTAGGAGGGCGGTGTATTGGAATTTACGCTCAGTTCAGAGAGTTTAAGCAATTAGAACCAGTTTTTGTGACTGATTGGTGAAAGCAATAGGAAATTATCAAGCCGGCCGGTGGTGGCCGAGCGGTTCTACGCGCTTCAGTCTGCAACTACGCGACTGCTACGGTCGCAGTTTCGAATCCTGCCTCGGGCATGGATGTGTGTGATGTGCTTAGGTTAGTTAGGGTTAAGTAGTTCTAAGTTCTAGGGTACTGATGACCTGAGTTGTTAAGTCCCATAGTACTTAGAGCCATTTGAACCATTTGAACATATCAAGACAGATCTTACAAACTTCTACACTGAGTTTGAATCATCAGCCAATTTCCCACATATCACAGTGGCATAAGCATTATTGTTGCACAATTGAAGTATTAATTACTCGCCTCTCAGTGGAATTGTACAGTGAACAATATAAATGTGGCGGTAAGACTGTACACGAGGAACATTTCACAATGGTCCTTTTAAGTGTTAACATCACTGCAGATGTGAAGGGCTTTCATGACGAGTGTAGACAACTTTTATTCAAAGATGTTGCAATCCCTGCATCTGGAAACAATCGACAGCTATTGTCAATGTTCTCAACAATCGTCGCTTCAGCCAAACCATACACAATAGTGCAGAGATTCGTTGGATAGCAACTTGTTATCATCGAGTCATGCTCGAAGTGACGATTGTTGAGAACATTATCAATAGTGGTATATTGTTTTCAAATACAGGGAGTACAACAGCCTTGAACATAAATTGTCCACATTCGTCATGGAAGCCCTGCACCTCTGCGACGCTATTAACACTTTAAGAGACCATCGCAGTGTGTCTCTGGTGTCAAGCCCTACCGCCACATTTGTACTATTTGCTGTACAGTTCCGCCGAGAGGCGATTAACGTTCTCGCTATGTGATGAATGGGATGGAATAAAAGATACAGTCATGGAAGAAGTTAGGCAGGAAGTGAAAGAAGTGGACCAATCAGTAACAGGAACAGAAATAGAGAACAGGAGGACACAGATGTTCCAGAACTGTCAGTTCAGCTTGTTAAAGTTCTTACAGTGTGCGGTTCTAGCAGCAAGCTAGTAAAGAAGCAGATTCTAGTAGAGTCTGAAATGCAAGACAAAACCTTTTCAGTGAATGACATGGTGGTTCATGGATTATGTGTCAGTCTAATTTTGTGATGAAACTAGCTAATAGGCCAATATTAGATTTGGCTGAAGGCAGAATCATAATACAAGATGATGAGGAAATAAATTTATTTCTATTTGAGATAAATGAGGCTATATAATGTAACAGTGATGATGATAGGGTGCATGCTGTGAGGGAACCAATGTACTGGAATAGGTGAAAAATATATTTGAAGGGGAGTTGATAGCACCTGAAACTGGCCAATACCATCTGTTGTCAGGAAAAGTAAATAAACAAACATTTGGCGGAATACAGGAACATGTTAGTGAAATTAAATCAGTCGACAGAGAGTTGATGTCTGTGTAATTTGACAATAACCGGTTTTTCTGGAAATGTATTACAGGTACTTAATATAGGGTTAGCTTACAGTGTTAGGTCAGACACTGGACTCGCATTCGGGAGGACGACGGTTCAATCCCGCGTCCGGCCATCCTGATTTCGGTTTTCCGTGATTTCCCTAAATCGCTCCAGGCAAATGCCGGGATGGTTCCTTTCAAGGGGTACGGCCGACTTCCTTCCCCCTCCTACCCTAATCCGATGAGACCGATGACCTCGCTGTCTGGTCTCCTTCCCCAAATCAACCAACTAACCTTACAGTGTTAATCAACGAGCATGACGGCCCCATATGAATTTGTTAGTTGCGCATTCCGTATCAGTATTGAATGGGGTGTACTTACCACTGCACAAAGAAATGAGGTGGCTGTGGGATTTGATAAGGTAATACAAGACATTCACAGCAGCAAGATATGGTTCCGAAAAAGAAAAGTTAGCTCTTTATTTGTAACTATTATTGTTAGTATTACTTAACATTAGATTCTCGATAAATGGTTTAAACATAATAATGCAACATGAGGCAGCTAGACTTAGTGCACTGAAAAGGATAATAAGGATAATTGCTCGATGCACTCTATGGTCAATGCAAGATGTGGTATAAGAGTACGAGGGGGTGGAGATCTCTTCTGAAGAGCAGGTGCAAGGCATCCCAGATATGCTCAACGATGTTCATGTATGGCTGCCTTGGTGGCCAGCAGAAGCGTTTAAACTCAGAGGAATGTTCCTGGAGCCAGTCTGTAGCAATTCTGGACGTGTGGGTTGTCGCATTGTCCTGCTGGAACTACCAAAGTCCGTCTGAATGTACAATGGACACGAATGGATGCAGGTGATTAGACAGAATGCTTACGTACATGTCACCTGTCACAACCGTGTCTAGATGTATCAGGGGTCCCATAACACGCCAACTGCGCATGCTCCACACCTCCACCAGCTTCAGCAGTCCCCTGCTGACATGCAGGATCCATGAATTTTCGAGGTTGTCTCTATACCCGTGCACGTCCATCCGCTCGATACAATCTGAAACGAGACTCGTCCAACCAGGCGACATGTTTCCAGTAATCAACTATCCAGTGTCGGTGTTGGCGGACCAGACGACGCGTAAAGCTTTGTGCCGTGCAGTCGTCAAGGGTACATGAGTGGACCTTCGCCTCCCAAGCAATATCGATGACGCTTCTTTGAATGGTTCGCACGCTGACACTTGTTGATGGCCTAGCATTGAAGTCTGCAGCAATTTACGAAAGCGTTGCACTTCTGTCACATTGAACGATGCTCTTCAGTCATTATTGGTTCCCTTCTTGCAGAATCTTTTTCCGGCTGCAGCAGTGTCGCAGACTTGATGTTTTATCGGATTCGTGATATTCACGATACTCTCGTGAAATGGTCGTATGGGAAAATCCCCACTTCATCGCTACCTCGGAGACGTTGTGTCCCATCGCTCGTGCATCCACTACAACACCATGTTCAAACTCATTTAAATCTTTATAACCTGCCATTGTAGCAGCAATAACAAATCTAACAACTGCGCCAGACACTTGTTGTCCTATATAGGCGTTGCCAAGTTCAGCGTCGTATTCCGCCTGTTTACATGTGTCTGTAATCAATAAGCATGTCTATATCAGCTTCTTTGGCGTTTCAGAGTAAATAAGCATTACAAACTTATAACACAGTTTACTATCTGCAACTGGATACAATTAATTCCTCCCCCCTGCGGGTTCGGGGGTTAGAATAGGCCCGCGGTATTCCTGCCTGTCGTAAGAGGCGACTAAAAGGAGTCTCAAACGTTTCGGCCTTATGTGATGGTCCCCTCTCGGGTTTGACCTCCATCTATCTAAATTATTCCGAAGAGCGAGCCAATTGGGGAAGGGCACCTTACGTGGTGCACTGTATCCTTCGTGCAATTAGACCTATAGCCGTCTTTCTCGTCGTTGCAATGGTGTCCCGCTCGTTTTCGATCTCTTGGGCGATTACCACGCTGCACTCTGCAGTGTTTCTTTTAACTGTGACGACGACCTTGGCCATTTTTGCACCTAAGATCCAGCACGGTAGCCAGTCCGTTGTGGTGGGGTCGCCATGTACCCTCTTGGTTGTAGCCCCCTGACAACACAGGGATCGCTCTACTGATGCCTGCGCCGTTTACTCCCCACGTATGCCAAGGAGTAGATGCCCATCTCCCTGGGGCATCAGGACTCCCGGCAATGGCCATCCTGCCAGGTGGCCTTTGCTGTGGCTGGGTGGCGCCCGTGGGGAGGGCCCTTGGTCGGAGTAGGTGGCATCAGGGCGGATGACCCGCAATGAAGCGTGGTACATCATCTGTCGCTGGCGGCCAGCCGTCAGCAGTCTCTAAGCGTTCGAGAGCCCATTTTAAAGGTAACGTTTATGACCCCAAATCGTTCCCCTCCCTCGCCACACCATGGGAGGAACGACAGGCATTGCGTGACACTGAGACGTATTCGCCCAGATATCTTGTCTGTACCAGAGCTGATGGGGAATCCTTTATATCCGTGAAGCCTCAGTTCTTTGTAGAGCATTTAGAGGACAAGTTCGGTGAGGTGGAGGGCTTGTCCAAGATGCGGTCTGGATCGGTGTTGATAAAAACGGCATCCTCTGCCCAGTCACGGAGGTTGCTCAATTGTGACAAGTTGGGGGATGTCTCCGTTAGCATCACGCCGCATAAGAGTCTGAACATGGTCCAGGGTATTATATTCCACCGGGATCTTCTTCTGCAGTCCGACGATGAATTACGCGCCAACCTCGAACGACGAGGTGTTCACTTCGTCCGGCGCGTCCATCGGGGTCCGAGGGATAATCAGGTCGCCACCGGTGCCTTCATCTTGGCCTTTGAGGGTGATGTCTTACCCGAAAAGGTTAAGGTGATGGTTTACCGTTGTGATGTGAAACCATATATCCCTCCTCCGATGCGGTGTTTTAAATGCTGGAAGTTCGGGCACATGTCATCTCGCTGGACTTCCAGCATGACGTGTCGGGATTGCGGGCGTCCTTCGCATCCCGATACTCCATGTGCCCCGCCTCCTATCTGTGTTAACTGCGGAGAACACCATTCCCCCTGCTCGCCGGACTGTAGGATATTGCAGAAAGAACGGAAGATAATGGAATATAAGACCTTGGATCGGCTGACCTACCCCGAGGCTAGACGGAAATATGAGAGGCTCCATCCTGTGGCAATGCCGTCAACTTACGCTGCTGCTGCAACGACGGTTCTCCCGTCATCACGAATCGGCTCTAAGATCGGTCAGCATCCACCGGCCCCCTTGCTTGTGGGGGGCACTTCACACCCTGTTGCTCCTGCTCCATCCTCTCCAGGAGCAACGCCCTCCCAACCATCGGGGACATCAGCTCCCCCTTCCCAGCCGGAGAAGCGTAAGAGTTCTTCGGCTGCTCTCGCCAGGAAGGGATCCCTTGGGGCTCTCCCTTCACCAGTTCCGACCAGTGGAAAAGCGGACGCCCGCAAGTGGTTGAAACAACCGCCAGTCCCTGGTCGTCGAGCCTCGCGGTCGTCGTCTGTCCCTGAGACTGACCCGGTGAAGCCCATGCCGCCTGAACCGCCGAAGGCGCAGCGTGACAAGCAGACGAAGAAGAAAGTCCCCAAGCCCAACGGTATTGCGGTGGCACCGATCCCACCGCTTCCTACAAGCTCTGCCTCTGAGGACGAGGTGGAGATTCTGGCGTCCGCTGAGGACCTCGCCCTTGCCGGTCCCTCGGACGCAATGGATGGCATTTGTACGGATGCTCCATCGGAGGCGGCAGGTGACCCAGTGGCGTGATCTGCCTTCCCAGTCTCCTCACGCCTTTCCCAGCCATGGACAACACCATCCTCCAGTGGAACTGCAGCGGTTTCTTCCACCATCTAGCCGAGCTCCGTCAACTTATCAGCCTTCACCCTTTCTTCTGCATTGCTCTCCAGGAAACTTGGTTTCCAGCGATGCGAACCCCCGCCCTCCGTGGCTATCGGGGTTATTACAAGAACCGAGCAGCTTATGAAAGGGTGTCTGGTGGCGTCTGCATATATGTCCTTCACACTCTGCATAGCGAGTCTGTCCCTCTCCAGACGCCTTTAGAGGCTGTTGCTGTACGCGTGTGGACGCCACAGGCTGTTACCGTCTGCAGTCTTTACATTCCACCGGATGGTGATGTCTCGCAGCATGTCCTGGCTGCACTGGTCGCCCAATTGCCGCCACCTTTCTTGCTATTGGGCGACTTCAACGCCCATAACCCTCTGTGGGGTGGGTCAGTGGCAACAGGTCGAGGCACCATCGTTGAGCATTTATTGTCGCAGCTCGATCTCTTGCTGTTAAATGATGGTGCCTTCACACACTTCAGTGTGGCGCATGGCACCTACTCCGCCATTGACCTTTCCATCTGTAGCCATAGCCTCTTACCGTCTGTCCAATGGAGTGTGCATGACGACCTGTGTGGTAGTGACCATTTTCCGATCTTTTTGTCACTACCAGAGCGCCACTCTTCTGGGCGCCCTAGCAGATGGGCTATGAATAAGGCTGACTGGGACTTGTTCTCCTCCACTGCCGCTTTTGAGCCTCTCTCTACCGATGACATTGATGCGGTGGTTCAATCGGTCACCACCGGCATCGTTACTGCCGCCGAATCTGCCATTCCCCATTCCTGTGGGTCCCCTCGGCGGAAGGCTGTGCCTTGGTGGTCGCCTGCGATCGCTGAAGCGATTAAAGATCGCCGGCGGGCGCTCCAGCGTCACAAGCGACACCCCTCCCTCGACCACCTTATCGCCTTCAAACGGCTGCGTGCGCGGGCCCGCCTCCTTATCCGCCAGGGCAAGAAGGAGTGTTGGGAGCGGTATGTGTCCACCATTGGCCTCCATGTCACTCCCTCGCAGGTCTGGGCCAAGATTCGACGCGTCTACGGCTATCGGCCACCTGCCAGCGTCCCTGCGCTCTCACTGAATGGAGCAGTTTGTACTGACTCCGACGTCATTGCCAATCGCTTAGCAGAGCATTTTGCTATGAGTTCCGCTTCTGCGAATTACCCCCAGGCCTTCCGCTCCATTAAAGAGCGGATGGAACGTCGGAGCCTTTCGTTTCGCACCAACCACCCAGAATCTTACAATGCTCCATTTAGTGAGTGGGAATTTCGCAGTGCCCTCGCTGCTTGCCCTGATACCGCTCCTGGGCCAGATGGCATCCACTGTCAGATGCTGAAACACCTTTCAGTGGACTGCCAGCGGCGCCTTCTCGATCTTTACAACCGTCTTTGGGTCGAGGGGGAGTTTCCGTCGCAATGGCGGGAAGGCATTGTCATCCCCGTTTTGAAGCCTGGAAAGAACCCTCTGGAGGTGGACAGCTACCGTCCCATTAGCCTCACCAACGTTCTTTGCAAGTTGCTTGAACGGATGGTGAGCCGGCGCTTGAATTGGGTACTAGAGTCTCGGGGCCTTCTGGCTCCATCTCAGGGTGGGTTCCGTAAAGGCCGCTCCGCCGCCGACAATCTGGTGAGCCTGGAGTCGGCCATCCGTACTGCCTTTTCCCGCCGTCAGCATTTGGTCGCTGTCTTTTTCGACATGCGGAAGGCGTACGATACGACGTGGCGTCATCACATTCTTTCTACGCTTCATGGATGGGGTCTTCGGGGTCCTCTGCCGATTTTTATCCGCAATTTTCTGTCGTGTCGTACCTTCCGCGTGCAAGTCGCGGCCTCGTATAGTTCCTCCCACGTCCAGGAGAACGGTGTGCCACAGGGCTCTGTTTTAAGTGTCTGTCTGTTTTTAATAGCCATTAACGGGCTTGCTGCGGCCGTGGGAAATTCTGTCTCTGCTTCCCTGTATGCTGACGACTTCTGCCTTTATTACAGCTCTACTGGCATTGCAGCTGTTGAACGTCAGCTACAGGGCGCTATCCGTAAGGCGCAGTCTTGGGCTGTAGCGCATGGCTTTCAGTTTTCGGCAGCCAAGACCTGCGTTATGCATTTCTGCCGGCGCCGAACAGTCCATCCTGAGCCGCGGCTTTATCTTGCCGACGAACTCCTTGCTGTGGTGGAGACCCACAGGTTTTTGGGGGTGGTTTTCGATGCCCGGTTGACTTGGCTGCCTCACATCCGGCAGCTCAAACAGACGTGTTGGCGGCATCTCAATGCACTCCGGTGTTTGAGCCACACCCGCTGGGGAGCCGACCGCTCTACCCTGCTACGGCTCTACCAGGCGTTAATTCAGTCCCGTCTGGATTATGGGTGCCTGGCATATGGCTCAGCCTCCCCGTCTGCGTTGCGGGTGCTGGACCCAATTCTCCACAGCGGGATACGCCTTGCCACTGGTGCTTTCCGCACCAGCCCTGTGGACAGCTTACTCGTGGAGGCAGGTGTCCCTCCCCTGCGGTTCCGACGCCAACGTTTGCTGGCCGCTTATGCTGCCCATGTTCTCAGCTCGCCCGGGCATCCAAATTATCGTCTCCTGTTCCCGCGATCGGTCGTCCATCTGCCAGATGGTCGGCCCCGGTCTGGTTGTACAATAGCGGTCCGCGTCAAGGAGCTTCTCTCTGGGCTTCAGGTTTTCACTGTTCCACCTACTTTCCGGGCTACTTTGCATACACCCCCATGGTGTGTTCGTCGCCCTTGCCTTCGGCTGGACCTGGCACAGGGCCCGAAGGACTCAGTCCCTCCAGAGGCCTTCCGCCGCCGCTTTTATTCTATCCTGGCCACGTATCAGGGCTCTGGTGTTGTCTACACTGACGGTTCGATGGTTGCTGGTCGTGTCGGGTATGCGCTCACTCTAGGGGACCGTTCCGAACAACGTTCCTTGCAGGATGGCTGCAGCGTTTACACTGCTGAATTGGTCGCCATCTTTCGTGCTCTAGAGTATATCCGCTCCTGCTCAGGTGAGTCCTTCGTTATCTGTAGCGATTCCCTGAGCGGTTTACGAGCTCTCGACCAGTGTTTCCCTCGTTCTCGTCTGGTGATGGCTATCCACGAGTCTCTGCATACTCTTGCCTGTTGCGGCCGCTCTGTGGTCTTTGTGTGGACCCCCGGTCATGTCGGTATCCCGGGTAACGAACATGTTGACCGCCTGGCGAAAGAGGCCACCAGCAAGCCATCTCTGGACCTTGGCCTCCCAGAGACTGATTTGCGGGCAGTCTTCCGCCGCAAAATCTTGGCGCTATGGGACGAGGAATGGCGCGAACTGCCATTGTCCAATAAACTCCGTGCTGTCAAGGAGACGACGGCTGTGTGGCGGTCATCCCTGCGAGCCACTCGCAGGGAATCGGTAGTTCTTTGCCGGCTCCGCATTGGCCACTCCCGGCTGACACACAGTTATTTACTGCGCCGGGAGGACCCTCCTGTATGTCGCTGCGGGGCGGCTTTGACAGTGGCCCACATTCTGTTGGCCTGCCCCCTTTTAGCTGTGGTCAGGCAGACATTTGCGCTGCCTGATACGCTCCCTGCCCTTTTAACAGACGACTCCACTATGGCTGACTTAGTTTTACGTTTTATTCGGGCAGGGGGATTTTATCATTTAATCTGAGTGTTTCTGTTTTATTTTATTGTTTTGTGTTGATGCTGGCCTTTGGCCTATGATTTTACACTGATTTTTTAATGTGTTTCTAAGTGGTTGGCTTTTCCTTTTTTATTTCTATGGTCGGCCAACCACCGTCATTCTCTATGTGGTTTTCGTTCGTTTTGTCTTGTCTTTGTCTCAGTCTCTCCTGTTCTGAATCGTCTGTGATCTCTTCTGTTCCTCGTTTTTATTCTCTGTGGGTGTTCTTTGTCTTTGGAAAAAGGGACCGATGACCATAGTAGTCTGGTCCCTTTAATCCCCCAACCAACCAACCAATTAATTCCTCGGTTTATTAGGTTATCTCTTCCAGTCAGCAATAACATGGTACATCTTGGCATAATCTGTGCAGCTAGGGGACGTCCAAATAAGTCTATGAAATGCTGCAGTTGCTTACTTTGATCATGAATTACAGCTATTTTAAAATCCGTGATTTAAACGACTGGCCATGGGTTCTGTCCTTGCGGATTGTTTAGCTAACATCAATATGAAGGAGTTTGAATATGGGTGTATATGCCATTCCATTTTATATGGGGCCAAGATTATGCCCCTATGTCAATGATATGTTTCTGTTACTCGAAGGCCCTGATGCTGAAAGTGCTATATTTGTGAACCTTAGTCCTAAAGTAAAAATACTTAGTTCACAATCGTATACAGTGTTTACCATGAGCTCCCGTATCTGGACCAACTTTTAAAGGTTTCTACATCTTCTTTTGTTATATTAGCCAGATATTCAACGACTGATATGGTCATACACCGGAACTTCAGAGGTATAAAGTATAGCGTTCCGATCATTATTGCGTACCACTTTCCCGTGAATCGTTTACTCGAGAATGTAAAGTCGTACAATTTACTGCTAGGCCTAACGGATATAACGCAAATTTTGTCAGTAGAGTTAATGGACAAGCACTGAAGAAGATGAAAGCCACTTAATTAAAACCTAACGGCTTCTTCACTACACTGCTAACAATTCATATGAATAAAAAGATAACAAGTTACCACCGCATCTCCTGCTTTGCAAAAAACGTCAGAACCACCTAAAGGACAACATAACAAGAAAGGTATTACTTGTATTGTGGCACATTTCACTCCGAAAAATATGACTAAGTGTAGGCATGAAGAACATCCACATTTTAACAAGTACAAAGCCACAGGTATGTACTCAGTTTCTTAGAGTGTCCGTGAAAATAAATGTAATGGGCAAAGCGGACATTGTTTTGATGTAATATTTAAAGAACGTTTAAAAAATAGCGAAAGGAGTCTACCTGCAGCACACATTTTGTGGCACACAAATATGATAAGAATGTTAATCTAAACTAAACTAAAACTATGGTATTATAAACGATAAAAAAATGGAAATGAGCGTATGGCATCGTTGGCCGGGAGGCCCCTATTCGGGGAATTTCGGACACCAGATGCAAGTCTTATTTCATTCAACACCACTTTGGGCGACTTGCACGCCTGTGATGAGGACGAAATGATGATGAGGACAACACAACACCTCTTACTTTAAGAACAGAAAGCAGAAGGTAATTCTCCGCAATGTTGAGAGGGGTAGTGATGTTCAGTCCCAATGGGGCAATGTTAAGTGGGGCGTTACCCAAAGGTCGGTGCTGGGGCCACTGCTGTTTCTTATTTATATAAATGATATGCCTTCTGGTATTACAGGTGATTCAAAAACATTTCTGTTTGCTGATGACACCAGCTTGGTAGTGAAGGATCTTGTGTGTAATATTGAAACAGTATCAAATACTGTATTTCATGAAATAAGTTCGTGGCTTGTGGAAAATAATTTGATGCCAAATTACAGTAAAATTCGGTTTTTACACTTTCTAACTCACAATTCAACAAGAACCGATATTTTGATCAGACAGAATGGGCATATTATAAGCGAGACGGAACAGTTTAACTTTCTAGGCGTTCGGATAGATAGTAAGCTGTTGTGGAAAGCCGGGATCTTGT
This sequence comes from Schistocerca piceifrons, assembly GCF_021461385.2. Classification (NCBI taxonomy): domain Eukaryota; kingdom Metazoa; phylum Arthropoda; class Insecta; order Orthoptera; family Acrididae; genus Schistocerca; species Schistocerca piceifrons. Next base: position 372,193,946 of record NC_060142.1, read on the forward strand.
TCAGAAACTAAATGCTGCTTTATTTACCATTAGAATAGTATCTGAAATAAGTGACACTTCATCACGAAATGTAGTCTACTTCGCATATTTTCATACGCTTATGTCGTATGGTATTATTTTTTGGGGGAATTCCTCTGATTCAAAAAGGGTATTTTGGCTCAAAAACGGGCTGTTCGAGCTACATGTGGTGTAAGTTCGAGAACCTCTTGTCGACTTCTCTTCAATAGTCTGGGAATTCTGACATTGCCCTCAGAGTATATATTTTCTTTAATGTCGTTTGTTGTTAGCAATATTATCCTATTCCAAAGAGTTAGCAGCTTTCACTCAGTTAATACTAGGCAGAAATCAAATCTGCATGTGGAATGCACTTCCTTGACTCTTGTGCAGAAAGGAGTGCAGTATTCTGCTCCATCCATTTTCAATAAGCTACCACAAGAACTCTAAAATCTTAGCAGTAGCCCAAATTATTTTAAGTCTAAACTGAAGAGTTTCTTCATGGCTCACTCCTTCTATTCTGTCGAGGAGCTCCTGGAAGAGCTAAAAAATTTTGCAAATTCCAATGTTACGTTGTTGATTTTCTTTATTTTAACTTACTTGTCGCCTGAACATGTTTTTTATATTTCATTTTGTCTGTTTCTACTATCGTGTTATAATTTCACGTATTGACTCGTTCCATGACCATGGAGACTTCTCCTTAATTTGGTCCGACGGAACAATAAATAAATAAATAAATAAAAAATAAATAGTCGCCGAGCGGAGAAAATCTCCGACCCATCCGGGAATCGAACCCGGGCCCGCTTTCATTGGAGGCGAGCACGTACCACCCAGTGAAGCAGGCAGACATTATAAACGATGTATGTCTCTGATAGGTATTGTAAAGCGGATCGCTGAATGCACAACCGCAGAGCCCAAGGTACTGTTTCTGGTCTGAGATAGCAGTGTTGGAGCAAGAGAGCGCTTTGCGCACATTTTGTAGGTAGCTATCTGTGAGCGAAAGAAAAGGCAGTAGTCAGGTTTTGTAGTACGCTGGGTGAAGCCACCAAGTGTTAGATTAATGTAGTTACCTCAATATTGTCGAACATGGAAGCAGAAGTCTTCATGCAAGCAAGGTAAAGGTGTTAAGTAATTATGATTTTTGTTTTGCAGTGAATTACTATAGATGAGTTGGCTGATAATTTGTAATTGCTGAGTAACCCCAGACCGTACGTAAACTGATTCATAAAAAGGCTAGTTAGATATTTCTCTTTTGTAATGTTTCTAAGATTTATTAACAGAGCTATAAGTAATTTAATGATTCCTATGTATGCCCTTTTCGTGAGGTTAGATAATGCTACATATCTGCATCTACATCTACATGACTACTCTGCAATTCACATTTAAGTGCTTGGAAGAGGGTTCATCGAACCACAATCATACTATTTCTCTACCATTCCACTCCCGAACAGCGCGCGGGAAAAACGAACACCTAAACCTTTCTGTTCGAGCTCTGATTTCTCTTATTTTATTTTGATGATCATTCCTACCTATGTAAGTTGGGCTCAACAAAATATTTTCGCATTCTCGTTGTTTGTGGATCAATTAGTAAAATGTAGCTTGAATAGTCAAACGCTTTGGAAAAGATATACCTAGCTTCCAATATAATTTTGCTAAAAAAAAGAATCAGTGTTAGTAATTCATCACAATCAGAACAGCCTCCCTGTCCAGGTCACATGTTTTTGTAAGAAGTTGGATTTTTCTCAAATATTTTGATTTATCAGTAAAAAGAATTTCATGTACATTTAAAAGTATTACAGTCAACATTGTACACCGTTGAGCCCGTAGCTACATATTATTTCATGAGAGACCAGACTGTATAGCGTTCCAACGCCGCTGCTCTAGAGGTAAGACCATTTAATTTATTTGTTATGTGCACAGGGGCCCAAATTATCAGTATTGACTATGGCCAGAGGATTCAGTGCCTAAGGTGATGAATGTATTTTGCAGTGGCTGTATTTATTTATTTGTGCTGGGAGGTTTATTGCCCAAACTGTTCGTATAAAGTTTTTGCTAACAATAACACAGTGTAAGCACACCACTTGCATGTTCAAGACGCTACACGATAGTTCGAGTTCAGTACCCATTCCACAGTTCAGGTATTCTTTCAATGTAGTCATAAAGTTCTTTTTTAAAGAACGTTACAATATATCTAACTGCCATAACTACACACCCACGCAGTCCAAGACATTCCACCTCGAGTCTGGAGAACAGGTTAAAATTTGTGTTCATTGAAAGTAACGAGAGCATACTAAATACCATAGACAAAGCTAAAACTATGGGACCACTATAGAAGTCCTCTCACCCGAAGTTTCAATATCCAGACTAATCACAACTGTGGCAATATTTTGGTGAACATTGATTGCTTTAACACAGCTGATAATCTGTCTTATAACGTCAGCAAATGACTATTTAAATTAGAAGTGGGATATTTCATGCAATTTATTTTATAAACCATCCTTTATTTATTCCTATAAGTTTGCTACGAAAAGATAGATCTCAATCAATCTATTTCATATTTAATCCTGCCAGTTTGTTATAAAAAGATATATCCCAATAGCAGATAATATGTATTTCAATTAACACCTTGTGAGAGTATACTTAGAAAAATATACATTTTTACTCCAGGTGTTACTAAAATTGGCTTCCTCCATACTTGTACTATGTAAGTACATGTTGCTACTACCACATTTTAATACGATGCCCATACTTCAGATGTTGACAAATTGCATAAGTACAGGACCCTGCTTGTCTAACGTTTCACGATGTGTGATTCCTAATCGTCATAATGCACGCCCCATTCCAGAGTAGTTCCTCAAGGTCTAGTCTTCCACAAGCAACCTAAAACAGCTGTACTGCGAACGTCTCTGTACTGGTTCTGCGTCTGCCAGAGGAAATAGGTTTTATAGGATGATTTTACTTATTTATATGCTTTTTCTTAAGGTATCTCTGCAAAAAAGCCTTGGTAGTTATCGTTATTTCCACTTTTATGGCACTTGCCGTTGGTTTACCATAGTGTTCAGTCATATACACTGCCAGCGGTTTTTTTATAAGGTAAGTCATTTTCACAATTTGCCATGTGAGGGAACAGCATGATTCATGGTATCAAACTCAGGATGAATGTTTGCCATTATATTTATCTAGTATAATACTACCAGTAACCAATAGGTCGAGCTGGCTTAATAAACAGTTGCCATTTCTACATTTGCTTAACCGTGTCTGGTTCCTGAATGACTGAAAAGCTGCTATCTATTATTCACTATTTCATGTAGGGTTAGTGACAACATGTAATATTGTGAAGGGAGTAGGGAAAGCAGGTGAATGTTAATTTGAAGAAAGGCTGCATTTGTTAACTCGGTCTTTTCATCAAGGAGCTTGTGGTGAGCTGCTTTTATGTACATATATTTCAACCTCTTCAAGCAAATTCATAAAGCTACCTTTCTCAGCACGGTGCAATACTTATACATGGGTACATGGTCTTCAATGCTCTTTGTTCCATAATTGTAAGTAGTTGTGTCCATGGCGCATGAGGATTTTGAAACGTTGTTCAAATAACATGAAACAGTAAATAATAGATACCAGCTTACCTTATCATAAAATATCATCAACTAGCTATATGTAAAAATCAATTAAATGTCCATTGTTGTGATTTACCTTATGTACATGCACCAAATTGTTTTACGGTGTTTCCAATGAACACCATAGTTTTTGAACAATATATCAATAGTTGTAATATTTATTTATGTACATCTAACCCTTACCATTTATTTTGGTTCGAATGCAAACCATAATATTTACGTCATATCACTGCAGTAACACTTTATAACTAACTGACAGTTTTATTTGTTTATCTTAATTTTAATCAGTTCTAATCTAATGTAAACAGTAAGTGATGTAACATTAGTCATTTGTAAATTCCTACTGTCACATACATCTGTATTACGAAATATCACTGGGAGTGGAAGTCTTCTGCACTGTTATGGAAGTGATACCTCCATATTTGTATATGTATTTCCATATTGTGAAACTTCTTAGCTTGTGAGTGGTGCTCTAGATTATGTGCATATATAAACATAAAAAAGTGCACCATACAGTTTTGGATGCTGCAAAATCACATGCAGTCTACACAGCAACATAATGGCGCAGATTTTGCATCGTAAGTAAACAAAAGATCTTCCTTTTAATAATTTGTTTACATCACTTAAAAGCGTTGTGAGGTACAATTACAATCAAAATTATATGGTCTCACATCATGTTATGGTTGTCGGTCGCCATCACCCCAAGAAAATTTCATCAGTAGGAAAACAAAAAGAGAAAGCTGATGAAATATTGATCTTAACATGAGCTATCCGTCTGACGATGAACCTGTCGTTGCGAAACCACAAACGGCGGTATTGAAATAAATAAACCGTATTGTAAAACTGTTTGGTTGCTGTTATCTTCTATGTAAGAGTCAACCTATACATTGGATTTACATCTACATGTTCATGATTACTCTGCAATTCACAATTAAATGTCTGACAGATAGTTCATCGAACCACGTTTGAGCTACTTCTCTACCTTTCGAATGTCGAACAGTGCTCAGGAAAGACGAATGCCCATGTGAGCTTTGACTTCTCTTATTTGATTGTGATAACCATTTCTCACTATGTAGAAGGGCACCAACCAAATATTTTCATACTCTGATGAGAAAGTTAGTGAATGAAATTTCAGGTGCTACCGCAGGGAAAAATGCCTTCATTCTAACGACTGCCAACCCAGTTCGTTTACGATATGTCACACTCTGTCCCTTGTTCTGCAGTGATAAAATATGAAGTGCCCTTCTTTCAACTTTTTCGACGTTCCCCGTCAGTCTCTTGTGATGCGGATCCGACACCGCACAACAGTACACCAGAAGAGGACAGACAAGCACAATGTAAGCAGAGTCTTTAGTAGTAGTGTTACATTTTATAAGTATTCCGCCAATAAATCCCAGTCTTCGGTTCCCTTTCCCCATAACTTAATCTATGTGATAGTTCCAATTTATGTTATTTGTAATTGTAATTCTTAAGTATTAACGGAGTTTACGGTCCTGTCGGTTATTACGTATTGTGACTTTTCTGACAGACTACATTGGTGACAATGTGGTCACACATGAGACTGTACTTCATAGGCACACAATTTTATTAGAAGTCTCTTGTGGGAATGGGGTCAGAAACCTACCGGAAATCCAAGCCCTGCCTTGAGCGCTCATCACTTAGTGAGGATAAAGAGCTAGGATGCTTTACAAGAACGCAATTTTGTGAGTACTTGTTGGCTATTTGTCGATAAATCGTTTTCTTCGATGTGATTCATAATGTTGAAGCGCCTCGTGTGTTCCAAAATCCTACTGCAAATCGACATTATGGATATGAATCTGTAATTCAGTGTATTACTCCAACTTCCTTTTTTGGGTATTGGTGTGACTTGTGCAGTTCTCCAGTCTTTTGGTATAGGTAGTTCTACGAGTAAGCGGTTGTATATTTCTTAAGTATGGAGATGTGTCATCGTACTCTGGAAGGAACTTGACCGGTATACGGTCTGGACCGGAAGCCTTGCCTTTCTTAAATGATTGAAGCTGCTTCGCTAAACTGAGCACATCCGCTTCTAGGTTACTCATGTTGGCAGTTGTTCTTGATACGAAATCAAGAGTACTTACTTTTTGATGGCAGTTCGGTATACCGCGTCTAGTCATTCTGTTTTAGTGGCGCTGTCGTCAACAACATCACCATTCTTATAGCGCAGTGAGTTTATCGATTTCCTCTTGCCACTGGTGTAATTTACTTACGACCAGAATCTCTTTAAATTATCTGCCTGATTTAGAGACTTAATTTCGGTATTTAGTCTCGCTACAACAACCCTGCGGTCACTGATTCCTGTAGCTGTCATGATGCTCCGAATTTGGTCCGGAATATTTGTTGCTAGGAGGTCAAGTATGTTTTCGTAATAAACCTTTACACTTGGAGTAGGCTTCTGAGCTAGATATTCAAAATAATTTTCGGAGAAGGCATTCTGTATGATTTTGGACGACGTTTTATGCCTACCTCCCACTGTAAAAGTGTATTTTCGCCAACATATTGAGGGTAGATTAAAGTCAGTACTAACCATAATTGTTTGAGTGGTGTACCTGTTTGAAATAAGACTCAAGTTTCTTTGAACTGTTCACCATCTGAGTCATGGATCGGTAAGAGGAACCAATTACTAATTTATTTCGGTTGTCATGTATAGACTTGACCCATAGTAATTCACAGGATCTGTTTACCTCAATTTCACTACAAGCTAAACTACTCCCGACACTCCACCACCAACTGTTTTTAGTCTCTCCTTTCCGAACACGGCTAGGTCCATTGTAATAATTTTAAATACGATCCTTTGTAAGAATTTTAAATATAGAGCCCCTGAAAATCACCTTGCTGCAAGACGCAGCTGGCAGCTGTCTTGGGGGCTCTTGCTTATTCAGATCTTCTAGGAAACAGACGGAAGAAGGAGCTATATTTTCTATGACATGTTTAATGAACTAATGTAATAACCCCAAGTAGTAGTGCCAGCCAAATCAGTTTACATAATGTTCAATGGCTCAATCTTACGAGACCCATTATAAAAACAAATAGTTGAAGTAATCAAATATAACAATGTAGCTAGGTACTTTGCATTCTTTGATCTGAAGTTAAACTTCCATTCACGTACTGACGAAATATGCACTAAAAGTGTTGCATTTTCTTGTTCACTTTTGTAATTGAGGATACATTGCAGTTCCCTATTCCCTATTGTCTGTATGTTCGGGGTAAGCACAGGAATAAGTGTAGCGACTTCTATCTGGTTTTGATTAGTAGTTTTATTTTTGAGGAAGGTCGTGGACGTTAAGTCAGAAATATTTCGTGGAAATTGGCTGAACAATAATGAATTAAAGGCCGCAGCCTCTGTGAGAACGATGGAACTGCCACCTGGTTGTACTATAGTCACATAGCATAAGAGCAGCGAGGGCTGCCTGGTAGGTCACGCCCAAAGACCAATAAGTCGTGGAATCGAATCCAGTCGTACCTAGTATTTTTCACTCTGTATTTTAAACTGTCTTTGACTTATTAATGACGTTGACCTTCGTCAGAAGCGAAACGTGGCTGGGATAAAGTGTTCGATGGTAAGAGTAAAGGTGGTGGTGGTGGTGCTGGGTTCAAGAGTCGTGCGTCACTGACCAAGTATGCACTACCAACAATAACCAGTTTTTATTAAATACGAAACCCAAGTATTAAAGTCAATACCCAATCATGAAGTGAGCGACAGATTTATAATTTTTCAGTGAGCATATGCTATGACTTAAAACGTACAATCTTTTAAAACAATGCAAACACATCTCTCACGAATTTTATAAATGACCTGAAAATAATCTACAATATTTACAACCACTACAACATTAAAAAATACAATTACATCAAGAGTGTGGCCAGCCTTTCTAAATTTATTAAGTAAGATCGAGGCAAAAACCGAATTAAAGAAATTACCTGACGACCATATTCTCTTAACACAATTACCGTATGTAAAATCTCATAAAAGTTGAATATATTGTTAACAGATCACTTGTAATCGGCCCTTATGTTAAATGTAGGGGCTAAAAAAATGTATAGAGCTATAAAATAATTTTTCGAAGGAACTGATGCTGCTGAATGTTCCTGATGGAATTCAAGTTATGCAGTGATAAAGAGCCAGTTTTATGATCGGAAGGTCGTGGGATAAAATCTTGATCGGACTACCGATTTCTACCTCTGTTTTTTAACCTAGCATTCACCTCTTAATGTTGCCTGGGTAGAAAGACGGAAGTTCTCAAAGCATCAGTACAACTACCACACGAAATTATTGTTAGGGAATGCTGTGAAAACATGTCCTTGTCATTTGGCGCTCACAGGAAACTTACAATACCTTGCAAGGAGCGTGCAAACCGATGGGTGAATTAGAAGACTCTTCTCAGTGGTAAAAGTGCTACCCGATGCTGTGTTAAGCTATACAGCACAATCACTCATATATCTATTTACTATCATTATTTCGTTTGTGCAGTAACTAAGGCGATGCTCTGTAGGCAAAACCTTCGCGAAAGTGTGGCTAAAGACATACGGCATCGTAAACGACAAGAAGTATCATTAGATGAAGATTGTGACCAAATTAATTTTGACGTAACTTTACTTGAATTGAATAAAGCGTATTTCCAGAACAAAAATGAACTTAAGGTAGCTGAATGGGTTTTTTATTCTACGAACTGAGTAAAATGGTTGATTCTCTATCGAGCAAATCTGTAACATATTTTGAACTTTCCTTGACGATGCCTTCCAAATAAGCAAATCACTCAATAAGGAATATTTTCTAGCAACAAGCTACGAACATTACTGATTTCTGCAGTCCGTTCAAAAGACTGTCATTGAAATCGTAAGCAAAATAAACGTTTACGAGTCGGAAATGTCACAGAGCAAAATAAACGTTTACGACTTGATTATGTCATCAGTCAACATCATGGAAGCGATTTTCTTTAGACGCGCCTGGAGACACTGCCAAGACATTTTTATTTAATCCAGATTCGAAAAACTGAGATACGGTAGGAAAATTGTCCTCGCTGTGGCATCGTATGGCACTTCTACCACTCTTTTAGAAGGTGGCTGAACTGATAATTCTACATTCAAATCTCTCCTGGAATTTTATTGCCTCTGTACTGTGTCGAAGCAAAGTTTGGTTGTCTAGGATGACGTTTCGATATTACGTAAGATATCGATTGAAGCGTTAGGGAGAACAGTGCAGTATTTGCATAACAAAAGCCCCACGGGTGGCTGCACCGTTTTGCTCTCTGGAGACGTCGTTAAATCTTTCCAGTAATCTCAAGAGGGATGAGAGCAAACGAAGTTGAGGATCTTTGAAATGATCGTACCTATGGCCGCATATAACAAAACTGAAACTTAAAACTAATATGTATGGTCTATCTTCCAGACAAGTTAATATACATTGTCCTAATAACTTGCTCAGAATACTAAATGGTGAGTGTGAAAGAATAAACAATAAAATAAATATCCATTATGTCTCTGTTTCGGTATCCAATATCTAAGAGTTAACTGAAGTAGAATGTCCGGATAGTCACAAAATGTCAACTAAGGCACATTATAACCTACCCGTGCTTTTCGGTAATTGTATGATTTGAATGCCAGTGTTACCTAAAGACCCGTATTTTACAGAAAAGACATCACTTCCGAAGTTTAGTGCTAACCCAAAGAATGCAAGCACAGTTATAATTAGATGGCTGTCGCACGGATGCTTATCATGCACGGAGGCGATTTGAAAGCAATTTCGTAAGGAATTGAATAATTCGCTGTAGTTAGCTATAACTGTGACTGCATAATTGAAATTCTAAGAAATTTGATTACGGAGTAAGATATTAAGGTCGTCAACTCTAATGTGAGCACAAATAAATAACTGTTCATTATAAAACTAAAACTGAAGTTATGTAACAATTACAAGCGTGTAGGTAGGCAGCAGCAGAAAAGAAAATGCACACGTGCAAACTTCAATGGAAAAGCAAGGTAATACGACATTAAGCTGCTAAGTAAGACATTGTGATTCTTTTTAATTAATGGAGCTCAATAATAATTATCTATTGTTAGCGCTGACATGACGTGTTCTGAGCACCGTCATTCACTGAAATACTGTCTGTCGTCAGGTTTTGTGAAACCAATACCCACGACTAATCTCGAATTTATAGTATATGTTACATCAGAAAAGTTCGTAATAGTTTCATTAAACAATAACAAATACTTTGGCAACACCAGTGCTAGGAAAATGGAAATACATGAAATATTTTCAAACACACAAGCAGTTTATAATAGTCTACCTACTCAAAATTGAATATTCACTTTATTTGACCGGCAATTCGAAGTTATTTTTGTTTTGTACTGTTTCTACGTAGTTGCTGAGAGGTAGTGGTATAAGCGCTACGATGTGCACTAAGCTTTCGTTAATTATTACTTCACCAAGTAGCAAGCTCAGAATGTGATAACAAATAGTTCATCCACACTGTAGCAAGAACCTAAGCATTTATTACAAACAAGTCTCCACGAGACCTCCACAGTTTTAAGTGGAGTACAGGCTAATCACAAGCCATGGTATAATTGGCTCCCTACGAAAATATTTCTATATCTGTACAGAGTGCAAATGAAGTACAAATGTTTCGTATTAAACAAAGGGTATATCCAGGCAATGATATACAATGGTGAACTAGTATACATATTACATCGAGGAACAAAAATCAGAAATAAAATACGAGAATACATCTTAAGACTGACGGAATGGCTTAAAACTAAGAAAATAATCAAGGTAGCAATATCAACAACAAAAGAGTATATACGTGAAGTCCAATATATCATAGTACAGATAAATGGGATGGAAACAACCCGATACATTTAGTTTAATGTGCAAACTTAGTTGTAGTATGACCAGAATCATTGCACCCAAAGTTTCTGTGGTGGTATGTGAGAAATAGTTCTCAAGAGCAAAGTATGTCACATTCTGTAACATGAGTAACACAGTTCTATAAATTGGATGTTGTATACGTTCAAAGAAGTGTGCAAACATAGTTGCTTTATATCAAGACATTTTCCACTGATTGCAAGAACATTGCTATGTTAACATAAAAGAAATATTTATTCTAATATTTAGGTTAACTATCTCTGCAGAGTAAACACACACAAGGAAAACAATAGGAGTTCCACTGACTACGGGAACATATAGGACATGAGAAGAAAAAGGAAGGTTTATATAGAGCACTAGACCTACTGTAGCTGTGGAAAGAAGTAATTCAAAGTCATTCGTGCGTCAATCAACATAGGAACAAGAAGAGTTTGGCAAAAATAATGAATGTATGTCTGACTTGACAAGATAAATATCATCACATAGCAAAAAAAGATTAATAATAGGGCAACAAGAGTTTAGGTATCCACAACAAATCACCATCGCCGTCCGGGGTGGCCGAGCGGTTCTAGGCACTACAGTCTGGAACCGTGCTACCGCTACGGTCGCAGGTTCGTATCCTGTCTCGGCATAGATGTGTGTGATGTCCTTAGGTTAGTTACGTTTAAGTAGTTCTGAGTTCTAGGGGACTGATGACCTCAGAAGTTAAGTCCCATAGTGCTCAGAGCCATTTGAACCATTTGAAATCACCATCGAGAAAAGGAAATCAAGCATAGTAAAGGAGCAAACCACTTAAAAGTAACCCTAATCTCATACCTTCTATACCAGGAAAAAAATATCATCATGAAATCCCAAGAAAATATCATCATCTACACAAAGTCTCTCCTTAATACAATATCTTAAAAAGAAATAGATCGTATAAGTTCTTTATAATACTAGAACTACATACAGAATATCCTAAACATCATACCATTTTCTGACAAAGGCAGAACTAACTTATTCTCAATCCAGTACGACCTGTTAAAAAAATGGATTACTACAAACTTTAGAAATTCATCAGGCGCAAAACCAGGATACATTGTCTGCCTAAGCCTCTGCCACATGACCATTTTCTAAATGCTTACCATTTACTTCTGAATGTACCAAGCTGTCTGCGCCAGACCGCTGAAGTTTATAGATTTGTCACTCCTAAACAAAATTGTGGTAAGACGATGGTATAAAAAAAAATTACAAGCGGAACATGGGGTTGTAACAGTTAATTACATGAGATTAAAATGTGCCAATGCTAAACTATTGCAAGAATAATGTTCTGCATGAACATCAAAGAAAGTATATGCCACAGTACATAATGTAACTGCCTACAAGTAATAAATGAATTGGCAAAGCACTCTACAATCTACTCAAAATATAAGACGAATAGAGCATAGTACGACCTGCATACAACATTTTAGAAAAGACAAAACATGAGTATGGAAAATGTTAAGACGCACCTTAGGTGCAGTGTTATCAGTTGTGTGAGAATGTTGTCTGTCAAGCAGTATAGTCTTTCCTAACTCATTCAATACATATACGAAAATCGTAGCTTCCACAAGAACAAATAGTCAAGCTAATGCAGTGTGTATTATTAGACAAGAAAAAAGTCATAGTATGTAGGAAATGTAGTAGTAAATAGAGAAGAAATATACATTGCTGTAAGATGTAGCATAGCTGTAGCCTGTAGCGTTGCTCTAACAAAAAAAATAAAAAAAATATCAAATATATCCAGGGTTGCATAAAAATGTCAAGAAAGTGATAACTGCATATCATACAAAAGCAACTTTAGTATAGTAGCAAACAGCTGTAGAAAGATCATTATTGTCAACCTCCATGACTGATCCACACTCATCTTTTATACTTACAAACCGGAAATATAATCACGTGAAATGAAAATCGGCTTCAGAGAGAACAGGGTCCCTAAGCACTAACCATTACCTTAATATTATTCAACATCATCATCAGTAATTTCGCGTGAAACGTTATACAGGGTGGTCCAATGATCGTGACCGGGCCAAATATCTCACGAAATAAGTGTCAAACGAAAAAACTACAAACAACGAAATTTGTCTAGCTTGAAGGAGGAAACCAGATGGTGCTATGGTTGGCCCGCTAGACGGCACTGCCATAGGTCAAACGAATATCAAAAGTGTTTCTTTTTTTTAAATCTGAACCCCTATTTTTTGTTACACATTCGTGTAGTACGTAAAGAAATATGAATATTTTAGTTGGAGCACTTTTTTCTCTTTGTGATAGATGTCTCTGTAATAGTCACAAACATATGGCTCACGATTTTAGACGAACAGTTGGTAACAGGTAGCTTCTTTAAATCAAAATACAGAACGTAGGTACGTTTGAACATTTTGTTTTGGTTGTTCCAATGTGATACATGTACCTTCGTGAACTTATCATTTCTGAGAACGCATGCTGTTACAGCGTGATTACCTATAAATACCACATTAATGCTATAAATGTTTAAAATGATGTCCGTCAACCTCAATGCATCTGGTAATACGTGTAACGACATTCCTCTCAACAGCGAGTAGTAAGCCTTCCGTAATGTTAGTACATGCATTGACAATGCGCTGACGCATGTTGTCAGGCGTTGTCGGTGGATCACGATAGCAAATATCCTTCAACTTTCCCCACAGAAGGAAATCCAGGGACGCCAGATCCGGTGAAATTTCGGGCCATGGTATTGGTGCTTCGACGACCAATCCACCTGCCATGAAATATGCTATTCAGTACCTCTTCAACCGCACGCGAGCTATGTGCCAGACATCCATCATGTTGGAAGTGCATCGCCATTCTGTCATGCAGTGAAACATCTTGTAGTAACATCGGTAGAAAATTACGTAGGAAATCAGCAAACATTGCACCATTTAGACTGCCATCGATAAAATGGACGCCAATTATCCTTCCTCCCATAATGCCGCACCATACATTAGCCCGTCAAGGTCGCTGATGTTCCACTTGTCGTAGCCATTGTGGATTTTCGGTTGCCAAATAGTGCATATTGTGCCAGTTTACGTTACCGCTGTTGGTGAATGACGCTTCGTCGCCAAATGGGACGGGTGCAAAAATTCTGTCATCGTCCCGCAATTTCTCTTGTGCCTAGTGGCAGAACTGTACATGACGTTCAGATTCGTCGCCATGCAATTCCTGGTGCATAGAAATATGGTACGAGTGCAATCGATGTTGATGTAGAATTCTCAACACCGACGTTTTTGAGATTCCCGATTTTCGGGCAATTTGTCTGCTACTGATGTGCGGATTAGCCGTGAAAGCAGCTAAAATACTTACTTGGGCATTATCGTTTGTTGCAGGTAGTGGCTGACGTTTCACATGTGGCTGAACACTTCCTGTTTCCTTTAATAACGTAACTATCCGGCGAACGGTCCGGACACTTGGATGATGTCGTCCAGGATACCGAGCAGCATACATAGCACGCGTCCGTTGGGCATTTTGATCACAACAGCGATACATCAACAAGATATCGACCTTTTCCGCAGTTGCTAAACGGTCCATTTTAACACGGGTAATGTATCACGAAGCAAATACTGTCCGCACTGGCGAAATGTTACGCGATACCACCTACTGATATGTTTGTGACTATTACAGCGCCATCTATCACAAAGCGAAAATATTGGTCCAACTAACACATTCATGTCTCTTTACGTACTTCACGAATGTGTAATAAAAATGGGGGTTCCTATTTTAAAAAACAAAAGATCGCAGTTGATACCCGTTTGACCTGTGGCAGCGCCATCTAGTGGGCCAACCATAGCGCCAACTGGTTTTCCCCTTCAAGCTAGACGAGTATCGTTCATTGTAGTTTTTCCGTTTGATGCTAATTTAGTGAGATATTTGGCCCGGTCACTATCAATGGACCACCTTGTATATGTAAGCCACATAAATCATAATCTTATACCTCATTAAATATCATCAGTAATCATCATCATCAAATACACAAATATGCAATAAACCTCATAATACAAAACATCTGAAATTTACCAAAATAAAATTCCCTGTTCTGTCTACATCAGTTGTCTCCCACACGAAAACCACCTCATAGCAAAAAGTGGTTTTAAAAATCGGAGGTGGCTTTACAATTGTCAACTTCGTTCTGAATCGTGTCAGAGATGTCAATCACAGTGTTGTCATCGTTGTGCTTAAAGTTCTGGTCAGCAGAATTAAATTGTGTATTGTACCAGTCGATTTTTCTATTTGAAGGAAGAAAATGCAGGCCATTGATAGTTTGTTCCTCGCTAGATAGGCTCTGATCAAATTTAAAGATATCAGATTGTCGTCGTTTTGCTACATAATACTAGATTTGTCAAAATCCAACACAGCTTTATGTCTGTTTAAGAAATCGATGCCCAGAATGACTTCAGTTGTTAATAGCGGAACGATAAGGAAGTTGGCGAAAAACGAGTAACCCTAGTAGCAAATTGTAAATGAGTTTCAGATTTGACTTCAGTGCTTTTACCAGGTACAGCACCATTTATTTTGATTTTACTGAGAGGTAACATCGGACAAGTATCATCCGAATTGTAGAGGTTGAATGCTGCGTCACTCATTACAGTAACTGGAGAACAAGAATCCAGGACAGCTTTTAATATGTGTTTGCCTACATGAATGGTAATAACAGGATGATAAAAATTCTTTCGATGCTGTTCAGTTTCATGTAATAGTAAATCCCTGACGTCTTCTAAGCAGATCATATGCTCTATAATGTGTGCAGCATGCGATGCACCATTTGTTGGCGCAGCGTCGGCATTATCTGAAGCCTGGTCCGTTAGTCATTGCTGCGTAGCGTCTGAACCGTTCGGTGCGTTGGCAGAAGCAGCTTCAATGATCTGAACAGTGCCGTGGGGTTCTGAAAGAGTTTGATTACTTTGACGAGGATGAAAATGTGAATCTGGTTCATTTCTGCAAAAAGACTGTTAATAAAGTGTTCTTCATTCCCCAAACCATGATTAAAATTTCTGCTTCCCTGATTATTCCCATTGCAACCCTGGAAATGCTGGGCTTTACAGGTAAGACTGTTGTCTGTAATTACGGAAAGTGTTCCTGTGGATAAAATTATTACTAGAATCATTTTGGGGGAATGATAGCTGCTGTGACAGCTGCCCCGGCAAAGGCTGATTTATGTGCTGTGCGCAATTCACGTGTTGCTGAGTAGACTATTGAAAATAGTGATTCTTCTGTTGGTTGTTATTAGGAAGACTTTGGTTCTGCTGAAAATGTCGTTTGTCGTTGCTGATTACCATTAAAATTCTGGTTTTGGTTGTCAAAATTCCTGTTACGTCTTTCATTCGCAAAATAGTTACTCTTATTGCGATTGTAAAAGGTATTACAATGGAGGAAAGCGCTTTGTAATTCTTCAACTGAAACACATTGGCGTGCAATCTGTGGCATTCTCGTCGACGGTTCCCCTTCCAAAAAGCTACGAGTAAATTCTAATATATGAGAAAGTGAAATATGCTATTGTTATACCTTTGCGTAAAAAGGGGGATAGATCTGATGTCAACAATTACCGTCCAATCTTCCTTCCAACAGCTTTATCCAAAATTTTTGAGAAAGTAATGTATTCAAGAGTAGCTTCACATATCTGTAAAAATGAAGTGCTAACAAAATGTCAGTTTGGTTTCCAGAAAGGTTTTTCAACAGAAAATGCCATATATACTTTCACCAGTCAAATTTCGAATGATCTGAATAACCGAACACCACCCATTTGGATTTTTTGTGATCTCTCAAAGGCTTTTGATTGTGTAAATCATGAAATTCTGCTAGACAAGCTCAAGTATTGTGGCATGAGTGGGACAGTGCACAAATGGTTTAATTCGTACCTAACTGGAAGAGTGCAGAAAGTTGAAATAAGTAGTTCTCGTAACATGCAAAGATCGGAACATTCCTCAAACTGGAGAACTATCAAGAATGGGGTTCCACAAGGGTCAGTCATGGGTCCTTTGTTGTTCTTATTATATATTAATGACTTGCCATTCTATATTCATGAAGAGGCAAAGTTAGTTCTCTTTGCTGATGATACAAGTATAGTAATCACACCTGACAAACAAGAATTAACTGATGAAATTGTCAATACTGTCTTTCAGAAAATTACTAAGTGGTTCCTTGTAAACGGACTCTCACTGAATTTTGATAAGACACAGTACATACAGTTCCGTACAGGGAATGGTATGACGCCATTAATAAATATAGACCTTAATCAGAAACATATAGCTAAGGTAGAATATTCCAAATTTTTAGGTGTGTCCATTGATGAGAGATTAAATTGGAAGAAACACATTGATGATCTGCTGAAACGTTTGAGTTCAGCTACTTATGCAATAAGGGTCATTGCAAATTTTGGTGATAAACATCTTAGTAAATTAGCTTACTACGCCTATTTTCACTCATTGCTTTCATATGGCATCATATTTTGGGGGAATTCATCACTGAGGAATAAAGTATTTATTGCACAAAAGCGTGTAATCAGAATAACAGCTGGAGTCCACCCAAGATCATCCTGCAGACATTTATTTAAGGATCTAGGGATATTTACAGTAGCTTCTCAGTATATATACTCTCTTATGAAATTTGTTATTAACAACCAAACCCAATTCAAAAGTAATAGCAGTGTGCATAACTACAATACTAGGAGAAAGGATGATCTTCACTATTCAGGATTAAATCTAACTTTGGCACAAAAGGGGTGAATTATACTGGCACTAAAGTCTTTGGTCACTTACCAAATAGTATCAAAAGTCGTACAGATAACCAACAAGTATTTAAGAAGAAATTAAAAGAATTTCTGAATGACAACTCCTTCTACTCCATAGAGGAATTTTTAGATATAAATTAAGAAAAAAAAGAAAAAATATTAAAAAAAATAAAATAAAAATAAAAAATAAAGAAAAACAAAAAACACAAAAAAATAAAGTTGTTATATTAACTTAAGTATGTTGTTAAAGTAACCTAATTATGTCATGTATTAGAAAGTTCGACTCGTTCCACATCATCACGAAATATCGTATTCATGATCCATGGAACTAGTATTAATATAATCTAATCTAATCGAGCCAATTTGGCGGAAAGAAAACATTAATTGCTGAATTTAGTCCAAGGGATGAAAACTATTGGGACCATTACGAAACACTTTGAATTTTCTGACAGATAAAAAAATGCTTGGAGTCAAATTATCGAAAGAATGTTGTCGACTTGAAAAAATGCGAGAGTTGTCATGTGATTGG
This sequence comes from Schistocerca piceifrons, assembly GCF_021461385.2. Classification (NCBI taxonomy): domain Eukaryota; kingdom Metazoa; phylum Arthropoda; class Insecta; order Orthoptera; family Acrididae; genus Schistocerca; species Schistocerca piceifrons. Next base: position 372,211,720 of record NC_060142.1, read on the forward strand.
TCTCTTTCTCTGACCGGATTATGAACTTGAGGTTGTGCCATATTCTGATCGATACATTGCGTGGCAATGTTGTGTGAGCACTCCTGAGAAGTGGTATCGTTCTTATTGTCAGACAAGCGAGCATTCAGTTTATTAAGTTCCTGTTTGATTTCACGATTAATTTGTATCTATCCTTGTCGAAAGTTTTCAAGTGACTGATATTCTTCAGTGTCAGTGGAGTGTACCGGATGTGTGCCTTCAGAGTGATTATCACGATATAACTTTAATTGTACTGCTGTGTCAGCGAGTTCATCATATTCAGCTTTCCGAGTGTCGTATTGGTCGTGAATTTTCGTAGTATCATCTTTAAGTGACTGTACCTGTCCTGCATGACTACGCGTTTCCTTCTGCAGAGTAGAAACAGTTTCACTGGGTACTGACATTCTAATTTTGCCAAAAAATGGGCTTTATCTTGCCTCTGAGTTTCAGCAATGGTATTAGGTTATTCATCAACGGCTGCTTCTCTGTCTGACACACGTTGATTAAGTTTGTCATGAGCTGTAGTTAGTTCGCTTAAACGAGATGTGATATTGGTAACCTCTGTTGTAATATCATTTATACGGTCTGTTAAAGTTTTGTGGCTGTCTTTTACTTCGTCAGCGAGTGCTTGTCACGGAGCGTATCTGAAGATGTTCTATGCTCTTCGAATTTGTCATTAAGTGCTTCCAAATAAGCAGCCTGTGCATGAAAACGTTCTGTAAGAGATTCATGATTCTTAGTACATTTATCATTAAGTTCTCGAAATTGCCTTGTAAGGGACTCGTTACTGTTTTTAAGGTTATCAGAACGTTTCTTAAGTCTGTTGTGGCTGTCTTTGAGTTGCTGCAAAACCAATGGATTGTTCCTCAAAACGTTTTCTAAGTGTCTTGTAGTCTTCTTCAAATTCGTCATTCTTGTTTTTAAATTCACCAAAACGTTGATTAATCTGTTTTTGCGTTTCACCTAAGAACTGAAATAAATGATTGAATTGGGCTTGCTGCGAAAATTTTGTATTGTCTGTAGTCAAATGAAGTTGTTGCGTGACAGTTGCGTCGAAAAAATTCCGCGAAGCCTGGGCGTAAGATATTGGCGAAGGTAGAGAATCTTCCATAGTTGTGTGTCTGATATTAGTATTCCCAGAAAATAAAATATGATAATTACCACAGACATTGTTATCTGAATGCGGAGTCCTGTCAGTATCAAGGATGTCTAAAATGTTCGTGACTTGACTGTCCGGTTGCAAAGACCCAGCGTCTTGCATTATTAGGTCAGAAATATGGCTAGTATTAGAAGCAACAGAATGATCAGCAAAGATATTGTTGCTCTGTGTTGCATTTTGCAAATCAGATTTTTGAGAATTCATCGTAGTGTGCGATTTGCTGATGAACATACTACGCGGCATGATAACAGAGAAATATAAAAACGAATCACAAAATCACAAATGTAAAAGACAACGTCGAAAACAATAATGTCAAAGCTGAAAGGGAAAACACAGTATTAGGAAAATATGCCTTGCGCTAAACTACAATAATAATTAAAGTAAGACAGAGCAGTGTACATTTTCTGACCATTTCTCAAAAAATCCTATGTCGCGCGTACTGTACAAGGATATTGCCAAGTGAAGGTTATCTAAATAAATTAAAAATATGTGAGAGTTATCTCAATAAATATAAATATGGACTGAAACATTGTTTCTGGTTGGAAGCGTGAGCTGTGATAGTAAATCAACTGTCGTATTGTGGAAGCAAAGCTGTCCAGTAAACGTGGCCTCTAAATTGCATACCTGAGGAGCTGTGGCCATTCGTTCATCTTCGCTAATGTGAAACACATCTCCTCTACTGAACAAGTGATCATAGCTGTTAAGATAGTACTTTAGAGCCCACGTTTATTCGACATATTTTCTCGTTTTTGTCGACACTACCACCACTGGAAGTTACCGACCCTACACTATTCCCAACACAAGAACCGGTACATGTATTCAAGTGTCAGAGGTATCAGAAGAGTTTTCGTTTATAACTTTCGACTCGTTCGTTTCCGGTTGAAGAATCCTCACTTCAAATTAATACATTTATCGCTTCCATCATCCTAGAAAATCTAAAACATCATCACGGAATCACCCTTTGTATACGTACATTTGCAGACGCCATCACCTATAACTCTGACGCTCAGTAGCCTCGTTGGATGACGTTTCCAGACATGGGTTCCTATTCAAAATACGATTTACTCACTCCCTTAAAGTTCGGTACAAAGATCCTTACTTCAAATTAATACATTTATAGTTGTCCATCGTCCAAGAAAATCTGTAACATCATCACGGAATCACCTCCTGTATACGTACATTTACAGACGCCCGCACCTATAACTTTGACGCTCTGTAGTCTCGCTGGGTGACGTTTCCGGACATGGTTTCCTATTCAAAATACGATGTACTCACTCCCTTCTACAAGTCCTAGAAGTCTGCAACGTGAATTTCAGACCACCCGGTATATATTTAGATATCCTCGCAGTAGTGAATCTAATTAAACGAATTAATGAAAGCAAGTCTTACGGTCCAGACTGTACACCAGTTAGGTTCCTTTCAAGTACGTTGATGCAACAGCTCCATACTTAACAATCATTTACAAGCGCTTGCTCGATGAAAGAGCCGAGCCAAGGACTGGAAGACTGCACAGGTCACACCAAAATTCAAAAGTAAACCACTAAATTAAAGCCCACATCAGTAACGGCGATTTGGAGCAGAATTTTTTGAAAATGTACTGTGTTCTAAAGCTATGAATTACCTCGAAGAGAACGATCTACTAGCCCACAGTCAACGCAGATTTAAAAAGCATCGTCCTTGGGAAACACAAGTAGCTCTTTATGCACATGAAGTGTTGAGTGCTATTCACAGGGGATTTCCAGTTAATTCCATATTTCTAGATTTCCAGAAGGCTTTTGACACTGTACCTCAACCAGTGGTTTGCAGGCAAATTGATTATGGAATATCGCCTCATAGTGTGGCCGGATTCGTGAGTTCATATCAGATATGTCACAGTTCGTAGTAAACGACGGAAAGTCATCGAGTAAAGCAGATGTAATTTCTGGCGTTTCCCAAGGTAGTGTTACAGACTCTTTGCAATTGTTTATCTATATAAACGGTTTAGGAGACAATCTGAGCAGCCGTCTTACGTTCCTTGCAGATGATGGTGTCGTTTATCGACTGGTAAAGTAATCAGCAGATCAAAACAAATCGAAAAACGATTTAGAGAAGATATCGGTATGGTGCGAAAATTGGCAGTTGACCCCAAATAATGAAAAGTGTGGGTTCATACACATCAGTGCTCAAAGGAATATTCTAAACTTCGATTACACGATAATGCAGCCAGGTCCGAAGGCCTGAAATTCAACAAAATGCCTAGGAATTACAACTACGAACAACTCAAACTGGAAACAACACATAGACAATTTTGTATGCAAGGCGAACAAAAGACTACTTTTCATTGGGAGAATACTTAGTAAATGCAGTGGATCTACTAAAGAGACTGCCCACAGTATGCATGTGCGTCCTGTTTCGGAGTACTGCTATACGGTGCGGGTTCCTCACCAGACAGGATTAACGAAGTACATCGAGACATTTCAAGGAAGAGCAGCAAGGTTTTTAACTATCAATAAATAGGGGAGAGAGTGTCACTGATATGATACAGTATTTGCTGGGGCTGTGATTAAAACAAGGTGTTTCTCATTGTGGCGGAATCTTCTCACGAAATTTCAGTCACCTTCTTCTCCGAATGGGAAAATATTTTCTTGACGTCGACCTACATAGGGAGAAACGATCATCATCATAAAATAAGGGAAACCAGAGCTCTCACGGGAAGATACAGATGTTCGTTTATTACGTGTTCTGTTCGACATTGGAATAATAGGGAATTATTGTGAAGGTGCCGGGCGTTTAAATCTGATTTGCAAACTAGCCATGTAGATGTAGATGTAGATTCAGCGGATAGAGCGAGCAGTCCTCTCGCTTCCTGGTGGAGTAAAACAGGCATCACATCATGAATGAAGCAGGTCGCAACGGATTAGAATCTGCCATCCTTGTTTCTTTGGCAACCTGTGGCGGCCCAAGATACCCCGGCCACATTCAAATTGAGAGGGCCCGTGAAGGCTGATGGACATGACGATTCTCACCTCAAGAGGCAGCGGACGGGGTCGTTGACTAAACAGTCCCCGCCTCCTCCCACCGAACAAACTGTCCAGAGTCAGCTACCCGCCCAATGCAGGTGTCGTGTATCAGTACCATGTGAAGATACTGACGTAATACGTTTATGTCGGAACGTCTGCATAGATTTTCGGTTTGTATGTATGCATTACACCATTTTGTATTTGGTATATAATGTGTTGTATTTGGTATGTAATGTGTTGTCCTTTACTGAGCTCCAGATTCAGTCGAACCTGTCTTAAACGATAACAAGTTTCTCTATTTATGGGCGCTTACTAAGTGATATAAAATGTGTATTTGTTTTCCAATCATATTAATGGTATTTCTAATTACATTAATGATATTTCTCTATCGCAGGATCTGTCCATGTTTCATGTTGCAGTTTAGTATCATTAATATTTATTCTCAAATTATGGATGTCGATTAGGTGCCACACTACCTCATGTTAAAAAAGAAAGTTAAAGATCTTTGTATCTTCTATGACACCTCCTATCGTTCTTCTCTAATTTTAATGATCAATTTTGGGCGGTACCCTCAGCGTCTGGCGTGGGACAGTTTACTGTATTCCCCTTTGCTATGATGATTTTTCGATGTCTACGTAAAGTAAATTACTAATTTCACTCGTCGCCTTCTGCGATTTACATTGCGTTGTTTATTGTATTTTCTGGTATCGTTATGTTTATCGACGCCTAACCTAACTCAGTAAATTTGATACTCTTCCTCAACTATTATCGTTGTATATTTTTTCTATTTTTACACTTCTTATTAATATGGACGACCACTTGTGGTACTCCTCCAAATGAACTAAATTGTGATGAATATGTGAACTTCTTCAAGTAGTGATGATGTTTCCATTGCTAAATTTGTGAAGTATATTTGGTTTTATGAATAACAGAGTGCTTACTGTAGAAAATAACCTCTAGTTTGAATTAGTATGAGTTAGAGTAAATTCGTGAAGTTTTCTCCCCTCACTAGTCTGAAGTGTTTGTGTTCCACAACAAAGACTGTTGTGAAACCACCTTTTGGGGGAAAGCTATATATATATATATATATATATATATATATATATATATATATATATATATATATATATATGTGTGTGTGTGTGTGTGTGTGTGTGTGTGTGTGTGTGTGGTTGTCTTGGTATGTTGCTCAAATCTGAACGTAAAGTCAAAATTATACCAATACGAATGATACAGAGAGACGATTTGGCCAGTGCTTAAGCCAGAAACAATAATAATGAAAATCTGACCGTAAGGCTCAGCTCCATACTTCCCATTCATGTAACTTCCTGCAACACGTTGGCGGCGCGGTCACATGAAATTTTAAGATTTGCTTGAGTTTTGTGTACTAGGTGAGGTCTTCATACGACAACTCCGGAGCAACTCTTGTGGCCGATTTGGTAGGTAACGGAACCCGTCAGGCTGTAGCCAGTCTTTTGTTTCACTCCCTCCCCCTCCCCCCTACCCCAGTCTCTCAGCGCACTTAATCCATCTGTATGATAGATCTAATTAATCATTAAATTCCAATGTGTATGCAAAAGAGCGGTATTATCCATAGGAATGGGTGGTGATTTTAGAGGATTTTAAGTTTCCTTAATTCTAAAACGCATTTGAAAGCATTCTGGAAGTCAGCGGGAAGTGAAAATGTGGCCTTACAATTTCCGCTCGTCATGGCCTGCCTTTAGTGGACGAGGCGGCTGACTGGCGACATAATTTGGGAGGGGCGGGTGTAGTAGGGCCAGATACCTTAATCCTGGGAAAGGCATACCGCTGTCGCATTCACAGTAGCCGAGGGCGGCATGTGTCTTTGATATAATTAGCAACACTCGGAGAAGAATGCACTTGGGTGCTGAGTTGAACGAACTCTATACAAAGCCCTCTCTGAAGAGCAGACCACCCACGTAAATGGCGTGTCCGGTACGATGATATATCAAACAGTTGTGCAGTAGCCACGGGGCGCCTCCAAATTCGTTTCTTTCGTCAAGCGACAATGGGCTGACGCCTTGAGTTTAACATTGAACAGATAAAGATACGGGAAGCAGGGCGACACTGAAAGGAAGAGTAAGATAGGTCAGCGTTCGGAATGTTTCAAAAAGCGCCGCCAAACCTTCCAAAACAAAATTGTTCGAGGTTCCTGATTGGTAAAATAAAGTACACAGTTTCAGATTAGCTAAAAAAAGCAGTTTTGGCGGGATCACACCGCGAAGGAACGGGAGATAAAAGTAACACCGCTCCTCTACTGTGATCCATAGTAAACAGACTTCTCTGCCTTGAAGCATAGTAAACACACTTCGTTGTTGAGAAGCATAGTGAATAGACTTCGCCCTGTGAAGAGCAGTATTCACCAGAAGACGAACCACCCCACGCCATGATCCGTCCCCAACTGCGACTTCACCGCGTCTCGTAAGTGTCGCAGCAACGGCGTACGAATTTTTATGGGGTGGCAGGCTCGTTGGTTCAGATTAATCAATCAGTCGCTGTGTGGTGACCTTTTGTCCGTCATTTTACTCTTGCGGATCATGTTTCTCTTTACGCAGTAAACATCCGACGCAGTTATAACCACCTCAGTTTCGCGATTAGCAATCAGTTAACACGATTTCTAGTTCATTAGGTATATTTTATGAGATTTTTTCCAGTCCTTTATCTCTGAAGGTCCACAGTTTTTACAGGCTCATACACGTATATCCAATTACTCTCCCTTGATGAATATTTGATTCTTCATTTTTTTGAGCAATCATTGAATTAACAACCAACAAATGTACGTAATTTGTAACCCTTGCTTCATTACAGTAGTTGATAGACCCCATCACTATTTAGTATCTGTTAATGTTTAACCAGGGCACAGAGCTACCACCCACGTGTTCGGACCAAACCTTTTCTTCCGTATCCCTGCGCACAATTCCCGTACATACACCTGGACCGTAATGGGGACTTGCATTTGGTGAGAGGGCATACTCCGTGTATGTCACCGGCAGACCAGATTGCTAGAGCCCAACGCCAGCGGCTCCTAACACCAAAATTCAAATCACGCTGCGCTTAACACTAACATGAAATCCTGAAAAGAAAAGAAACAAAATTTTTTTCTGGGACTAGTAGTGATGGGCTCTGTTGTGTACTTAAATCGAGTATGTTTCATGCAGGTATGAAAAGAGAAACAGAAGAAAAATTAGAGACGTGACTACGTCGCAGAGAAGTGCATTCGTTATCTTATATCGCCATTGAGAACTGGCAAGGGTCGTCAGTTAGGCCAGAATACGCTGCTGCTAGAGCCCAAGCATCACCTCACCGTATTCTCAAACGGTATGCAGATTCAGATTTGGCACCCCAGATCATGAATAATGACAAAATTACTCACGAAACAAGAGGACATCCGAGGAGTTTCAACAGTGATGCGCGGAAAACGCTAAGTATTTTAAAATTTACTTTTTGTGAGGGTTCAAGTCTCAAAGTGTTTTGAGGATGAATACATGGTCCAAGTAGGCTGTATTGTTTTCGATATCCTTGCAACTGGCCAGTTTCAACAGTGGGACACTTTCAGCCACGTGTCTTAACCCCCCACCTACATTTCACATTGAAATACATCGACCCTAACTTAGTATTCTGTAGTTTAAGGAAATTACTGTAGTGCAACCGGATGACGTCGTCAACACCCGCAGATATTGCACGGGTGAGGTGGAACAGCTTCAGTCCCTCTGTTTTTTGACAGGCGAGAGAGCAGGATTCCATACAGAATTCCAGCAAAGACCACCATCTCTGTTTATAATATTACTTACCAACTTAATTTCAACAGCTTCCTTAACATAACTATCTGAATAGCTGAAAGTACATGCCACAGTTCTTGCGTTGTTATATTCGATAGGATGAGCGATGCCAAAGCAATGTCCTGGAACGGCGGATTTGTTCAGTTGTTGTAAGCGTCTACGCTACTTATGCCGAGCACACCGGCCCTCCACAGTCCTAATAGTCTGCCCAACAGGGTGTATGACATGGCACAACGGCTAGTAATACGGTAGACGCCCGCCTCGTGCAAACCAGTATCATCCTTTACAGTACCTAAAAGCTCCCTGATCTTAGATGGTGGTCGAAAAACACACTTCACATTATATTTCGGCAATACACGACCAGTCTTGTTCAAAATATTCCCTGTGTATTGCAAAATGTTCGTGGACTTCGGTCCCACCAAGGTATTATCATCACTCTCTCGGTGCACAGACGGTCAATAGCACAACGCACGTCTGATATGTCTTTCACTATGACCATTCCAACGAAATCTTCGTGCATCCATTTTTAAACCGGATGAAGGTGGGGCACAGCTGGTACAATTTTTATTAAAAATGAAATTCCTCCAGCTGTACTTAAGATTTTATAATTGCTTCGCTACTAGTTTCGACGTTGCGTCAACGTCATCTTCAGCACGTACACTTTGATGAAATCAGTTGTATGTGGCTCAGTCTAGCAGTCCGCGGTGAGACCAACACGTGCTCCACGTGGACTGCTACACTGAGCCACACACAACTGATTTCATTAGTGTACGGGCCTGAAGATGGCGTTGACGCAACGTCGAAACTAGTAGCGAAGTAAGTATAAAATCTTAAGTACAGCTGGAGGAATTTTTCAGTTTTAATAAAAATTCTAACGAAAGGTGATTCCGAGATAGCCTAACTCAAGTGACAGACTCTCAGATCCGAGACGACATGGCCCCTGTGAACCAAGGTACAAATTACCCCTTCACGTTCAGCCAAGTAATGGCAGCTATTAGAATGCAAATTACAAGTCAGTGTGAGTAGGCTTCCTATAAACGCCATGTCCGAATGTACCATCCACCGTCCTTTTGATCAAAATATCAAGGAATGGAAGACAGACATCCTTTTCTACCTATACAGTGAAACAAGTTTTGGGGTGGATTGAATTCAGGCGTTGTCAAAAGTCGTTCAAATTTGCACTGTCATGAAGTTAACAACAAAACTATCGTGTAGAAGTCTGAAAAAAAACTAAGAAACATTCAGGTTCAAAGTCACCGAGTCCAAGGCACGTTCCTTGAAATCCTCAAACAAATTGGCAATAATAGGTGGCAACAAGCTTTTCATCGCGACTCCGTCTGTCTGCTCGTAGTACTGGCCTTTGAATAAAAAGTAAGTGGAAGTCAGTTTCGTTAATTCAGAACTAAAGCTAACCTCTATCAGCCGTAACGAATCAGACAGAGGAATATGGGTGAAGAGACAGAACACATCAAAACTTACAGAATATCAGTAATTCAAACACATTGTCTCTAATCTGCCGAGTTATTAATGTGTTGCTCACACCAACCAACTTACAGGGGTCAACAGAGTTATTCTACATGCACCAACGTTACTCATAATGGACGGAGATGAACCCGTTCATCGAGGACATTTGTTAGACCATATAACCTAGGTGGAACATAACAATAAGAATTTAAACTTTTATTAGTCACTTACGATAAGGGACTTTTCTTCAGGAGGCTGTTAGTCTTTCTCCCAACACTTTTGTGGAGTCAGCAGCGATCCTGTGACAGGCTGAATCAGAGAGTGAATACTGCCTTTTTTGAACGTAATCCTGCTTGCCAATCACAACTGTAGTATTCCCCTTGCCCGCAGGTAAAATAAAAGTATCCTGATCGACTGTAAGTGAACGTAAAGAAGCTGTCTCACGTTCTGTGATATTACTCCTGGGTGGTTTTCTTGTTGGTTTCTATTGGATTGGATAGGATTGTTTGGGGGAAGAGACCAAACAGCGAGGTCATTGGTCTCATCGGATTAGAGAAGGACGGGGAAGGAAGTCGGCCGTGCCCTTACAAAGGAACCATCCTGGCATTTTCCTGGAGCGATTTAAGGAAATCACGGAAAACCTAAATCAGGATGGCCGGACAAGGGACTGAACCGTCGTCCTTCCGAATGCGAGTCCAGTGTGCTAATCACTGCGCCACTCTCTCGGTACTCCTGGGTGGACGTGCGTAAGTAAACATACGACATGCCTCCCTCCTAGCCTCCTCTGCAACGTGGATAGTAAAAAACAGCCTGCTCAGCAGAATTAATAAAATTAACCACTGGCATACGCTTGGAAGTCGATCAAAAATTTAATACCTTTCCCTGGCACGGGTAAAATTGCATCGTCAAAGGGTTCCCCCATCAGATTATCGCAGAAAGTCACGGAAACAGTCAAACTTCGTAAAAGAATGAAATTTCCAGTAACATTGCGATCAAGAAGCGCTGTCCAGAAAATCCCAAGAAGAAGCTGAATTTTTTGGATCGATCATTAAATGAAGCTGAAACAGTACCTTGGAAACAATATCTAGAAGTCGACAACGTTATGAATCCTTTCACGAAAATGAGCTAAGCCAGTGCGTAGCTTGATGCCACTGCCGGCAGAAGAATTAGCGTGATGCAAAACATTGGCAAAAGTAGGAACAGTGCGTAGCTTCAATACACTGGCGGCAGGAGAATTAGCGTGATGCAAAACATTGGCAATAGTTGGAACAGTGCGTAGCCTGATGCCACTGGCGGCAGGAGAATTAGCGTGATGCAAATGTTTGGCAAAAATCGGAACAGCACGTAGCTTGATGCCACTGGCGGCAGGAGAATTAGTGTGATGCAAAACATTCGCAAAAGTTGGAACAGCGCGTCGCTTGATGTCACTGGCGGCAGGTGAAATAGCATGATGCAAAGCTTCGGCGAAATTTCGAACAGTATTTTGATAACGACATCTCAGCGGAAACGACAACGCACATTGCAATCTTACTCTACTGCTGCGAAGTTTATCCAACCTCTGCGAGCGACGATACATTTCCTCCCCATTGGGGTTACGGAATATACCAACGCAATTATTGGAATAGTAATACCGAGGAAGCTGTTGAAATTACATTAGCAAGTGCCCTAATAACCAGATATGGTAGTTTTTGTTCGAATTCTGCATGGAATCCCGCTCCCTCGACTGTCTAAAAACAGCGGGACTGAGTCTGTGCCACCTCCACCATTGATTAAAAATATGACTAACGATAACTTCTGATACCGTTCGTCTTTCGTCTTTGATGACGCTAGTGTTTACAGTGTGTGGGAGTGTTTTTCCTTCCGTAGTTTCTCAGAAAATCGAAGTTTTAAATCCCCTTGCACATCAGTAACTTGCTGCTGTTTTGCCATGAAAATGGAGGGTGTGCTACTGTCGAAATAACGTCCGTTGCTAACGGCGTCACCAGGTTGCATTACCGTAAGTTATTTGAACGTTGTGTACCCCTGGAGAGACTCAGGTCTCACAAGTATTGTGCAATTAAAAGACCTTATCCACCAATTTATGGCTCGAGAATTCGGCATTGAGCTATCGGATATCTCATTTATTACTAAGTAAAAGGTGTTTGATCTTATAGATATTTGAATGTCACCCACGAATTTCAAACAGAAATAAAACTCATGAATCACGGTGAATCCAAACTGTTACAAATAGTGCACTACTGGCCATTAAAATTGCCACACCACGAAGATGACGTGCTGCAGAAGCGAAATTTAACCCACAGGAAGAAGATGCTGTGATATGCAAATGATTAGCTTTTCAGAGCATTCAGATAACGTTGGCGTCGGTTGCGACACCTACAACGTGCTGACATGAGGAAAGTTTCCAACCGATTTCTCATACACAAACATCAGTTGGCCGGCGTTGCCTTGTGAAACGTTGTTGTGATGCCTCGTGTAAGGAGCAGAAATACGTACCATCACGTTTCCGACTTTGATAAAGGTCGGATTGTAGCCTATCACGATCCCGGTTTATCGTATCGCGACATTGCTGCTCGCGTTGGTAGAGATCCAATGACTGTTAGCAGGATATGGAACCGGTGGGTTCAGGAGGGTAATACGGAACGCCTTGTTGGAAACCAACAGCCTCGTATCACTAGCAGTTGAGGTAATAGGCAACTTATGCACATTGCTGTAACGGATCGTGCAGCTACGTCTCGATCCCTGAGTCAACAGATGGGGACGTTTGCAAGACAACAACCATCTGCACGAACAGTTCGACGACGTTTGCAGCAGCATGGACTATCAGCTCGGAGACCATGGCTGCGGTTACCCTTGACGCTCCATCACAGACAGGAGCGCCTGCGATGGTGTACTCTGCGACAAACCTGGGTGCACGAATGGCAAAACGTCATTTTTTCGAATGAATCCAAGTTCCGTTTACAGCCTCATTATGACCGCATCCGTGTTTGGCGACATCGCGGTGAACTCACATTGGAAGGGTGTATTCGTCATCGCCATACTTGCGTATCACACGGCGTGATGGTATGGGGGCCATTGGTTACACGTCTCGGTCACCTCTTGTTCGCATTGACGGCACTTTGAACAGTGGAAGTTACATTTCAGATGTGTTACGACCCGTGGCTCTACCCTTCATTCGATCCCTGCGAAACCCTATATTTCAGCAGGATAATGCACGACCGCATGTTTCAGGTCCTGTACGGGCCCTTTTGGATACAGAAAACCTTCGTCTGCTGCCCTGGCCAGCACGTTCTCCAGATCACCCACCAATTGAAAACGTCTGGTCAATGGTGGCCGAGCAACTGGCTCGTCACAATGCGCCAGTCATTACTCTTGATGAACTGTGGTACCATGTTGAAGCTGCATGCGGAGCTGTACTTGTACACACCATCCAAGCTCTGTTTGACTCAATGCCCAGGCGTATCAACGCCATTATTACGGCCAGGGGTGGTTGTTCTGGATACTGATTTCTGAGGATCTGTGTTGTGTTCTTCAGTCCTGAGACTGGTTTAATGCAGCTCTCCATGCTACTCTATCCTGTGCAAGCTTTTTCATCTCCCAGTACCTACTGCAACCTACATCCTTGTGAATCTCCTTGGTGTATTCATCTCTTGGTCTCCCTCTACGATTTTTACCGTCCACGCTGCCCTCCAATGCTAAATTGATGATCCAATGATGCCTCAGAACATGTCCTACCATTCTATCCCTTCTTCTAGTCAAGTTGTGCCACGAACTTCTCTTCTCTCCAATCCTATTCATTACCTCCTCATTAGTTATGTGATCTACGAACTTCTCTTCTCTCCAATCCTATTCAATACCTCCTCATTAGTTATGTGATCTACCCATCTAATCTTCAGCATTCTTCTGTAGCACCACATTTCGAAAGCTTCTATTCTCTTCTTGTCCAAACTATTTATCGTCCATGTTTCAATTCCATACATGGTTACACTCCATACAAATACTTTCAGAAATGACTTCCTGACACTTAAATCTATACTCGATGTTAACAAATTTCTCTTCTTCAGAAACGCTTTCCTTGCCATTGCCAGTCTACATTTTATATCCTCTCTACTTCGACTATCATCAGTTATTTTGCGCCCCAAATAGCAAAACTCCTTTACTGCTTTAAGTGTCTCATTTCCTAATCTAATACCCTCAGCATCACCCGACCTAATTTGACTACATTCCTTTAACGTCGCTTTGCTTTTGTTGATGTTCATCTTATATCCTCCTTTCAAGACACTATCCATTCCGTTCAACTGCTCTTCCAAGTCCTCTGCTGTCTCTCACAGAATTACAATGTCATCGGCGAACCTCAAGGTTTTAATTTCATCTCCATGGATTTTAATACCTACTCCGAATTTGTCTTTTGTTTCCTTCACTGCTTGCTCAATATAGAGATTGAATAACATTGGGGAGAGGCTACAAGCCTGTCTCAGTCCCTTCCCAACCACTGCTTCCCTTTGATGTCCCTCGTCTCTTATTACTGCCATCTGGTTTCTGTACAAAATGTAAACAGCCTTTCGTTCCCTGTATTTTACCCCTGAGGATCTATGCATCAAAATTGAGTGAAAATGTAATCACATGTCAGTTCTAGTATAATATATTTGTCCAATGAATACCCGTTTATCATCTGCATTTCTTCTTGGTGTAGCAATTTTAATGGCCAGTTGTGTATATCCTCACACAAACTTATGTATGATTAATTACAATAAAAGTGCCGTCATCAGTATCTTACTGGAAAATTTGATTGAGGTACTGATAACAAATTATTTCTGGGTATGTAATTCTTGATCTCAGCCGTGACGTTATATATAGACTGCATTAATACAAAACGAAGACATAGACTGGAAAGGATCTGAAGTTGAAAGACTACACGGTCATTACTGTATGCCGCAAATTTACAGTTGATACCGCCATGTCATAGCTAAGACGTGAATGTTTAAGCCACGGGCATAAACAGTATGAACCAAGTTCTGATTTAGCAGGAACGAACTGTGCGACATTTCGGCTGCCAGAGTAATCAAAACACTATCCGAAGTTATGGTCACATGTTGAACCTTTCGTGTATTTGCCAGGCGCATGCCCGATAAGAACAGAAATGCAACGAAATTGCCGCCCTACCGTGTCTGGAGTGACTGAAGTCAGAGAAAGTGGTTCCAACCGCTGAGGCAATAAAGTCGTTAATTGAAGGCGCTGTTGGCTGAAGTGCGTTGGCTGCATGGATATCTCCTCGCTGCCTGCAAGAGAAAACCCGCACGGATGAGAAGTTACGGTCGCACTGTCCTTGACTAGGCCGAAGTCCAAAAAAACTAACCTCGAAAACGGCCGAAAATGTTCCCTCGGATGTCAGATCAGTTCCTCGTCTTTTCCTCTACACATCGGAATCGCACATGTACAGAAAACAACAAGTGAGCAGAAGTGTTTTATTGATCAGGCAATCGGAAGCTTGGAAATTTGTTCCCTCGACCCCACTTCCTATAGTTCCATGTCAGTGACAATGAAAGCTGTTTAATAACTCCCATGAGAAATCCACACTCCTTTCTCTCTGCTCGCTTCCAAATGGTGGGAAAAATTTCCCAAGAATCTTCGTAATGGTCTCTCCCATTGTCCTCATGCCCTATAGCTGTGAGATGCCCAGAGTCCGGAAGCAGCAAAATATCCAGAACAGAAACACAGGACTCGAGACGGACAAAGCGGATCCCCTAGGTGGTAACATCCATAGACAGTCATGAAAGATATGTTAGTGTGCAGGGTCTGGCAAGGAGACCCAGGTGTATGGGCCACCGGTCATAGTCTATCGCGTAGCTTCTTGTCTGCCACTAACTACGTGGTCAACAGCCTTTTCTTGAGCTGTTTCTATATTGTGTAGTTTCGCTCCGACAGGAATTTCCCTGTTCGCAGTAACTTTCGTTCAGCAATGTATAAGATCATAGCAGATACATTCTCCCTTACATTGCCCTTGCGCTCCAACCATTTTCGTCATTGACTTGCAATTCACTTGGTAGGATGTGATGCTAACGCTTGACTGGATATATAAGACAGAAATATGCGAAGTTTAATTTACTTAATCACATATGCAAAGAAACAGGAATACACACTATGTGATCAAAAGTATCTGGACACTTGGCTGAAAACGACTTAGAAGTTCGTGGTGTCCTCCATAGGTAATGATGGAATTCAATATAGTGTTGGCCCACCCATAGCCTTGAGGACAGTTTTCACTATCGCAGGAATACGTTCAGTCATGTGCTGGAAAATTTCTTGGTGAATGGCAGTCCGTTCTTCGCTAAATGCTGCACTGAGGAGAGATATCGATGTCGGTCGGTGAGGCCTGGCACGAAGTCGGCGTCCCGATACATCTCAAAGGTGTTCTGTAGGATTCAAGTCAGGACTTTGTGCAGGCTAGGCCATTACAGGGATGATATTGTCGTGTAACCTCTCCGCCACAGGCCATGCAATATGAACAGATGCTCGATCGTGGTGCTCTTCAACAGTGGGAAGCAAGGAGGTGCTTGAAACATCAGTGTATTCCTGTGCTGTGATAGTGCAACGCAAAACAACAAGGGATGCAAGCCCCCTCCATGAAAAACAAGACCACACCATAACATCACCGCCTCCGGATTTTAGTGTTGGCACTACACACACTGACAGATGACGTTCACCGGTAATTCGCCATACCCACACCCAGCCATCGGATCGCCACATTGTGTATCGTGATTCGTCACTTGACACAACGTTTTCCCACTGTTCAATCGTCCAATGTTTACGCTCCTTACACCAAGCGAGGCGTCTTTTGGCTTTTACCAGCGTGATGTGAGGCTTATGAGCTGCCGCTCGACCATAAAATCCAAGTTTTCTCACCTCCCAACTAATGTCATAGTATTTGGAGTGGATCCTGAGAATGCCGGACATTTGCCACGCCGGACATTTGCCACGCCCGACATTTGCCACACTTGCCCCTTCGCCAGGTAGCGATCCCTCAGGTATGGGACGCCCTTCCTCATACTTCTTCTGTCCGATTTCAAACCGCCGTCTGCACATCTTACTGGTTAGTACGTAAGGGACCTTCTTCTTCGACACCTTGGCCGAATATAGAGCTTCTTTTCCGAAATCGAAATATTTATGACTTTTGGGAAACTAGAGAAATACGCGACGATTATGTCAGTTGTAATTAGTTCTGCCAAGTATAAATATACATGGTGTTACAAAATGTAGTGCCAAACTTTCAGGAAACATTCCTCACACACAAAGAAAGAAAATATGTTATGTGGACATGTGTCCGGAAACGCTTACTTTCCATGTTAGAGCTCATTTTATTACTTCTCTTCAAATCACATTAATCATGGAATGGAAACACACAGCAACAGAACGTACCAGCGTGACTTCAAACACTTTGGCGTATTGTATCACAGCCGTCCACAATACGAGCACGAAGAGTCTCTACATTTGGTACCGGGGTTGCGTAGACAAGAGCTTTCAAATGCCCTATAAATGAAAGTCAAGAGGGTTGAGGTCAGGAGAGCGTGGTGGCCATGGAATTGGCCCGTCTCTACCAATCCATCGGTCACCGAATCTGTTGTTGAGAAGCGTACGAAATGTGCAGGAGCTCCACCGTGCATGAACCACATGTTGTGTCGTACTTGTAAAGGCACATGTTCTAGCAGCACAGGGAGAGTATCCCGTATGAAACCATGATAATGTGCTCCATTGAGCGTAGGTGGAAGAACATGGGGCCCAATCAAGACATCACCAACAATGCCTGGCCAAACGTTCACAGAAAATCTGTGATGATGACGTGATTGCACAATTGGGTGTGGTAGCTCGTCAGCCCACACATGTTGATTGAGAAAATTTACAATTTGATCACGTTGGAATGAAGCCTCATCCGTAAAGAGAACATTTGCACTGAAATGAGGATTTACACATTGTTGGATGAACCATTCGCGGAAGTGTACCCGTGGAGGCCAATCAGCTGCTGATAGCGCCTGCACATGCTGTACATGGTACGGAAACAACTGGTTCTCCCATAGCACTCTCCAGACAGTGACGTGGTCAACGTTACCTTGTACAGCAGCAACTTCTCTGACGCTGACATTGGGGTTATCGTCAACTGCACGAAGAATTGCCTCGTCCATTGCAGGTGTCCTCGTCGTTCTAGGTCTTCCCCAGTCTCGAGTCATAGGCTGGAATGTTCCGTGCTCCCTAAGACGCCGATCAATTGCTTCGAACGTCTTCCTGTGGGGACACCTTCGTTCTGGAAATATGTCTCGATACAAACGTACCGCGCCACGGCTATTGCCCCGTGTTAATCCATACATCAAATGGGCATCTGCCAACTCCGCATTTGTAAACATTGCACTGACTGCAAAACCACGTTCGTGATGAACACTAACCTGTTGATGCTACGTACTGATGTGCTTGATGCCAGTACTGTAGAGCAATGAGTCGCATGTCAACACAAGCACCGAAGTCAACATTACTTTCCTTCAATCGGGCCAACTGGCGGTGAATCGGGGAAGTACAGTACATACTGACGAAACTAAAATGAGCTCTAACATGGAAATTAAGCATTTCCGGACACATGCCCACATAACATCGTTTCTTTATTTGTGTGTGATGAATGTTTCCTGAAAGTTTGGGCGTATCTTTTTGTAACACCCTGTAGATCCCCCTACTTGTACGGTATCTTCCTTTCACGCCTACTGATTGCGATAGAAACAGTCCATCTCCATGGGAGCAACAAGAAAGAAACGATGCAAAGAGAATGCGAATGTACATTAATCATTTGTTTTTGATCACTGCATTTGTGCCTACTTTAATTACTACAACTGCATATCCAAAAGACAATAAGGAAAGAAGAAATCGGTATGTGAATATGAAAAAAGAAAAACGACATACTCCATATTAATTTACTCTCTAAAATGCGATATCCCTTGCGGCGAAACATTAGTTAATAAAGTGTAGCGGGACAATGTTCAAAACATGACAAAATACGTTTACTGAATAGAACATCTATGACTGACATGTCATCTAAAGTCGACGTACAATTTTAAAACGTTAGAAATAAGGAAATGAAATAATACAGAATGCTATGCTTGTAACGTACGTTGTTGTTCTTCATTGTTTAGCTCGGGTATTTACAGGATCACAGAGAAAGCATCCTAGGTTTTGGAGGGAAAACCCATAATTGTAATGATCTGCACAACAACAGAAACAAGAATCACAATTTAAGGACAAATAATGTAATGTGTGTTCCAGCTCAGAATTGACATTAAAGCAGATAGTTCCTGTGACTTAGTATGGGCAGAGGCTATATTCGACAACCGGAATAAATTAATAACTGGCTCCTTTTATCGACCCCCGGTCTCAGATGAAACAGTTGCTGAACAGTTCAAAGAAAACTTGAGTCTCACCACAAATAGGTACCCTACTCATACAGTTGGCAGTGACTTCAATCTATCTTCCGTATGATGACAAAAATACATTTTCAGACCATACTGTAGATAGAAAACAACTTCCATAATTGTTCTAAATGCTTCTTTAAAATTATTTTGAACAATTAGTTCACGAGGCCATTCAAATTGTAAATGGTTACGAAAATACGGTTGACCTCTTAGCCACAAATAATCCTGATCATCACGACGGATACAGTGATTAGTGAACACACAGTCGTATAGAGGCTCAGTTCCGTAACAAAGAAATTCACCAAAAGTAAATGCGAAATATTTCTATTTATAAAAGCAACTAAAAATTCGGTTGACGTCTTTCTAAAAGACAGTCTCCAATCTTTCCAAACTATGTAAGTGAAGACCATATGTGGCTTAAGTCCAAAGAAATAGTATCAACAGCACTCGAGAGATTCATACCAAGTAAATTCATAAGAGATGGAACTGATCCCCCATGGTACACAAAACACGACAGAAAGCTGCTGCAGGAACACCGAAAAAGGCAAGTATAATTTAGACGAACGCAAAATCTCCAAGATTGGCGAAGTATTTCTGAGGCTCGAAATTTGGTGCGGATTTCAATGCGAAATGCATTTAATAGTTTCCACAACGAAACTTTCTCTAGAAATGTGGCGGAAAATTCAAAGAGATTCTGGTTCTATGTTAAGTAAATCAGCGGAAAGGCTCAGTAAACGATGTGGAGGAGGAGGTGGGGGACACAAGGGACCCAACCCTTCGGAGCAGGTAAATTCGTGGCAAATGTCCGGCGTGGCAAATGTCCGGCGTGGCAAATGCCAGCTCACCGGATGCTGAGGCAGTTAGGAATTCCTGTGTGATGGTCTGGATAGACGTCTGCCTATTACACATTACGACCCTCTTCAACTGCCGGCGGTCTCTGTCAGTCAACAGACGAATTCGGCCTGTGCGCTTTTGTGCTGTACGCGTCCCTTCACGTTTCCACTTCACTATCACATAGGAAACAATGAACTTAGGGATGTTTAGGAGTGTCGAAATATCGTGAACAGACATATGACACAAGCGACACCCAATCATCTGACCACGTTCCAATTCCGTGAGTTCCACGGAGCGCACCATTCTACTCTCTCACGATGTCTAATGACTACTGAGGTCGCTGATACGGAGTATATGGCAGTAGATGGCAGAACAATGTACCTAATATGAAAAACGTATGTTTTTGGAGTGTCCGGATACTTTTGATCACATAGCGTATGTGAGGACAGGCCTGAAGCAGTCCTTGTCAAGCAAGATGTTTGACAAGGATGTAGTCTCTCGCACACTTTTATATATTATCAATCTACTTATGAAGTGAAAGACAATACACAGAAATTAAAATGGGATGTAGCATTGCTATTATATGCTGATGACAAGAAGCAGCGTTTTAACACGCACAGCTGTCCCCGTGGGTGGCTGTCACTATTGCTGTATATGGTTCCGATTCATGGGCAGTAACATTAGAAAAAAAGGAAAATGACGTGTGCAGGCAGTAGAGATGAAGTTCTTGAGATATGTAATAAAATGGATAAAGTAAGGAATGACACAATCAGATCAGACCGAAAAATATTTTCAGTTCAGGACATAACAGAAGATAACAGAATGAAGTGAAACGACGGTGTTGGTAGAATGGTAGCAAATGTAATTCCAAAGAAAAAAAAAAAGAACAAAATAAACAAGAAAAACACCCAGTTATTGGCAGAATGCAAAAGGAGTATTAGGCAGACTTCGTAAGAGGTGGACTGATGACAGAGACCGGAACATGTGGCTGTAACACTTGCATCTGTCCTACGAAGGAGATGACGATGGGGACAGTGAAATCAGGGAAGCTCGTGTGCAGGTCTCAGGCTGCACTTTGTGTTTCACAGAAACAGCCCGATTCTGGTTGAGATCAAATTGGACAAGCGTGTTTATGCAAACGTTGCACTCCAGTGCTTCATACTCTGTGATTGAATCAACGTCAACAAAATCTTCTCTACTTGCCACTGACTACGCTGAGACCAAGCAAGCTGTCAATGTAACAGCTATTTTCCATTGTTCAAAATTGGTTCAAATGGCTCTGAGCACTATGGGACTTAACTACTTAGGTCATCAGTCCCCTAGAACTTAGAACTACTTAAACCTAACTAACCTAAGGACATCACACACATCCATGCCCGAGGCAGGATTCGAACCTGCGACCGCAGCGATCACGCGGTTCCAAACTGACGCGCTTAGAACCGCACAGCCACACCGTTTCCATTGTTACTTAAAGTTCGAATCCCTTACATTTCAGAATAAAACACAGAGCAGCATTTTAAATACACTCAAAACTGTTTATAACGATGACGAAGGGACGGACGGTTCACGGTCGTTATAGCCGATAGTCGGCCAAATAGGGTTTTTGCTTTGTTTTTTAGGCTTCCATAGAGTGAACAGGTTCAAAAGTAGCAGAGATACGGTACATCTACAGTATTTACAATACAGTATTTGTGGATAGGGATTGAAGTAGAATCTTCCTTGTGTTTAAGCAGTACGTTCAGCATTAAAATGACACGAAAATGGAAAAAAAATTTAAACATTCAATAATGTCGAACATGGTCTTGCACAATGAATGAGATAAAACGTTGAGTCTGTTGAAACTTGCTGTATAGTATTATACCCATGAGTGACACAACTTTGTTCGGATTACTGCATTAGAAAAATTCATCAGCAGTTGTAAATTGAAGATACAATATTCTGTACATAAATTATATGGGGACCTACAATTTCCCCCCTGTTTCTCTTTAAAATGCAGTACAAATGTGACGTGCTGTACTAACACATTGAAAATATCTAACACACATAACCACAAAACATCAATAACGAATGCACAATTATTTCATTTTAATACTTTTTAAAAATAACGGACATGGAATGTAGTTTTCTAGGTCTCTACAATCACAGCAAAGAGACTGTTGTTTAGTTTCCCAACAAGTTACCTTAACTTTGAAACGGAATGCAGTAATGCCTACCACGATATACTTGTCTGCTTAAGTGAATCAGTTACCTCTGTTTACTTTTTGCATTTAAGATGAGCATACGCTTTTTCATTTGACGATGCATTAGTTGGAAAGCATGATTTGAAACCAGCATCTGCAGAAAACAAGAGTTTGAAAATAAGCGTTACATTGTTGTTAGTAATCCCCAAACATGTAGGAAACAAAAATTAATATTGGACTTCGTAGCCTATATGTCTGTAATCTAATAAAAATACGTTGTTTTATACGAAAATCTCAATAACCGATATGTTAATAAGCGATATTTTAGACTTAGCGCTTGCATAGGATTTAGATAGCCCCGTCAGATTACGCTGTTATAGCCAATACGTCGTTAAATGTGGTACTCTCTCCCGTCGGAGGTTCGAGTCCTCCCTCGGACATGGGTGTGTGTGCTGTCCTTAGCGTAAGTTAGTTTAAGTTAGATTAAGTAGTGTGTAAGCCCAGGGACCGATGACCTCAGCAGTTTGGTCCCATAGGAACTTACCATAAATTTCCACAATTTGAATGCGATACGCTATCTACAGAGGCGGAAATACAAACTGTTACACCATCAAGCACCAAATTCATGTTCATCACACTATGTGTACGTGTTCGTCACACCATGGGTATTAAATGTCTAAACACTCATTTCATTTGCAGCTGATGTTCATCATCAACACCATTACGAGTTGGGACCCACACAGACCCGAATACTGTGGAATAGGAGCAAAGAGCCTCCGTATGTCAACTAGAGGTTTTTGTTGCGGGCCTGAACTCATGCTGCGTCAGTTAATGGAGTCTGCAGGCTAGAGGCTGGTATGGTAGCATATTTTCCCCCACCGCATCCCAAGCGCCCGTACGTTGCCCACAGCGTTTGTGGCGGGAACTGCGATGTGTAGCTCGGCACTATCCTTCTGGAATGTGCCATTTCGTTCCTTGGTCATCAAGAGATACGACAACTGGGTTTAGTATTTTTCCCACACGCTGACGAGCGTTCAGTCTTCCTTCAATAATTACTAAATCATTGTATTGTCACTTCCAATAGCTCTTCATGATTACAAGAGTTGGATATGTATACTTGCCATGCTCTCTCACATGTAGACGTCAATCCAACCGTCCGATCGCCATAGACAGAAGCAAAACTCATCTTGGATCACCACAAACCTCCACATAACGCCTCGGTTTATTATAGTGCTGGACCATGCAAAACTCCATTGTTTTCGGTATAGGACGCAAGGGTCAGCTCATCCTTCAGTAATTAGTTCCCCACTGTTCGTTGTGACAGTCTCCCTGCAAGCTCTGCGAGGGTTTCAGCTGTTGGTATCCGTCTGTTTCTCAGAGACGGCACTGTCATCTCGCTGTGTAGTTATTGACGATGAACACGTACCTACTCTTCACACCACACTGTTGTCTTGAATGCATCTAGCCACATCTAGTAACCTCTCGTTTAGGAAACAGTGCGCCACAGCCGACTTCCTTCGTTGTCGATACAATGCTACCATGTCTATCATGCCAATGACTCAAATTCCATAAAGCTCAAAGCTGACAGTAGGTTTGTTTATAAGTAATTCTTCTGCTACCAATCACCATTTTCTTTTTTCTTTTTCACACGACTCGTTTCACGAAATGAATCCCATTTCCTAGCGCTTTTTTTGTTTTGTTTTTGTTTTTGTTATGCCTTTTCTATGCGATGTTGTCGATGTGTGAGGATCTGCTACATTTCGTCGACTTTACTGCAATATATAAGAAACACGCGATTTTTAGTTTGGTGAATAAAGAGAAATTTAGGTTTAAATATACAATAAATGATGTAAATACTCTAAAATCCATAAATAATAAATTGGAAAACAACCTATCCATAATAGTAAGGTCACACAAAAGCAATACGTTAGTTGTGGTGAAAGAAAAGGAATACATATACATAACACATGAATTTTCTGATGCTGCGTAGACATAACACATGAATTTTTTTATGCTAATAATATTCAGTACAATGAAAAAGTACAATGAAAAAGACCCAATCAAACAATTTCAAAATAAAATTCAGGAACAACTGCAGAACACACATTTCCTATTGACAGAAACTGAACAGAAATACCTTACATGAATGAATCCAAAAGCACCACGCCCAAGAGCACAGCCAAAAATACACAAGGATGGAAATCCGATACGTTCCGTGGTCAGCTCAGTAGATAGCCCAGCATACAAACTATCACAAAAACTGAATAACATACTGGTGAGAAATTATACATGTGAAGTAACACGTTCCCTAAAAAACAGCTAAAGCACTAAGAGCCAGAAAGCTCTCTGAAGATGCTAGGTTTGTATCACTTTACTTTAGCAACCTTTACTCAAACATACTCCTACAAGCAGCTGTAACAGTAATACAAAAGAACCTTATGAGACACATAAAACTTTCATACACAGAAATTTTAGAATTTATGGAACTCCTTCAGCTAACATTAAGTTACAACTACTTCACTTTTAATGGCAACATTTATAAACAACCAGATGGCCTAGCAATGGAATCATGTATATCTGGTACCACAGCTGACATATACGTATATCATTTAGAACAAAAGGTATTTAACAACCTCGCATAAAGAAAATTGAATTTTATGGGAGATATGTAGATGACACACTACTGTTAGAGAAAGGGGATACCAAAGACATCACAGACATTGTACATTACTTCAATAATCTACACGAGACAATCTAATTTACGGTAGAACGTGAGCAAAATAAAAGCATCAACCTTCTGGACATAAATATTACATGACACAACAACACAAGGCAGCATACAGGTCAATGCTACAAAGGGCAACTAGAATACCACTTAACCATGAAAACATGCAACAAGAAAGAAACACAGTGAAAAATATTACAGTTGCCAAGTTTTACAGCGTTTCTAAGGTTGACACAGTCATAGACGAAATGAAGAAATACCCAGGTACAAACTGCACCACAGAAGAAAAAGAGGAAAACAAATGTTTATCTCGTATCCCGTTTGTTGGCAATGTATCACAGAAGATCCAAAAATTTTCAAAAATCACATAGTCAAAATTGGGTTTTCTGCATCTACTAAGTACAACAAAAACTAATTCATAATATAAAGTGTAAATGTAATCCATATTCTGAATCTGGAATATACATGGTAACATGCCAGGAATAATCCATTTTCTTCCTAGTACAAACAGGCCTAAATTTGAATATTAGGTACACAGAGCACATAAAAGCCAACACATACAACACACACACAACATCAGCTATAGCAACACATACACATATTACAGGACACCTATTTGGAAAAATAGAGCAAAGTGTCGAGGTACTCCACCAACTAAATACAGGACATAAAATGGATTTGCTAGAAAAACTGGAGATATATTCACATTACAGAAAAAATGAAGATAAAATATTAAAAGAAAAATTTGAAAAGAATCAGTGAATTTCTTGAGATGTTCTGAATTTTTACTTAAATAAAAATAGGAACACACAGAAATAAGCACAACTGTAAAATCGATATGAGTAAATTATGATCCATATTGTTAAGGTAAATAGCCTCTGTACAAAAGCATATCATACTCTGTGGAAGACCTATAATGTCATCTCCGTTAACTACTTGTAGGAACATCCTTGTATTTGTTTTGTTTATGTAAAATATTTTCTATGTTTAAAAGCGTACAACGAGCTGTGTGTGATGTTTACTGTGTGCGAGACTCTCCACAAATGGACCATACGGAAACTGTAAGTACAAATACTTCTAAATTTCACCACTAAATTTACAAAAAGATCAACAACTAACTAAAAATCACGTGTTTCTTATATATTGCTGTAAAGTCCACGAAATGAAGCAGTCTCACACATCAACAACATCACATAGATATGACATAACAAACACAAAAAAAACACACTTGCAAATGGAATCATTTCCCGAAACGCGTCGTGTGAAAAATAAAATAAAGAAATTGTGAATGTTAGCAGAAGAATTATTTATAAACAAACCTATTATTTTGATAGTCGCACGCCTTCAGTACCGTTTATAATGGATCACATCACTCTCAAAGCTGACGATAAACTGCAAATGCACATGCCCCTATCGTGGTGTGCTGCGCTATCGTAAAATGTTCCAGAAACATTAGACACACACAATAGCTAATGTAAACACACTCCATGTTACATCTGAAGAAATGATCTTTACCTTCACTGAAACTATTGAAAGTAAGCTCGACTAAATATGAAATTTGTGATTACCCTATGATTCAGTCATGGAGGTGATATAGTATCAGTTTGGCAGCGTGTAGCCAAGCTTTTCAGGGTGTTATACTTCACATTTTCGTTGATATACGCACGAGGTGTAATCAAACAGTAACGAGGATTTCTATTTTTGGGTTAAAGAATCTTAATTTATTTATCAAAATCATCTTTTACCTCCTCAAAGTTGTCCCTATCTGATTTAATACACTTTGTCGAATCTTGGAAGGCTTCTGGACCGTACATTTCGTTATGGTGTTCAGCTCCTTCAGCAGTTCTGTTTTTATCTCATCAATAGTGGCAAAACGACATACATTCATGGTTCTCTTCAGCCACAGGAATAGAAAGTAGCCAGAGGGAACCATTTCCAGGGAATATGGTGGCTGAGGAAGCATAACGATTTTGTTTTCTGCCAAAATTCAAGAAAGGGGCTTTGAGGTGTCAGCGTTAGCATTATCGTGATGAAATTTCCACGAGTGATTTTGTTAAAATTCTGGTCGGTTTCTTCGGATTGCTTCTGTCAAAGGGTGCATAACATTCAGGTAATACTCCGTATCAACCGTATGATTATATGACTGGAATTCATGATGCACTAGCTCACTGTAACCGAAGGAAAGAAGGAAGGAACCTGCACATGTGATCGAATTTGTCAATTTTTTTCGGTCTTAGCTCTTCAGATAGTTTCCATTGGAACGATTGGGTCTTGGTTTCGACGTCATACCAGTATACCCATGTTTCGTTACCTGTTATAACCTTCTGTAGAAGTTTAGGATAGTTGTCGACTTCATTCAGCAATTTCTGAGTTATGTATACGCGACGTCGTTTTCGGTGGAAGTTCAACAATTTCGGAACAAACTTTGCTGCTACACGTTGCATGCCAAATATTCCCGAAAAAAATGCTTGCCTAGACACAAAGGATACGCCGACATCAACAGAAAGCCCTCTGACGGTGGGTGAGTCGGCTATTTTTCATAGCCATTTTCTTGAGTTGTTCCACAGTGTCGTCAGGAATTGATGTCTATGGGAACCGGGGCTGTCGTCGTCTACAACGTCTTCTTTACCTACTTAGAAACGTTTATAAAATTCGTAGACTCTTGTCTTACTCATAGTTGATTGGCCAGAAGTTACAGTCAACATTTCGAATGCGATGGTGCACTTTATTCTATTTTTCAAGCTGAACTTAACGCAAATTCTTTGCTCCAACCGTTTCGAAAGTAAAAATTAGCCAAGCATTCGAAAACGCGTATAACCTCAACAATAAACTAAATAATCAGAGTAGCTGAAAGTGCAGATATACAGCAGGAACAAGTGTGCCAACAAGATAAAAATTTTGGAAAATAAGATTTATAAAGCCAGCAAAATTTAAAAAAAAGTTATCGTTGCTTTTTCCTCACATCTCATATTTCATTCAGACTGGGTCCCATCGTTGAAAGGAAGTGTACTCATGCTCATAGGGTATAACGAGAACTGCTGTTATGATTCCCGCACGATACTGAGCCAAGCCCGAGATGAGTCCGGTAAAATAAAAAACACAACGTTAAGATAAAATCTAAGAATAACTTAAACGTGTTCTGTACATCATTACATCAACAAAGCAGGCGAAGCAAGAGTTTTTCAAAAGTTTTATAAAAATTTGTTCATAGGTGCTGGCTACAAACTGATTCTGTTTCATTTGAGGTAGCTTTTAGTAGGTGAAACAGTCCACATGATGCACTACGGACCGGTACCGTCTAAATCAAGATATGAAGCACAAAACTGTTGAGAAGTAATACGTAAGGATTTCAAGCTACTAAAAATTTTCGCGTTCATTTGAAAAGTGATAAGGATAGTTGAATGTACACTTTGATAACGTCTTGAAGTATGTAAACAGGATTATATTTTGTGTGTACGACATTAAGCTGTTGCTCTATCGATGAACTTTGTTCATTAAGAAATTTCTAAGAAACTGAGAAAATATGAAACAACTGATGTCTGTTTTCTCTTAAACATGATTATGTCAGAGCTATCGAAAGAAAACCACAATATAAAACACAGCTGCACGCATCAAGAACATTATGCATTGGACAGCGGGAGGTGGACGGATAACCTTGGCTGTAAATTTTCCGTTGCCGCGTCGGCTGCCTGTGCAACGACATACTAGTGCAGTGCTGAAAGACGAATAGCTGGAGTCCGGCAAAGTACTACTTTAAGGTATTGAAATGTGCAGTCCATACATTCTGCTGGTTTTAGATAAGAAGAACAATATTATTACGCTATATAAAGGCAAAGTGATTAACATGAATTACATTTATCTAAGAGAATCGACAGTTCCTTGGATGCCGTAAAATATAGTAAACAGAAACAGTAAGGTTAACAGGAACGAAATCTTCAGAAACGTTCACGCCATCATGTCTGAAAACAAATGGGAATATAATTCAACGATTTGTTTCTCTAAGTTGGTAGCGAATCAATATAACAAGAAAATTAGGAATTTCAAAGTTAGTGAGACTGTCAGTTGATGTTTTGCTCTTTCTCTGACAGGCGTCGAATTTTATGCTACATTTCCTCGCTTCGACCTTCGTTTGTAGCTATTAATCTAAATTCAACCTCATGGAAAGAAAATTTTCTATCGCGTTTCATTAACCAATAGTTCAGTTTTAAAGTACGCCTTATTCTGACGAGATTCGCCTAACTGAAAATGCTGGGTCGTATTTTCGAAACTCGTAGGCTGAAGAGAGACAGTAGCCATCATTGTTTCCTTAGAAGAAGGCCAAGAACTTGATGGGAATGAAGAACCACATTACTTTCAACCCAGAAGATTATGCAGTGATTAAAATATGTGGGAGAAGTAAGTGGTAATTTAGACTGTATGCACCTAAAATTTGTTTATTTGGAAGATAGTAGTTACGGTTATTTTACTTTGAAAAAAACAAGGCGATCCAAAAAGTTTATTTTAAGAGACGAAGAGTCCTTTTTTAGTCAAGGCCATGTTGTTCGAAACATACTGGCTGCTTCTGGGGAACGACGTGTAGATTCAAAGACATCATTTTTAAACCAAACGTCACTGAATTAATGTGTTAAGAAACAAAGCAAGTTTATCATCTCACAATAACGTATTAAAGATATAATTATTTTTACTTATAAAACAGAATAAAAAACTGCAACTCATGAAACAGATTTCGTTTTTGTATTCTAAAATACTTTTTCTGTAACTATTTAAATCTTGTTTCCTATCCACCTGGATCCAAAACAGATTTTGACATGTCCCTATTCAACACGAAGACCAATAAATTATAACTTTTTTGTATAAATGTGTGAGCTAGGTCCCAAATTTACTTATAGGTTTAAAATCAGGTACAAGAGTTATAATCCCTTATAACTTTGATTTTAAAATTTCTTTTTAAAATTAGCAATTTTTCTTCCTTATCAAAAAATTTGGCAGGCGAACTTATTCGCGCTATTTTGACACAGAATATTATAAATCCTTTTACCCAGTCTCTCTCTGAAGCTAGGCCTTCATACTCGACATGTCCCTCTCACTGCCACAGTCTATCCTACTGTCTCCTTTTTCTTCCACTGATTTATAGTATACTCCCTTGCCACTGTCTCCTTTTTTATTTTCCACTGCAGTTGTGTCCCCGTATCTGGGCAGCTCAAAAATTCTGGCGCTTCCAGTTTACTTTTTCTTTCCATATACCAACGTGTTTAAAATTTCCATCCAAATTGCGCCCTCACCTACATCTACGTGTTAAAAGATCGCCGGACTGAGAGGACCCAGAAGCTTGTCACCACCTCCCCACTGAACGCTCCATCAGCTTTTGTACAGTCTTCTTTCATCTGTATTTTCTATTCCATAGTCTCCTCTCTGTTTTAATTCCACTGCTCCTATCTCCATCCAGAACTCGTTCTCTCTTACTGCCACTGTCTCTCACTGACCATAAGTAGCTCATCTTTCTTTGCCTTCCAGTGCTGTCGTTCTCATGTGTCTCCCTTTCTCCTTCATTGCCACTTTCTCTACGACACCATCACTGCCTCCTACCTCTTTTCCACTAGCACTGTCTCCTCTCCCTTCCACCGTCCCTGTCTCTCTCCTCCTCTCTCTTAGCACAAAGAAGCGACAATATGTTGGAATTCCAAACTTTTTGGATAGGAAGGTGCAATGAAGCCTGGTTACCCAGTTTTCTTCTGTTTCATTACTTTTTTCTGTTACAGCAGTGTGAGCTGCTTATATGAAACAAATTCTAGAGGGCAGTAAAGTTTTGACAGTGTATTTACATACTTCGACACTCTTACACACTTTGACAAATACAAAAAAAAAAACAAGTACGCTTATACACTCCCGGAAAATGAAAAAATTACACATTGACGCAAGTGAATAAGACCTATTGTACTTGCACGGGACACTATGAGAGGGCAGTGCATGTGATGATCAAACGCGTCACACTGCGGACATACGAGGGATTGCATTATCAGCTGTGAAATGTTGCAAGCTGCTCAGCGGTTGTTCACCGCCAGAGCCAGTGGCAGCCAGTTTGCCGTGGTATACGGAGCTCCTTGTGTGTCTTCGACATTGTCAGCATGCCGCTACAGCGTGTACGTAAAGCGTTTGTGCAACTGACGGAGTTTGAGCGAGATCGTATAAGGGCCTGCGGGAGGCCGCATAAACATACCGCAAAATTGCGCAACACGTGGGGCGAGAGGTCTCCACAGTGCATCGGCGTTGTCGCCAGTGGTCAGCAGAAGGTGCACATGCCCGTCGACTTGGGTCCGGGCAGCGGCGACGCACAGATGCACGCCAACACCGTCGCATCTTACGAAGTGCCGTACAGAACAGCACTGGGATTTCACAACAAATTAGGGACACTGTTGCTCCGGGGTATCACCGAAAACCATTCGTAACCGCCTCCGTGAAGCAGGGCTACGATCCCGCGTGCCGTTAGGGCGTATTCCGCTCACGCCCCTACATCGCTCAGCCTCCCTTCTGTGGTGTCACGATACGCGTTTATCGAAGGACGAATGGAGAAGTGCCGTCCTCAGTGATGAGACTCGCTTCTGCCTTGGTACCAATGACGGTCAAACGCGAGTGTGGCGTCGTGCTAGTGAGCGCCGAAGTCTGGAGTGTGCGCGACAGAGGCACACAGGACCAACACCCGGAATCATGGTGTGGGGAGCCATATGCTACACTGGCCCTTCTCCACTGGTGGTAGTAGAGGGAACGTTGAACAGTGAACGGTACACTGAAACCATTATTCAACTGGTCTTGCTACCGTTCATGCACCAAACGGCGACATCCTTTTCCAACAGAACAGTGCTCGGGTACATGTCTCCTGTGCCACCCAACGTGCTCTGCAAGGTGTACGCCAACTACCTTGGCCAGCACGATGCCCAGATCTGTCCCAAATTGAGCATGTTTGGGACCGGATGAAACGTCATCTTGCGTGGTCTGCACGACCGGCAGGGAATCTTGTCCAGCTGAGGCATCAGGTGGACACTGCATGGCAGGCCATTCCTCAAGACTACATTCGGCACCTCTACGATCGTCTTCATGGGAGAATTGCAGCCTGCATTGCTGCAAAAGGAGGGTATACACAGTACTAGCGTCGACACTGCGCACGATCTGTTGACCTCACTCACGTGGGTATGGCTCTGTCTTTGTGATCGTGTGTTGTATACGTCCCCAAGAGTGTGTCCATAAAATTTCATCTTTCTGGGTAGACAAATTCATGGTGTTCTTTTGTCAGTTTCCAGTAATGTATAAGGTTAACATAAAATGTTTCCTTCAGATTTTCTCTGGATCCTTTGCTCATCGATCGCAATTCATCTAAAACGCTCGGCTTACGATTTGTATCTAAATAACTAAAAATGTTATCAGAAATATTTTACTGAATTGCAGTCTTTCCAGTTTTACGTGTCTTTTGACTGTGATTTTGTTAGGAACGTTAAGACGATTTTAACCCCTTTTCTGTCACTGTGGTTCTACTTTGGGCATATTTCTATTGGCATTAAGTGACCAATATACAGAGAAAGCGAGTTGAAATCCTGATTAAAACATAGCTTGGTGATCTCAGAGCGTTTGCGATGGCCGTAGAACTATTGCCATATCCTCGTCTTATCAGTTAAAAAGACATTTCCAACCCAGATGGGATATTAATGCATATTTTATCTGCATAAGTAAGGTAAATTTGAGCCTCTGGATTTCGGTACCAGGTAATGATAACGATAAAAGTTTCAATGTTCCAAGAAAACATAATCTTCAGAAAATCTGAAGAAAATTTAAACGATCTCCACGAATAGAAATTATAGAAAAAGTCATCGCCCTAATTAGTACTTTTCGCCCTCAAAAATCGGGATTTATCGGGTTTTTCTCAGGAACCTCTCATGAACAAATGGGGCTTTTATAAGCTACCTAAGAACCACACTAAGGCACACCTAATGCGAAGAACCAACCGATATGATCTATTTTCCGGGGCTGGAGGACGTGTGCAATATTTAAAATTGGCCCTGTACTGCCAAAAGGTATCGGATGGATTATATAATGGTAAGACAGAGATTTAGGAACCAGGTTTTAAATTGTAAGACATTTCCAGGGGCAGATGTGGACTCTGACCACAATCTATTGGTTATGAACTGTAGATTAAAACTGAAGAAACTGCAAAAAGGTGGGAATTTAAGGAGATGGGACCTGGATAAACTGAAAGAACCAGAGGTTGTACAGAGTTTCAGGGAGAGCATAAGGGAACAATTGACAGCAATGGGGGAAAGAAATACAGTAGAAGAAGAATGGGTAGCTTTGAGGGATGAAGTAGTGACGGCAGCAGAGGATCATGTAGGTAAAAAGACGAGGGCTAGTAGAAATCCTTGGGTAACACAAGAAATATTGAATTTAATTCATGAAAGGAGAAAATATAAAAATGCAATAAATGAAGCATGCAAAAAGGAATACAAACGTCTCAAAAATGAGATCGACAGGAAGTGCAAAATGGCTAAGCAGGGATGGATAGAGGACAAATGTAAGGATGTAGAGGATTATCTCACTAGGGGTAAGATACATACTGCCTACAGGAAAATTAAAGAGACCTTTGGAGGCAAGAGCGCCACTTGTATGAACATCAAGAGCTCAGATGGAAACCCAGTTCTAAGCAAAGAAGGGAAAACATAAAGGTGAAAGGAGTATATAGAGGATCTATACAAGGACGATGTACTTGAGGACAATATTATGGAAATGGAAGAGGATGTAGATGAAGATGAAATGGGAGATACGATACTGCGTGAAAAGTTTTACAGAGCACTGAAAGACCTGAGTCGAAACAAGGGCCCCGGAGTAGACAACATTCCATTAGAACTACTGACGGCCTTGGGAGAGCCAGTCCTGACAAAACTCTACCATCTGGTGAGGAAGATGTATGAAACACGCGAAATACCCTCAGACTTCAAGAAGAATATAATAATTCCAATCCCAAAGAAAGCAGGTGTAGACAGATGTGAAAATTACCGAACTATCTGTTTTATAAGCCACAGCTGCAAAATACTAATGCCAATTCTTTACAGACGAATGGAAAAACTGGTAGAAGCCGACCTCGGGGAAGATCAGTTTGGATTTCGTAGAAATACTGGGACACGTGAGGTAATACTGACCTTACGACGTATCTTCGAAGAAAGATTAAGGCAAGGCAAACCTCCGTTTCTAGCATTTGTAGACTTAGAGAAAGCTTTTGACAATGTTGACTAGAATACTCTTTTTCAAATTCTAAAGGTGGCAGGGGTACAATACAGGGAGCGAAAGGCTGTTTACAATTTGTACAGAAACCAGATAGCAGTTATAAGAGTCGAGGGGCATGAAAGGGAAGCAGTGGTTGGAAGAGTGTAAGACAGGGTTGTAGCCTCTCCCCGATGTTATTCAATCTCTATAATGAGCAAGCAGTGAAGGAAACAAAAGAAAAATTCGGAGTAGGTATTAAAATCCATGGAAAAGAAATAAAAACTTTGAGGTTCGCCGATGACAGTGTAATTCTGTCAGAGACAGCAAAGGACTTGGAAGAGCAGTTGAACGGAATGGACAATGTCTTGAAACGAGGGTATAAGATGAACATCAACAAAAGCTAAACGAGGATAATGGAATGTAGTCGAATTAAGTCGGGTGATGCTGAGAGATTTAAGTTAGGAAATGAGACACTTAAAGTAGTAAAGGAGTTTTGCTATTTGGGGAGCAAAATAACTGATGATGGTCGAAGTAGAGAGGATATAAAATGTAGACTGGCAATGACAAGGAAAGCGTTTCTGAAGAAGAGAAATTTGTTAACATCGAGTATAGATTTAAGTGTCAGGAAGTATTTTCAGAATGTATTTGTTTGGAGTGTATCCATGTATGGAAGTGAAACATGGACGATAAATAGTTTGGACAAGAAGGGAATAGAAGCTTTCGAAATGTGGTGCTACAGAAGAATGCTGAAGATTAGATGGATAGATCACATAACTAATGAGGAAGTACTGAATAGGATTGGGGAGAAGAGAAGTTTGTGGCACAACTTGACCAGAAAAGGGATCGGTTGGTAGGACATGTTCTGAGGCATCAAGGGATCACCAATTTAGTATTGGAGGGCAGCATGGAGGATAAAAATCGTAGAGGGAGGCCAAGAGATGAATACACTATGCAGATTCAGAAGGATGTAGGTTGCAGTAGGTTCTGGGAGATGAAGAACCTTGCACAGGATAGAGTAGCATGGAGAGCTGCATCAAACCAGTCTCAGGACTGAAGACCACAACAACAACAACTGCAGGATTGCTGCAGTTTGCCTGTTCATCTGATAGGCATACTAATTGCCACTAGGCCGAGGGCTACGATAAACATTTGACGCCTTACCTCTGTCATACCTTGATATGACCTCTGGAAGACCACATTTCCGAGATCCGATTTTTTGTAACGCATGGGTACCGTGCACTCTCGTGCACCGACCGATTTGGAAAACCAGTATCTTTGCTTATTTTTCTAGTAACTTCTCCATTCTAAATGACGTTTTCCTTACGAACAATATAATAATTTTATGGGGGTGCAGCGCTACCTCTCCCCCTTATATGGCTTGAATATCATCCAGCTATTGTTTAGGTGAAACGACCATTAAATTTTGTGACACAAAGGAATGTTATGAAGTTCAAGGTGCACGGACACATGGCAGCAGCACAAACAATACGAAATATGCCTCTTAAAGATAAAACGTTGCATGCACCTGTTACAAACAGACACATTCCCACCAGCTTCAAGTTACGAATTCGCAGTGACAACCTCTGATCTTGTGAAATTCGGATCGTTGGCAAGATACAGAACAAAACTTTATGTTGCAGAGGATATTACGTGGAGGGCTTTTCATTAATTGTTGTTGTAAATGGGTTCTCTCGTCCTGCTTGATTAACTTGAATAACAATTAAAATATTGCCATCGTTTTCTTTACAGAGTCATGAAACACTGATAATGTGACATTTATGCCGTGTTGTCACTCATGGAAATTACTATTGGAAATGGAACGCCATAAATCTGTTGATCTCAACAAGGAAATCGGTAACACAGTGCTTGTAGATTTTGCAATCTGACGTTATTATTCAGGCACGACAATTTGTAGATACCTGTATTTCGTAAAAGTAGGGGGTCATTTCGGTTGGAAAGGAGTTACCTTCATCTGCTGTGAGCGAAGGTTTCATTTTTAGTAGCCAGTTCGCTGGTGTTTTCAGTCATGAGGTTTCAAATTCACGCAGAGCACAACACCAATATGGCGTGCCACTGCAATGGACTGTGCGCATTTTCAGTCTCAGAAGTGACTGAAAACGCCAGACAAGTGGTCATTAACGTCTGTTTACTATAGTGGACGCTGTGTGCCACAAGGTTAACACGAAAGAGGTATAACGCATCTGTTCTAACCAGAGGTACTCATGTTGTTGTTGTTGTGGTCTTCAGTCCTGAGACTGGTTTGATGCAGCTCTCTATGCTACTCTATCCTGTGCAAGGTTCATCATCTCCCAGTACCTACTGCAACCTACATCCTTCTGAATCTGCTTAGTGTATTCATCTCTTGGTCTCCCTCTGCGATTTTTGCCCTCCACGCTGCCCTCCAATACTAAACGGGTGATCCCTTGATGCCTCAGAACATGTCCTACCAACCGATCCCTCCTTCTAGTCAAGTTGTGCCAAGAACTTCTCTTCTCCCCAATCCTATTCAATACTTCCTCATTAGTTATTTTATCTACCCATCCAATCTTCAGCATTCTTCTGTAGCACCACATTTCGAAAACTTCTATTCTCTTCTTGTCCTAACTATTTGTCGTCCATATTCCACTCCATACAAATACTTTCAGAAACGACTTCCTGACACTTAAACCTATACTCGGTGTTAGCAAATTTCTCTTCTTCAGCAATGCTTTTCTCGCCATAGCCAGTCTACATTTTATATCCTCTCTACTTTGAACATCATCAGTTATTTTGCTCCCCAAATAGCAAAACCCCTTTACTACTTTAAGTGTCTCATTTCCTAATCTAATTCCTTCGGCATCACCCGACTTAATTCGACTACATTCCATTATCTTTGTTTTGCTTTTGTTGATGTTCTTCTTATATTCAACCTTCAAGACACTGTCCTTTCCGTTCAACTGCTCTTCCAAGTTATTACTGTCTCTAACAGTATTACAATGTCATCGGCGAACCTCAAAGTTTTTATTTCTTCTCCATGGATTTTATTACCTACTCCGAATTTTTCTTTGTTTCCTTCACTGCTTGCTCATTATAGAGATTGAATAACATCGGGGAGAGGCTACAACCCTGTCTCACTCCCTTCCCAACCACTGCTTCCCTTTGATGTCCCTCGACTCTTATTACTGCCATCTGGTTTCTGTACAAAATGTTAATATCTTTTCGCTCGCTGTATTTTACCCCTGCCACCTTCAGAATTTGAAAGAGAGTATTCCAGTCAACGTTGTCAAAAGCTTTCTCTAAGTCTACAAATGCTAGAAAAGTAGGTTTGCCTTTCATTAATCTGGCTTCTAAGATAAGACGTAGGCTCAGTATTGCCTCACGTGTTCCGATATTTCTACGGAATCCAAA
This sequence comes from Schistocerca piceifrons, assembly GCF_021461385.2. NCBI lineage: Eukaryota > Metazoa > Arthropoda > Insecta > Orthoptera > Acrididae > Schistocerca > Schistocerca piceifrons. The sequence goes on from NC_060142.1 coordinate 372,248,975, forward strand.
CTGATCTTCCCTGAGGTCGGCTTCTACTAGTTTTTCCATTCGTCTGTAAAGAATTGGCATTAGTATTTTGCAGCTGTGATGTATTAAACTGATAGTTCGGTAATTTTCACATCTGTCAACACCTGCTTTCTTTGGGATTGGAATTATTATACTCTTCTTGAAGTCTGAGGTTATTTCGCCTGTCTCATACATCTGGCTCACCAGATGGTAGAGTTTAGCCAGGACTGGCTCTCCCACGGCTGTCAGTAATTCTAATGGAATGTTGTCTACTCCTGGAGCTTTGTTTCGACTCAGGTCTTTCAGTGCTCTGTCAGAGTCTTCACGCAGTATCATATCTCCCATTTCATCTTCATCTACATCCTCTTCTATTTCCATAATATTGTCCTCAAGTACATCGCCCTTATATAGACCCTCTATATACTCCTTCCACCTTTCTGCTTTCCCTTCTTTGCTTAGAACTGGGTTTCCATCTGAGCTCTTAATATTCGTACAAGTGGCTCTCTTTTCTCAAAAGGTCTCTTTAATTTTCCTGTAGGCAGTATCTATCTTACCCCTAGTGAGATAATCCTCTACATCCTTACATTTGTCCTCTAGCCATCCCTGCTTAGCCATTTTGCACTTCCTGTCGATCTCATTTTTCAGACGTTTGTATTCCTTTTTGCCTGCTTCATTTACTGCATTTTTATATTTTCTCCTTTCATTAATAAAATTCAATATTTCTTCTGTTACCCAAGGATTTCTACTAGCCCTCGTCTTTTTACCTACTTGATCCTCTGCTGCCTTCACTACGTCATCCCTCAAAGCTACCCATTCTTCTTCTACTGTATTTCTTTCCCCTGTTCTTGTCAATTGTTCCCTTATGCTCTCCCTGAAACTCTGTACAACTTCTGGTTTAGTCAGTTTATCCAAATCCCATCTTCTTAAATTCCCACCTTTTTGCAGTTTCTTCAGTTTTAATCCTCAGGTCATAACCAATAGATTGTGGTCAGAGTCCACATCTGCCCCTGGAAATGTCTTACAATTTAAAACCTGGTTTCTCAATCTCTGTCTTACCATTATACAATCTATCTGAAACCTGTCAGTATCTCCGGGCTTCTTCCATGTATAAATATTCTTTTATGATTCTTGTACCAAGTGTTAGCTATGATTAAGTTGTGCTCTGTGCAAAATTCTACCAGGCAGCTTCCTCTTTCGTTTCTTACTCCCAATCCATATTCACCTACTACGTTTCCTTCTCTCCCTTTTCCTACTGACGAATTCCAGTCACCCATGACTATTAAATTTTCGTCTCCCTTCACTATCTGAATAATTTCTTTTATTTCATCATACATTTCTTCAATTTCTTCGTCATCTGCAGAGCTAGTAGGCATATAAACCTGTACTACTGTGATAGGCGTGGGCTTCGTATCTATCTTGGCCACAATAATGCGTTCACTATGCTGTTTGTAGTAGCTTACCCGCATTACTATTTTCCTATTCATTATTAAGCCTGCTCCTGCATTACCCCTATTTGATTTTGTGTTTATAACCCTGTAGTCATCTGACCAGAAGTCTTGTTCCTCCTGCCACCGAACTTCACTAATTCCCACTATATCTAACCTTATCCTATCCATTTCCCTTTATAAATATTCTAACCTAACTGCCAGATTAAGGGATCTGACATTCCACGCTCCGATCTGTGGAACGCCAGTTTTCTTTCTCCTAATAACGACATCCTCTTGAGTAGTTCCTGCCCGGAGATTCGAATGGGGGACTATTTTACCTTCTGCATGTTTTGCCCAAGAGGACGCCATCATCATTTAACCATACAGTAAAGCTGAATGCCCTCGGGAAAAATTTCGGCCGTAGTTTCCCCTTGCTTTCAGCCATTCGCAGTACCAGCACAGCAAGGCCGTTTTGGTTAGTGTTACAAGGCCAGATCAGTCAATCATCCAGACTGTTGCCCCTGCAACTACTGAAAAGGCTGCTGCCCCTCTTCAGGAACCACACGTTTGTCTGGCCTCTCAACAGATACCCCTCCGTTGTGGTTGCACCTACGGTACGGCTATCTGTATCGCTGAGGCACGCAAGCCTCCCCACCAACGGCAAGTCCATGGTTAATGGGGGGTACTCATGTACCGTCCCATTTCACCCCACACCGTTATGGAAGGTGTTGTGACAGTAAGCGATTGATGAATGCTCTCTGGAAACGTTCACTCTCCTCGGTGCTTCCGCACACGTGTACTTCCGCCTTGATGATGTATGTAGAATCTGGACTCGTCCGAAACAGGATGTGGTGCTACCGCTGTATCCAGTGATATTGAGCGAAATACTGTCGGCATGCCTCTATAGCTATTGTCGCGCCGATGGAAGCAATGCCGGATTAAGGTCAAAGCGACGCATGCAGTCATTTGGGGCGGCAAGCCTTTGGGGCTCGAGGGCAAGAGGGGCGCCAGAGGCATCATAACTTATATATCTAACAGGACGTCTCACGATGGGTAGCTGCCGCTTCCGACGCCTAAGTGACACGTGCGCGCTAGTTCCAAATCTGTATACAGTACGTACTTCAATCGGTAGCGAAAACTGACACGGATGTAAGTGCACGAGACGAAGGACCGGGGGGGGGGGGGGGGCGGCGGGGGGAGGGGCTGGAGTACGCCAAATGAAAAGTTGCTTGCGTGGAAAAACGTTCTCGAATCGGTCCTGAAAGAAAGCCGTAACAAAGGTCGCCCTGCTGACAATCCATACTGCTCCATACGCCGTCACATCCTTCGAGTAAGTGTCTTGCTGCAAACAAGCCCATTGCTTCACCATAGGCATTTCACACTGCTGTACGTTATTACACGGATGTGTGAACAATGAGTCTTTTCGAGCAATACTCGTATGGGACAGTTCATATCCTGTGGCACTTTGAGTATAACCAGTCTAGGTACCTTTTTTCACTTTATTATTTCATCCAACTCGCCCTAAATGGGGTTGGGGGGGGAGGGGGAGGCTGTCAGCGGCCTAGTATTCATCTCTCCTGCCTAGCGAATTAAAAGTACAGATCAATATTTGGGGCCGTTATGTTATTTTAAATTTAAAAGAAGGACGGAGAACTAAAGAAACGAAAATATATACATTTTAAAAGCACATTGCGAAATTTGAAATTATTCTGATAAACACTGATGTACTGTACTTCCACTTAAAATCTGAATGACCTGCAATGGGTGAGAAGCAGTGTCAGAAGGGAGTACATGCTCAGTATGGTAAAGGGATTGGTATGGAAACAATGAAGGCAATAGGTGGGTGGTGAAGTGAATACTCGGAAAATAGGGAGTGGGAAAGACAGGGAGTGAGGAGCAGTGTGGTGTGCTGGGGAGGGTAGTTTTTACAAGAAGAAAGGGATAGGGATGAATGGAGAGGGAAAAGAAGATGGGGGGGGGGGGGCTGGTGTGGAGTGGGATATGTGGGGAAGAGTGGAAGTTGGTAGAAGTGGTAAATATCAGGGTGGATCTCATTTTCTACGAGAGGGAGTTAGCTGAAGTTGTTCTGAGGCAGGATATGGAGCGTGTATAGGTGTAGGGAAGGAGAGGCATGTTTCTTGAATGCGCGGTAGGATAACATTGTTTGTGAGGGGAAACCGTGGGGTTATCGGAATATAGGTCACAGAGAGTGTAGGAACTGTGGAGGTATTCGATGTGGGAGAGAGTAAGATGGTAGAGGATCTATGTGCACAAAGGTAAGCGGATGCGGAAAGCAAGACAGGGTGCATGGCGTTCTATGATTTGGAGGGGCTTGTAGAACTTTGGTGGGGTGGAGATCCATGAGAAATATGCATAGTAGAGAATGGGTTGATCGGGGTTTTAAAAGTGTGAGGAATAATGGAGGGGTGTTATCCCCAACGCAGGCCTGTTATTAGTTTTAGTTTCTTTGTTGTGGGCTTGCTGTTGGATGGTTAGCAGGTGAGGTTTCCTCGTTAGTTGCTGGTCGAGGATTATTGGACAGGATGGTTGCAAAAGGTAAGGTAGAAGTCACGGAGGCGCCAGGTGCTTGTGCTTCGGCCTATACTTGTTGACCGAGTTTTTAATGGTTTGATCTGGAGGGGCCATTGGTTACACCAAGAGGTAAACTGAGGTGGGTCTGGAAGGATCGTTAGGATTATTGGTGTCTAGGGTAGAGGGCGAGGAAATCGTTGTCATAAGCACACTGAAAGGGCTGGACTGGTGGATATGTTTCGGCGTATCAGCAGGGTAGAAGTGATAAAGGAGAGGAGAGAGAGGACGGAACCATGAACCTACATACATCTATTCTGTATTCTCATAACTTTCTTGAGGCTCCTACCAGCGGCAGCACCAACATCTTGGATGACAAGCAGCAGTGTCTGTAGGTCATGATCTTTTAGCCGTATGATTTCTCATTTGTGCAGGTAGACGTTTCTCACCCTTATAGAACACGTAACATGGTCTTCTCACAAATAACCAACAATCTAATGCGATTTGTGGATGATCAACCCGCTGGACAGACTTAAGTCCTATACAGAATGTAGATGGCGTATCCACTATGTTCTATGTGCGGTTGCGCTGAAATAGTATTCATTTGGTTATCCAAGCATGCCAATTTGACGTTTGTTGGTTGGTTGGTTGTTTGGGGGAAGAGACCAAACAGCGAGGTCATCTGTCTCATCGGAATAGGGAAGGATGGGGAAGGAAGTCGGCCGTGCCCTCTCAAAGGAACCATCCCGGCATTTGCCTGGAGAGATTTTTAGGGAAATCACGGAAAACCTAAATCAGGATGGCCGGACGCGGGATTGAACCGTCGTCCTTCCGAATGCGAGTCCAGTGTGCTAACCACTGCGCCACCTCGCTCGGTTTTGACGTTTGTTGCGTGCGACTTCACGATGTTGCATTTTAATTGTCAGCATTGTGCTAAGACGTTTCTGAAAGACGAAGTGACAGCTGCGTTCGTGTCAACTGTTGTGGAAGAAAAAAAGCAGCATGAATTAGTATCTGTAATGCAGTAAACGACGTAGTAATTCTGGTAGGAAAAGAATCAGCTACACATTTGGATCGCTTTTAACATTCAGCCGCAGAGCGATAAGTGATTTTCGCGTTCGACACACTATCATTATTGCACTGTTGGTATATCAGGTACAAAATAATGTTATAATTTCTTTTGACGTTTCCTAGGTAGATTAAGTCAGGGTCATGTGCTAAAATCGCTAGTAGTGCTGTTTTTGTACTATTCTCTAATTTCTTTCTCGACAAATGCACATATTTTTAAACAGATTTCTACAGTAAGTTCGATTACAGTTTCTAGTTATTATTATGATTATTATTATTATTACACGTTGCAGGCCTGTTCTTCTAGTACTTCTTCATTCGTTCACTAAAGACTCTCTTTCTTTCTTCGGTTCACTTTGGCGTTTGGGCTTTAGGTACTGTTTTCTCTGATATCACTTCCCACTTGTACACATTGTGTATATAGACGCCTTAGTCCATGACGTCCGCTGAATCTATCTGAGCTTTTTCCAGATAAATTTTGACTTGTGTCATCCAGGGTGTAGTGGTCTTGAGTCTCTGGATGTACCTGAGGATTCTCTTGATGAGTCTGGTCTGTGGGAATCTGCTTATGTGTCCCTAAAACTATAGTCGCCTGTTTCTAATGTCCGCTGTGATGTCGGAGAACTCTGTGGTGTCCCTGGAATGAAGCCTCTATCCACCGTCAGTGAATTTTGGCGCAATAACTTTCCTAATGATTTTTTTCCTGTGTGAGAATGTTCTTAAAGTCGGTCTTTGTGTGTAACGTCAGTGTCTCACTAGCGTATTTTACCTCAGGTTTAATTACAGTGTTGTAGTGACGAATTTTGGTGCCTTTGTACAGACATTTCTTGTTATAAATACCCTGTGTTTTGTGTAAGGCTCTCTTCATTTTCAGTAACCTAGTGTTCTAGGTAATTTCCTATTTTCCTGTCGGTTCAAGCACTTCACCTAGGTACCTAAGGTGTGTGACCCTGTTGATCTTGCCATACTTTGTGTTCAAATTTGGAATGTTTAATTTCGTGCAGAAGAACTCAGTTTTCTGAAAGGAAATCTGTAGCCTTGCTTTTTATGCGCACTCTTTGAGTACTATCTGTCTGATTGCTGTAGTTTCGTTATCTGTGAGTAGTGCCAGATCATCTTCGAAGGCTATACAGCTGACCCCCAGCTTGTCTTAGGGTCGTCCAAGTTGCACTACTTTCCAATGGCTTTGTATCTGCAGCTCTCTCTACCATTCCTTGATGACGTTATGCAGCGCTAGTCTGAAGAGGAATGGTGAGAGTCCGTCACCTTGGCGAACGCCCGTCTTGATCTCAAAGGGTTCGGAGATTTTCCCCTTGAACTTCACCTTAGATGACGTGTCTGTCAGTGTCTGATCAGTGTCTTGCCGTCCAAACCTTGCTCATATAGAATGCTGAACAATGATTGGCGTTCGATGGCGTCATATGCCTTCTTGAAGTCAACGAAGGTGAATATAACTGTCCCTGAGGGCTTTGATTTGTTCTGCACAGGAGTGACCAGGGCGGAAGCCCGCCTGGTAGTCGCCGATCTTATGTTCCAGTTGGATCCGTGTTCTTTGGAGTTGGCACGCTGAGAGTACCATTAGTGAGATGCCCCTGTAATTGTTCTCATCTGTGGGGTCACCCTTTTTGTGGGGGTTGGATCAGTGCGCATTTCCAGTCGTCTGGCAACTTTTCTGAAGTCCATATGTCTGTGATGAACTGAGTGAGTTTGGTCCGAGGTTTTTCAGTAGTTGGGCCACTATGACGTTTCACCAGATGTCCTGCTTTTTTTTTTTTTTTTTTTTTTTTTTTTAGGCTCAGGATGTGCCTGTGGACTTCCTCTTGCGTCGGGGGTAATAAGTCTGTGTGTCTGTCTGTAGGTTGTTCGTCTGAGAATCTCTCTGTGGGTTTCGGGCAATTGAGAAGTTCTGAGAAGTACTGTGCTAGCACTTTGCAGTTCTTATCTGTCAGTGCCAATTTTCCGTCACTATTTCTAAAGCAGAGGTTCGGCGATATGTATCCTCGGAAGTGCCCAGCAAACGTCCTGTAGAAGTCCCTTGAGTTGTAGTTGCGGAAGTTGTCCTCTATAGAGTCTACCTGGTCCTTCAGGTATTTCCTCTTGGATGGTCTAATAATTTTTGGTGTTGTCTTTCGTGTATCGTTGAACACCTGTAAATTTTCTGGGGGCTTGTTAGTGTTGTATTTCTGGTATCCCAATTTCCTGGTGACGAGTGCATTCTCACAATCAGTGTCCCACCAAGGGTGCTTGGTATTCTTCTTCAGAGGAATGAGGGCTTGTTCTTTATCTGTGATTTTTTTCGGAGGTTTTGCCAGTCATTTCTACCGGGTGATCAAAAAGTCAGTATAAATTTGAAAACTTAATAAACCACGGAATAATGTAAATAGAGAGGTAAAAATTGACACACATGCTAAGAATGACATGGAGTTTTATTACAACAACAACAAAAAAAAACAAAGTTCACGAAATGTTCGACAGATGGCGCTGAACAGCAAAACGTCAGTACTGTTACCGTGACGGGTGAGAGGTATGCCGATATGTTACAGAATCTCATCATCCCCAGACTGGCTGATAAACACCTGCTGGAACGTACGATGTTTATGCAGCATGGCGCTCCACCCCATATTGCTAGACGCGTGAAAGATCTTTTGCGCGCGTCGTTTGGTGATGATCGTGTGCTCATCCGCCACTTTCGTCATGGCCTCCAAAGTCCCCAGACCTCAGTCCGTGCGATTATTGGCTTTGGAGTTACCTGAAGTCGCAAGTGTATCGTGATCGACCGACATCTCTAGGAATGGTTCAAAATTGGCTGAAATGGCTCTGAGCACTATGGGACTTAACTTCTGAGGTCATCAGTCACCTAGAACTTAGAACTACTTAAACCTAATTAATCTAACGACATCACACACATCCATGCCCGAGGCAAGATACGAAACTGCGACGTAGCGGTCGCGCGGTTCCGGACTGTAGCACCTAGAACCGCTCGGCCGCTCTGGCCGGCCTCTAGGGATGCTGAAAGACAATATACGACGCCAATGCGTCACCATAACTCCGGACATGCTTTACAGTGCTGTTCGCAACATTATTCCTCGACTACAGCTATTGTTGAGGAATGATGGTGGACATTTGAGTATTTCCAGTAAAGAACATCATCTTTGCTTTGTGTTACTTTGCATTGCTAATTATTGCTATTCTGATCAGATGAAGCGCCACCTGTCGGATATTTTTTGAACTTTCAAATTGTTTTGGTTCTAATAAAAGCCCACGTCATTCCAAGCATGTGTGTCAATTTGTACCTCACTATCTACGTTATTCCGTGATTTACTCAGTTTTCAAATTTATACTGACTTTTTGATCACCCGGTATGTTCTTTTTCCCAAGTCTCTTTCACTCCAGAGTCAGTGATATTTATTGTGTCATATTTCAGTAGGAGTGTTTTCTTACAAAAATTCTCTTGCGGGTGAACTTGAGTTAGATGCGTGTTATGTAATAGTCAAAATCAATGTTGGCTCCTCTGCGTACCGGGGGTATGTCATAGATCTCTTTCTGTACTGGCTACGAGTTTGCCACATTGTCAATTTGGAACTCGCCTAACTGCTGGAGTGGTGAACGCCAGGTTTTCTGTTTTCTGGGGGTATTTTCTGAGGGATGTCAACATGAGCTTGAGGTTGTGCTGCTGGCAAAGTTCTATGAGCCGTGTGCCATTTTCGTTGGTGAATTTATGTGCGGGATAATTTCCAACTGTTTTCCTGTGCATTTTTCTCTGCCGATCTGTGCATGGAAATCGCCTATGTCGTCCTTGGAGACTTTGGATAATATTTTCCCAAGGGTTGACCAGAATTTATCCGCGGACTGTGTGTCTCTGTTGTTGTTCTGGTTATTAGTGAAGTGTGCATTGGTCAGTGTGTATTTTTTGTTGGCGCATTGAACGCGCATGATCATCAGTCGGTTGTTTACTGGTGTGACTTCTCTGATGGATTCGAGTACGGTATTATGGACCACGAAGGCTATCCCCAATTTTTGTTATTACTATTATTATAAATGTTATTTTTATTATGGCCTTTTCCTGTAACTGTATCGATGTGGTAATATTTTGTGCACTTGTTCCCTGAAAGGTAATACTATAAGTATGGGATGAGTACTAAGAGGTAGAGAATTTGTATTTGTATGACTTTCAATTGACAATCAATATTCATTCTTAGATAATTTTTTGACACAATCCATAGAATTATCATTTGGGACCTACGTATAATGTGACAGTATTATTTTATTTCATAGTTTTCCTTGTCAGTATTGGTCTGGGTGCAGATCCAAGGTTGTATTCGACTATGAGTGTCACGCCCGAAATTCTTTTTTTAGTAAAAGCGTTTATGTTTTTTCATGCATGACTTTTTCTAACTGCTCAGTTTATTTTCGGAGAATCTACTAACAAGGAAACCAAATTCTTGTGGTAGGACAATCAGCGTGGTTGGCTAATGCTGGATGGTCGTTGGTGCATCCAGACATGTTGCAGTACTTCTCCCCAACCCGTCTCACACCTCTTCGATAGGATTTTAGTCTACGGTACGGGCAGGCCAGTGCATTCACCAAATCTCCTCTCATTTCCGGGAGATTAACCTGTACCATTAGATGCGATTGTTATCCGTACAAATGAAGTCAGGACTGAATGCACCTCTGAATAGACGCAGTTTGAGAAGGAGTACATTCATACAATAACGATGACCAGAGGGTGTCCCGTGTTCAAAGACTTGGAAGTCAGTACGCCTATGTAACATCACGAGTCCCCACACCTTAACACCTGGACAACCAAGACGGTCATGCTCGATAATGGAAGAAGTATTCTCATACAGTGAGAAGTGGGAACGCGGAACGTCCCGTGGAACATTGTCAGACATGATTGTTTTGGTGATCCAGATGTTAAGTAGTGGAGAGGCATAACGTTACGTGGGTGGTCGTACTGACATTCAGATCTCTGAATACGACACACTCACAAGTCAACATTATTGTGACTGTACTCCTTCCAAAGTACATCTTCTCAGGAGTCCATTTGCTCTTCACTTCATTTTTACGTCTTTTCAAGGTCCCATTGGACCCTGACTGCGTTTTTATGGATGAAAATGCGCGTCCTCATCGAACAGTACAGGTGGAGGAGCTCTTGGAACCAGAAGACTTTTCGTGAATGGGCGGCCTGCCCGTTGCCCCAACTTAAGTCCCATCTAGCATGTGTGTGATGCTGTAGCACGTCCACATGCACCACCGTTCGTCCAGCAGTTGTCAACCGTGCTATTGGAGGAGTGGAACGCCCTACCACAAGAAAGCCTTACCAATCTCGTGGCCAGCATGGCAGAACGTACAAAGCATGCACACCAACCTTGATGATCACACATGATATTGAGAACCATGTTCTGCCTTCTGTAACGTCCAGTGGACCATCATGAATCGTGGTGTCTTTGAATGAGTGTCATTTTTATTCGTCTCATTGCGTATTTCTTTCGATTGTCTTCTGTAATGTACAGTAGAAGTTCTTTCTATGTATGATCCTAGTTTCATCGAGCTGTGTTACTTGGTAGTGACACGTGATGCGAACGTTAGTAGTGTGAGTACATATTATGTTAACCGCACGTGCATATGCGTTAAATATTTATTCAACAATACTCTCGTACTGGAATTCTGTAGCTCTACGTAAACTATAAAATGAAAATGAAGACATCTAAGTAACTGAATAATTGTTAAGATATCAGGTTAAGATTTTCGATTTACGGTTTAATCGTGGCAGTGACGTAGAAGAAGAGTGCTACTCGTGCATGTGTGTTCCCAGTTAAAAGAGTCAGTTTTAAAAAATTCAAAGAAAATAACCTAGAACAGCGTTGTTAATAATCAAACAGCACTAAGCTATTTCTTTAAAGTCATAATAATTTGTTTCATTCATTCACATGGCATTTGTGAATCTTCACATAAAAACGTTCGAAGTAATGGCATTTCTGGCTCCAGTTGCACGTTAGAAACCGCGGAATTTGGCACCCTGGACAAAGCTTGTTAACATTGTCAAAACAATAACGTATTCTAGCAGCCTCTTAGTGAGTACGCTGTTCAGTACTCCGGGCTCGGGCACTGGGTGACTGCAGGGGGTCCAGAGCGAACGACAAACACTCTAACGTTCAAAAGCTGCTCTTTCAGAAGGCCATGGCTGCTTACTATCAGAATTTTGTTCCTAATTTTCGTATGGGATCGGTTGAGGGGGCTGATGTTTTACAAGTGCCCTTTTTTTATTCTTAAAACACGAGTCGTAATTGAATATGTTCCCTTGTCAGGGTTTTGTTAAGTTATTCCAGAGGTGGCATGTTTGACGTGTATTACGAGCAGTAGAACTTCGTTGATTGCATAACTACTAGGTCTCACCCCAGGTGTCGAGCTTTATCCTCGTAGAATGTCACTGCTACGCTTCTGTGCGCCACCGGACGACCCCGCCGTCGGTGCCGCCAGGATTGGGCGTCGCAGCCGAAAGCCGCTCGTGTCGGACTCGGGCGCCTCCGCTCGAGCGCGCGGGGTGGGGGAAGGCGCGCACGCTTCCGGAGGCAGCGGCGTTCTGCCGGCTAGTAGCCGCCGCGACCGCCGCGCCGACCTCGACACACAGCGCCTGCAGATGCCGTGGCGGCCCGCAGCACCTCCAGCCGGTAAGACAAACTACTGCCACCGGACCTTCTTCGCTCGTACCAGTGCTCTCTGGCGTGATAGCGGGTAACCTCGTGGATGAGGCCCCAACACCTGCTGTTCAGCTGCCGCCTTCTTTCAAAGGTGCGTTTGCGGCTGTGGAAATGGAGCTATGAAACAATGAAGTTCTATACGTTAACATCCTACAATTTCGTAACGTCACAGGTGCAAGCACTATTTTTTGAGAACAGTGTTTGCAGAAGGATTTCGCGATCCACAAACGCAACTACAAACGAGATTTTACTTTTTAACTGATTTGTTACATTCTCGTTGGAAATTAGCCCTTTGTTAACTCGAAAACAAATTCAGTTCCTTCTAATGAACGTTTGTATCCACATCCATACTCCGCACATTCAGCAAATGGGATGTCTACTACCACGACCTCTTCCTCTATTTCCTGTTTCATTAGCACAAGGTGCATGGGAAACATGATTGTCTGCAAAAATTCCTATGACTCATAATTTCTAGTGATCATTTAGAGAGACGTATCAGGACGAAGTAATATGTTTCCTGAGACTTCTTGAAACATTGTCTCTCATCATCTCAAAAGTAAACCTCTCCGAGATGCACAACGCCTCTCCTGTAGCGGTGTAGCCTTGTGACATTTGTCCTTGGTACCCCTTCTACACGTAATTTACTACAGAGGATGATTCCGTGATGATGTTACAAGGTTTATTGGATGCTAAGGCTAGATGCACCTATTTGAGGGAAGGGCCAAGGCCCTGAAGCGACCGATTCAGAAATTATAAGCGGGAATCATTCTGATACCTCTGACAAAGGACTTCTTCTACCGCTATCGCTTTTCTTCCAAGAAAAAAATTGACTAGCCAACATGGCCTCTAAAATTCACACGTTAAGAACTCTGAGCACTTGCACACTGGATGTTTCACAGTTAACAATAGTGATCAGGTGCTCATAGTTCTTAAGATATGCACTTTAGAGCTCATATTTGTTGGAAACGTTTTTGTTGTTTTGATCTATACTACCACCTCAAAATACGGATACCAAACAACTTGCAGTAGAGGAGGTCCACTATCACAGGTATCAGAAAGATTTTCACTTATAACTTTCGATTTGGTCGTTTCCGGACCACAGTTCCTTACCTCACATTTGTACATTTACCATCGATGAAAGTTTGCAACATCATCACAGAACAATCCTGTACATCTAAGATCCTAGTTATCCTTTCCCTTAACATTCAGTCTATCACCATATCTAACATGCTTTCACTCTACTACTCTAGTAACTTACCGTTGCCCCCAGCTAAATGTGCAGCAATTTTTCATCTTTCCTACCCTAGCTTTCCTCCTTACAACCATGTATGATATTAGCTCCTTTGTGTCTCCATTAGCGCAGCCCTTCATTAAGTAGTAAGTGTAGTGTTACTGCAAATTGCTTTCAAGATACTCCTGACATTCACAGTTGTGCTGTGCTAAACATGAAGCAATGCCTTGGATTTCGTTTGCATTGAATCTATACTCAGCAGTAATAGCCGAAGAATGGAACAAAAAATCGCTAAACTCATTAAAGAGCAACGTAGCTCTCTTTCAACTGGGACATGGCAAACGCTAAACAAAGCATATTGGTCCAACAGACAAATTGTCATTTTGTAAGTTTGTGTGAGAGACTGTCCCTTGGCTTTGAAACTTTAAATCAGTTACAGAGCAAGTAAAATTCATTTCTCCTATAACACTCGTCAGTGTTACTTTATGAGATGAAATGGAGCACAAATTAGCTGGATGTGTACTTACAGCCTATGCAATTTGAATAGACAACTTTAATGACATAATTGTTACATTATCTCACCAATAAGGTCATCTTAGAAAAATGTTAGTTTTGATTAATTGATATGAATATGTCAAATAGTCTTAGGCAATGGTTGTGAGATCTTCGTGACATTTATCAGTGTTTATATATCGAATAGACTAAAATGGAAACTATATGTGGGCTAAACAAGAGTCATTATACTATCATAGAAAACAAGCTATTCATGTTTCGATACAGATCTGCTAATGTAATGTGAGATTCTTCATTCAGATTACAATAATGTGAAGTTTGGCTTGTTCTTTAATTGTTTGCAATACAGTCATAGGTTACTTTGTTTTCTGTTGGTGCTATTCGTACCTAGGATGTGAAGCTAGTTACAAATACGTCTTGGTCACAGGTACTGTATAAATATCTAACATCAATACGGAAATCACGTGTCCGCTATCCGCTATTTGTTGTACAGTTAACTTGCATCTCTTCCAGCAGCACTGGAGAAAGATTGAGCTTTAACAAAAGCAGATGATGTTTCCTCCAAGATTTTCTGTTGATATGAAACTTACGAGTTCTGCACTCAATTTTAATCATTTAGCCATGATTCTCCTTTACTTAACTTGCTTTAAGCCAGTTTATGGAAAAGTTAGATAAAGTCCTCCTCTGAATTATACTTTCAAGATGTGTAAGGAATAGTTAGAAGAAGTATCTCTACTGTTTTACGGCGTTAGCAGTGTTGGTATGTTACATAGCACATTACATTGATCTACACGCTAATAACTTATCAGTGTGCCTTGTTTGAAAAATATTGTTTATCTACTTCAATTATCGGTGAGTTAGTAAGTCTAGTGCGAGATAGAAATTAACATTCTTGTGTGTTAAATGTACTGTAAATGTGGAATCCGTTTCATGCGATTTACCTATTTCTTCTCTACTACCTTTACTTTAGGTATTCATTTACCTTAATCATTTCTTGTTATTTCTTTGTGTCTACATTACTTTTCTACTTTTTTCTCAATACCTGTATGGTTTTATTCGCAAGATATTCTCTCATCTATTGCAGTTACCGCCTGATCCACACGACGAAGAGAAACGTTTTAGTTTTGCCAATTTCATGATAGAATATTTTTTCTACGTAATCTTTTAAAATTGATGTGCATTCCCTGTTAATGTACATGGATCAGACAAGTATATTTACAGTATCCGCTTATTTCTTGAATAGTGTTCCATACTAGAAGGATTTTTAGTTGTTTATGCTGTGTTAATATTGTAGGTTTATTCCATTCTACGTTTTTGGCAAAATGATATTACTTACGTGAATGGACTTCAACCTTGAAACAGTTATTAAAAAACTCTTTATGTGCATTACAATGTTAGAAATTATTACATGAATACTAAAAAACTACACTGTTATGATGGGAATCAGGATCAGATCAGCAGTACTTAAGTACTGTGCAAGACCGGTTTAAAGACACAAACCGCCGCTCTAACAGGTGTGGCGCTTCTAGCGCACCTCTCAAGGAGCACCAGAAGCGCAACAACTGTAAGATATCTCTACAGGACAATCCGCAATTAGTGTAAGATTTGTGTACAGTGCGTATCACAGTTAGTAGCGAAGACAGACACGGTTGAAAGTGCATGGGGGAAAGGTGAGAGGACAGACGCCAATGATGAGTCCCATGTTGTCTGAAATCTTGTCCAATCGGCCCTGATAGAGTGTCAAATTGTAGCTTTTATTTAACTTTTACAGCAACTTTCAAATCAAGACTTAATGTGATGAACATAATTTACATTCTAAACTCAAATTTATTTGATGAGGTTATCTTCCATTAAGACCGTGGGTGCAATCAGCGACTGTGATGTGATTTATAAATTATAGAGTTCAGCAATCAGTCGACCTATTTTTTTTTTTTTTTTTGCAGGTTTTCTTTGGCAAATTCAGATTTCGGCTAGTGCCTAGCCATTATCGGTGCACTATTTTCTAGCCTCAATAAATGTCATTTCTCTGTTGTTCTGGCGTCAGTAACTGTGAAGTGTTCTTATTCTAGAGCATATGTTTGGATTCCTGTTTTGTATTTGTTGTATTCTCAAGTATTTATGGCAAATGCTTTTACTAACGTCATAATATTCACTGATGTTATGTCCTTTCTTGTTTATTCTTGGAACGGTTTCCTTATCATTACATTTTTTTCCATTTACAAATACACTCAGTGAAAACAACTAATCAGAAAATTGCGAAGCCATTGTGAAATATATATACATGTATATTCCAATGCTCTCTCTGTGACTGATGCCTGAACAACAGGGAACTGACATCTATTGAGAGTAGGAAATAGTGCATTGATAACGGCTAGGCACTAGCCGAAATCTGGATTTGCCAAATAAAACCTGCAAATAATAGACGACTGATTGCTGCGCTCTATAATTTATAAATCAAATTTATTTATTAACTTTTGAGGTTTATAAACATGTTTCAATCTCTTGATTTCCAGAATATATTTACCTTTTCCCTTATTCAAACTTCGTTATTCACATTACTGTAACTGACACACATACATGTTTCTCTCTAGTATTCACAGTGCTAAAGAGAAGTATGTTAATTATATAGAGTGTTCTTATTCTAGAGCAAATGTATTCTCCTAACATGATAGTCTATGCCATTATGCAACATCTTATGGTTATTATTTTAGAAATGTCTTACATTATGCACCAAAATGTGACTTTTTTCCATATTCTGTTAGATGTATTCTTTTCATTTTATTACATTAAATATAAGTGCAACTGGTCAAGTCTCCATTTTTGCCTGACTTTACATTTACTATGAAAGCTATAAAAATCTATAATTCTATTTGCCACTAATGTAATTTATTACTTCTGCAAAACATCCAGAAAATTACTCAGATTTTTGTTTCTCATATCTATTACCAGTTAGTTCGTTTCTTCCTGTTGAATAAAAAGTTTTCTTCCCTTTATTAAGGTTTATCTTCCTGTTGTCTTGCCAGCAAATTCTTTTCTGTCTCCTCATATTTCTGTACTTTCGTGTATATTTGTCTTCACTTAAAGCATATATATCTGAAGCATATGTTTGATTCCCTGTTTTGTATTTGTTCTGTTCTTAAGTGTTTAAGGTAAATACTTTTACTACTGGCATAATATTCACTGATGTTATGTCCTTTCTTGTTTATTCTTGGATAGGTTTCCCTACCATTACATTTTTTTCCCTTTACACATATACTTAGTAAAAACAACTACTCAGAAAATTGTGAAGCCATTGTGATATATATATATATATATATATATATATATATATATATATATATATATATATATATAATAATGCTGTCTCTTCTGATACACACATATTGATCATAATCAGTTTCCCTGTATCTGTTATAAAGTTGGTGCTGATAGAATTGACATCACTTGTCCCAATGCAAAAATCACCATATATATATATATATATATGTTTTTCACAGTTGGTTATATTCAATTCAGTTATTCTTTGATTCTCACCCAAATAATTTACGTTTAGTACCTACAAACATTTTTGTATTAGTGATTAAAATAATGTATTCTTCCCTCTGTTAAAATAATGGTTTCCACAGCCATTATTTTGTACATCTCATTTACAGTGTACTGACGATAGTCTTTTTTCTCAAGTAATAAGTGTTGTTGCATTTAACAATAAATCCAATATGTGAGTCTCTCAGTGAAATTTAACATTCCCTGGCAACATTCACATAACTGGAAAGCGTAATCCTCGTAATAAGACTGTCTTTGAGCCAAGATCATCCGTCAATGGAAATTTATCCACTGGATGTGATTGCAGAAGTATCCTCGGTTGGCCAACAAGATCCTCTTTGCAACTCGAGCTGTCGAAAACACTGTTAAATAAGTTTATGATAAAAGGAGCTAACCGAGCTGAGTATATATCTGGAGAGACGATCGGAAGTGTAACTACGTAAATGAAAACAGGTATGCCATCACCCCCATGGTGGGCGTATATTGATATAGCCCAGGAAGACTTACTCTTCAAACCTGTATTTGCAACACCCAAAGAATTAATGAATTCCACGTAGTTTTGTCTGAAATCTAGGAACCAGGTCGCTCTGTAGACTCATACAGGTGCAAATACAAACCAGGGTCATAATCGATATTATCAAACGTTGGCTGAGATGAGCGCGTGGTGGTAGGTACTGATCTCGGAAACATGAAACTTTGGTTTTACAGTATATTTTGTCCAAAAGCCAACCAGTTTATTTGTTTCATGTTTCAGTTTATTTGTTTCATGTTCCTTGCACCTTACAGCTGAGTGAGGCTTCAAAGTAGTGAGTTATCGTATCCATGGTTTTGACATGCTATCGTCTCTGTGGATGCCTGTGCGCTTTTCAAGCCTTGTTCACACGAATGTCTATTATCATACACAATGTAATGAAAACTGTTGGTGTCGATAATAGCTACTACATCAAGTAATTCATTTCACAACTGAGTCTGAATGTATCCCAGTTCTATGCCAACATCAGTGCCAATATAATCTACTTAATATGCTCAGAGTTATTTATTTTCCGTTCTTCACTTGTTTCTACACCAGTTCTAAGTACTCAATTTGCAAGAAGTTCCTTATTCCATTTTCCATCCTCCAGGGACTGCAGTTTCAGCATACTCCTGTGTTTCGTTCTGGAAAAGAAAAACCTTGTAGTGCGATTGCACCGTTATGTATGGCCATATATATACTACCCCTTAAACATAAGTCGTCGTTTAATGTTGTTAGCTAAAACCTCGAAAAATACTTGATCGATTTGCTTCAAACTTTTAAACTGCAGCGAACATTCGGACATAAGTAAGCGGAATATATTTGTGATATTTAAACAGGTAACAGTTTACTAAAAGAACTCGAAATTTTCTTGAGCTCATTTACGTCATATTTTATGTGATACTCAAATCAGCATTAATGGGCATCTTTATATATTTTGATATTGGCAATATACGGGACGTCCCACATAAAACAGGTACACTTCTCGCTTTAGATACAACTAACTAAAAAAATAGATAATAATAACCTTAAAC
Organism: Schistocerca piceifrons; assembly: GCF_021461385.2. Classification (NCBI taxonomy): domain Eukaryota; kingdom Metazoa; phylum Arthropoda; class Insecta; order Orthoptera; family Acrididae; genus Schistocerca; species Schistocerca piceifrons. The sequence goes on from NC_060142.1 coordinate 372,267,529, forward strand.
AACAGGTAGTAGCCTGTTTACAAAAGATGTTCGAAGTATCGGTCAGTGAGACGTACAGGTTTTTATGTGAGACAACTGCGTAAATACATACGTATTATGTAAAGGGGAAACGTTTTACCAAAAATCTCAAAAAATTCTTCACCGATTTTCTTCAAATTTTTATACGATATGCTATACAAACACTTTAATCACGGCAGCAGGGCATTCAAATACTTGAAAAAATAGTTTTTTCTATAAATACGACTTCTCATTACGCACATTGTTAAACAAAAGTTGTATACACGATAATGAGCTGTATTGTGTTCTTCCTGGCAGTCGGGTTTCACAGAAAACAGGAAAATTGTATTTATGGTTCAAATGGCTCTGAGCACTGCGGGACTTAACTACTGAGGTCATCAGTCCCCTAGAATTTAGAACTACTTAAACCTAACTAACCTAAGGACATCACAAACATCCATGCCCGAGGCAGGATTCGTACCTGGGACCGTTGTGGTCACTCGGTTCCAGACTGTAGCGTCTAGAACCTCTCGGCCACCCCGGCTGGCTTGTATTTATGGTTTATCGATTTATAATTAGAATACTATTACGGATTCCGAATTTGCAGCAAAGGTAAACAAATCTCAAGGTTAAGGAGAGGGGTGGAGATGGAGAGAGGGAGGCGAGAAATGGACGTAAGCAGGGGGAAGAAGGAGACGAACAGATGCAGGAGGCAGGAGCAGGAGGAGATGACTAGATAGGTGGAGGAGCCGACTGACAGAGAGAGGAGAGCAGGTCATGTATGGTGAGAGAGGAGGAGGAAGACATGGACAAAGAACAAAGAGAGGAAACAGGAGAAGGGCTAGAACAGGGCGGATGAGGGGGCTGGGGGAGGGGGTGGGGGAGGAGAAAGAGATTAACACTTACAACAAATTTCCATACATATCTGGCAATTTAGAAGCATTGCTGAATTCGAAAATTCAACATATTAACGAGTTCAACCACCGTCTTGACAGTAAGGATCAAAACGTATGTACTGCACATCACGATGACGTGATACAGATCAGTGCCCTGATGAATCGAAATATACTCTGTCAGGGCACGGAGTAAAAGATATCGGAGAAACCGTTGGAAGATAACAGCTGGAGACCAAATGAGCTAATATCCAGAGTTAAATGTACTTGAAACTGGAACTTACATCCAGTAACTCACATACTGCCTGCTATAGTTTGTACTTTACTTTTCTAGTGACTGTAAGAGCTTTGCTACAGGGTGTGGGAAGACAGTAAAAGCTGTCAGCCAGCCAGAGACAGAGAGAAAGAAAGAGAGAGACGAAAGAGAGAGAGAGAGAGGGACAAATGGGAGAGAGAGAGAGAGAGAGAGAGAGAGAGAGAGACAGCACTGTTGGGAATGGCATGGTAGTTGAGTCGGGGAGGGGGAGTGGAAAGGAGGTGCGTATTGCCTAGGGCCCTGTAGGAGAAATTTTGTCTCTTAACGATTACACGGTAGTGTTTCTTGGGTACCTCGAACATGGAAACTCGACAGTCTAAAATTAATATTAATATTTCGGACTCTTATTTGTAAAATATTAATTCCACATTTCAGTTCTCTCAACTATAGGTGAGACGTTGTAATTGTCGCTCTGGTATATCGTTTTCCTACAGGTCGTGTTACACAAAAGCGAAACATGCATCATATAAAGCTGAGTGTTAATTTAATTATTTAATGTAACGTTTATGAGATATTGTTGTTTGAGTTGTTACTGTATGAGATACAGTTGTATGTTTGTATAAACGTATACTCCACATAGCGTTATTTTGATGCGAAAGCTTTCCGAAGGTAATGGGCAAACTATTTCGCAACGCAAGAAGAGCAGTAATACCTGACAAAAACAAAAACTAACAGAGCTCGTATCAAAACAGTATTACTGTTGTCCAGCATCCACAGTGTCCCGCACACTCGTGCATCTGCACCAATACCTATACCACGCAAGCAACTTTACGGTGTACCGCAGACGGAACTTCAAGGTCCTCTACCTGTTTCTCCTTCCCCAGCCCCATTCGCGTATGGTATGTAGTAAGAATGAGTGTCGCTTAGGCTGTATTACGTACATTAACTGTTGACGAAGTCTGTCATTAATGATGTCAGCCGCGTGGAGTAGCCGCGAGGTCTGGGCGCATTGCCATGGTTAGCACGACTCCTCCGTCGGATGTTCGATTTCTCCCTCGGGCATGGGTGTGTTGTCCTTAACGTAAGTTAGTTTATTAATTCGGTAAGTAAGGAAATGGACTGTGTTGCTTTATTTCATGCTGTGGAATTGCTCTCTTCACTACCACCGAATTCCTCACTGCCTCCACTCCCTACCCTTCTGCGCACCAATAGGACGAGTTACAGCCCTCAAGTACATCTCCAGTCCTGCTTCCGAATAAATACGCTGATCTGTTCTGAATTCAAACTTTTACAGACGATAACTGGGTTATGCATACCGAGGCGCTCTGTTATTATACTTTCAGTCACACTCTTCAACATTAGAGGGTGTTTTTGTTATCATTCCCTCACTATTGTTACAGTCGTGAACACTGGAGGTATATTTGGTTCACCATTACTTTTGTAATAAACAGTTCCTTCGTATGCCAGAAACGTACCATTAATCAGTCACACCGAAAAAAATCTGTGAGACCACTCTTCTTCATAACGGAAATTATTTGAGATTATAATACGATAACCATTGAATTACTCTTTTGTTTCTGTTTTATCGTCAACAACGTAAAATCATTATATCTTTTGGAAGGAGAAAGTTCTAAAATCGTGCCTACGTCAATTTGTTGAAGTCGTTTGGCTTGTATTAATCCACTATGAAAAAGCGCAATAGCTTGGCGTTGTACATACTGGCAGACATTAAATCTGACTCGCAAAGGCTAACAACTAATTTGTTCAAAAATTTGCCAGTGTAACCGACCCTCAGTTACAAAATTAATCCGAACTCACCTTTAATTGTTCACATATCCCTGTTTTACTTAGCAGTTTTATCAGTACGTTACTTTATGTTAGGTGCCAATCCGCTGAATTCATTATTTGTTTAGTTCCTTTCATTCCATAAGCTTTGAACTACCTCCCACATTCTCTTAAGAGTCTTGAAAATGTTTGTTTTGATTCTTTAGCTAATGATCATTACATATCCTTGCTGGTAATTGTCGTGTAATACTGCTTCATGTTTTTGAAGTTAGCTAGCTACAACTGCCCGTTAGTAGAAAAAGTTTCGAGATTGGGTTAATAAAAATAGAGAAAAGTTAAGATGGTTGTTTTAATGGTTTTTTCGTTCTATATAGACTCTCCCTCACTCGGGTAGAACTCGCAGTACGTTAATAGAACCATGTGAAACAGCTTGGCACTGAGAAAAATTTGATATATTTGTATTTTGTTCGTCTCATTTGCATGAACATATATTTTATTGCTGCACTGGTTAACGGTTTCGAGCTGATTCGCCCATTCTAAAACCACACACCTAAAATAACAAATTAAATATCTTACAGAAAATATTTACAGACAGTATGCATGACTGTTTTGCAGATGCTTCATGATTACAGACATACCTTGTTATTAACCGCAACTAGTTGCACAATATGGTACCAATACGTACGAACTGCTTATCACACAAGGAAGTCAGACTGTGAGCAACAAATACGCGCATTGATGGTTCAAAATGGCTCTGAGCACTATGCGACTTACTTCTGAGGTCATCAGTCGCCTAGAACTTAGAACTAATTAAACCTAACTAATCTAAGGACATCACACACACATCCATGCCCGAGGCAGGATTCGAACCTGCTACCGTAGCGGTCACGCGGTTCCAGACTGAAGCGCCTTTAACCGCACGGCCACACCGGCCGGCTACGCTCATTGATATGACAGCCTGTGTCTAATGTTTCACTTCAACGACACAAGCTAAATGACAAATATGATGTTTAGAAGTCACCAGACACCTCGGTAGGTGTCTCTCACATACATATGTGAATACGCGTATGGGTGCCTGTTAGTTTTCTATGGCGCTGCTGAACCGACTGTCATTTATTTATAATGTTTATATGTCATAGGAAATTCCTGTTTTACATTACAAGAAATTTTTATAAAAACGTTACCTAACATCTAAATTAAACACGCAAATCCAGGAGTGGACGATTGCCCCGCCGTCTCGTAATAAACCCTGTGTTGACATTGCAAGGTAAAACATTGTCAACCTATCCCTTGGAATAATAATACAATATCATAGGTTATGACATGACACGCAGTAAGTCAATGCTAAACTATAAAAGTCCTTTTATTCTTATACATTATTCACATACTGTGCCAATGAATAAAATAAAATAAGGTGAATGATATAAAAGGTTTTGTCTTTTCTATTTACATTATATATGTAACCTTCGGTAACCAATTCCAGTTATGCAAGGAATAAACAATACACAACATTACATTGACCACCACCGGGCACAAACACAATCCATGGTTCGAAGGCCGCAGTCAAACCCAAAGGCTTATTTTTACATTGATAGTACACGCGTAAAATCGTAGGTAAAAGTATTAGGTAAAATTGACATTAATACATCATATCATGCGGCTTGTATTACAGAACAAGCATTACAAATATCCTTCATAATATGAAATTTATGAAATGATGCAGTAAACAAGGAAAGTCTTTCGAAGACATTAAAGAATGCTCGTTTTCAGTAATTTTTTTTTCCTTCTGGTGAACACCAGGTTCGACTCTGCCTTCTAACATTAAAGACCATAAATGAAAATCACTTGGGGACTAACCCATAACAACTGAATTCTGTTTCGTACATTCAAAACATTTTGTAATTCTTTTTCACATAATCTTAACGAAACGAGTATCAATAAAATATGTACATAGGTTCTCAGCAGCTCTGTACGCTAATGAATAACACTTTTATGTCGGAAATTTGTATTGGTTATTATAATATCGATAGTAGAACAGTTTTTTAAGGCTGATTTTATTATGTTGGGTACCAAGTTTCTGAATGGCCTATTTTGTTTTGAAGATGGTTTACGTGTGTTCTAATATGAATATTCGTGGTTACTTCGTTGAAGAAATTTTTCGTCTCATTGGTACATCATTATATGTTTAGACATTGTTTTATACTTCAACTTCAATATTAAAACATCGTTAGTATCATTTGTGATTTCTTTGTCAAATATTTTCTCTTGTTTGAACGCTCCGAAATTGTCATTTGGCGACAACGGCACATAAATTACCAGGAAAACGTTGTCTTGTCAGTTTCCTACGTAGAAACTGCCACTGACATCCGGATGAAACCAATCTATTACTATGAGTTGTTGGCCAATTAACGTGAAAGTAGTCATGATTTCGGACTGCCTGTGTACTAAACTGGAGCCTTTCAGCAAATGAAACTCAGCTGTGCTATGAGTGCGTTGGTAACTGTCAGCCTATTAGTTATTATAGCTGTGTGTATGGTGAAGGTAAAACCATTAATATTGCCTAGAGTGGTGATTATACTGTTACAAGTTTGCGAAAAATTAATTAGTGCTCTGGATACGGACAGATCTTCGTACAGTGTTGTCTTGCAGGGACTACTGTGATGACCCAAACTCATGCCTGTCTGTTGCAGTTCTTTGTAAGAAGTGTAAACAGCTTGAATCTACCTATCACCGTATAACTGTCCATATATTGTCTCATGGAGAGCAAATATACTTGTTTCAGATGTCCTATGGCAAGATGCTGTTGGTAAGCTGGGATAAACACGAGACCGTGGTGCTGTCGCACCTGTTCCGCTACTTCTCTGGAGAGGCCTTCGTGGACGTGACGGTGTGGTGTCCCGGACGCCGCTTCAAGGCACATCGAGTCATACTGTCTGCCTGCAGTGCCTACCTAGAGGTGAGCCACCGTAACAAACTCGAAGAGGCTCCATTACGTGGACGTGTGTACAACCACAGACAGCCCTTAAAACATTCGTCTCCGTATTGGGGTGACACCTGAGGACTGTAAAACGTCATTTCGTATTATACTTGTCAGCTCATAATTGTTTCCAGAGAACATGAAGGCCATATTCCGTACTGTACAGTTGATGGCGTCGCACACAATGTTTTATTCGGTAAAATCTAGAATTTAACAGGAAGCGGCAGTGATTCTGGGAGCGTCAAATTACTCAGGGAAGTTACAAAATTCAGCTTTTGTTGAATAGGAAATTGTTACCTTGTTTTTGAACTTTAATAGCTTTTACACTCTGTTCATCACTGACAAATTGTTTGATACACGTAATCTACCTCTCAAATAACTCCTTAATGAACGTCGTTATGACGAAGGTAAGTTTTTTTAAATTGATAGCATATCTCGATCACACAAATCATCAACAGGTACTCCAATTTCTTCAAGACCGAATTAAATGATTACTGGCTGTGGGGCACATAATATTTCTTCAAATAACTTTGTCTGGTTATGTCCACATTTGTTTCATTTTGCCTTATTAGCTGCATATAATTTTGTTTTATAAAATTGTCTGTTAGGACGCCACACTCATACAGTTGTACCATACAGACAGGTTGCAATCAATCGTTCGCAAGTCCCCTACGACTGCTTGCCAGAAAGAGAAAATTAGTAAAACCGTAATTACGTAATTATGGTGCTCTGAGATACACAGCAGCTCGTCAGAGAACGGATCGATAGCATCATTTACTCTGTTGCTGTTCTTGAGATATAAAGATCAAGATCCCCGTCCCCATCTGTAACGTATGTCGTTGAATCGCCAGCTACCATGAACGCAGAATTTCCGCTGCTTCGCCACAATAACTTTACTAAATCACAGTACGCATCATTTTGAATAGGGGAAGTGCACATTGAGGACTAATACACTCTCCAAACGTGAGTGGAGTAGTTACAGTTACTAGTTACTAGAAATACTCAATGCACTCACGAGTTACCGCTACCACCCATTTTGCAAATTTGAACTTCCACTAAACACTGAATCGCACCAAAATTACTCCTCTGTCTACTGATTTCCCCCCCCCCCCCCCCCCCGCACCGAGCGAGGTGGTGCAGTGGTTAGACACTGGACTCGCATTCGGGAGGACGACGGTTCAATCCCGCGTCCGGCCATCCTGATTTAGGTTTTCCGTGATTTCCCTAAATCGCTCCAGGCAAATGCCGGGATGGTTCCTTTCAAAGGGCACGGCCGACTTCCTTCCCCGTCCTTCCCTAATCCGATGAGACCGATGGCCTCACTGTCTGGTCTCCTTCCCCGAAAACAACCAACCAACCCCCCCCCCCGCCCCCCCCCCCACGTTACCCCAGTCCCCCACTAATATCAAAGCTGATAATCGCCACAATGGTCCGTCTGGGTGAAGTACTTTCGTAGTGGTACTAGAAGCAGCTCTGTTAATGGAAATGCTCTAGACGAGCAAATAAATGACAGTGAGGAACCGACGTGTTGATGTGAGTTACCTATCACATAGACACTTCCGGACAAGAAAGCTTGTCGCTCTTACACGGTAGCACTCGCCTCTGTCCTGGACAACCCTCATGTACTCGTGGCTGCAGGTCACCTGATCTAAATGTTCCTTCTCTTCGCTGTCTTTTGCACTTGCGTGGTGTCTCGAGAACGCCCATCTAGAACCACTGCTCTCTCGTAACGTGCCCATGGACTCAAGTCAAAGTATCGCCGCCAGGTTAGCCAAGCTATAGGGTGGTCGTAATTAAACTTTCACTGTTTGACCCAATATAGACAGAAAACTATTTGCCGTTTTGGTAATCAACAGGATAGGTCTGTGCGTTGCAGTACCTGCCGTTGGATGCCAATACTGGTACGGCGACTTAGGGCTCAAATGAGAGGATCGGTGTGCGTTACAGTTGCAGACAGTGAAATTGGGTCTGGACAAGGTCAGCAGGGCTTTACTCGAAAAGCTGTTTTATCAAAACAACAGCAATATTTCACTTGATACTTCCGGCCAAAAAGATCGTGGTTGATGTATAGAATTTCTCCTAACGTTTCGTCTCCGAGTGAAGGAGACATCTTCAGAGCTAGAGCAGAGACTGCAACTAGGTCTCAAACGAACGCCGAATTTATGGGCAGTGTAGAGGGCACCAAAGGAAATTACATGCGTCGGCTATGATATTACCTCTGGTAATGCCAACATTGTCGATTGAAAGTAAGAATGACGATTGATTGCATTCAGTACTCGATGATGGCATTAACAGAAATAATCCCACAGCCGACGACATGTGATGGTTCGTTGTGCTCTCTACATTGGCCATATACTGGGCGCTTCCTCGAGTCCTGGTTACAGCTGCCGCTTGACTTCTGAAGATGTCTAGTGCAGTCGGATAGGAAATGTTAGGAGAAAGTTATATTCATCGATCTAGGCTTATTAAGACGGAAGTTTCAAGCGAAGTTAGTACTGACCGTGAAAGCTCACGTTGCATGAACGGCAATATTGCTGCTGCTTTCCAGAGTTAAGGAATACTAAGGGGTCCTTTCTCCGCACAGGGGTTGAGGAACATGATGCGGAAGTTCGGGTTAGCGGGCGATTTGAAAATTGTTCCTGGGGTAGGCTGTAGGCGAGCTCCACCACATATTGATTTATATGTTACTGTTGCCATGGCTGACAATGAAGGACGTAAAGCGCGATTTTCAAGCAGTGAAAGAGCTGTGTCATGATACCTGAAAATTCCATGGTCCGCGTTGCTTTGCGCACCAGCATACTAATCTCCAGTGCTGTTCCAGGCTGTCGTGGATGCGCTTGGTCGTCAGATTGAGAGGCGTTTGTAACCTGGAACGTAAATTTGGTACGCAATTGGTAAATGTTACCCTCTTATGCGGAAATTTATTTCCCTTACGCATGTCGTTACAGATTGTTTCCTGAACTTTCGTTGTCCTAAGATCACTTGTTTCTCGTGAGGGCTCTCTCAAGTACAGAAGGTTTAATTGTAACCACCGTGAACGCAAATACGAACGTATCAGAATTTCGATAAGGATAGAAGCAGAAGTATTGTATTAAAACTCGTGAAAACGCCGGGCCTTGAATGCACGTCTCCCGTTTGCTTGGAGGCGGGCTAAGCGCTACACCACCGTGGCATTATGACTCAGATAGCTGCACGGACTTGCCTAGTCGAGTGCCCTCCATAACACTAACTTCAGTTCACACCTGCAGCCCATTTTCCCTTTTTTAAATTTTCAGCACTGCCGAGGCTCTCCGCTACTGGAATAGTACAACAGCTCTGTACGTAATGGGGAAATCCTGTCCGTAGCTCAAGCATAAGTGATCTATTGACATGATGGAATTATATTTTTTTGGATACATATGGGTCTCGCTTTATCCTCGATAAGGATAGAAGATGAAGTAATGAATCAAAATTCGTGCCGAGGCCAGGATGTGAGTTGATAGGGAGAGCACTGGACAACGATATGTGTCTGAACTGCAGTGCCAATGTGGTGTAGTGGTTATCACAGCTGCCTAGTAAGCAGGGGACATGGTTCAAATCTCTATATAGGCATAAAATGTAAATCATTATTTCTGCTTCTATCCTGAACGAAAATGAAGTTGAGAGTCGTATGTTCCCATGAACATATAATTCCATTATATCAAAGTATCAGATTTTGCTGCTTATTTACAGTAACAGCGTCTCACTGCAGATCGGTTGGCTGAGCGGAAGGCGAGTGTAGGTTCTAAATCACGTACACTATTACGTAACACGGTCCACAGAAACGAGAGGCGGTGATTCGGGACAATCCTTGACCTTGTGGTCCAGACGAAATATATAACGGTTCGACCCGTTTCGAATGATGCTGAGCGACTGCCGCGGCCAGACAAGCGGTAGCTCGGGGGCGGTGCGTGGCTGTGAGGTAAGGTGTACTGAGGTGAGGTGAAATGAGGTGAGGTGAGGGCCGGCCGTGTGTTACAGCGCGTGCTGCTGGAGCAGCCGAGCTGCGGCGGCGAACCGGTGACGGTGGTGTTGCACGGCGTCGAGGCCGAGGACATGCGCCGGCTGCTGGAGCTCATGTACCGCGGCCGCACGCACGTGCCGGCCGGCGAGCTGCCGCGCTTCCTCGACACGGCGGCGGCGCTGGGCGTGCGCCTCTTGCAGTCGGCCGCGCTGCGCGTGTGCGCTGCCGCTGACGGCGGCGCCGCCGCCGCCACCGACGCCGACGCCGAGGCGACGCCAAAGCCACAGGCCGACGCCAGCCCCGCCGCCCCGCAGACACCCCCTATCGGCGAGGCTACGCAGTCCGCGCCTCACAGCGACGACCTGCGCATGGTATGCTTTACTGGCCGCTGCCAGTCATTGCAAGTGCCATTGTTTACTCCCTCTCCTGCAGTGGGGTGCCAAATTATTAGAGAGCGTTTTTGTTTGGATGTTGGTATTCTGGTGGCTGGCTGTTCATTTGTCTGTAATTCACTGTTGATATTCAAGTCTACCACCCCATGAACCATGGACCTTGCAGTTGGTGGGGAGGCTTGCGTGCCTCAGCGATACAGATGGCCGTACCGTAGGTGCAACCACAACGGAGGGGTATCTGTTGAGAGGCCAGACAAACATGTGGTTCCTGAAGAGGGGCAGCAGCCTTTTCAGTAGTTGCAGGGGCAACAGTCTGGATGATTGACTGATCTGGCCTTGTAACATTAACCAAAATGGCCTAGCTGTGCTGGTACTGCGAACGGCTGAAAGCAAGGGGAAACTACAGCCGTAATTTTTCCCGAGGACATGCAGCTTTAATGTATGATTAAATGATGATGGCGTCCTCTTGGGTAAAATATTCCGGAGGTAAAATAGTCCTCCATTCGGATCTCCGGGCGAGGACTACTCAAGAGGACGTCGTTATCAGGAGAAAGAAAACTGGCATTCTACGGATCGGAGCGTGGAATGTCAGATCCCTTAATCGGGCAGGTAGATTAGAAAATTTAAAAAGGGAAATGGATAGGTTAAAGTTAGATATAGTGGGAATTAGTGAAGTTCGGTGGCAGGAGGAACAAGACTTTTGGTCAGGTGATTACAGGGTTATAAATACAAAATCAAATAGGGGTAATGCAGGAGTAGGTTTAATAATGAATAAAAAAATAGGAGTGCGGGTCAGCTACTACAAACACCATAGTGAACGCATTATTGTGGCCAAGATAGACACAAAGCCCATGCCTACTACAGTAGTACAAGTTTATATGCCAACTAGCTCTGCAGATGATGAAGAAATTGATGAAATGTATGACGAGATAAAAGAAATTATTCAGGTAGTGAAGGGAGATGAAAATTTAATAGTCATGGGTGACTGGAATTCGTCAGTAGGAATAGGGAGAGAAGAAATGAAAGAGGAAGCCGCCTTGTAGAATTTTGCACAGAGCATAACTTAATCATAGCTAACACTTGGTTCAAGAATCATAAAAGAAGTTTGTATACCTGGAAGAATCCTGGAGATACTAAAAGGTATCAGATAGATTACATAATGGTAAGACAGAGATTTAGGAACCAGGTTCAAAATTGTAAGACATTTCCAGGGGCAGATGTGGATTCTGACCACAATCTATTGGTTATGAACTGCAGATTGAAACTGAAGAAACTCCAAAAGGGCGGGAATTTAAGGAGATGGGACCTGGATAAACTGAAAGAACCAGAGGTTGTACAGAGTTTCAGAGAAAGCATAAGGGAACAATTGACCGCAATGGGGGAAAGAAATACAGTAGAAGAAGGATGGGTAGCTTTGAGGAATGAAGTAATGAAGGCAGCAGAGGATCAAGTAGGTAAAAAGACGAGGGCTAATAGAAATCCTTGGGTAACGGAAGAAATATTGAATTTAATTGATGAAAGGAGAAAATATAAAAATGCAGTAAATGAAGCAGACAAAAAGGAATACAAACGTCTCAAAAATGAGATCGACAGGAAGTGAAAAATGGCTAAGCAGGGATGGCTAGAGGACAAATATAAGGATGTAGAGGCTTGTCTCACTAGGGGTAAGATAGATACTGCCTACAGGAAAATTAAAGAGACCTTTGGAGAGAAAAGAACCACTTGTATGAATATCAAGAGCTCAGATGGCAACCCAGTTCTAAGGAAAGAAGGGAAGGCAGAAAGGTGGAAGGAGTATATAGAGGGTTTATACATGGGCTATGTACTTGAGGACAATATTATGGAAATGGAAGAGGATGTAGATGAAGATGAAATGGGAGAGCACTGTAAGACCTGAGTCGAAACAAGGCCCCGGTGGTAGACAACATTCCATTAGAACTACTGATGGCCTTGGGGGAGCCAGTCATGACAAAACTGTACCATTTGGTGAGCAAGATGTATGAGACAGGCGAAATACCCACAGACTTCAAGAAGAATATAATAATTCCAATCCCAAAGAAAGCAGGTGTTGACAGATGTGAAAATTACCGAACAATCAGTTTAATAAGTCACAGCTGCAAAACACTAACGCCAATTCTTTACAGACGAATGGAAAAACTGGTAGAAGCGGACCTCGGGGAAGATCAGTTTGGATTCCTTAGAAATGTTGGACCACGTGAGGCAATACTAACCTTACGACTTATCTTAGAAGAAAGATTAAGAAAAGGCAAACCTACGTTTCTAGCATTTGTAGACTTAGAGAAAGCTTTTGACAACGTTAACTGGAATACTCTCTTTCATATTCTGAAGGTGGCAGGGGTAAAATACAGGGAGCGAAAGGTTGTTTACAATTTGTACAGAAACCAGATGGCAGTTATAAGAGTCGAGGGACATGAAAGGGAAGCAGTGGTTGGGAAAGGAGTGAGACAGATTTGTAGCCTCTCCCCAATGTTATTCAATAACTATATTGAGCAAGCAGTAAAGGAAACAAAAGAAAAATTTGGAGTAGGTATTAAAATCCATGGAGAAGAAATAAAAACTTTGAGGTTCGCCGATGACATTGTAATTCTGTCAGAGACAGCAAAGGACTTGGAACAGCAGTTGAACGGAATGGACAGTGTCTTGAAAGGAGGATATAAGATGAACATCAACAAAAGCAAAACGAGGATAACGGAATGTAGTCAAATGACATTGGGTGATGCTGAGGTGATTAGATTGGGAAAAGAGACACTTAAAGTAGTAAAGGAGTTTTGCTATTTAGGGAGTAAAATAACTGATGATGGTCGTAGTAGAGAGGATATAAAATGTAGACTGGCAATGGCAAGGAAATCGTTTCTGAAGAAGAGAAATTTGTTAACATCGAGTATAGAATTAAGTGTCAGGAAGTCTTTTCAGAAAGTATTAGTTTGGAGTGTAGCCATGTATGGAAGTGAAACATGGACGATAACCAGTTTGGACAAGAAGAGAATAGAAGCTTTCGAAATGTGGTGCTACAGAAGAATGCTGAAGATAAGGTGGATTGATCACGTAACTAATGAGGAGGTATTGAATAGGATTGGGGAGAAGAGAAGTTTGTGGCACAACTTGACTAGAAGAAGGGATCGGTTGGTAGGACATGTTTTGAGGCATCAAGGGATCACAAATTTAGCATTGGAGGGCAGTGTGGAGGGTAAAAATCGTAGAGGGAGACCAAGAGATGAATACACTAAGCAGATTCAGAAGGATGTAGGTTGCAGTAGGTACTGGGAGATGAAGAAGTTTGCACAGGATAGAGTAGCATGGAGAGCTGCATCAAACCAGTCTCAGGACTGAAGACCACAACAACAACAACATTCAGGTCTACATTTTGTCGTCATTTGGAGACACTGAGAGGAGCTGAGGACGTTGCGCTGGGAAACTGAGCGCCTAGTGGAAAAATAGGAACATTTCCAGAATATTCCTCTGTTTGATCTCAACAGAGGAATCACAGCAGCGGAAGCAGCCATAAACATTTCCGCCTTGTATATGGATGACGGCACTGGACAGGGCACGACAATAAAACGGTTCCTCGTTTTAAGGAGGGTCGTTTTTACATTAATGACTCTCCACATTCAGATAGACTTTCAGGGTGTGATGAAGATCGTTTAAACGCATTAATCTACAATGAGACACGTCAGTGTATGAAGAACTGGTACGTGTGATGAACTGTGATCATCCCACCGTTGTGGAATATTTGCATGAAATGGTGAAGATTCAAAAATCGTGTGCATGGGTACCGCGTGCAGTAAGACAAAAAAACAAAAATCAGTTGGTGCCTACATGTGCATCTCTGCTTCGTCGGCATCAGTTGGCTCGGGAACAATATCCATCATTCCTCTACTGTATCGTGTGGTGTCTTTATGCTAACATGAGGAAAAGAAAGCAATGGTAGAGTCCACGCAAAGTAGCAACTACCCGCACACGACCTGCGTGGATTCGCAACAGATAACGTTATGCGTCTGGTGGGAGAGCTACGGTTTGGTGTACTACGAATTACTTGCCCAAGGTGTAAGCATCAACGTTGAAATTTGCTTTCCGGACTGCTGCGGAATCCCAAGCGTCGGCAGACTGTTGTTAATAATGGAGGAGAGTATATCACAGATGACTAAAGTCTCTGTTATGTGTATCTACGTCTTCCTACATCTACATCCATACTCCGCAAGCCACCTGGCGGTGTGTGGCCGAGGGTACTTTGAGTACCTCTATCGGTTCTCCCTTCTATTCCAGTCTCGTATTGTTCGTGGAAAGAAAGATTGTCGGTATGCCTCTGTGTGGGCTCCAATCTCTCTGGTTTTATCCTCATGGTCTCTTCGCGAGATATAAGTGGGAGGGAGCAATATACTGCTTGACTCCTCGGTGAAGGCATGTTCTCGAAACTTCAACAAAAGCCCGTACCGAGCTACTGAGCGTCTCTCCTGCAACGTCTTCCACTGGAGTTTATCTATCATCTCCGTAACGCTTTCGCGATTGCTAAATGATCCTGTAACGAAGCGCGCTGCTCTCCGTTGGATCTTCTTTATCTCCTCAATCAACGGATCCCACACTGGTGAGCAATATTCAAGCAGTGGGCGAACAAGTTTACTGTAACCTACTTCCTTTGTTTGCGGATTGCATTTCCATACGACTCTTCCAATGAATATCAGTCTGGCATCTGCTTTACCGACGATCAACTTTATATGATCATTCCATTTTAAATCACTCCTAATGTCCACTCCCAGATAATTTACGGAATTAACTGCTTCCAGTAGCTGACCTGCTATATTGTAGCTAAATGATAAAGGATCCTTCTTTCTATGTAGTCGCAGAACATTACACTTGTCTACATTGAGATTCAATTGCCATTCCCTGCACCATGCG
Source organism: Schistocerca piceifrons (assembly GCF_021461385.2). NCBI lineage: Eukaryota > Metazoa > Arthropoda > Insecta > Orthoptera > Acrididae > Schistocerca > Schistocerca piceifrons. The sequence goes on from NC_060142.1 coordinate 372,282,725, forward strand.
TCAATTCGTTGCAGATCCTCCTGCATTTCAGTACAGTTTTCCATTGTTACAACCACTCGATATACCACAGCATTATCCGTAAAAAGCGTCAATGAACTTCCGATGTTATCCCCAAAGTCATTTATATATAAAGCGAATAGCAACGGTCCTACGACACTCCCCCGCGGCACACCCTAAATCACTCTTACTTCGGAAGACTTCTCTCTGTTGTGTTCATTGTTAAACTTCTGGAAAACGCTACGAAGTTATACACCAATCTAATACTACAGTCACTGAATGGACAAGATGTTTTTATTATGCAACTTTATTACCCGGTTTCTTTATGAAGTTAAATTATATCTATTAGTAATGTTACATTTGTGTGAACTTAACTAAACTATCTTAACGGAAAACAAAATATTTGAAATAACATTTTTTTTTAATGGGCAAAGTGTTCAGGTTTTGGTATGTCCTTCTTGAGCAGCGTAACTCTGCCGTGTTCTGTTTCCAAAGCCTTAAGAGATTCAGCTTTCCTTACTGGGTAGTGGAATAACCACAACTTCGAAAGCAGACAATTTAATTACTCTGAACTGCCATCAAAACACATTAGAGTAAAAAGGAATTTTCTCGGCCTGGCAGAGTACGACCATGCTATTTACGATATGTGCAGTTATTTTTCAACATAGGCAGCTTCTCCAAAGCTTTCCTAGGTAAAAGATAATGTCCTCAGATCTAAGCTGAAATATAGCGTAAACTTTGTTAGCTCTTTCAGTAATCTATTCCTTGACCTCATCATACGAATCAGGTTCTTGAGAAATTTCTGACTTTTATATTTCAGTGCCAGAACGTACAGCGAGGTTATTTATTTTCTTGTTACGCTGTAGCTTTTCCACTGATCTCGTTTTGTAACGACGTACCGTAACTCTTTAGGGGTTTTAATGCTTTAGGTCACATTTGAATTTAATGGGCTCTATGAAGCAAGGTATACAGTACATACAAAAACTTATAAACAAAATTTTAATTTCTTTTCTGGGAGGATGAATGACACTGTCCCAGAAATAAATTAAGATAGTTACAGTCCCTAGAGGCGACCAAGTTTTTCATGAGGTTTTCCTCGGTTGTAAGATAGGTACCGGATCTGCAAGCCGGTCGCGTTTATTCAGAGCTGGAAACCCTCTCTGTCCCAGCACCAGCACACCTTGTACTTCATCTGCTCGCTCTACTGCTTCGAATGGGTAATGATAATAGTAAAATTAGGGCGAAATGAAACATAAAAACCTGTAAGATTCTCATTACTATTGTTGTTGCTAAACTAGATTTACTAGTATTCAACTGATCTTTTGTACTTCACGATCGCAGGAGACCAATTATCCGTCTGAGAAAGTCATCAACGAGACTGCCGAACTTCTGACAATGGGAAGCACACCGATTTGCTCGAGTGTCTCACCCGTTAGCCAGTCGCAAGACTCGTCCATCGACGGTAACCAGGCTGATGACGCAGCAGCCGACGGTCCGGGCGCCAGCGCCATGCCGCCCCCGGCGCCGCCACCACTGCCGTCCGCACCGCTGCCACCGCCGCCACCACCTCCGCCCGTATCCTCTCTGCCACCGACTGCTGACGGCCTGCGCCTTTCGCCACCAGTACTTCCCGCTCCCCTTCCACAACAGCCCTCCACGGTGGACTGGTCCCACGTGCCTCCGCCTCCGCAGACGCATCTCCCGGGAGTGAGCTTCCCTCGCCTGCGGGAGCGCGCGGAGCCGACCTCTACGGAGCTGGGCCCAGCCGTCCAGAGGCGGGGCGACTCGGACACAGGCTGCGACTCCGGCTACTCGACACCGGCCAGTGTCGCCAAACACGACGCTCCGGCTCCGATGGCCACCGCCCACGCCGACACTTCTCTCCAGGGTCACGTAGCGCCTGGCAGCAAGCCCCACGGCGCGGATTGCCGCTACGACGCTAATACGTCCGCCTCCCAAGCAGAAAAGTTTACTGGATTGTGGGTTAAGTCGGATGACCAAGATGGTTCCATTCACCATTCGCCTCAGCCAAGAGTCCCTCCCTGGGAAACGCAACCGTATTCGTTGCCCTTGCAACATCAGGTTAGAGCTAATATTCAACTACAGTTGCTTGTGGTACAATTTAGCGGTACCCGTGTGCTGTCCTACGGTGAACCAGTTACCTTATTTGATAGTAAATAACCGCTAACTCACTAACAAACTTCGCCTATTTTATTTCATCATGTTCTCTCACCATCTATTATCAACCTGCTCTTGTTTCACCATTTAACCTACAATGCTCCTCTTTTGCAACTGTTTCTTACTTACCTATATGTCACTAGCTGAAATAATGTACTGAGTGAAATGTTTGTCAATAACTCACTACTTGTACTATTTTACATGCTGTGGAAAACATATATTTAGAAGATTGAGGAGTTGCGTGTTAGGAGATGGCTTGGTGGCTCGATTATGGGCCGAAGTGGGACAATCTTTACTGATCCTTGGCATCGTTTTGTGGTATTTCGCTTTCCGACAACAGCAAGTTCATTTTGAAATAGCTGAATTCGATTATATAAAAGTAAAAAACCGAAACAAAATATCGAAAATATATGATCTTCATAATCTAAAAAGTAATGTTACATGATACTCGCCAATGAAGTTCATGCAAAGAACCAGAATAATGTATTTTAGCTCGAACATCTACACAACAATTGCTTCTGTAAATCCAAGTTCTGAAAAAGAAGATATTAGTATGACATCAATTAAAACGATCACCAACGGCTAATTTAGCAAGCTGGGGATGAGTAAACATTAAACGCTGCAGCAGGACACAAATATTTTAACATACAGCATATACAGAATTGCAGAGGAAGTTGTGCCACGTTCCTTGATTCCTCATTTAACACTGCTTCTTGAAAGTATGTAAGTTGGTTTTCGTAAGATAGTTGTCATCTATCATCAGGCTTCTGCCGGCTGATGTTGTTCTGATTATTTGTAACGCTTCCCCTTGGATCAAACAAACATGTGACTATTTGTGATGCCCCACATTAGTTGCGCTCAATATCGACAAATAACCGTTTTTGATAAGAGATTCACACACTTGAAAAATATTTACTGAGGGCTCGCAAAAGTGTTTTACAAGCAATATCGTTTGTAGACCCACTGCATTGTCCCAGTATGCTACCGATTAAAGGAAATCTGCTGTCTGCCTTAACTACGACTGAGCTATGACAATTATTATCAGAGACCAACTGAGTCACTTCTGAATGTAGAGACTGAATACAATGTTTAGTAAATGGTTTCTCAGTACATAGTGGTGTAAACTGAAAACGTTTCGTTGTGCAGGTTAATCCCAAAGATGGGGGCACACCACTCAAAGAACCCTCCAGTGGGGGATTCCCATCGTCGGATGCCCCCGACCACGAGCAGCAGCAGCTCGCCCGCTTCAGCCCCCCGGACGGCCGCCCCCGCTACGCAGCGCATGCACCACCCCCCGCCCCCTCCCCTGGGCCCGCCCTCGCCGCTGGCAGGGCGCAGCCGCCCTGGAGCCCCACGTCGGCAGCGCTGGTGAAGCAGCTGGAGGAGGTCTCCCTGACGCAGCGACCGGCCGTCCAGGCCAGCAGCCCGCCGCGCGTTTTCACCGAGCTGCTGCCGCCGGAGACAGGCTCCCAGCCCAGCGACGGCGCGTCGTTCGCCGTGTCCTCCACAGACGAGCGGCAGGACAGCCAGCGTCCCCAACTCAAACACGAGCGCAGCACGAAGCCTGCCTACGGGGCAAGCGACGAACCACCACTTCAGACGCAGTCGCCGCTGCTGCCCCAAGATCAGCAGCGACAATTCTTTGAGGAAAACGCTCCAGATGATCCCTCAAAATCGAAATCAAAGGACGGAAAGGAAAATATTTGCGAGACATGCTGCAAGAAGTTCGCGACACGTTATTCGCTCAAGGTAGGTCGCAAATTCTATCTTACAATTACAAAACCATTTTCAATCTCTTGCAGTCAGTATAGGACGAGGGAAAATACGGATCTAATACTGGGTGGTTAAAATTAAAGCGCAGATACTTACAGAGGTCCAGAGTGTGCTGTATCATCGTAGTATTGAAGCAAAATCTGGTAGATGTAACGTTTTGATGCGGAATCGATTTGAGGTGAAAAGTAATTAGTTCCAATTTTGGCCACGAGGTGCAAATCTGGCGCTATGAATGCAACGAAGGGTAGAGAAATGTTTCCACGTGTAATGGATTAGCAACGGGATTTGCGCAGAAAATGTAAAAAAAGTGATAATGGCTTAGTTCGCACAAATTGTTCAGTATGAGCACTAGAGACGTGGACGAGATGCTACATCCGTTAAACGATCTGGTCAATAGCTGCTCGCAGCAGTTCCTGTTAGCAACTTACTCCTGTATACTGGTCACCAGATCAGGTAGACTCCGAACGTTCTTTTAGATACCCACCGGCCCAAAAGTCGCATGGATTCAGATCAGCTGACCTTGCAGCCATGTATCTGAAAAACCTCTTGAATAACAGGTTCATGTAAGGTCGCATTAAGCAGATATTCCACTGAGCGAGTGACATAAGGTGTTGCCACATCTTGCACGAAAACAGTGGTTTCCACACAGCTGCGCTCTCCCAAAGCAGGATTTATATGCTGTACATGCTGTACATGGAGGTCTCTATAACGTGTACACGTGATGGTACACGGGACACGTCCTCTGGGAGTATTCTCTTCAAAGACGAAAGGATCGAGAATATAAAAGTGGTTGTGCATCCACGCCGAACAGCCACACAGGGCAACTGCATTTCCTCTTAGTGCACAACACGAGGTTTAACAGTACCCGAATTTCGGCAGTTTCGTGTGTTCAGTGCACTCTATAGTGCACAGTGTGCCTTGTCACTTCATAAAACATTGCTCGGCCAAATCTCATCAACTTTAATCCATGCCAGAAACAGAAGACCAACTTCAGAAGTTTTCTGCAGACAATGAGGTCTCAGTTGCTGCACCGTCTGCTATGGTACCAGTGTAAAATAAACCGCAAAACCTTCGGTACTGTTCACCATGTGATAAACAAATATCGTGACACTGCACGAGCACTAGCACAACCCAGAGCACTCACAGGAACCTCGTGAGTGTCGTCCAATGGGACAGAACGCTTTTCTCTTCCAGATACCACACCAATCTCACGTGTGTTTTAGAATTTATCATCTTTTTAAACCATTTAATGACGTTGGGCCTCTACACAGACCTTCCAGTCGGCGATAATCTCTCTCTGCGGTACTGTAATTTCTACCTTTCACGTAAAAAGAGTTTCATTAACAGGCATGGTCCCTTTTGTAAGTAGCCATGCTGTTCACTCGTTACAGCACCGGATTTGCAACTGGTGGCCACAATTTGAAGAATTTTAAGTTTAAATCTGTTCCGCATTGACGCTTTAGCATATTCACGAAGTTTCGCTGTGATGCTCCAGTTACAGTCCGCTATGGTCCTCCGTGAGTAGGAGCACATTAATTAGAAACACCCGGTATGTTCATCTATATCATATTACACAGTTATACAAAATGTATCTCAATTAACAGTGGAAACAGACCTTGGTAAAAGTACAAGATAAGAGGAGGAAAAACATTCCAATAAGCGTGGGTCCTCAGTCCAGTTCTTTGCGAGATATTTCTGATTCCTTCGATAAGAGACGTCACTGACTTCAGCATCAAATATTGTCCCATTTATCTCACATATATTTCAAATATTAGCTTTTCCATGTAGTGTCCATCTCATTTGCCTCAAACTTCACGCATGCTTACCTTTATAAGAAATACGTTGGTACTCTAGCGCTTTATCTTTTGAGATGTACTCTATTATCATATCTGTCAACTGGAGCATTCTACGTGTGGCCTTACCATTGGGTTGCTTTGCTGCAGTCGTCTGAGGTGTGAAGGCACAATTATTACAAATACCCCCAGATCATATTATAAAGCTTGACCGAGCCATACAGTTCGCTGCTCCAGTTTGTTAATCCTATCAACGTGAGTGCTGTACGCTTCAGGATCAGATGACGCCAGACAAAAAATTCTGGAGGATTGGGGTCAAGTGATGTTGGGGATCAATGTACGTGCCATGTTCGACGTATACTTCTGCTCTGTAATGGCACCACGTATGCCATCTTACTAGTGGAACAACCTTAAATAATCGTTGAAGATCCCACCGCAAGAATTGAGCGTACATTCGACAATGAAGTTTCATTGGAGCAGTATGTGACCGAATGAGACGATGAGCTAAGAGTACTAAGCTCACATTAAAAGAGAAACGTTGCTGATGTAGTCCCATGAGCAGCTTGTAAGTTTACGTCAGATTCGAACCCAATCAAACAGAGACTTACTGTAAAAGTTCACTGTTGGAGTACATTTGTACTAACTCTGACATTATTTCGTCCTGATCACACATTTTCAGTTATCTCGTAAACTGATCGTTTGGAAACTCATGCTAGCAAGAACAGTTTCTCAGCATTATCTTATAGTTTGACGCTTTTCAGTTTTCAGTATTAATTATGATACACCCCGAATAGCACATATCTAATGAACGGACATGATCTGCGAACTAATGAAGAAATTTTTGACCGAGAAAGAAAGTAAAATGTCTGTATATGTAACGAAATTTTCTTTTGTACTGTTTCTGATAAAAATGAGACGCACACCATTAAACGCATATCTTTGTCAAAGAATTTAAGTTCCTCACACTTGATTGAATCTGAGTGGAATCAGGATGAAATTATTTGCAGTGTTTTCCTTTGTAGTTGGGATAACAGTAATAAGAGCATATTCTTACGATTAATGTCGTGTTGAAGGTGAACTCAAAATCTACATCTTCATTCAAACTACGCGTGGCAAAGAGTAACTGTGATATTTTCTTTTCCTGTGAAGAGAGGAAATTAATAACTATTCATCCCTTGTATCGTATATTACCCTGTTTAACTTGTGTGCTGGATATATGATGGAGGCAGCAGAATTCCTGGACAGCCTTGCTACAGCATCGGTTCTCTGAGTTTAATAAACGGGAGCATTGCGTTCTTTCGATGATTTGGGTTTAGCCGAACGCTTCCGTTACACTTTCGTGTGATATGTACTGACTGACCTGTTTCCATTGCACTGGATGTCTACTCTAACATCTGCCTGATGATGGCTGCAAACACTTTATGGCAAATTAGGTACGGTACTTGTTACTGTAGCGTTTTTTGTGCTGTCTCCTTTACAGATATAACACATTTTCATAGATTTTTCCATACTTGCCTCCTATTCAGCGTCCACATTACTGATTTTCGATGTTAACCCACTTTTACAATTTTCCGTCCTTTTACCCCTAAGTATTTAAACGGTATGAGAGACTGAAGATGTTTACCCTTAGGTTTGCTATCGTATTCTGAGGGATTCATTTTCTTTGTCATGGATTTAAATTCCATTTACGTATTTAAAGAGACCTGTCATTCAGCATAGCGAATAAAAATACTAGAGAAGTCCTTCAATTTCCAAAATTCATCCGACGAAGATTCCTTCAGGTAAACATCACACTTCATCAATGAATAACATTTTTTGATATCAGTAGTCTCATTTTCAAGGTTGATATCCAATCAACCTTCACGTTCTGAGGTGCAGTATCATGTCGTGAGATACGCAGATTTATAACAATATGAATATGTGTTGTGCCAGTGCTGCCCTACAGCCCTTAAGTATGTGAAGAAAGTAATTTAAGAACCTGCTTTGAAATTAATTGTTATTACGCAAAGTGCAACCCAGACAGGAAGATGGAGCGTGAATATGCAGAATTTCATATTTGACTCCACAGTACGAACGATGCCATACAGGCTGGTGATGATCTGTGCGTCCTAAAGATGATAATGAATAAGGACTAATTTCATCAGCAGTTCTCGGCGATTTTAAAATACCACTTTCTTCAAATGAAGTATATAATTGCTTTACTTGTTGCTGCGTGACTTTTTAGTACCCTGATCTGGAACTCTTGTCTGCCAACAGGTACACGAACGTACGCATACGGGAGAAAAGCCGCATTTGTGTACCCAGTGCGGGAAGCGTTTCAGCCAGCGTCGAAATTACCGCTACCACCTGTCGCTACACTCTGGCTCGAGAGAATTCGAGGCATCGTGTCCGGAGTGCGGCAAGGTTTTCAGCGACCGGGGCTACCTGAGCTCGCACATGAAGATCCACCGCGACCAGCGCGAGTACGCCTGCACCGAGTGCGGAAGACGATTCAACCAGCGCGTCGCCTACAATATGCACATGCGCACACACTCTGGCGAGCGGCCGCACCGCTGCAACGTCTGCGATAAGGCCTTCTCCCGCAAGGTGCTGCTCAGCCAGCACATGCGCACCCACACGGGAGAGAAGCCCTTCGTCTGTCAGGTACATGCTCTGCTACCTTCCTTTAATTCAGTAAGGTAGACTTCCTCTCTCTCTCTCACTCTCTCTCTATCTATCTCTCTCTCTCTTTCTATCTCTCTTTCGCTCTCTCTATCTATCTATCTATCTGTTTCTTTCTGTGCGTCTGTCTCTCTCTCTCTCTCTCTCTCTCATTCACACACACACACACACACACACACACACACACACACACATACACACACACATAGGTATAGACATACAAAACATTGCATATTGTCACGTTTCTAAGGTGCATAAAACGTAAACTATGTAAACCAGAAGACAAGAGACTGCATAGAAAAAGAAAACCAAGTTAACGTCATTCCATCCATGAGTGATATGAAATCTACCGTCCTGTGTACAAAATAGTTCTATGAGAGACGCTCTGTGCAAACTGACTAAGAGTGCGTTCAGTAGACAGAAATAGAAATAGACTAAAACATTAGGATAAGGCACGAAGCAATGCTAGTGATTGGGAAAATAGAATTGGCCTACTAACTACGTGAGTTAATACAAGTCAACGGTACCATGACGCAAAGGAGTAATACTGACAAAATACTACAGGTGAACCTCAGCTTTATATGTCCTTACCAGCATATCACCTGACACATTCACACAGAAACACGGCAAGAATCAGCGAGAGACTATGCTGGCAGTACTGTCACTGCACGAAAGGCGGACGGGTCTGAGCTCGAAACAGTAAAGTCCAAGACTGTGTCCCGGTTTTCACTCAGAAATATAACGGACGATCGAAAAGTTTCCAGATCAAGACGTTGCTGCAGCTTATACGGAACATAGTGCGACTCCGATGCGGGTTTATAAGCACCGACACGAAGGCATGTGATTAGTGTTGTATTCGCGCCTTTCCGACTTGCGTGTGGTAAATGCAAACGTGAACTACAACGACGTTATTACCAAACGCGTACAAACACGACCATCGTTCGGTCATTGTTTCCATGGTTGCCGACGGGAATGTGTATTGGGCAGCACTTCTGTCGCAAACCACCAGAGACGGTAATGACGGGCCATGTTTTTTATTAACAGTGCACGTCATCATATCGCAAATGTCGGAATGCAGAAGTTACGGTAACTCATGTGAGAACACTCGATCCTCCGCCCTATAGTCATGATCTCTCCCCAGGCGATTATCACGCCTTCGTACCCTTAAAAAAAAGTCTTGAAGTGTCGAAGATTCCTGTCGGGCGAGGATGTGCACCACATTGTTGTTGATTCTTCACGCACCAGGATGCGGTATTTTAGCAAACGGATGTCTTTAAGGTGGTCTTTCGTTGTAATGCTTGCTCACGGCTATTTTGTCTGATTGGCTTACCGATTCTGGACTGAGCAGTCTTGGAGCGGAGTCTTTTGATCGCTGCTTACGCAGAGTGATGAATCGTTAACGCAACCGCTTTGGCTTAGCGCGGCCGGCTGGCGAGGCCGGCTACTGTGCCCGCGCTGCGGGTGACAGGAAGTCGGCAGTAAATATATTACGGTTTGTCGCATATTTCTGACACTTAAAAAGTAAAAATAAATTATCTATATTAAGCAAGGAGCTGCTAAAACTGTCTCCCTTCGTTGTTCAAGTGTGTCTGGCACGAATTTAGGAAATTGCTCATTACCCGCCACAGTTGTCTCTGTGGAATGGCAGCAATTTCTAGATGAATGTTTATTCTGAGTCTCCCCCCCTCCCCCCACCAAGGGATAAAAATTGCAGGAAATTAAATCGGGGTAATGAGGAAGCCGTATCTTGTTAGTAGTAATTCTATCTTGGAACACACCATGAATTTCCTGTAATGAGATGTTAGCTGTTTGTGCTCTCGCAGATTCCTAGTCGCGAAGGCACATTCTGTCTCATGTAACTCGTAAAAAAAAGAATGTTGATGAAAAAGAAGAGGTCGCCAAATACTTTACACAAATCGCTCACTGTCAAGTGTCCCCGGGTAAAATATGGAGCTCTCACAACTAATAGCTCATCATACACCTACTTTTTTGTCCATACTGAGGTGCGTCGTGTATTATGTAAAGATTTTCAGACCAGCAATGAAGGTTATTTTCTTAATAAACGTCTCCACTTAGGTGGAACCATGATTCGTCCGAAAAGAAATTTAGATGAGGGTCAATCTCTCCTTAACGCACCCAATTCTACAGTGCAGTTTTTTTTATTTTTTTTTATTTCAGTAACATTCTAGTCGTTTGAACAAACCTGTAGAAAATTCCTATTTGCTGCGAAAGTCGTCGGACTGATTTTCTAGGAGACCTCCCCAGAGTATGTATGCTCGACCCTATCCAGAGTGTCCTTCCAAGAACACTTCTCGTTTCGAAATTTATCTATCGAACAATGAATTGTACTCTGTTTACTAACTTGAACATCAGAAAATCAGTATAGTTTTAGAATAATTGTATCTCGCCATTTCACTTCAAACACACTGAATTGCGTCGCGTTACAAGGATTTGCACAATATTTCTACGCAAACAAAGGCCACGCACCGAAGGGGAAATATTCTCCCCGCCAGTGTCGCTCCCTGTTGGATATCCTGTATCACAGCAGATCGCACTATGGTACATATAACCCTCATAAGACACACAACGACAATCTCGTCGGCGACTCCATAGCCCTAACCCGTTTTAAGCTGGATCCAGTACCATACAATCTATCAGTAACAAGGCCAATGAGGTAGTGAATAAGAAGTAGCAGTTCCTATAAACGTCTACTGCGCCTTCTGTAACGTATCGCACCAGCAACATTTACACGCACCAGAAAACTTTAGGTTCTCCCTACAATGTTTCATGTTCTTCTAGACGCCTATGGGAGCAGAGTGGCATAATGACGTGCTGTTAACCAAAGGATTCCTGCAAAGTTGCATCTGTGATAAATCTTTTGAGATCTGTTCGCACAATCATTCCCACAAATAACGATAGGCGACTACCAAATTGTAGTCTATACAGGCAAGAGGGGAAGGCCAATGGTGTCCAAAACACAAGCGTCATGTATAAAGTTAAAAGGAAACATTGGCATAAGTGTAATAGGAAACAGGAACAGAACAGCAAAACTATCACTATGTACCAATGACCCAACATGAACCAACAGCTTATCACATAACGATAAATGATAGCAGACACAGTGAAATCTGAATAAATAACAGCTATAGGGGCAAAGAATAAAAATTTATATCAAAGCTGATTGGGCCACACTCAAATGATCGAGAATTTTAAAAGTGATTCGAGAAAACTCCTAGGTCAAGAACGGAAGTTTTCTTTACTCATTACCGGTTTCGGCTCATTACCGAGCCATTTTTCAGATCTAAAAATTCAGAATATTGGATGTAGAAAGTGAATAATAAAAATAGATCCAATAGTTGAATTCCCATTATGCAGTACATAACAATCTAAAATGTTGTTCAGTTTGTGACATTCATTTCGCATCTTTGTATTTGTTAGAGCTATGTCGCCAAGGTAAAATTAAAATCTTGTAGGCATAACTGGAAAATATTAAAACGTGACACAATAAAAATGCAAAAATATATGGTGAGTAATATGAAGTACCATACCTAAAGTAAAAATCTTATTTGGTTGTATAAAATAACGTTAATCACTAATCAAATGATGTTATAGGGCCCATTTTGCCACTCATGTATACAAACGATCGACAGCAATGAGAGATGCATCGCCCAAGTGTGGATGAAAACAAGATATCATTTCTAACACTCATTCCAGAAACAGTGGAGTGTCTGTGAGACAGCCGTCAGCCAGCTGGCTGAGGTGTGGTGGCCTCATGGCTACAAGATAACTTTGCCGGATAGACAGCGCTACTATCCATTAATTTAATACAGCCGTGGCTCTAATAAGATAAAGAATATAAATACAATTTAAGTTTCTTTATAAATTTATGTCATACAAATATGATAAATTATATTCATATCAGTACATTTATAGTGAATAAACACTGTTATCTGAGCTTTAATTAATAAAAAATAAGAAGTACTGAACGCGAGGAAATTACTACTGGAGACAGAAAGTTTTTTTAAATACAAGAAAATAAACAATATTACTAACCAGGATACATAAATACTTTATATTGAATATTACGACGAAATAATATCGTAACCCGAGGTGTAGGTGATAAATGCAACAAGCTCGATCAATGGCTATGACAGCCAACTAGTATATATGTGGCTAACCAATAATAGTAGAACGGAACTATTAAGTGTTACAGAAGAGAGAATATAATCTCGAAAGACAAGAATTTTATCAATGTGATCTTATGCTTAGCTATTTGTTACACAATATGAATTTCTGACATGTACAATATATGTCAAAAGACGATAAGCCAATGACTGTCGCGTAGTATTCCAGTTTATTGTGTAAAATTTTGGTGAGGTTGACCACATTCGGAAACAAAAATCTAAAATTCATAAAATACATATATAACACAAATGTAGCTTATGGTCTAGGTGTTTCTAAAATTCGATGCTCTGTTAGTTACTTCTAGAACTTATGCCTCATACAAAAGCAGTGACTGGTTGAAAGTTACATATTGTTATAACCACAGATCCGGGTTTTACCTACAAAATATTAAACGTGACACAATAAAATGCAAAAATACACATATATGGTGAGTAATATGAAGTACCATACCTAAAGTAAAAATCGTAGTTGGTTATATAAAATAACGTTAATCACTAATCACAAATATGTTATAATGTTAGAACTAAAACATTAGACTTCAAGACAGGTCTTTAAAGCAGAAACTGACAATCAGTAACGAAAATGTGCGATCTTGAAGCAGGATTTTTGTGTACACATGTTATAAATCAACATGTCGCTAATCTGCACCCACGGACAACGATCGAGAATTATTTGAGTTATAAAATGGTTGTATCTCGTCATAAATTGCATTAGTATCTTCTTTTTTAATTCTTGATTGTGGCTAGTTACGGACAACTGTATCCATTTTCGTACTGTCCCTATTGTAAGTCTGATGGACAAGCGGCACTATGGCCGACTCAACAACAGTAAATAGGCCATAACGACAGACAATGGAGTTTTTAGGTCTTAGGATTACTCTAATTAAAGTCTGGTGAAAACACCCTTAAAGTGCATTAAGTTTAAGGGGGTAGTCCTCTTTCAAAGATTATTTTCTTCATTTTTTTCTAGTAAAGTAGAAAGTAGTGTTAAACCTGATTATACAGTTTTATCTGATATACTTTTATTGTTTACACCACTTTTTCGTTCTCGTCGGACGCTCCCTGCAACCACTGCACTACGTGTATGGATCCCTAGTAGCCGGAACACTGGTGATCTACGGAGATTCATGAAGTTCCCCTAATACACACTTGACAAAAGAATTTAGTACAAGTAATTTTAACGTATTTTCTATCAGCGTACATAGGATAACTAAAAAACATTAAGCTCCAAGAAAATGGTGACGTTTTGGAAAAAGGTCATTTTGTTAGTCCAAGATATCGAGACAAAAACGTACATCGAAAATAGACTTTTGAAGATATCGGAAGAAAGCTGCGTAGATTGCAGAAAATTGAAGAGCCTTAAGACAGAGAAATCAGTAGTAACTGAAGTGGTCATTTCATCACAATTCCTTTCCATGCCTCCATTGTTCCTCACCATTAATATATTATTATTCATTTCCCAAGAAACATGAATCGTTGTATCTATACTAGTGCTTGACAGAAGATTAGATAGAGAAAAAAAGATCCGATCATGTGACTCTAACGAAGTGCTTATCAATTTCCAGACTGTCGCCGTAGCCCACTGCGTTAACGGTCTCATGAGATAGAACCACCATTTCTTGAAACCATTTCACAGGTGCATCGTATTACAACAGCTTTCACTACATCTCAATATGTTCTGCAAAACTGCGAAAGTTGAACAACGTCGCTGACTCGTTAGGATTCGCTTGCTTTTAAGCTTGTATTTCGTCGGAAGCACTTATTGGAAATAGAAACGTGTGCTGCAGTCTTAAGGCTTAGGCCAAAAGCTGGTTATGATAATTCAACAAAAGTGTGGCTGGTTGTAGGTATGTCCCCCTTATTGGTATACGTTACAGAAAAAAGTGAGAAGCACTATGCTTTCAGCAGGCCTCGGTCACGGGAGGTTCTGGAAGACAAGGCCCCTGCACGGAACGTATGGGCGGGGAGGGGATAGCAGTGCCGTTTGGTCCGGTGTCGGACATGCCGTGACGCGGTACACGCGCTACGCGCCCTGTCCTTGAATGCTGTGTGTTTCGCAGGTGTGCGGCAAGCGGTTCTCGGACCGCAGCAACATGGCGCTGCACGCGAGGTCGCACTCGGGCCTGCGGCCGTACCTCTGCGCGCACTGCGGCTGCAGTTTCTCCAAGAAGGACCACCTGCGCGCGCACGTCGCCTGCCACGTGGGCGCCGTCGCCGCCGACGAAGGCCAGCTCGCACTGTCCGACGAGTCGTCGCCGCCACCCGGAGCCGTCGGCCCGCCGCGCATCACCAGCGTTATCATCAGCACGGCGCCATCCGTCGTCCCTGCCACCACCGTCACCTCCCTACCGCCACTCCCACCACCACCCCTGCAGCCGCCACCACCGCCGCCGCCACTGGCGCCACCACCGCCTCTGTCGATCTCGCTACCACCACAAAACATCGGCGCATCACAGTTCGCCGTCACATAATCGTGCCCGAGCGACCGTACATCTGTATGTGACGGCGGATGTCACCTATGCCTCGAGAGAAATTTCGTCGAGAACTCTGTTCACTGTCCTCTCAGGCACACATTCACTAATGCGTAATACGGCGCTGGATCAATCGTTCACCTCGCAATGCTACGACTACGCTGGTAGCGAAAATCGACAAAACCGATTTAAAGACCAAAAAAAATGTTGAGCATTAAGATATAAAATCAAAAATATTAGTGTACTCAGGAGCGTACTGAGCCAACAACTGGTGTCATAGTAATTTGCTAGAAAAGAAAGTTCACCATTGCCATCTTCTTCTCATGAGAACAACAGCAAAAGTATATTGTGAATGACTGTAAACTGTGTTAGTGCGGAGTGATTTGGAGATTTACAGGTACATATGGAAATATTAGGTAGCAAGGTGTTGAACTCTAAAGGAATAACATAGACTCTTCTTCGCATACCTCAATAAATAGCTTTAACGTCTAAGACAACCAACACCGTCCTATGACGTTAGAAAAAAATGAAAGCCAATTAAGAGCTCCGATCAACTGCCCCTTGTCGCAGTACGTGACCAATTACCGCCTAGTACTGAAATGCGAGCAGTATATCCACTGGTTAAGAGGTAAAACTTATGTGTCATTTAACGAAACGATAACGACGGCGAAAATCAGATATGAATTCACAAACCCTCAGAGGAGTGAAACTCATAAAATAACTGGAAAGAGGGGGAAGAAAAGCAAAAGGAATTATCAACACATGATGTATGGACACCAATCAGCACACACCGACTAAAGAACGCACTGGATTCAGCAGCAAGTATAGTAACCGAACAGTTCAGGACATATTCCTCACTTCATCACTACGTAATATTCTTCTTTATATATAAGACATTGCTATATTATCGTATGTTTCATATTCCTGTATTCGCGTATTTTCTTTTTCATCGATATTTGTAATGTCAATGAAACAGCGTAAACTTTTCGCAATTCCCAGTATCTTCATCTGGGTCTGTGAAACAATATCTATAAAGTTGGCCACAGTGGAAATCGTACCATTCTTTGTTGGTGTTATAGCCACAGTAACAGTTCCTTGCTTATTTGAAAGTGTACGGTTATCAAGCAGAATTATTTGTCTCATTGCTGTGTCACACGTTCTTGATACTCGAATTTGAGGATACTGTCGTGTATAAGTTTCACTTGGTATCACATGAACTACTTAAATTATTCATAATGTTTTGGGACGAGTGTATATGCTGAAAGTCTCATTTAATAGGAAAATCGTCTTCACATAAAGAGCTTAAAACATATCAACTTCTGCGAAGTTCTTCTGATGATTGTTATATTACGTTATAAACAACAACTCTGATTACATGAAGACTGAGAAGGGAACAATAAACTCCACATCATATAAGAAAAAATTAAAATAAGTTATTTTTATACAATTCGCGAAATACGGATCGTGCAATGTACCTGCAACGAAAAACTGAACTTATTGTTGTGTCACTATTAGAATAGAAAACGATATATTATGACCCATATGGTCGTTGTACGTAGCCTTCAAAGAAAAAATCAAATAAAATTGTATTGAGTTTCCTACCTTTACGTTTTTCAGTTCATCTGCTTTTAAAAAGTGTTATCTGGTGAATAAGACGAGATAAATAACAACAGCTTCTAACACTTAATTTAACAATGACATAAGCAAAGACTTCAGTGGTATTTGCTGCAACACCTCGCCTTTGTCCTTACATGTTGCTACAAGTTTTATTTATATTCTTGCGTAACAGCGGGGTAAAAGAAAACTCGGAAACTTTTCTTCCTAAGGTTCTGAAGTTCAATACAGGTAGGTAGTAGTTTGTTAAATTGTTATGTAAATAAACACAGAGAAAGGATTTAAATAAGGAAGAGTCCGTGTTTAAAAGTATTTGTGACAAAAAGTGTTTGATATTTTAATCTAGATCAAAAGGCGCATCACACATACTGTATCTCGAGATCAGCAATCCTCCTCCACTCCCACGCAGACACACAAGTTCTTACGGGAACTGGTTTCCGCAGGGAATGTCATCTTAAAAACTGATGCTGGCACTGCAACACTCACTATATACTCATACATACTTTCTTGTTCTGGAATCTGTGGGACCTTTCTAACGAGAGAATCTAGCAGGAGGGTACCTTGAGTCTTTGCATCAACAAGACTATAGTTAATAGCAGCCTTTTGCAAGTTGGTGTAGAAGGTATTGAGACCAAAAGAGTATTCCAAGGAACCCACAAACTCTACAACATACATTTCGTTTCTGTGGAGGTCCACAGCCTCTAAATATTTTACTAACGAAAACATAGCCCCTTGTAGGCTGTACATTAATGTTCTCTATTTAATTTGTGCGATTAGCTACTTCTGACGTTGCGCCATTTTCAGGCACGTGCGTGACACCATTTGAGTTCTCAGGCTGCAGTACTCGTTGTTGCAGTTATTATTATATGACATGAGATGGTGTACCATTGTCATGTGGATTCTGACCACAAGTATTTATGGATAATGTCGTGTGGCCACATATTTATAAGATGAATCCGATACTACAAACACTTATGAAGTGATGTACATAAGTTGACGTAAAGCGTATGGTTAAAACCTACGCAAAGTGAATGTTTGCTAATCACATAAGTAAAGAACATTAATATACTCCTACAAAGTGCCGTGTTTTCATTTCTACGATATAAGCACAAAAATCATGCTACAATAGCACAGGAAATGGGCTTCTCCTTAAAATTTATTGCCACCCCGCCCTCCCCCCCCCCCCCCATCAAAGTCACTTTCTTAATATTACTTACCGCTCTTGCAGCTCCATTTTCATCTTTGGAAGCAACGTCATAAGATTCCTCTAGTGCAACTCTGCAGTCGCTGGCAATCCGAGGGAGACTGTCGGAAATCCCGGGAGCCTGACGACGTACTCAGTATCAGCCGAGAGACATTGTTATGAAAACTTTGTTAACTAAGCTGCTGGGAACTATCATACTACAGCTGCCTACATCTATCTCTTGCATTAAACTACATCATTCTTGAGGCGCTTAATATACTGTATTACTTACTTTTTATTGACGTTCAGGCCATCTGTCGCGCACACATTACGAGTATTTCGTGAAAATCGAATAAAAGCAAATAATATTAACTCCAAATGTCTCCGAATATACCATACATTTACATTGGCAATAAAGTCATACAGTTCGTGCTATAAGAAATACATTTAAAAATTTAGATGAAACACTACAGATATAGTGATTATATTTTAAAATTCTCCGAAAATAGCAGGCAAGAGCGGCAGAGAATATGATTGTAATTATAAGTGGCAATTTTGGAGAATTTAACTTCAGTCATTTAGGAGAAAAGTGTAAATGAATGATAAAAATTGAGCATTCCGGAAAATCGCAAAAGAAGGTCTACGAACTTATTAGCTCAACACTATGCAATTTACAACACTAAGGTTGCCTCCTTGGAAGCAACTTCTGCAGTTCTCTCCCCTTCGGTTACTCACAGCCGATCAATAACATTCATGTATAAAACCATATTCCTTCGAATGGGTAAAACTCCATCCTAACAGATCTCGGAAGACCCTGATGGTACTCACCGACCGCGGTGTCGTCCTCATCATGTAGGCGTCGCTAGATGCGGATATGGCTGGGCATATGGTCAGCACACCGCTCTCCAGCTGTTTGTCAGTTTTCGTAACCTGAGTCGCTGCTTCTCAGTCAAGTAGCTCCTCAGTTTGCCTCACAAGGACCGAGTGCATCCCGCTTGCCCAACTCAGCTCGGCAGACCGGACGGTCACCCATCCAAGTACCGGCCAAGCCCGACATCGCTTAAGTTCTGTGTTCTGACAGGAACCGGTGTCAGCACTGCGGTAAAGCCGTTGGCCCTTCCAATAGGTACACCTATTTTTTTTTTTCAGAACATGAATCCTAGAAATTTCGTCATCACTGGAAGTTATTTCTGGATCCATTACACCTATCTTCACCAATGTCTGCCCGACGGGTATAGTTTTCCGTATTCACACCGCTATGCAGCTGTTAAACCATGGAGATACCTCCTAAGAGAATCTGTATTTGGCAGATCCCAACATTTAGGCTTCATTGGCTCCATTACAGAAAGGAATTGTTGTGATTTTATTGCGTGAGTGTACATCCAATTTCTGCAGGTAAGGGTTGAAGCAAATGATGTATATTATTCGGTGTTGCTTTGAACTGGTCTCCTCGAAAGCTCCTTTCGGTCGTAAATTATTTTATTTCCGTCAGTTGTAACGCAGATAATACATACAGTGGAATAGAACTACATACAAGAAACTATAAGACAGATGTACCTCAAATTCTGCAAGGAAGAAGTAAACAAATATATCATGAGACCTACGGTGGAGCTAAACAACAGTCTTCTAGATAGACCTCGACTTAGGATCCGGTAGTTAGAATCTTCTAGAATACATCCGTGTTTTTCAACCCATGTCTACGAAAAAAGTAGGGAAAATAAGAATACATCACGTATCCTGAAGCATTTTAAAAAGACAGGGGGCCATGACACCTGTGAAACATTACGTTCAAACTAAATTTGTGATCAAATGCAAAGTGGAAATGTCCATAAACTTCACAATTCTGTATTCAGTAAGAAGTGCTCCTTTCTATAGGGGAGAAATTCATTAGAGATGATCCCCTTAGAAAAGAAAGCGAGACTGGGTTGTAGACTATCCGCCATTTATTCCATATGCACACGGGTAAATGAATCTATATGGAAAGTTAGAAATGAGATAGGGTTCACAGAAAAGAAAAATGGGTTAACCTATGACTTTGTATTTGTGTCACTGACGGCAAAATACTTAAAAGTTGGAGTGGACTGAAGCAGACAGCGTCTCGAAAAAAGTTTGTGTGATGGACATCAATAAACATAGGAGAACGGTGACAGAATGTAGTCGAATTAAATAATGGGACTCTGAGGGAGTCAGAAAATGAGATGGTGAATGTAGTTGAACGGTTTTGCCATTCTGGGCGCAAAAATGCTGACTGCAGCAGAAGGATGTAAATACAGACTGTTAGCAGCAAGAAACCTTTTTATTTAAGTATTTATCTTCAGGGCACCTTTATATGGAAATAAAACACTAACAATAAGCAATACAATAATGTAGTGCCACACAATGTTAGATAGCTGCTTCGAATAAGGAATAAGCTGTGGAAGATCTTTATGGCACAAAACGTCTAAAAGACGGTAAAGTTTAGTAGGCGTCAATAGACAAACTTGGTATTGAAGCGAAAAGTGTAGGGGCTGAAATTTATAGACGGAGGTTGAAGGCTGACAATGAAGCCACACTTCATATAATTATGTGGTTTAATCCATCTTTGATATGATTTTGTGGATGTATCAGATTTTGAAGAGTTATTTTCTCAGCACCAATTCCCTCACTTCACGCTGAGGAACGAAAATTGAATACCTTCCATTTTCATTCTCGTTGAATTAGACATTCAGCTCACCATATATCTGTAATGACAGGTCCTAACCATGAGTGATCGCTAGACTGCATAAATGTTGGTGTAATTACAAACACGAGAACTGTGTAAATTCAGAACGACTTTCTTTATGATGCGTTGCGACAGAAGCCTGGGAACGGCTTTGGCTGGTAGGCGTTGGAGCGTTAACTGCAAGCGTTAGCGTACCGCAGGCTCTCGTGGCTGCGTACGACAGATACCAGGGCCCCGACGAGTATAGTCACAGCAGAGCGGCTCTGCTGGCTGAGAGCGCGTGGTGCTGCTCTGGCGCGCTCTTAAAAGGCGATTTTGTACGGGAAGAAGTTCAAGTCATTTTGAAGAGCGTTATGCGTTTCTCGCGAGTGTTACCTTCGCATCATTTCATTAAATTCAAAGGGTGCAGAACTTTGCCAGGATGCGATTAACTCCGTGCATTGTGAGCCCGACTAGCGTAGTATTTCCTTTTCGCAGCGAGGCAGAAGCCAGTTTTCACGTCTTACTTTTGGTTCGGAAAAGGTAAATATTATTATAGGTAATTCCATAAATGTCTGAGTCTTAGCGTATGAGCGTATCTGCTTCGATGTGGCGCTCCTGACCCAGCCCAAACTCCATTGAATAATTATGATGAATTCAGTTTTTCCTTACACAACCATAACGCCAGAATTATCGAATATGTTTCATGTTTAAGTTCAGGAGTACGCTTACTTTCTGAATAAATGTGTTCTGTTCACCATCTTAGTTCGTTAAACTTTTCACCTAGGAGCTTACCTGCGCGCCGCCTTGAGTCCTGTGATTGCTTACCTCTTGCAAAGAAAATGTTACTAGGAAACAGTCAACGAATTTGTTCAATAGGAAGCTCGCAGCTGTGGAAAGTCCGTGTTACAGGATGAAAGTCCTACTCACCAAAGAATTAACGGCCAATATTTAGATATCTAATAACGCTGCTTTTAAAATAAAGGCTTGAACTTTTTTTTTAATGACACCGCCCGCCACCAATTCCTCCCGTGTGCTAGACTTTTAATCTCAGAACAGCACTTGTAACGTATGTCCTCAGTTATAAACTGGATGTACTCCAATCTCTGTCTTCCTCTACAGTTTTACCCCTCTACAGTTCCCTCTAGTAACATGGAAGATATTTCCTGATGTTGTAACAGATGCTCCACACCCTTTTCCTCCTTCTTGGCAGTGTTTCCCATATGCTCCTTTCCTCGCCGATTGTGCGAAGTAGCTCCTCATTTGACACTATAACACTTCTCTTGGCCAGGTATGATATTTTTTTCCATTGCTGATATGGTTTTTATGTCCTCCTTGCTGCGCCCGTCATGAGTTACTTTGCTGCCTCTTAACAGAATTCCTTTACTTGTTCTACATTTTGATCCACAGCTCTGATGTCAAGTTTCTCGCTGTTCTCATTATTTTACTCTCAATTCATTTTCTGTACTCATTGGACTTTCGTTCCATTCAGCAGATTACGTAATTCTGCATCATTTTCACTCAGGATAGCAATGTCATCAGCGAATCGTGTTCAATCAGGTGCTGGAAGGTTTCTTGAGGAATGGCAGCCCATTCTTCACGGAGTGCTGCACTGAGGAGAGGTATCTATGTCCACCGGTGAGGCCTGGCACGAATTCGGATTCCTAAACGTCCCAAAGATGTTCTATAGGATTCAGGTCAGGACTCTATGCAGGTCAGGCCATTCAGGGATGTTATTGTCGTGCAACCACTCCGCCACGGGCCGTGCATTGCCAACAGGAGCTCGATCGTGTTGAAAGATGCGACCGTCATCCCCAAATTGCTCTTCAACAGTGGGAAGCAAGATGGTGCCTAAAACATAAATGTAAGCCTGTGATTTGATAGTGTCACGCAAAACAACAAGGGGTTCAAGCCCCCTCCATGAAAAACATGACCACCCCATAACACCAACGTCTCCGAATTTTACTGACGGCACTACACACGCTGGCAAATGACGTTCACCGGGCATTCGCCATACCCACACCCTGCCATGGGATCGCCACTTTGTGTCGTGATTCGCCCCTCCACGCAATGATTTTACACCGTCCAATCGTCCAATGTTTACGCTCCTTACACCAAGCGAGGCGTCTTTGGCATTTACCGGCGTGATGTATGGCTTATGAGCAGCCGCTTGACCATGAAATCCAAGTTTTCCCATCTTGCAGAGCTTCCTGATGCAGTTGGGAATTTCTGTGTGATGGTCTGGATAGATGTCTGCCTATTACACATTACTACCCTCTTCAAATGTCAACAGACGAGGTCGGCCTGTACACATTTGTGCTGTACGTGTCCTTTCACGTTTCCACTTCACTATTACATCGGAAACAGTGGACCTAGGGTTGTTTTGGAGTGTGGATGTCTCGTGTAAGGACATGTGACACAAGTGACACACACCCACCTGACCACGTTCGAAGTCCGTGAGTTCCGCGGAGCGCCCCATTCTGCTCTCTCACGGTGCCTAATGACTACTGAGGTCGCGGATAAAGAGTACTTGCAGGAGGTGGCAGCACAATGCACCTAATATGAAAAACGTATGTTTTTCGGGGTGCCGGGATTCTTTTGATAATATAATGTAGGTTCTGGTGGAAGTAACGTTGTGGGCAAGGGCAGTTAGTCTTGCGTGGGTAGCTCAGTTTGTAGAACACTTGCCCGCTAAAGACAAACATACCGAGTTCGAGTCTCGGTCAACCACAGGTTTTTAATCTGCGAAAAAATTTCATATCGGCGCAAATTCCACTGCAGTGTGGAAATTTCATTCTGGAAACATTCTCCAGAAAGTTTTGAAGGAGAGAAAATATTGTACAAAGTTTGTCCCTCATACCTTGTTTCCGAATAAAGACAACAAAACGTGGGCGCCAGCAGCGACTTGATTGAAAAGAAAAACGAGGACATTCCGTTTCTGGAAAAAATGATCACAGGTGACCAGGCATGGTGTTACTGATGTCAACCTAGCAGAAACGACAAAGTGTAGAACTCCACCTGTAATGTCAGCGCATCGATGCATTAAATCAACATTCATTCCTATGTGACGCAAGAGTTGAACAAAATGCCAAAAGACTTTGCTTGCAGCTTAACACGTTTGTATGAACGTTCTGTGCGTTGTACTGAAGTGCGAAAGTTTTAACACTTGAAGCATTAAAACTGCGCTATTCACTTCTCTTCTTTTTTCGTTAATTTAGTCTTTTGGACTGACAGGGTATAGTACCATTAAATGCATATTTCACCACCATGTCCCTAATTTAATTCAGATGCTACATCATCAGTGGTGTGAAATGCTAAAAGGGTGGCGCATGTATTTGTTGAAATAAAGTTTACTTAAGAGATAACCGGCAAAATGGTTTCACAGCTCGAGAAAGAGGTTTTTCTAACTCTAGGGAACTGCTCATAGCGGTCAGAAACATTTGCTGTAATATTCGTAATAATGCATTGGGATCACATACTATGTTGAAACAAATGACATTTTTCGTACAAAACTCGTAGATTAAGCGAGCAAGTTTAAATTAATAATAAGGGCACAAGGTTTGATAGTGAAAAACAAAACTTTGAAAGAAAGTTTAATGAACTGAAAATTTCAGATTTCTATTATTTCATAGGTATTTTTTTACCATCAACACAGAGAACGTAATAGCAGCGTTGGCGACAAATTTGACGAATATGGCAAGGCTAAATCGAGACAAGAGAGAAATGAAATTTATTTGCTTCGAATTAAATTGTGGGTAAATTGTAATCAGGATAATTTCATAACTGGAATGTGCAAGTAGTGACAGTAGTAGTAGATTGGTACAAGGGGAGTTCTATCAAACAAACGAGTCAATTGTTGCGTAGTCTTCTTGCTTCTGAATTAAGGAGGTAATATACCAGGCGAATTAAGAAGATCCTTGGAATACGACAGATAAAACGAAGAGTTTGCAAAGGTCCTCCAGAAATCTTAGTGTTCTGTATTGGTACAGAGCAAGATTGTAGAGTGACGCAGACTGGAAAACGTACTACAAACCGCCACGTGTTGCAGACACGCAAAACTAGCCACATCTTGGTTGCACTGATTAGCGTGGAGCATGGTGACGACGTACAGACGGTGGCTACTATCTCAACGGAAAGGATTCTGGGACGATGTTGTTCCACTAAACGCTGCCGTCACGTGGAAGGCGGCAGACCCTCGGCACAGGCCCTTGTCTAATTATAGAACTGCTCCTGCAGACACCTGCAGCCGGGATAACGATACCTTCGTGCAACACAGTGACATCTTCAAATTATTCATCCTTGGACGAACATGCTAGTGATCGCATTGCATAATTTAAACATTAAAAAAGCATCAATTGTGCTATCCATTGATTTTTTGTTAGAAATTAAGGAAAATAGCTGTATAGACCACGAAGTTTGTCTCTTGGTATCTATTACTTTCTCAGTTGAAAACAAAATCGTTTTGTTTAAATATGATGTAGTAACTTTCCCCAATTATTACTCAGTCTTACATGTATCGATATATGATTTTTGTGCTTATATAATTTCACTGGATTAGCTGCCACCCCCAGTAAGCAAATACCGTCACATGAAGGAATTCCAAAATATTTATCATATATCAAGACAGCGAGAAAGCCTTTTAAAGTTGTATGAAATGTCTTGAGATACGTAATGATCAGCCAGAACATTATGACGATCGGCATACTATCGATATAAACCCGTCCAGGCGACAGCAGCGACACATGGCGAAGAATGACTGGTAGCCGGACCCACGCACAGTGCACGTAATATCATTATGTGTGCTGTCCATATGTAGAATGGGGAATGCGGGCGATCTATCTGAGTCTGACAGATTCTGATGGCCCGAAGCTCGCCGCGAGCGTTTCGGAAACCGTACTGTGGCGAATGCCTTCAGCACGTGGCAAAACCAAGGTGAAACCGCGTCCAGACGCCAGGGGCTTGGACAGCCACCCGTCATTACTGATACCGAGCGTCGTAGGCTGGGCAGACTGGTAAAATAGAGCAGTGTACCAAACACTCCTAATGAATGGCCTCCGCAGCGGACGACCAGTGCATGTCCCAATGTTAACACCATCACATCGGCAACTAAGAGTGGAATGGGCACGTAACCATCTGCACTGGACGTTGTTGCAGTGGCAGAACGTTGTATCTTCTTCATCATGCCTATGGGAGGGAGCGAATCCGTCGTCTTCCAGGGTAACAGCTCCTGTAATACTGGATTGAGACAAGCTGGTGGCGTCTCCATTATAGTCGGGAGAACATTCACGTTGGCGTCCATGGATCCATTGGAGTTCGTGCAAGACACCACGATGGCCAAGGAGTATCGCACACCACGTATACCCCTTTATGACGATCTTGTTTCCCTACAACAGTGGCATTTTTCAACTAGACAATGCGCCATGTCACTAGGCCAGGAGTATAATGGAGTGGTTCGAGGTACACATGGGCGAGCTCCAATTGACGTGCTGACCCCCCAGCTCGTCATATCTGAACCCTATCGAACACACCTGGGATGTCACTGAACATGAAAACTGAGCCCATCCGCCTCCCCTACCCCCCCTCCCTGAATTTACGGGAATTAAATGACTTGTGTCTTCAAGTGTGGTGTCAAACCCTCCAGCAACCAACCAACGCCTCATTGCTTCCATGCTAAGACGCGTCGCCGCTGTTATCCGCGTCGAAGGTGGACTTACCTGCTATTGGATAGGTGGTCATAATTTTCTGGCTGACCAGAGTATGTGCATCAACTGAAAGGTTTGCATTTTACAAGAAAAATAAACTATGAGAAGTACTTGTGATGAATATCTACTTTGTTGACTGGCGACAAAATCAAATGCAAAAATGAATTTTTGAGAAACAGTCGTATTGGCTTTATGTGCCGATTTATTAAATGGGGTAAGAACTAGCTCCACTACGTCCCGTCAGAAACGAAAACTCAAACAAAGCTGTACCTGTATCAGACGAAGCAAGCTAGTAGTACAGAGCTAAGACACTGGACTCCTATTCAGTATGATGCTGATTCGTGGCTGCCCTTTTTCTATTAAGGCCTATTTCTGGATAGATCTCTGAGAAGGTTGCGGACGATTACATCTTCCATTCTTCTCAAATTCGGATTGTGCTCTGTCTGTAATGACGGGACGTACAACAGACATCTTGCTTCCTTTGCACAGGTCGTTAAATGTACTTTGCAGGATGCAGAGTAAATCAATAATTGACGAAAACTTTTTATCTAGCTGGTTCAAAAAAGACGGTCGACAAGGCCTGGACTGCAAACAAAATGGCATCCTTCTGCGGCACAGTGCATCCATCCACAAAGAAGATTCTACACAACGGAAAACTGGCGGAACTGAAGGATTGTTTGATGGAACATCCAGCTAATTCGTCAGACACAGATAGCAACGTGTAACCTCCTATTTCCGCATTTCGAGATTTTGTTGCTGCCAAAAAACGAGTTGTGTCTAATGAAGTGGTGCTGAAAATGGCAGGTGGATCAATTTCAGACAGTCAACAAACGCACTTCACTGATGAAGTAATTTGTCCTAAGAGGAGAATAGTAGGAAAACAAGCGATATTATGAACTAAGAATCACAGTCTCCCACTCATACTCACCAACACTTTTTCTTTTTTTGCTGGTTTTCTTTAAATTGCTGATTTATTTCGCAAAACTGAACCAACGTCAGGTTGTTTGGAGATCCAATCTGAACTACTGCTTGAATACACCAAGTAATTACTAAGTACTACTGCAGTTTTACTCCTATCTATTTATCCAGCGTAATTAGAGAACTGCTCCTCTAGTATTGATTGCGGCAGGAGGCATTAAACCTGAAAAAAATATAACACGCTATGAGCTTGTTTAATGAAATTTTCCATACCAATCTGAAGACCTGTACATCAGTCTACGTCATGTACCTGTTGTGCGGACTCCTCCCCAGCTAAACGGTGAAAGGAGCAGGTAGTAGAGTCGCAGGAGTGACCTAGCAAATGTGTGGCTTTCTCTCCACCTACTGGCCACCTGCACGCCACAGATCTTATCCCGCAACTAACAACCTGACACTCAGAACATTAAGAAGCTTACTTCGATGCTGCATATGTACGCAATATCATTTTAGAACGTTATAGGGAGGAATTTCACAATAAATGTGAATATTTAGTGATCCTGTGGAGGAAGTTCATGGAAAGATATAACGAAGTCGGACGATTGAACTTGTTATAGATGCTTCTAAAAGAGTAGTTTCTTGCATTAGTTGCTGTACTATGTCGTAGTCACACCAGTGTCACTTATAACTAGTAGAATGTGATTCAGCTGCACCATACTTCAGATTCGTTATGGATGTAAATGTGAAATTAAGAAGAGTTTTAACGTGACACTATGGTCATAATTTATCTCTACACACGATATGGGGAAGATAAAACTGTATAAAGTATAGGAGGACATATAAAGCAAATTAGTGGAGGGAAAGAGAGCATTGTTGTCCAAAATAAATTTGGTAATATCATACATCTGTCTAGAGGAACAAATTACTGGGAATGAAAGAGGGCGTGCTGAAAAGTAATGCCTCCGAATTATGTGAAAACTCTTAAAGTCTTTTAAAATACAATAAACATTAATATCATTCTACATCATTCTCCTCCATATCTACACATTTATTTTTAACATAGTCACCCTGGAGACGTACACATTTGTCCCAACGATACTCAGTTTGTTGATACTGTCACTGTAGAATGTTTGACGTTTTTGACGGAGCCATTACCTCACCCCTGTTTGCAGCGCTTCGGCACTATTAAAGTGAAGTCCTGGAAGGTGTTCTTGGAAGCAGACGGCTACCGGATGGGACCAAGTCTGGATTATGTGGAAGGCGATCGCTGATAATTAACCCTAGGCTTCGGATTGTTGCTGATGGCGCAGCGCTCGTTGTGTGGTCTGGCACTGTCAAGGTGGAGGAGAGGGTGTTCCAGGTGTGGACGAAGTCCTAGAATTCGAAGCTTTGATGCAGCCTAGTGTTTCTGACGTATCGGTATAGTTATGTCACCCACCACCCGAGGGATATGTGGATAGTCAATAGACTAGCGCAAGCAAAAATCTTTCTTTGAAGTACATTCATACATTTACTAGGAAGTGAACTCCGTGAAACTGCTTTGTGCAGAACAACATACAGAAGAATGATGAAAATTGGGTGGGCTGATAAGATAAAGAATGAGGAGGTTCTCCCCAGAATCGTCGAGGGAAGAAGAAGGGACAGGATGACAAAATAGCTCTTAAGACATCAGGGAATAACTTACATGGTACTAAAGGGATCTGCAGAGGGTAAAAGCTGTAGATTAAGACAGGGGATTGGATACATGCGGCAAATAATTGAGGACGTAGGTGCTAGTCTCATATGAAATGGTAGCACAGGCAAGAAATTTGTGGCGGGCTGCATCAAACGAGTCAGGGAAAGAAAAGAGGCAAAATCTGGCAAATGAGAAGTCTTGGAAGATGAAGATAATCAAGGTTACAGGATGAAGCTCAGATCCACCGATAAGTTCTTGACTGTTCTAAGGATTTCTATTTTGGTGTGAGGACCCGTAATTCCTCCGGTTGTCATTAACAGTATAAGTACGTATCGTACATTTTCTCATTTATATTTGCATTGCACTGAAGACATCCGCACAGTCTTGGAAATGTCACTAGGTGCGTTTTGTGTCTTGTTAGGAAACGACTTTGTCCATTTACTCAAGGTTGTCGCTCTTTTCCCTCAAGCTAGAATTCCGCACTGTTAAGTTATGTCGCACATTTGTTTTTCCGGTAGTATACACACAGCACTAAGGTAGGTTTACTGATGTGTAATTGGTTTTCTGGGTGGATTTAGTGAATACAATTGAATAGCGGTACAAGGACGCTATTTTGAGCTGTTCGCGCACCGGTGTCGACCACATCACAGAGCATTCTCCTCTACATGTTTTGCAGCTCTCCATCAACTAACTTATTCATATTGCTGTCACTGTTAATGTATAACTAACACTGCTGGAGAAACATTCCAGAGTGTGAACCGAGCACCACTTAATACATGGTTCAAGGTGAATAGTGAAGTGAGCTCTTCTGTTGTTAACACCAAGCACCGTGTCTGAGTGGTACATGTTTGTTTCCAAACAACACACATCGCAAACCGTCAACAGTTGCAGATATTTTGAGTGCAATAGTGATAGAAAAATAAATAAGCGTAATAAACCAAAAGTAATGTATTCTGAAAAAGTTCCGTAAACAAACAATCAAGATTGGTGGAGTTCGCTTTCACCCTGTATAGTGCATTAAAATCAAATGGACAAACAATAGTAACTAACAAAAGGGTTTATAAAGAATTAGTTATTAAAGAAACGTGTACAAACGTAAGTCAGAAGCAAGGCTAGAACCATGGAATGTAAAATATCAATCAAGGATTTTGTAATGGGGAAAAGGTGGTCTACAAGAGAAGAGAAATTATTTCACCCAAAGTCAATAACGCTATCAGCCGTAGCCCGGTTGCAGGACAAAAGCAATATTCGCGATCGAGGCGTCTAACTGGTGGCTCTGACTGGTAAACGGCTTGAGGAAAACTGGATGAATTCTGCTGGCACGAAATAATTTGGACCACTGGAATATGGCCAGAAAAACAGGTCAGCTGTTGGCGAGCAGCCCGTAAACACTAGAGTTCTGAAAAACTATGCAATAATCGTAAGAAATTACCCATTTAACTGTTGTGCACGTATGTGTAATTGTTTCCTCGGAATGGAAGCCGGTTACGTTTCCTCATGCGATTCATTCTCTCCTCTCTTGCTTTTGTCACTATTCACAGACCAAAACACTGTATTACTCATCAGGTACTCGTTAGTTAACCGTGCATTACAATAGCAGCCACGACCGATTACTCTCACTTTGCAATGGAATGAGCCAGTGTGAGCGAACGCAGAAATGTGAAATATACGGCTTCCTACATAAGAGAGCGAACAGAAACGAGATGTGTCGAATTAGATGAAACTAATTATTTCGACAACCGTGTGCCTCAGTATCTATGTCCCGTCTTACCTACATGGCTGCTATGTGGCTTCAAACGGATACATGAATGTTAGATACAACATGATCCTTATCGTTTTTGTTGTGGCATGTCTGTATTCGAGAAGGTACAAATTATGTTGGTGTTTGAGCTACTTTAGACAATAAAGTGACTATAGTACTTCTGGATACAGTAACGATTCAGTTCCTACGTTTCTCCTCAGTCATGGACTGGTCCCCATATTTATTTTCTGAGGATCCTCCTCTAACGTGACTGCACTATAAAGAATGCGTAACACAGTTTCTTTCAAACTACTCACAATGACATGAATAAAAAAATGTGAAACCGCAGTTTCGGCATCCATAGGATTCACTACTTCACCCTCAAATGCAATGATGTTCGTTAGTTATTGATAGTAATACTCAAAGACAGAGAATGCTGATGAAATCCAAATCCGATCTTCCAAGCTACACGCTTACATCGCTCGAAATTTGCGAGAGGTTGCAATGGGCATGCCAACACACACATTTGATTGGAGTTTAGTGAAAGGCCACTCTCTTGTTTAGCTTGTAAAGACTGAGCACACGGTATTTCAGGTGATAACCCTTCACGTATTTCGAACAACCACGCGGAGGGTCACTTCGTAAGAATCTACGTGGAGTGGCGTTATTTAACGAATGCGTAGGCACCTACAACTGTAAGCGTGAAAGTCTGTAGAGAGGTATGACTCTATTATTGCTAACGGCTTTATGCCCATACAACAGGTACTAATTTAACGCTGCAATAACACAACATTCGAATACCAAGACTTGTCTCTTGAGAAATATCATCAACGCAACCTTTTGTGCTCGATATACATACCTGATTGCCATAGTGATAGACGACATACGAAAACATGTCCTTGTCTCGAAAGTAAAATGTTTTATTAATGTCGTATGTAGCATTATTCACTTCGCTTTATATCTATTTATGAACGACTAATTTAAAATTTTTGATGTAGAAAGAAGTAGGTTTGGATGCAAAACTGATAAAGACTAAAATAAGCTCCAAGAATGTTCTCGTCTTCCTCTCCCTTACAATGTGGGGTCGCCTTTTTCAGATGAGCTCGAAACGTTATTTAGGGTTCGCTTACAGCTACGTTATCCTAGCTCCATGTCTCTGTAAAGTATACATTTCCCGATCATAGTTAAACTACACAATTTATCATTCGGCGGTCAATTCAAGTACATGCTTGCCAAACCCTGTCACTACTTAAAACAAATGCTATTATTTCATAACACTGGATACATCTCCACTAATACAAACCGTTGAATGTTAATGACCAGCCAGATGTACAGTATTTGACATTTAATAGTATTTTCTGTAAATACAGACAAAAAGAAAAGAATTCGTAGCTGTAATTCTGGAGCTGAGCTAGGAGTCCATTTCATTTGTTTCACTTTCGTGATAGTACAACCATTTGTTTCAGTTTCGTATTAGTATAATGCATGACCACCTCTGACGCCTAAACATTATGACGTAGCTACCATTTACACAAGAAAAAACCTAGGGAGAAGGCATCACCAACAAGTGTATGACAAATAATTGCAGCTGAAAGCAAATTACGGAAATAGTTTCTAAACAAAGAAATGCTAAGTTGGAAACTTCGATGCAAGTAGAGAAAGGTAGCTTTTCTTCTCTACTGTGCGACATACTTTTTTTACACTACAGGGCTACCGTGTATTTCAATTGATTTCACGTAAAATGCGTTTTATGGATCATAAAGCATTTATTATTCAAGTGGAACAGTCTGTGACATGTCATCGTCATCATCATCATCATCATCATCATCATAATCAATATGACGCATAATTTATTTTTTCATCCCTCTACTTGGCTGATAGAATATTTTCCGGCTACCAGATATTAGATACATAAATAAAATACAATAATAAAGATTTAATAGCACTAGGACCTCGTCGGTAAAGTGAAGCACACAGGCTCGTATAGGGAAAGGGATCAGTCGAGGCTACGTAGTTTAGAACCAGTTCGGCATTCACCTCAACTGGTTTAGGTAAACCATGGAAAAATTAAACACTATTTCATTCGAATGCATCAAGAGGTTTAACCGCAGCTCCACCTTGTTTTCATTGAGATACTTGATGCCCACCAAATTCAACAGTGTTCTAGATCTTTCTGAAGCTCTCTACAGGGTGTTCCAGAAATGTTATGCCAAACTTCGAAGGGCTGTATAGGGTGTCTTCCACCAGGCCACACCTTGTGCAGCGAACTTGACTTTGTAAGCTGACGGACCACCAGTGAAACGTCTCACAATGTTGTCTGTTATCAAGTGATCCCGGCTGGCGGCCACGTTAGCCAGTGGTGATGTTGGTTCTAACTGCTACGTAGAGAGTCCTGGTCTCCTCTGAATGCGATGCGCTGTTACCTTGGTGGATGACAATTTAGGACTCGTGTCTCAATTTACAGTTCATTTTTCTCCTTTTTCCAAAAAAAATGGAGATTTTAGAGGATTAAAGGAGAAGAATAAACTGCTGGGGCTAAACTGTGTCGGATACTGCCGTCCACCGAGACGAAAGAACATTGCTTCCAAAGGAAACAAGATTTCCTCCGCAGCAGATAGCTCCATTTTTTCCACTGGTCATCATGGCCATCAGTCGTCATCACTGAATAACAAACATCATTGCGAGACGTTCCGCCTGCCGTCCGTCAGAGAGCGAAGTTACGTTTGCTGCCGAAGCACGTGCCTAATAGCATGCGCCGCTGCTTCTAACTTCGACGCTCTGGAGCGTCGTTGGATGACATTTCCCTACTCGGGTTTGTATACTCGATTTGTTCCTTTCATGACACCCTCTCCAACCACTCAAAGTTGTCGCAACATTTCTGGGACACGCTATATATACGTTAATGCTGCTTTGACCAAACGCTGACTAAATTGCAATTTATCAGAAAAAGTCACACCGTGTCATATTTTCAAGTCCTAGTTAGTATGGTGCTCACTGCAGCTTCGCTGTCAGTCAGGGATGAGTGATACACGCTATGAATCGTCTGATAGGTGTTCAGGGGTCTACAGTTTACGACATGCAGTTTCTCCAATTCTGAAGTTACTTGTGACCACAGATGTTACGTTCCCAGCACACTACTACTTGTGATAGCTTACAGTTACTCACAAATTACGTTTCTTCTGACGGAAGTCATCTTTTGTCGACGAGTTGCGCTTCGACTGTGGACATCTCCGGTGGTGCAAAGACAAACATCACCATTTTGACACATGCAGTCCGGTATGGAATCTCTTGTTTGATTATATTGCTCTTATTGATGTAATAAAATATGCGTCTTCGTGGAAGCTACAATATCGCTCAAAAGTATTTTGTGGTTGAGGTAGTAGGTTGGTAGGCGTATTTATCTAAACGCAGAATCAAAACAAACCGTTTCTTCAGACCGAAGACTGCTTGATCTCGCCGCGGTTACACGTATTGACTGCTAGTTGCAAGTAAGAATGCACTTTAAGCCTAAACAATGTATCCAGGAGGTCCATAAGTATTTCGTAGAATGAGAAACTGCAACAAACCTAACTACATAAATCCAAAAATCTAATTCTAATATTTTTATTTGTTTGCAGTAGTGACTAAAACTGATGAATATGCAGTAGATTTTAGGTAAGCTGTCTTAACAACAGTGAGTCATGTCCAAAATCATTCCTTCGTTGCCAAAGTGTTTGGAGTCTCACAACAACTTGGGTGTGTCTCTACCCGGTTCCAGAAAAAAAAGAAGGAGAGGATCGCACAAAGTAGTCGGCCCGGGAAAACCACCCAAAAAAGAAGATACGGTCATCCTAAGGCAATCAAAGGCTGATCCCAAGAAAACAGCCCATGCAGTATATGGCGACCTGCACACGAAACAGGGGGTGAAGGTCCATGTTTTGACAGTTAAACATTGCTTACCGGCTATAGATCTGAACGGCAGCCGACCTTCGCGAAAACCCATAAGTGCGAAGAATTGCAATGCTGAGAAGTACGCCTCATGAGCCATTGAAGACTGGTAATTCTACGGAGCCATGAAAGCAAGTTTAATCTCTTCTCCTCAGACTGGATGAAGACGGTCGACAAAAAAAGAGAGGAATGATAGAAAGTCACATTACCTACCATTCGGAAAGCGGTTGCACTCAGCGACTGTTATATTGACTTGTAAATTATAGATTGCAGCAATCAGTCGTCATTTTTAAATTTTATTATGCAGATCTAGATTTCGGTTAGAAGCAGCCGTTCTCAATTTACTATTATTCCCGCTCAAAGCATGTAAGTCTCTGTTGATCATGCTTCACCCACAGTTCATTGAGCGAAAATGATAGTGCATTGAGAATGTCTAGCTTCTAGCCGAAATCTAGATCTACATAATAACATTTAAAAAGGACGACTGATTGCTGCAATCTGCAATTTACATGATAGGAAGTACCAAGTACACACCACGAAGCACGGAGGAGGAAGTGTGGGGCTGTTTCTCACGAAGTCGACATTGATAGGTTAATGGATAGTCTGAAGTTGGGTGAAATATTAACAGACCTTATGATACGTCACAGAAGATGAAATATGCCTTGTAACTGGCAGTTGCGGCATGACAAAGATCCGAAGCATTCTTCTGGCCATGTGAAGACAGTTCTGGAGCAACACAAAGTAAATTGTTTGAATGCCCAAGCCAAAGTCCAGATTTAATCGCCATAGAAAACCCTAGTGACGAGCTGAATAGACATGTTCACCATCAAAACTCCATCAACAAGAAGGCTTTTTACATAGAATTGTGTGATCAATGGAAGAAGATTGCTTGGGTGGGTTTGGCCAGACTCGTGGAGTCTACGCAATATAGGTGTGCTGCAGTAATACAAGCATCATAGGTTAAGATTTCATTATTGTTTTTCATCTGTATGGTTTCAACAAAATACTTTTGAGCCTGTGAAATTTGTTCATTTGTATTTTATTATTAATGCAAGGATTAGAGTTGTGTAATATGCGCAAGAAAATAGAGTAGATATTACAAAAAAAATCATTCTTAAGGCCTTTCACTTAAATTTTCTAATAAGGAAATTATTCTCCGAATTTATTATCTCTACAAAATACTTTTGAACGATACTGTACGTTCTGAGCAATAAACTTGTTGCTAACGGTAGATAACGTTTTGGCATTATCTGGAAGCAGAAATTTGAACGTGGTGCACTCTTATGTACTCTTCACGCTCCATTTAATGGTATTAGTTTCAGAAGCGTAAGTTGCTAAGTGGCTTTAAGGTGCTTCTGAATTCATCTTATGTCATTGTGTTGTAACGTTGGGCGCCATTGTAATTCAGGGTTTTCCTACTTCAAAAGTATTTCACAAAAGCTCTTATAAACCTATAACAAGGGAATGAGAGCCGAGGGAAGAAAGTATGGTGTGAGTTAAGGCTCTCACATACGTTGAGCTGTGTCCCTCACAAGCACCTGCTCAGTTGAACCGGAACATGTCTGCTAATAAAACTGTGCGTGCAGCCTCCACTCTACGTTGACCACAAAAGAAAAGGAGATCAAATATTTCTTCCTGTGCACGAATATATGCCACAACGTTCGTGTTATTTGTGTGAGATTATTGCTGAACAAACGACATACCCGTCAGACAGTGCTGTACCGGGTAGTCTTACCGATTGTTGACTCACTCCCCCATTGAATCACGTGAATTTATCTATAGATATCGCACAATACATAACTTAAAGAATTTAATTTGTTAAACATGGGTGGCCCTAGCATACGTGTAACATGATTGTTGTAACTCATAAGATCATAAAAAGGGGGGGTCATCTTAGACCCTGAGGTTTTGTCAGCTGACTTAACCCGTACTGAGATAACGTTTCGTCAGAACCGTTACAGTGAAAGACAGAACAGATGTTCTTTGGGCTCTCGTCCAACAGTGCACGGGGTGAGAATAACCCTATCGAGGTAGCACCAAAGTCTACGGTCTTTTTGCCTTGCAGAGGGAGCCTTTCCAACAGGACTGGTCGTATTTTGCAGAAATATAGTATGAAATGTCTTTTCAGATCACCATTTAAAGTTACCGTCCTTTTTGGTTCTGAAACTGATAATCTTGGTTTGCTTAAGGTGGAAGCCTGTTGCATTTCTTACAACTATTGCATGTCGTATGTTGGTCAGACTATCAGGACTATGGAAGACCGGAGGGCTGACCGTAAGCGTCACACCCGCTCACAGAAGCTTAGCAGATCTGCAGAAGCAGAACATCGTCTTGCCACCGGTCACCCTATGGAATATAACAACGTAGATAGTATTCACCTACAACTATTGGGAGTCTGATATGAAGTAAGCAGTTGACATTAAATAAGCAAATAACCTAACAAACAAGGATGTTTGTGCTTAGGCTTTACGTGGTATCCTGCTCTCTCCCTTGTCAAAAGTAACAGAACGATAGAGTTAATACTAAATCAACCTTTGGTCTTTTCACTATATATACGAGGCAATTAATTTGGTGTAGGTCCGTGCTGTTAACTTCACTTAAATGGTTTTTGTCTTTCTTATTTTTCCGGGTATTGTGATTACGTGAATACTGGATTCCTGCAGGTGGCACGGCGCCGCCGTACTATTATCCGTTATTGTCTGCTCGTGGTGCATCCCTTTCACTCTGGCAAAACTGCCTAAGCTTAAACACAATACATTGGACTTCTGACAATTAAAACACGACCCAGACGGTGACACACTACCAGTGTTTATCCCGCATGCGGTATACTGTTCCGAACTTTGTAGCTGCGTTCTTCCTGCCCTCGATGATGTCTGTCTTTTTCTTAACGACCTAACTCTGGCTGTCTCACCTGCTCAGCTAACCTCTCCTCAACCTGGTTTCAATAAATCGGCCAAGCATATTTAGATATATCTCCAAAAGAAAAATTTAATACGTAAATGTGGTAAGTGGATGTGGCAATCACCAACATTAACTGTAATCATGACTTATTAACTTCTGCAAACCTTTTTACCTCCGAGTAGCGACAGCAAACTAGGTCCTCAGTTGTTCGTTAGATGTATTCCAACCTCTGTCTTCCTCTACAGGTCTTGCCTTCCACAGCTCCGTGTAGTACCTTGGGATTTATTCCCTGATGGCTACCATCCTCGCCCTTCTTGTTTTCAGTGTTTCCCATATGCTCCTTTCCTCGTCGATCCTGCGGAGGCCATCCTCATTCCTTACTCTATCAGTCCACTTTATTTCAGACATTCTTCTATAGCACCAAATCTCCTGTTCCGGTTTTGACACTGCCTCGTCTTACTACCATACAATGCTGTGCTTCAATTGCAAATTCTCGGAAATTTCCTCCTCAGGTTAACAGTTATGTTTAATACTAGCAGACCTCTTTTGGCCAGGAATGCCTTTTTCGCCAGTGCTAAACTGCTTTTTATGTTCTCCTTACTCCGTCCGTCATAGGTCATTTTGCTGCCTAGGTAGAAGAATTCCTTAACTTCGTCTACTTAGTGATTCCCAAATGTAACGTTAAGTTGATAGTTGTTCTCATTTCTGCTACTTCTCATTACTTTCGTCTTGCTTCGGTTTACTTTCAGTCCATATTCTGTATTCATTAAACTGTTCATTCCATTCCACACACGGCCTGCAAATATTCTTCGCTTTCACTAGGGATGGTAATGTCATCAGCGTATCTTATCAATTATGTCCTTACACCTTGAATTTTAATCCCATTCTTGAACCTTCCTTTTGTCACTCTCATTGTTGTTACATGTGTAGATTGAACAGTAGGGGAGAAAGACGACATCCATGTCATACACCCTTTTCCAGTCGAGCGTTTCTTTCTCGGTCTTCCAGTCTTATTGTTCCCTCTTGGTCCTTGGTCCTTTCCCTGTAGCTTACCCGTATTATTCTCGGAAATCTGTACATCTTGCACCACTTGACAACGTCGAACGCTTTTCCCTTGTCGACGAATCCCATGAAGTGTGTCGATTTTTCCTCACTTTTATTATCAACTGCAACGTCGGAATTGCCTCTCTGGTACCTTTACCTTTCCTAACGCCATACTGATCGCAATGCAGCAGCTCCTCAACTTTATTTTCCATTCTTTTGTATATTATTCATGGCAACAGTTTCGATGCATGAGCTGTTCAGCTGATTGTGCTATAATGCTCGCACTTGCCGGCTTTTGTTGTCTTGGAAACTGTATGGACAATGTTTTTCAAAACGTCTGATGGCATGTAGTCAGTATTATACGTTCTACACACCAAATTGAATAATCGTTTTGTTGCCACTTCCCCCAATGATTTTAGAAACTCCCATTGAATATTATCAATTCCTTCGGCTTCATTTGATCTTCAGTCTTCCGAAGCTCTTTCAAATACTGACTCTTTCAAATACTGATTGTAATACTGGATCCCCTATTTCTTCCCCGTGGAATCTGTTTCTTCTTCTGTCAAGTCATCAGACAAGTCTCCCCTATCTTAGAGGCCTTTAATGTAATTTTTCCACCTATCCGCTCACTCCTCTGCATTTAACAGTGGAATTCCCTTTCAGTTCTTAATGTTACAACGGGCCTAAGTCCACCGAAGGTTGTGTTAACTTTTCTGTTTGCTGAATCCGTCCTTCCGACAATAATTTCTTTTCCGGTCTCTTCACATTTTTCATGCAACCATTTTGCCTTTGTTCTCCTACACTTCCTAATTATTTTGCTCCTAAGTGACTTGTATTTCTGTACTCCTGAATTTCCCTGAACATTTTTGTACTTCATCTTTCATCGATCAGCTGAAATATTTCAAATGTTATCCATGGTTTCTATGCAGTTGCCTTCCTTTTTTCTACGGTTTTGGTTGGTTGGTTGGTTTGGGGAAGGAGACCAGACAGCGTGGTCATCGGTCTCATCGGATTAGGGAAGGATGGGGAAGGAAGTCGACCGTGCCCTTTCAGAGGAACCATCCCGGCATTTGCCTGGAGTGATTTAGGGAAATCACGGAAAACCTAAATCAGGATGGCTCGGTCCTACGGTTTTCTTTATGACTTCTGTGACTGCCCTGTTTATAGATATCGTTTCCTCTCCAACTGAAGTACCTACTGAGCTATTCATTATCGCAGTATCAGAGAATTTCAAACGTATCTCTTCATTCCTTAGTACTTCTACATCCCACCTCTTTGCTCACTGATTCTTCCTGACTAGTCTTTTAAATTTCAGCGGACACTTCATCATTACGAAATTGTTATCTGAGTCTATATCTGCTCTTGGGTACGCCTTACAATCCAATTTCTGATTTCGGAATCTCTGCCTGACCATGATGTTGTGTAACTTAAACCTTCCCGTATCCCCCGGCAGTGCCCAATTATACCTCTTTCTCTTGTGATTCTTGAACAGAATTTTCGCTGCTGCTAACTTATATTTATTGGAGAACTCAATTATCCTTTCTCCTGTCTCGCGTCAACTACGAAAACCACATTCTCCTATAACCCTTTCTTCTACTCCCCCCTAAAACGTACTTCTTACCCCAATGAATATTAGACTTTCGTCTGCCTTTACGTACTAAATTACCTGTTCAATATCTTCATACACCTTCTCTACCGCTTAATTCGCTACTGCCGACGTCGGCATCTATAAATGAACGATTGTTGTCGGTGGTGGTCTGCTGTCGATTCTGAAGGGAACAACCCTATTATTGAATTGCTCATAGTAACTCAGTCTCTCCCGTATCTTCCTATTGATGACATTATACCATTTTCTGCAGCTTTTGATATTACCCTATACAAATCTCACCAGGAATCCCTGTCTTCCTTCCATTTCAATTCAATGACGCCCATTATATCTAGACTGAGCCTTACCATTTCCTTATTCAGCCCTCCTAGCTTCCCTTCCACGTCCAAATTTCTGATATTTCACTCCCAGACTCGTAGAATGTTTTAGTTTCATTGATTGTTCTAATCTTTTTTTGTATCCACCTTCCTCTTGGCAGTCAGCACCCGCAGATCCGAATAGGGGCTAGTTTGGAAGTTCTTGCCAATGGAGGGATCAATTATGACACTTTTACATTTACAGACCAAATTTCGTGCGGATACACATTACGTGTCTTGCGTCAGTGCTTTCCATTGCCTTCTGCATCCTCGTGCCGTTTACCATGGCTGAAACTTCCGCCTTTACGGACATTTCCCACCCCAAGGACAATAGAGTGCCCTGAACCTCTACCCGTTCCGCTCCTTGGGAGAGTGAGGGTGGCTTCATGCGCTGAAAGTCTTCGGCCGCATGTGCTGTTGATTTTTATTCACATTTTAAGCGGTAGTGGAATACAAACACAGGACCAAGGACGTTTTGATTACCAATCGGAGACGCTGCTCCTACACCACAGTTAATTTCCTTAGCTCTTTCACGTATTGTATATTACCCGCCTTACTGCTTACTGATGATGTTCTTAGAATTTAGAACATATTGCACCATTTTCCATTCTCGAACTCTTTTTACGAATCGACAAACCGCAGGAATGTGTCTTGATTTTTCTGTTCCCTTGCTTCTCTTACCAACCGCAATGGTAGATCTGCCCCTATCGTGCCTTTATCTTTCCTTAGGTCAAACACATCGTCACCGAACAGATCTTTTGTTTTATTCTATATATTACTGTCGTCAGATATTTGGACGAGTGAGCTTCTGCGATAACTGTTTCACTTGTCGGCTTTTGCTATCTTCGGAATTGAGTAGATGTAGTTTTTCCTAAAGTATGATGGTATATCGACAACCTCATACAGTTTACACATCAACGTGAGCGGTAGTTTTGTTTCCACTTCCTCAATGATTTTAAAAATTCCTCTGGAATGTTATGTATCCGTTCAACCTTAATTCATCTTAAGTCACCTAAAGCTCTTTTAAACTTAGATTTTAGTACAGGACTCCCTGTCTGTTCCCTGTCGTCTCCTTTTTCTTCATCCGTCACGTTATCAGACAAGACCACCCACTCACAGAGTCCTTGAACGTACTCTTTCCACCTATCAGCAGTCTTCTCTGCATTGAAAAGTGTAGTTCACATTGTACTCTTAATGTTATCGCCTTTTGCTTTTAGATTCACAAAGGGTCGTTTTGAGTTTTATGTATGCTGAATCAGTCCTTCCAACAATCACTTGTTTTGCGATTTTATTACGTTTTTCATGCATTTCGCCTTAGCTTCCGTGCTCTTCCTTCTTATTTCATTCCTAACAGATGTTTCTATATATTCTTTCGAAGTTTAGCTGAAGTGTTTTTTTTCCTTTACCCATTGTTTCCTCGCTGATATCTCCTTCTGCTTATTTTTTTAATTTCCAATTGCTGTGACTGTCCTTTCTAGGGTGATTCATTCCCTGATTCATTCTCCTTCAACGGTACTGCCTAGTGAGCTATTCATTCTCGCAGTATTTTTAGCCCATGTAACTTCTTGTGTATCTCTTAATTCGTTAATATTTACGTATACCACTTCTTTGCTTATTGATTCTTCCTGACTAGTCTCTCAAACTTCAGCCTACTCCACACATTTTTAATTCGTGATCTGAGTCCATATCTGCTCCTGGGTTTGCCTTACAGTCCAATATCTGATTTCGGAATCTCTGCCTGAAGTTGATTTCATCTAACTGGTATTTTCCCGCATCTCACAGCCTTTTCCAGGTATACTTCGTTCTCTTGTGTTTCTTGAACAGAGTATCCTCTAAAATTCGCTAAAATTTACTGCAGAACTCATTTAGTCTCTCACCTTTCTCGTTTCTGTAAGAGCGTGCAAAAATGTACCATAACATAGAGAGTGCTCCACTGAACAATTTGAGGTGGAGGATCTGGGGTCGGAGAGTTCAGCTTTAGGACACGTGGAAGTAAAGTTGACTAGAGCTTTGTCTCTCAGTTCTGCTTTACACCTTATTTACAGCTAACATGCTTAGAAATACACGCGTATTGGGCTGTTTGCTTACATGTACATTCTTTATTTTCTGCAAGGAAACGAGGAGGACGAACCTGATTACCAGGAAGTAATGATGCAGGTTTTGTTTACTTTACTTGTCCATAAGGTAGCTGAGTTGAATCATATTTACAGTGTCCCACGACAGAACGTGCTGTGAATCAACGACAGACCCATTCATTTGGCAGTGCTGTTCAGAGACGTGCAGTGCGGTACATGGAGCAGTACCGGTACAGCATTTCCTGATCGCTGGATTCGACGGGGAATTGCTATTCCATGGTTTGCAGGGTCACCTGACATGCATTCCCTTGATTATTTCCTATGGCGATATCGAAAGTCTCCCCACTTTGTAGAGAGATGGAACTAGTTGCATAATTGTAGCTGTGAATACACAAACGAAGGTAGTTGGCAGAACTGTAGCTGCCTGTGATATTCGTCAGGGTTCGTCAGAATTTTTTTGCCTATGTCATGCTTGCATTGATGAAGATGGCCGTCAGTTTCAGTACATTTTGAAAGATATGTTACAAATGGTACGTTCATTATGTCGATGACGGTGTTTACAGTTAACTAATGTAAATAAAAAAGTAGAGAGTAATATGATATCATGCCAATTATCTCCTTAAGCTGGCTTTTGTGACCCTAGGTTCCCTACCTCAAATTGTTCGGTGGAGCATCCTCTAGGCTCTGTTGAATTTTTTGCACGCTCTTACAGAAACACCCTGTACACGTAGGTTGCCTACCCTCACCTTAATCTAAGCTCGCAGCAACACAATGACGTCAGTTTCTGGGTGACAGACCTGTTCCCAAACAGTCATGCAAGCCCATTTATCCTGGTTACATACCATATCCCGGCACCAACAGTGTTCAACTGCGACTAGCTATATAATCGTTATTTCCAGAAAAATACTTAGTATTCCTACAATCTAAACATATTGATGCAATGGGGAGGAGAATATAAATTGGGAAGTGGAGGCTCATGAGAGCGAAGAAACACTTTTTAGTGACATGTAATACTAGTAAACTCTACAGTATACAATTTGATGTTGAAGAGTTGTTAAATTTTTTTGCTTTCAGCACATTCATTTGTCTCGTTTTTAACCACTAGCTTGCTATTCTCCCAGCAGTCACCCTTCAGTGGCATGTGGCATGTCAATGAGTGCATAAAGCCCATCGACCTTCTGCTACCCAGCATTTGTATTGGTCACAGCTGTGGTCGGAGAAGGCTTGGGGCAGGGAGGGAGCGCCGGCCATTTCGCAGTTGTGATTGGTCGCAATCTTTTCCTCGTATACGCAGTTGCCTTCTATTTACATACAATATTTTAAACCTCAGCCTACTCTTCATCATTACTAAATTGTCATCTGA
Organism: Schistocerca piceifrons; assembly: GCF_021461385.2. Lineage (NCBI taxonomy): Eukaryota > Metazoa > Arthropoda > Insecta > Orthoptera > Acrididae > Schistocerca > Schistocerca piceifrons. The sequence goes on from NC_060142.1 coordinate 372,326,564, forward strand.
GTTATATATGCTCCTAGGTACGCCCTACAATCCAATACCTCACTCGGAACTGCCTGACCATGATGTTTCTCTAAACTTATATCTACCCGTATCTCCTGGACTTTCCCAGGTATACCTCTTTCTATTGTGGTTCTTGAACAGAATTTTCGCTACTGCTAACTGATATTTGTTGCAGAACGTAACTAGCTTTTCTCCCCTCTCGCGTGTGGTACGAAATCCATATTCTGCTGTAACCCTTTCTTCTACTCTCTCCCCAACAGCGCACTTCATTCACCCATGAATATTAGATTTGCCTATCCCTTACGTACTGAATTACCCGTTCAGTCCCCTCACATACCTCCTCTATCTCTTCAATCTCTGCTGGAGACGTCGGCACGTGTATCTGAAAGATTTGTTGTCGGTGGTAGTCTGCTGTCGATTCTGATGAAAAGAACCCTATCACTGAATTGTTCACCGTACCTCATTCTTTTCCCTATCTTCCAATTCATGGCGAATCATACTCTGGTTAAACCATTTTCTACAACTGCTCATATCACCCCAAACTATTATGACCAGGAATTCTTGTCTTCCCTACATTTCACTTCACTGACGCCTACTATATCTAGACTTAGCCTTATCACTTCCCCTTTCAGATTTTCTATCTTCCCTGTCACATTCAGGATTCTGATATTCCGCCCCCCGAGTCGAAGAACGTTATTATTTCGTTGATTATTCTATTTGTTCCTTATGGTCTCCTCCCCTTTCGCAGTTACTCCCGGAGATCCGAATGGGAGACTAGTCCTGAACTTCTGGCCAAATGAGAGATCATTCACGACACTTTTACAATTACAGACCACATGTCGTATTGATTCACATTATATGTCTTTAGTGCAGTGCTTTCTGTTGCCTTCTACAACCTTGTGCCGTTGATCATGGCTGAGACTTCGCCTTTACGACATTTTTCCACCCCAAGGACAAGAAAGTGCCCTGAAACTCTGTCCACTCCTCCACCCACTTTCATAATCCCATTGGGAGAAAGAGGGTTTATTTCAAGTGCTGAAAGTCGTGTGCCGCATGTGCTGATGATTTTTATTCAAATTTGAAGCGGTAGTGGAATACGAACCCAGGATGATTTGATTACTAAACGAAGATGCTACCCCTACACTGCAGATAATTTCCTTGGTCCTTACGCATATTGTATATTACCCCCTTACTGCTAACTTTCCTAGAATTTCGAACGTATTGCATCATTTTCCATTCTCGAACGCTTTTTACAAATCGACAAACCGTACGAATGTGCCTTGAATTTTCTTCTGCCTTGGTTCTCTTACCAACCGCAATGGCAGAACTCTCGTGCCTTTACTTTTCCTTAACCCAAACACATCTTCACGCAACAGATCCTCTGTTTTATTATATATATTATTATTGTTGGATATTTGTATGTATGACCTGTTAAGCTGCCTGTGCGATAATTGTCTCACTTGTCGGCTTTTGCTATCTTCGGAATTGTGTAGACGTAGTTTTTCTGAAAGTCTGATAGTATATCGACAGTCTCATACAGTCTACACATCAACGTGAGCGGTAGTTTTGTTTCCTCTTCCTCAATGATTATAAAAATTTCTCTGGAATGTTATGTATCCCATCGACCCTAATTCACCTTAAGTCGGCCAAAGCTCTTTTAGACTCACATTCTAGTACAAGATGCCCTGCCTGTTCCCTGTCGTCTCTTTTTTCTTCTTCCATTACGCCATCGGACAAGACCTCCCACTAACGTAGCCTTTGAAGTTGCTATTCCCACATATTTGCTCTCTTCTCTGCATTAAAAAATGTAGTTCCCATTGTACTCTGAATCTTACCTCCCTTGCTTTTAGATTCACAAAGGGTCGTTTTGAGTTTTCTGCGTTCTTCCAACAGTCATTTCTTTTTCAAGTTCATCACGTTTTGCATGCATTTCGCCTTACCTTCCGTACACTTCCTTCTTACTTCATTGCCAAGAGATGTTTCTGTATATTCTTTCGTCAGTTAACTGAAGTGTTTTTTTTCTTTTACCTATTATTTCTTCGCTGTTATCTCCTTCTGCCCCTTTTTTTGTTTCCATTTTCTGTGACTGTCCTTTCTAGAGTGATTCATTTCCCTTCAACGGTACTGTCTAGTGAGCTATTCATTGTCGCAGTATTTATTGCCTCAGGAACATCATGTGTATCTCTTCATTCCTTTATGTTTACGTATACCACTTCCTTGCTTATTGATTCTTCCTGACTAGTCTCTTAAACTTCAGCCTACTCCGCACATTCAAAAATTGGCTCTGAGCAGTATGGGACTTAACAGCTGAGGTCGTCAGTCCCCTAGACTTAGAACTACTTAAACCTACCAAACCTAACGACACCACACACATCCATGCCCGTGGCAGGATTCGAATCTGCGACCGTAGCAGCACCACGGTACCAGACTGCAGCTCCTAGAACCGCTCGACCTCAATTCGTGATCTGAGTCCATATCGGCTCCTGGGTTTGCCTTACAGTCCAATATCTCATTTCGGAATCTCTGCCTCAATATGATTTCATCTAATTGGAATTTTCCTGCATCTCCCAGCCTTTTCCTAGTATACCTTGTCCTCTTGCCTTTCTTGAGCAGAATACCCACTAAAAGTCGCTACAATTTACTGCAGAACTCATTTAGTCTCTCACCTCTCTCGTTTCTACTACCAAGCACATATTCTCCTTTCATCCTTTCTTCTACTCCACCTCTACAGCCCCCGTCACTGTTACATTTTCGACTCTACTTACGTACTGAATTACGCGTTCAGTATTCTCATATACTTTCCCTTTCTCTTCCTGCTCTGGTTGCGACGTCGGAATGTACACCTCAACAAAATTTTTTGCTGGTTTGCTGTCGGTTGTGATGAGAGCAAGCTTGACACTCACTGTTAACAGTAACTCACTCTCTGTTCTGTCTTCATATTCATAATGAATCCTACTCCTGTTATGCAGCTCACTCTCTGCAGTACCACAGTATTCATAATGAGTTCTACTCCCTTTACACTTTTCCTGCTGCTTTCTATATTATCTTATACTCTTCTGAACACAAACCCTTGTCTTCTTTCTATTTCCATTCACTAACCGTAACTATACATATACTGAGCCTTAGCATTTACGTTTTAAGATTTTCTAGTTTCCCTGTTATGTTGAAACCTCCGACATGCAACACTTCGACACGAAGGACGTTATCCTTTCGTTGATTATTCAATCTTTAGCTTATGTTCACCTCCCCTTGCCAGTCCCCTCTCGGAGATCCTATTGGGGTACTACTCCACAATCTGTAACCAGTGAAGGGATGGACCAAAGTGATGCCTTTTCATTTACAGACCACATGTCCTATGGACACATACTGTGTGTGTTTCCATCTGCATACTCCTGCCATTGACTGTTGCTGATTCTTCCACCTTTTAGTTAGTTTCCCACACCAAGGGCAACAGAGTGCCCTGAACCTCTGTCGCTGCCCTGTCCTCTTTGATGGGTCCGTTGGCAGAAACAAGATGACTTATTAAGCCGGAAGCCATCGGCCGCCGATGCTGCTGATTTTTGTTCAAAGTTTAAGCAGTAGCGATGTTAGAACCTGAGATCCAGGAGGTTTTGGTTAGTAGGAAGAAACGCTGTCAGTAGACCACAGGTTTTCTAGGGAAGTTTTATATCATACAAATTCTGCTGGAGAGTGAAAATTCCTTCTTTAAACAATTCCTCAGGCTATGGTTAAGCCATGATTCGCAATATCCTTACTCCCAGGTGTGCTGGATCTTCAAGTTGCGCCGGAGAACCTTGAAGTTCGTAATGTGGGAGACTACGTACTGGCGGAAGTAAAGCTGTGAGGACAGCCCATGGGTCGTACTCGGGTAGTTCTCGGCTGGTAGAGCAGTTTTCCATGAATGGCAAAGGCCCCAGTTTCTAGTACCAGTCACGCATGTAGTTTTATCGGTCGGGAAGTTTCATAACAAAATATGTTTCTACTATGCGGTGTTTCGTAAGACTTTGCAAAAATCTACCACGACATAAAGAATGCTCCAACGAAAATTTTGAGGTGGGGGACCTGGGGTTCGAGAAGAGAGCTTAAGGAGACATGGAAGTAAAGTTTTCTACCGCTCTGTCCAGCAGTACTGTTTTCCAGTGTATTTACAGATAACATGCATACAAATTTACACGTATTGTGCTGTTTATTGATTTGTTCATTTTTCTTTTGCCACCGTTGGATACGCAGCTGCAGCAGCAAGTCGTATACTCCTAGCTCACTCATTTGTCACATAGTTTAATTCTTAATTTCTTTGCGTGTTTTTGGTACTTCCATTGCTTAATTCATAAATTTCGGGCGTATTATAGTATTTGAGAGTTGTAGCATCGGGTTTTAGTACCTGAATAGTGTAAATTCGCGTAGTCTTCTGTCTTCTGTTTTTGTTTTGAACGGCCAGTGTCGGTTGGTCACAGTCAGTGTACTCCCTGCCGCCGTTGGATAAGCAACTGCAGCAGCAAGTCGTATACTCCTAGCTCACTCATTTGTTACATAGCTTAATTCTAAATTTCTTTGCGTGATTTTGGTACTTGCATTGTTTAATTCTTAAATTTCGGGCGTATTACAGTATTTGAAAGTTGTAGCATCGCGTTTTAGTACCTGAATAGTGTAAAATCGCGTAGTCTCCTTCCGCCGCCGAGCAGCGTGTCAGCAGTGCGCAAGTAGCAGCATTACTGCATTTACTAGGCAATCTTGTATTTTAATAACCGTTTAAATTTTGTGTCGATTTGTTTGCGCTCTCTGTAGATTAGTTCAGACGTTCTTTGCACAACAGTTTTTAGCATGGATAGGGACTGCAACTGCTGTGTTCGGATGCAGGCTGAGTTGGCATCCCTTCGCTCCCAGCTTCAGGCAGTGTTGGCTTCGGTCACACAGCTTGAGCCTGTTGCCAATGGGCATCACTGTGGGGGTCCGGATGGGGGTTTGTCGGGGACGGCCAGCTCGTCCCACGCATCCCCCAATCGAACTACGACTGTGGTTGCCCGGGATACTGCCCGCATTGAGGCTGATCCCTCACCTGTGGTAGAGTGGGAGGTCGTCTCAAGGTGTGGCAGGGGGCGAGAGACATTCCGGAGGGCTGAACGAAAGGCCTCTCCAGTTTGTCTGACGAACTGGTTTCAGGCTCTGTCTCAGGCTGATACTGATCTTCGGCCTGACATGGCTGCTTGTCCTGTTCCAGAGGTTGCCCCTCAGTCTGCAAGATCCGGGCGGTCACAGAGGGTGGGCTTACTGGTAGTTGGGAGCTCCAGCGTCAGGCGCGTAATGGGCCCCCTTAGGGATATGGCAGCAAGAAAGGGGAGGAAAACCAATGTGCACTCCGTGTGCATACCGGGGGGAGTCATTCCAGATGTGGAAAGGGTCCTTCCGGATGCCATGAAGGGTACAGTGTGCACCAATCTGCAGGTGGTCGCTCATGTCGGCACCAATGATGTGTGTCGCTATGGCTCGGAGGAAATCCTCTCTGACTTCCGGCGGCTATATGATTTGGTGAAGACTGCCAGTCTCGCTAGCGGGATGAAAGCAGAGCTCACCATCTGCAGCATCGTCGACAAGACTGACTGCAGACCTTTGGTACAGAGCCGAGTGGAGGGTCTGAATCAGAGGCTGAGACGATTCTGCGACCGTGTGGGCTGCAGATTCCTCGACTTGCGCCATAGGGTGGTGGGGTTTCGGGTTCCGCTGGATAGGTCAGGAGTCCACTACACGCAACAAGCGGCTACACGGGTAGCAGGGGTTGTGTGGCGTGGGCTGGGCGGTTTTTTAGGTTAGATGGCCTTGGGCAAGTACAGAAAGGGCAACAGCCTCAACTGGTGCGGGGCAAAGTCAGGACCAAGCAGCAATCGGTATTGTAATTGTAAACTGTCGAAGCTGCGTTGGTAAAGTACCGGAACTTCAAGCGCTGATAGAAAGCACCGAAGCTGAAATCGTTATAGGTACAGAAAGCTAACTGAAGCCAGAGATAAATTCTGCCGAATTTTTTACAAAGTTACAGACGGTGTTTAGAAAGGATAGATTGCATGCAACCGGTGGTGGAGTGTTCGTCGCTGTTAGTAGTAGTTTATCCTGTAGTGAAGTAGAAGTGGATAGTTCCTGTGAATTATTATGGGTGGAGGTTACACTCAACAACCGAGCTAGGTTAATAATTGGCTCCTTTTACCGACCTCCCGACTCAGCAGCATTAGTGGCAGAACAACTGAGAGAAAATTTGGAATACATTTCACGCAAATTTTCTCAGCATGTTATAGTCTTAGGTGGAGATTTCAATTTACCAGATATAGACTGGGACACTCAGATGTTTAGGACGGGTGGTAGGGACAGAGCATCGAGTGACGTTATACTGAGTGCACTATCCGAGAATTACCTCGAGCAATTAAACAGAGAACCGACTCGTGGAGATAACATCTTGGACCTACTGATAACAAACAGACCCGAAATTTTCGACTCTGTATGTGCAGAACAGGGAATCAATGATCATAAGGCCGTTGCAGCATCCCTGAATATGGAAGTTAATAGGAATATAAAAAAAAGGGAGGAAGGTTTATCTGTTTAGCAAGAGTAATAGAAGGCAGATTTCAGACTACCTAACAGATCAAAACGAAAATTTCTGTTCCGACACTGACAATGTTGAATGTTTATGGAAAAATTTCAAGGCAATCGTAAAATGCGTTTTAGAAAGGTACGTGCCGAGTAAAACTGTGAGGGACGGGAAAAACCCACCGTGGTACAACAACAAAGTTAGGAAACTACTGCGAAAGCAAAGAGAGCTTCACTCCAAGTTTAAACGCACCCAAAACCTCTCAGACAAACAGAAGCTAAACGATGTCAAAGTTAGCGTAAGGAGGGCTATGCGTGAAGCGTTCAGTGAATTCGAAAGTGAAATTCTATGTACCGACTTGACAAAAAATCCTAGGAAGTTCTGGTCTTACGTTAAATCAGTAAGTGGCTCGAAACAGCATATCCAGACACTCCGGGATGATGATGGCATTGAAACAGAGGATGACACGCGTAAAGCTGAAATACTAAACACCTTTTTCCAAAGCTGTTTCACAGAGGAAGACCGCACTGCAGTTCCTTCTCTAAATACTCGCACAACCGAAAGAATGGCTGACACCGAAATAAGTGTCCAAGGAATAGAAAAGCAACTGGAATCACTCAACAGAGGAAAGTCCACTGGACCTGACTGGATACCAATTCTATTCTACACAGAGTACGCGAAAGAACTTGCCCCCCTTCTAACAGCCGTGTACCGCAAGTCTCTAGAGGAACGGAAGGTTCCAAATTATTGGAAAAGAGCACAGGTAGTCCCAGTCTTCAAGAAGGGTCGTCGAGCAGATGCGCAAAACTATAGACCTATATCTCTGACGTCGATCTGTTGTAGAATTTTTGAACATGTTTTTTGCTCAAGTGTCATGTCGTTTTTGGAAACCCAGAATCTACTATGTAGGAATCAACATGGATTCCGGAAACAGCGATCGTGTGAGACCCAACTCGCTTTATTTGTTCATGAGACCCAGAAAATATTAGATACAGGCTCCCAGGTGGATGCTATTTTTCTTGACTTCCGGAAAGCGTTCGATACAGTTCCGCACTGTCGCCTGATAAACAAAGTAAGAGCCTACGGAATATGAGACCAGCTGTGTGGCTGGCTTGAAGAGTTTTTAGCAAACAGAACAAAGCATGTTGTTAGCAATGTAGAGACGTCTACAGACGTTAAAGTAACCTCTGGCGTGCCACAGGGGAGTGCTTTTCACAATATATATAAATGACCTAGTAGATAGTGTCGGAAGTTCCATGCGGCTTTTCACGGATGATGCTGTAGTATACAGAGAAGTTGCAGCATTAGAAAAATGTAGCGAAATGCAGGAAGATCTGCAGCGGATATGCACTTGGTGCCGGGAGTGGCAACTGACCCTTAACATAGACAAATGTAATGTATTGCGAATACATAGAAAGAAGGATCCTTTATTGTATGATTATATGATAGCGGAACAAACACTGGTAGCAGTTACTTCTGTAAAATACCTGGGAGTATGCGTGCGGAACGATTTGAAGTGGAATGGTCATATAAAATTAATTGTTGGTAAGGCGGGTACCAGGTTGAGGTTCATTGGGAGAGTCCTTAGAAAATGTAGTCCATCAACAAAGGAGATGTCTTACAAATCACTCGTTCGACCTATGCTTCAGTATTGCTCATCAGTGTGGGATCCGTACCAGATCAGGTTGACGAAGGAGATAGAGAAGATCCAAAGAAGAGCGGCGCGTTTCATCACAGGGTTATTAGGTAACCGGGATACCGTTACGGAGATGTTTAACAAACTCAAGTGGCAGACTCTGCAAGAGAGGCGCTCTGCATCGCGGTGTAGCTTGCTCGCCAGGTTTCGAGAGGGTGCGTTTCTGGATGATGTATCGAATATATTGCTTCCCCCTACTTATACGTCCCGAGGAGATCACGAATGTAAAATTAGAGAGATTAGAGCGCGCACGGAGGCTTTCAGACAGTCGTTCTTCCCGCAAACCATACGCGACTGGAACAGGAAAGGGAGGTAATGACAGTGGCACGTAAAGTGCCCTCCGCCTCACACCGTTGGGTGGCTTCAGGAGTATAAATGTAGATGTAGATGTAGAAAGAGGACGAGCCTGGTTACCATGGAGTCATGATGCAGGATTTGTTTACTTGTCCATAAGGTGGCTCTGTTGTATCATTGTATCGTATTTACATTGTCCCATGAGAGAACGTGCTATGAATCGACAGACCCATTCATTAGTCAGTGCTATTCAGAGACATACTGTACAATACATGAGGCAGTACCAGCACAGTATTTCCTGGTCCTGGGATTGGTAGGGGGGGGGGGATTGCTATTCCATGGCTTGTGAGGTCACCTGACCTCAATCCCCTTGATTATTTTTATGAGGAAATCTAAAGGCACTTGTGTATGAGAGCCCATTTAATACAGAGATGGAATTAGTGGCCAGAATTGTAGCTGCATGTGATATTTTTCAAGGTGCATCTGAATTTGTTCGCCGATGACATGCATACAGTGAGGCTGATAGTCGTCACTTTCAGTACATTTTGTAAGATGTATTACAAATGGTACATTTATTGTGTCAGTGATGGTATTTGCAGTTATCTAATGTAAATAAAAATGTAGGCAGTAATATGATGTCTTGCCTATTATCTCCTTATCTGCGACCCTAGGTTCCCTACCTCAAATTTTTCCGTGGAGCGTCATCTATGTCCTCTTGAATTTCAGAACGCTCACGGAAACACCTTGTATTCAGTGGTTGCCAACCAACACCTTGATCTAGGCTAGTACCATCACATAGCAGTTAATTTCTGGGTGACAGCCCTGTTCTCAAGCCGTCATTCAAGCCAACAATTGCCATGGTTTCGTGGTACTTCCTGGTACCAACAGCGTTGAACTGTGTCATGCTGTCGAACCGTTATTTCCAGAAAAATACGTATTATTTCTATAACCTAAACACATTGATACCATGGGAAGCATTTGTTATGGTCAAATTTGATATTTCACTACTTGAAGAACATGAAATTTAAGTTAAAAAAAAGAATATAAATAGGGAAATTTAGAACCTTGTGAGTGCAGTAACACTTTTATGAAACACAGTATACTAGTAAAGATCATGATCCACATTACATACACTCTACAGTATACGGAACAGCTGACACTGTCAATAATTTTCATGTTGAAGTGTTAAATTTTTCTTCGCTTTAAACACTTTTATTTTTCTCCTTTTTAACCACCAACTCGCTATTCTCCCAGCAGCCATCCTTCAGTGGCATGTGGCATGTCTATGCGTGCATAAAGCCCATCGACCTTCTGCTACCCAGCAGTTGGTGTGGTCGGAGTTGCTGGTGGGAGAATGCATGGGGGAGGGAGGGAGCGTCGGCCGTTCCGCGGTTGTGATTGGCCGCACTCTTTTCCTCGTCCACGCAGGCGGCCTTGACCGCCAGACGAGGTAGCTGGAGAACATGTTTTGGAACCCGCGAGAGTCGCGACCTTCTGCTGCACGTGAAGTTAACACTCGTGCCATGTGCTCCTTCCGGGAAGTCGCACGTGAATTCGCTCGTGCTGACAACGCTCTGTTTGCTGTCCAGACGCTCGGCCAATAGGGTCTCGCGGAGAAGAGTTTCCTCTAGATTCGAGGCGTTAGTGATCCCAGAGTTTCTGAATTGGACGTCCTGCAATATACTGGGTGAACCAGAACCCCAACGACAAACTTTCACAGTGTGGTAGTATGTACCGAAACAATGAAAAAATCTAGTAAGCATAGCTTCTAAAATTCATATCGTAACAGCGATGAGTATTTGTTGTTCTTCGATAGAGTGAGACACATCTCTTCTACTGAAACTTCTTTGTTCTCCATGTTATGAGGGGTGGTAGGACGGACCAAATCAAGGAATAAATCTCCAGTTAACAACGACGTCAAAATGCACAACTTTAAAGCTATAAGCACTGGGTCGTCCTCGCTATTCTGAAACGCATCTCTTCCACTTAACAAAGATATTCATTACAGAACTCATTCTACTGGAGACTTTTTTCTTGTTTTGATCCATATTATCTCCCCTCAAAATGTGGAAAGCAAAGTTTTCTCTGTAGAAGAGATGTAGCTCCCAGTATCGAAGATAAAGAAGAGCTCATAGTTGTTAAGGTATGCCCAGGCCGGTTTTCCTTGTGTTTGTCGGTTCTGTCACCTCTAAATGTTTGTCGGTGGATTTCTCAGGCCCCCTGTGTATTTGACTGTGTTCGTTCATACTGTACCTCAAAATGGACCTCACAAATACTGGTTAGCCGCTGAGAATGTACTAGCTAGGTATGGTGTAGGAAATGTGTGAGATGTAGACGACACTTCACTAAACATACATCGAACAAGTATGACTGATATTTTTCAATAATTTTTATAGAATGATATGTTACCGATTAATAGCTGTTCAAAATTTTACCTCCAACTGCGTCCAAACCTTTGTTTTATGTATTTGGCCAATTGTTGCTTAATTGCTTTCCTGATGTTTCTTCAATCTACATTGCCAAAGTTCCTTCGTCAACGAGGAGGGTGAACACGACACTCATTGTTGTGAAATCATCATCGATTTTAGTTCCCAAAATGCACCACCGCACTGTGAAATAATTGGAGGGAAACACAAAACGCTAAATTATCTCATTTCCCTCCCCAGTTTTATTAACTACTTTTCCGTTTCAGTGTAGTTCGTTATCTGTTTCCCACACTGCTCGCAAGCAGCGCAGCATGCTTTAATGTGTGTAAGGTGTTGCACAATCAAGCTTAAGAGCCCCTTTCGTTGTGAGTACAACCCGAAGTCATACGTGGATCAATGCGAATACGTCTCATCATGGTATTGCATCTTATCCCTGCTTCTCACTCTCCATACCTCTCTCCAGAGAGTTGATTAGGAAAACTAGTAGTCCTTATAGAATGACGTTAATATTTTAAACTCATAATTCTTGGGTAAATGTTTAAGTTTTTCTGACCTCCACCTTATCTACCTCTTTATTCTGTTATTAGCAGACCGATAGCTAAATGGTTGTATGTAAAAACGGCTGATTTCCAGTTTCCATGACCATCATGACCCTGAAGTAATTGACGATGTCTCAGTGACATCCATAATGAAAGAGTGCGTATAAGTATCTCTTGTTAGTGTGGTTCAACCTACAGAACCACAATAGCAACACTCAGTAAGTACCGGTACGATTGGCCCTATCTTTTCAGTATTCGTGTGCTGCGCATTCTCATACATTTCTTTCCAAGACATTTAGCAACTTCTTTATGAAAAGAAGCCCATCTCTCGATCCACTGTGATGATTATGCTACCAGGATCTTTTAATCTCAGGACCGTCCCAGACACCAACGCTGCCACCATTAACCAAAACCCTGAAACAGACCTTACTGATGCTGCAGTAGTATATATTGAGTAAATACTGTTAGAAAACCATGTTTTGTGCTATTAACACACTCTCTCTGCTATGCATGTCACATATTCTTAACTGGGCTGGGATGAAACTCTTCAATATTTACTTTAAATTTAAATCGAGGTAATTTAAGAGATAACTTGAAAGGGCGCAAATTATTTCTTCATACTCCAAACACGGGTCATATAAGGTGCAGAGCTAAAGCAGAGTTCAGATAATGCCCATTAAACGTTAGTGTAGAAAAATATATTCTACACTTTTACCACTCGATTTTTGATTTCAGCTCATTTTCTGATGCTTTTCTGTCAATTTAGCAGTGTTTATCTGCCGAGATTTCGAATTTTGCGATATATCTCCCAAAATACAGAAGAACAGTAAAACTTGATGATGTTACTATAATTAGTAACATGGCCTTCGAGCTCAAGACTCTGATCGAAGTAGCACACCGACCATTCATCCCTGTAAAACGCACTGTTCCAACCTTTTTTGGAGCAATAAAAAAAGAGAGGCTCCTGCCAATACTTCACGAAGCTTTTTTTCTAGCATGAATTTTCAAGCAATATGTAACCTGTCAGCTTAAATGATCCACTGATCAGACATTTCTTACAAAATCTTACCATTTTAAAACTTCGTGGAGGATTTGCGTGTGCCGCTCTTTTAGTTCTGCAAACGAACTGAAACACAGAGTACAAGAAACAATTATCGCCGGCGTGGTAAGTGCTCTCAGAATATAGAGTGCGAAATCGGAAAATATATTTTCGAATTTCTCTAAAGATCACAGATAAAACATGATGTTAAACGCTCTTTAAAACCGCTGCAACAGTTGAAGTTTATTGAGAATTGTGTTTATCTCAGCTGTTGCCACTAATTACTTTCAATGAACTCTGTAAGTTAATTATTCGAAGTAATTTACTTCTCGTTTATGAAATTGGCGTATGACATATTTTCAAACTATATTCCACGCAAAGGCACCTCTACGAACAGTCTGTGTTCCTGAAAAAAGAGAATTTTACCACTTTTTAGTGCCGTTGAACACGATAACCTTACCAGTCGTTCCCAGCTGTTTTCTCCTTCTTGATACACGTCTCGAAATTATTGTACTTACTGAGACGTGTGGTCAAAATTTCTAGCTTTTACATGCATGCTGTGTATCACTTTTCACTGTACTACGCAAAACAGTCGCGCCTTCACAGTACGCTGCCAGCCACAGTACGATATTTTCCGTTGCCGATGAACAATGAGGATGCTTTTTACGCTTTCGCACGCGCTCTTAGACCTATGAAATTTAGATCGTGATACGTTCAAGGCGGAGCTGATGAAGTAGCTGTTTAGCGACCTTCAATGCAAGACTAACTAACATTCAAGACTAATGGTTGTTTTGCTTCTCAAAGTTTATCGCGCATTGTATCTTATGAAGACCGGACGGGTAAGTCCACAGAGGATATTTTCGTCCGCAGCTCGTGGTCGTGCGGTAGAGTTCTCGCTTCCCGCGCCCGGTTTCCCGGGTTCGATTCCCGGTGGGGTCAGGGATTTTCTCTGCCTCGTGATGACTGGGTGTTGTGTGATGTCCTTACGTTAGTTAGGTTTAAGTAGTTCTAAGTTCTAGGGGACTGATGACCATAGCTGTTAAGTCCCATAGTGCTCAGAGAGCCATTTGAACCAAGGAGATTTTCAAACTAAAAAAAAAAAAGAAAACAAAAATAGGAATACAGTCATCATGACCCTGACCGACATTTTTCTGTCTTGTAAACCACTTTTGACCTTCTATAAACTTATGTCCAGTGAATCTCAGACGGTAGGAAGGCCTGGCACAGAGTACGTCGGATAATGTTCAAAAAAATCTGATTTTATATTTAACATCTGTTCTAGACTATGGGGTGTTACCACATATGATACAACGTAATACAACACAGATTACTTCTTTTGTTCACAGTTGTTCTGTTGTGCTGCTTATACTCCGTAAGTTTTTTGAGTGTGTTGCACTTTAATTACAATTACGGTTAAAGTTAGCGTTTTTTTTATTTCTTATTTTTTAATGTTAGAGCATGTACTACTACTGTGGAGCACAAGAGTAATGGAAGCGTGAGTAACTATATAAGTTTCCTGGAGCGACTGTGTTTCCAATTATGGTCCGTGATCGTGGATCATTTTCAAATGCTAGAGCAAGTACAGCAGCTGCGTCGTGCAAGGGTGTGGGCCGCATGAGCACCTGCACTAACTTCCGCTTTATAAACTTTGTCAACCAGTAGTACTCGAGGCAGGGTGTCGAGTGACATGGTCGCGATGCTACTGCTAACCTAAGGGCGGTGGTTGAAATTTTGGGTTCCTACTTTGATGGGTGTTTCACCTTTCTCATTGGCAACACTTAGTTACATTTTAGAACCGGCACCAGCTCTCTAAATATGTTAAGCTTCCATATAATATGCCTACATTTAGTACATGCATCAAAGAAAGTTTTGCATAATACCGGGTCCCAGAACTACTGAAAATAGACGATGACTGTGGATATTGTATCACAGATACTGTCCCTTTGACAGTTCAGAGATGTCACTGAACGCGCCCAAAGAGGTAAAAAGGTCGTCCGACAGCCAATCAGTTCCAGTATTCCACCAGGACGGAGGTATAGCGCTTGTACTGTCTGTAGTTCAACCATGCCTAGACGGCAAATATCGCGGTTCGATTGCGTCCGCATTGTTACTTTGTGCCAGGAAGGGCTCTCAACAAGGGGAGTGTCCAGGCGTCTCGGAGTGAACCAAAGCGACGTTGTTCAAACATGAAGGACATACAGAGAAATAGGAATTGTTGATGACATGCCTCTCTCAGGCCGCCCAAGGGTTACTACTGAAGTGGATGACGGCTAACTACGGATTACGGCTCGGAGGAAACCTGACAGCAACGCCACCGTGTTGAATAATGCTTTTCGTCCAGCCACAGGACGTCGTGTTGCGACTCAAACTTTGCGCAATGGCTGCATGATGTGCAACTTCTATCCCGACGTCCATGGCGAGGTCCATCTTTGCAACCACGACAACATGCAGCGCTATACAGATGGGCCCAACAATATGCTGAATGGATCGCTCAGGATTAGCATCACGTTCTCTTCACCGATGAGTGTCGCATATGCCTTCAACCGGACTATCGCCGGAGACGTGACAGGAGGCAACCCGGTCAGGCTGAACGCCTTAGACACACTGTCAAGCGAGTGCAGCAAGTTGGTGGTTCCCTGCTGTTTTGGGGTGGCATTATGTGGGGCCTTTGTACGCCGCTGGTGGTCATGGAAGGCGCCGTAGCGGCTGTACGATACGTGAATGCCATCCTCTAACCGATAATGCAGCATACTGGCGAGGCATTCGTCTTCATGGACGACAATTGGAGCCCCCATCGTGCACATCTTGCGAATCACTTCCTTCAGGATAAAGACATCGCTCGACTAGAGTGGCCAATATGTTCTCCAGACATGAACCCTGTTGAACATGCCTGGGATAGATTGCAAAGGGCTCTTTATGGACGACGTGACCCACCAATCACTCTGAAGGATCTACACCGAATCGAGTGGGACTATCTGGACCAACAGTGCCTTGACGAACTTGTGGATAGTATGCCACGACAAATACAGGCATGCATCAATGCAAGAGGACATGCTACTGGGTATTAGGGGTACCGGTGTGTACAGCAATCTGGACCATCACCTCTGAAGGTCTCGCTGTATGGTGGTAAAACATGTAGTGTCGTTTTCATGAGTAATATAAAGGGCGGAAATGATGTTTATGTTGATCTGTATTCCAATATTCTGTACAGGTTCTGGAACTCTGGGAACCGAGGTGATGCAAAACCTTTTTTGATGAGCGTTTTTTGACAGGTTATGTTAATTTCATCAGCACCATTCCAGGCATTACTGCAATGGAGTGGTTCACAGCACTTTTGTACAAGTATGTGAATATATTTCAAAGTCATGGTAGTATATGAGAGACAGAGAGAAGAATCTGACGTTGTAATTTGCTCCACTGAATAACTTTTTATTGCGACAATGTTGTTTTGTGTTGGGAATAAAATTTTTATAGGAGATTATTTAAAATTATGAGGTTATTTACAATTTCTCTGATATTGTGGCTTTGCGTTATAGGGGACGGAAGCAACCACACGTAAAGCGACGAAAATACGAAAATAATATTTGTAGGTAGAATACTAAAATCACTACTCCCTGGTCTTGTATATATCACAGGTTACACATTTTATCCGCAGCGGTATGTTGAGATAACAATTAAAAAACTACAGTCTTTTCACCCAATGATTTCAAGGAATTGATGTATTTGCTTGCTTTCGGGGAGAACTGCTTGTTTACGCTGTTCAATAAGTGCTTTTATCTGCGTCCGTCGTTACTCCAGTTACTGGGAGCCGTGACTCCTGGTAAACGTGCGGATCTTCGAGGAAAGAGCAGCTCACCACGTGCGAAGCCCGCGTGCCGCTCGGGTCGAGGCGACCGCAGAGCCCGCCGCTGTAGTAACTGTGGCCGCCGCCTGCCTACGTAGCGACAGCGGCTGGCGGCCGCACGCGAAGGCTGGCCCCAGCGTGGCCTCTGATTGGTCGGCGCGTTTTCCTGGTGCCGCTGCCCGTGCCTCGGAAACGTGCCCCGCACGTGACGTTGCATCATGCTGATCCCGACCGCGGAAACGCACAGCAAAAAGTGAGCGGAACGCAGCATTGCCTTACATCGATATTGGCAGGGATTCATAGTTTCCTCCTTCGGCTTCAAGCAGTTATAAATTTTTGCAACTTTCGTTCCACGCAGGTAACAGTCATTCCTGAGGGCAACAGTCGACTCTAAAGGCAACGTAAAGTTATTACTTAAATTGAAGTTGGATGGCAGGAGGTGTGGGGGTGGGGGGAAGGAAACGAAAAGGAACTAACTAATGATATCAGCGAAATAGCGACTGTATGCGAAAGCAGTAGCGACGAGTGAAAATTTGTGTTGGACCGGAACTCGAACCCTGGATCTCCTGCTTACTATGCACATGCTTTAACAACTCCGCTACGTGGACACAAGGCACCTATACCTATGGGCAACGGAAGGGGGAGGGGGGCCGGGACTGACCGACCCCTAGCTCTCAGGGAAAGAAAAAGATATAGTGCATTCAGACGTTTTTCTTTAAAGAAAGCGACTTAAATATCACTATTACACTGGTTTCTACGAGGGTCATTCAATAATTAAAGAGATAAGTTGGTCTGGGTAAAAACTGATACTAGGGCAAGTTTGATACTTTTATGGCTTTAAGTTGGCATCACGGGGCTGAGCCCTGATAGTTTTTTACTTGCTGAAGGCGAGAAATTAGTGAATATATGTTGTAGAATGTCTAAAGTTTACGGTGCAGGTCGTAAGAATCGTGCAAATTTTTACAAGTAGGCAGAACCGGTCAAAAATGGTCGCAACTCAGTGATCGACGAACCCGTTCTCGCCGACCAGTTGCAGTTTCAACTCCCTCACTTCAAAGACGAATTGATGAAATTATTCTTGCCGATTGCAGTGTGACTGTGGAAACAGTTGATAAGGTTCAAGTTAGTACTGCTACAGTTCATAACATTATCTGTAACAAGCTGAAGTACTGCAAAACATGGGCAAGATGGGTCCCAAAGGAGTTGGTGCGGCTAAACAAGGAAACAAGATTGAGAGTGTGCACAGAGCTAAAGGAACGTTATGAAAGAGAAGGTGAGCACTTCTTCAACAAAGTTTTAACTTGTGATGAAACTTGGGTTCACTATTATGAGCCAGAATTAAAAAGAAAAAGCGTGGAGTGGAAGCTCACCATCTCACCTGCCAAGAAAAAATTCAAAACCGAAGCCTGAGCAGGAAACGTCATGTTGACAGTATTGTGGGATGCTTGAGGTCCAATTTTTCTGTGATTATCTTGAAGAGCAGCGTACAATGAACAGACAATACTACTCGGGTTGGCTTTTAAACAAGGTGAAGCCAGCCGTGAGAGAGAGACGTCGTGAATCTCAGAGGAGAAGTGTGATTCTCCAGCAAGACAACGCACGTCCTCGTATTGTTCAACTAACCGGTGAAACCATCGACAAAATTGGCTGAGAAGTGTTGCCACATCCCCTTACAGTCCTGATTTACCACCTAGTGTTTTTCATCTGTTTGGTGCACTGAAGAGGTTCCAGGACAACGAGGACGTGAAAAAGTTTGTGGGGAATTGGTTCAAACGTCAAGATAAAGAGTTCTTTGCACCCGGAATAAAAAATCTTGTGGCACGTTGGAACAAGTGCATTGATGGTCATGGGGATTATGTTGCAAAGTAGAAAAAGTATTGTTTTGTAAAAATAAAAGCTTTTTTCTCCACACCTATTTGTCTCTTTAATTGTTGAATGACCCTCCTAACATGTTTGGATCTGAACTTTTTTATGGCCACGTACAAATCGCCATTCGTGTACCAAAGCGTTAAAAATATACTACACACCCTACCCTAGTTCGCACCCCCCCCTCCCCCTACTTTGCAGGAAGAACGGTATAAGATTTCCTTGAAAACTATGCAAGACCTGTATTTATCCATTCCGACACGACTGCAACCTGTTTTGTATGCAAATGATAACATGCTGTGTTTGTCGTGTTTTCATATTCTTGTCTACCAGCTGGACGTTTCACTAAACCACTCACAGTTAATGCTGTCAGTGAAGTGAAATAAAATCATACCTAAATGTAATTGACAAAATAAAGATTTCCTTTCAGCGTTATGGCTGGTTTGCTCTAGTAGACCTTATGAAGAACTTCAAAGGGCGTAGGATTATGTAACGAAATGGGTACCATTTCCGAAATGATTAGTAGTAGTTTCGTACTGTTGGGGAGCCTGTAGTGCACATGCTGCATCCTTTGCTAGCAGTTATTTTTATTTGTTACACAGCGTTATTGAAGCTTCATTGTTTCATTTGAATTAGCTTAGGTTTCAAAGTTTCTATCAACAACGGCCCCATATATCTTTAACGTAAACTTTGTAATCCTTACAGAAGATGTGTATCGGAAGAAACAATGCCTTCCCTGATTTGTATTGCAACGCAGACTCTCAAAATGTTGAAACGTCAGCTCTCACAGTTTCTCCTTGCGATACACGACTTCTCCCATACACATTTGTAGAGCTCTTCTGTCTCGTTCTCGCACTACGTATACACACCTACAATAAAACGCGCTGCGCTTCTGAATCTCCTTTATCTCTACCTATAGGCCAATACCGCCAAAATATATTGAAGGATTTTATTGGCAACAGTGCTCTTCTGATAAATCTCTGTCGAGAATCTGTGCCGTCTTGCTTACATTTATGTGGACGGCCGACAGTAAATCAGTCCTGACATATATTCCTAGATTTTTGACGATTACCGCTGATTTTATCCAATGACTGTTCGCCGATGAAGCCAGACGATATACTGGCTTTTTCTTCATTCGTTCTTATTGAATTACATTTATATATGTTACATATCATGTGCCAGACTTTGTTCTAGTATATACTGAGCAGAAACATCGGAGAAGAAGCTCCTATCCTACTCTCTTCCTGCCTGAGTATCTTTTCGGGCTTTCGGTTCCCTATCAAGGAGATGAATCTCATTTTCCTTGGTCTTTTATACTCACATTACAGGAACTTTATGTTTCCTGTCTAGGTATTTCTCTTTTACAAGTTAGAACAGCACTGCACATGTGTACAACGAGTGAGTTAAATCATTGAAACAAAGATCAAGTAAGATGTAGTATAAACGCTGGATGTGAATCAGCAGAACCACGATTCCAATACAGATGAAAGAACCTTATCCAACTACTCTTTCCTTCGAAAAATCAGTGCAAGAGATAGTCAATTATTTCACCAGTCGACAGTTTTGAACGCCGTCTTTCACCGATAAGTTGATTTTCAGCCATAACCCGTAACAAGTAGCGCACTCGGAGAAAGCCATTGTAAATTTCAGGAAATTTGTGATCTGATGCTATTTATGCTGTTGTGAACAAAATTTTGTTGGAGAGATGCAGCCAAGGAAAGTCCATCGCAATTCACGTGTAGCATGCATACCTGAACAGCGCTAGGTAGAGCCACGCCGATGGCCGACGAAACATACTCATCGGTCAAAATATGCCAGCGGTATGTCCCTCACATAGGGAAAATATAAATTTTAGATCCAACCCTCATCCAGGTGAACCATCAGTATATATTTTAATGCGTATTACTTGTATATCATTTTCAGCACTGAAAATTATATTCGTTATAACATTAAGAGAGCAATAGATACTGGATATGAGCATTTACTAATCTGGAAGAATCATTGTAAATATTTCCAAGCCTTCTGTTTTCGTCTGAGTTATATTTTCTGCGTCGCTTGTTTAGTCTAATGTTAACTAAATAACTGCCTTATCCAAATTTCAGCATGCATAATGATATCCTTGCAACAAGTTATTTTTCCATATATTCGCATTGTTTCAGAGAAACTATGAACTATAGGTGTCTCTCATAAAGGACAGAATAACCAGACTTACTTCCACATAGTTCTTTTAAATGTGCTTTAACATTATTCGAATTTACTAAATATTCCCTTTTTGTGTTTAGCGTCCATTCTCTCTTCTTCCTGATGCAGTTTGACAGCTAGACAGTTCACTAACCTGGGATATGCTATGGAATATTTGTACTAGGATTTTTCATCATGCAACGACAGCAACTGACTTGCAGTGTTTAAGAACGCTGTTTTATTCTAGTGATTCATTTTCCCAGTAAAGAAATATGTAGCATCTGTCGATCGGAGGATTCAGTATTTGCTCACAGTTCTTGAAAGAAATTTCAGCAACGTATCGAATAAAGATATGCAAAGAAGACAAATTGCTTGCAATACGCTCAAATAGAACTGTTATATGAGACAGTGAATTCGGAGGAACGTGCTCAAACTATTGATCGTGAATGAAAGTTATGTGGCTCTTATGTTAATGGCTCATGATCTCACCATGAAATTGTGAATATGTTGTATCCTCTGCACACGCGTGTGGGTTCATGTGGCCCTTCTGGAATCTCTATATCTTACAAAACCTTGATTCACACATCACTTGCTGTCTGGAAAGAATCGCTGTGGCGGTAACAGTTGGGGGTGTAAAAAGATGCGTAATTCATCACGTGCAAGTACCCAGAACATATTTACACAGTATTTGAGAATGAGAGCGCTTACCGATTTGCAGTAAACTTTGCAGACAATTTCAAACCTTTACCAAACTTTATCTTGCTGATATCCCTCAGAAACCGACGAAAGGTAAAATATTTCGTCGCTTACTACAACTTCTGTAAAGTGAACCGGGATTACTACTACAGCTGCAACGGGACACTGAGCGGAATCAGCGGCAACGACTGGAAATGTGTAGTAGACCGATCTTCGAATCCACGATCTCCTGCTTACTGGAAAGGTACCCGGCACACAGCGTTATCGGAACTGCACGGACTACCTCGTCACGCCTCACGGCTGATCCACATTTCGAACGAGCGATACCTATCGGCAATCCCTGCCCACTGACTCCATGTTCGCTACTCTGAAATCCCCACAGGATATTTGACATGTTTTTGTATCCGCACTGAAGAAGGCGGATCCATTATCCAGCTAGGCGTATCAGTTATATTAATGTGTGGTATCTGTTCTTTCAGACATGTCCGAAGGAACAGACACCACGCATTCATATACCTATCTTCGCCTTTCATGCAGTAAAACTGTACCATCAACCTTAACGTTTTAATTGACTACAAATTCTATTCGCTACACATTTTTCAGACACTATCCGCATGAACCACTAAACTTCCCTGCAAAATTTGGTTGTACGTCATATAATTGAAGAGATACGACGTATTAACCTTGAGATGCGTGAACGTCCGCGGCTTTACGCATGAAGTTTTAATTTATTACCTCGTGACTACGTTAGTTGATACTTGTTTTGCAGACAGTATCCATATATGCCACAGAATGCAACTGGAAAATTATAGTATTCTACGACACTTTAACACTTTAGGAACATGAAAAATGGAGTGTCACGCATGACATTTTAATTTGTTACATCTTTATGACTGACTCTATTCGCAACAGATAGTATCCAGCACACACTACTGAATCTACCTGCAAAGATATGATTGTATGACTTCATTCACATGATAGGACGTCATAAGCCCTAAGTTGAATGAAAAACTAGGATTTCTTAAAACGGAGTGCCAGTTACCCAGATGAAACTCGTCCAGTGATTGATACTGAAAGAATTTAGCGGCTTTCAACAAAGTTTAAACATAGTTTCGAATCTTTCAGAACTTTTTTCGCTTACATACTTAGTGTAAAATAACACATTAACTCATTTCTAAAGCAACAGATGTTTGAATCTGTTTTGTACAAGGGAGTGGGATTCTTGAAGAAATCGTGCGTTTACTGTTTACTTACTAACTGAATAAGAGAACTGTGGATTTAAGAACCACCGCAATCCTATAGAGGTGGGAATGAAACTAGAACGACGTCGTAACATAACTCAAGTACACTTGGAGAAATTTCAGTCACATTGATTACGTACATGTATCATTATTTGAATGAAAATACTGAGGGAGCAAAATTCCATGCTTTCACGAGGGGTGCAGATATGAATGAGAAAGCGCGATGAAAAAAGTTTCAAAAATGAACTTTTGGTATTATATATTTTCTGTACTTAACTGGTGTAGAATATTTTTAAAAGTATGAAGTGCAATTTGTCTCTTGTTTATGCTGTTCATTGAGTCCTGCAGTTCGAGGGAATGAGCACTCCAACGAGCTAACAGATTTATTAATGTGCCTACGGACCTACGATAAACATACCTAAATACTAGAGATAAGGTTACCATCGTCTCTGGATTCGTATTGTGTAAAACAGCAGAGAATCAGACGCTTTCATTCAGACTTGGTACACATATTACTTACTCTCTGGAAAGAAATATTGTGAGAGTAAGAACCACCAGCCTTCCATTTGAGTGGAAATGTGGGTGATAACGAGATGACACACAGAGAATGGAGGAGGAGGAAACAAACAGAGATTGAGGGGTTGAGGAGATGAATAGAGAAGTGATGAGCGGGGGGAGTGGACAGAAAGAGGAGGAGGAGATGAATTAATAGAAGACTGGAATAAATAAACTCGGGCAATGGTAGGTTCCTTGGATAGCAATACAACAAAGCGAAACAGGTTATTTGCAAGTTAGACTGACACTGTATTCAATTATTGTTTTTTCTATACATACAGTAATAGGTGATTTATGTCTCCATCCATCGTAAATATTTAGAACCAAGCAAATTAATAAAGTATATTGCATCTCTTTTTACCTAATTTATCAAAACATATTGAAGTTTCTTCCAGGATAGATCAATGCCTCACATTTCATTCCGTATTCCATGTTCTTCTGAAGAGCTACTGGGTTTTAGTTTTGAAAACTGCGAGGTATATCTAGAACTGAAGGATTCTCGTTTCTGTATTATGGCACGCACGAGAATGTGAGATATATACTTAGGAAGGCAGTAATGTTGTTAATAGCCCGTAGTCCTAGCTCATTATTCAAGAAAGCATTAGAAATATATGCTGACATCAGCTGGGAAACGACCATTCTGTAAAGCACTTGCCTTCCGATAGCAGTAGCATCCACATTGGTTCGAAGCCTGTGCGAGGTTGCTGTACCAGAATGCTGGCCTCTGGCATACAAATTAGCATTTTGTAAAAGTGTGCAGCGGTCAACGTGGCCTGGCACACCGCTTAAAACACATTTATTAGCAAAACACTGCTGGAAAATATCCAGCGTTTTGGTACAGAATGTGTACTTGCCTTCTAATCCTAAGCAACATAGATTTCTGATGGAGTCCACAGTTTATCTGCGACAATTACTACTGTATTTCAATGTAGTTTACCTATTAGACAACAGTCTGGTGTGAGTTACAAAACGATACTGACGCATATTACTAACTGTACAACTTCCTGCAAGTGTCAAATGCATTAACAAGGAAGCAATATTGATCTCTTGGTGTCCACAGACATGCAAAAAGAAAAAGAGGTCACTTTTACCACTGCCTAACATCTCCCTTAAGATTTCCTTAGCCAGGCGTCTGAACGCAGCTGAACAGACGTTCTGTGTAATTGTACTAAAATTGTAGCTGAAGTTGGTGGGATCATAACGTTGTACCAGGAAAGCACCGCTGAAGCCTGTGTAACTGGTTGTGTACATAGTCACTAGATAAGATATAGCACGGGAAGAAAGTAGATTCTGAGGTGCCCTGCAGGAAATTTCGATGTCGGGCAAATCGGTTTTACTGACCGTTAAAGGTTAGAAACATCCGTCGCAGACGTTCTTGACATTGTATCTCGTATGTCGATAAATACTCGTTGAAGAGCAGTGTTAATAGTTTCAATGCATAGTTAACTACTTGATTTACAGTTCGTCAATAAGCTAATTATCTCGAAATTCTGTTTTCTTTTCGTTGTTACGTAAAGAATGAGGAAAATGCCCTAAGGCGTTCCCGCACTCTGCGAGCGCTGCAGGCTCGACAAAGTACTGAATAAGGAGAAAGGCGACCAGGTGAAACCTGTTTCCTCTCCTGTCAAGGTAACGGTAGCCTGCAATCATAGCTGCAAATAGTGTAAAAGTTTCTTCGCCTTCTGGCGGGAGAATATCTCTAGATTTCTCAGCTATACGGAAGTCATTTAGCTACTATGATATCTCAGATGACAGCCCTGAAGTAGTTTTTATCACGAGTTCACGTCAGAGATGAGTATCTTATCCCTCACAATATCACACAGTTGAAGACTGTATGTGTAACAACATGCATCACTTAAAATAATCGGTACGAATCTTTATAAAGATCTTGACGATAACTGAATGTATATGTACAATTTAGATTTCAACCATTATACACATAAAGTGTTCCGAAACAGTTGTCAGCTGAGAGGACTAAATGTGAAAGCCAAAATTTCTACAAAATTAGAGAAATACTACATCTATAATCATTTCGTAAAGAGGTGTTTCAAAATGACGCTTTTCATTTAGGTATCACAAGTTACGAAGTTACTTCTTTATACTTCGAGTGTTGGTTTGTGATTTTCTATTACCTTGTGCTTTTCTTCATTATGTGAAAATTCATAGGCATTAACATATTTTACTCTTCAGTCAACAATCTTATTTTTAAACGCTTAGAACGATACTTAACGTTCGGAGGGCACGCCCAAGTTTTTAGATGTATATACGTAAAGTAACAGTTTGGTGAAAAAGTCCAACTTTAAATCGTGTCATTGAAAAGGAAAGCGATAGTAGAAAGAAACTAAGAGCTGGACATCATTGAAAGAAAGTTGTTTTTCGTTGTGACGGAATTTTCTCACGAAATGCCCATCACCAACTTTCTCCTCCGAATGCGAAAATATTTTGTTGACACCAACCTACACAGGGAGGAACGATCACCACGATAACGTAAGGGAAATCAGAGCTCGTACGGAAAGATACAGGTTTTCACTTTTTCCGAGCGCTATAAGAGAATGGGATAATAGGGAATTGCGAAGGAGGTTCGATGAACCCTCTGCCAGGCACTTAAATGTGATTTGGAGAGTATCCATGTAGATGCAGATGTAAGGGGGAACTACTACGTTATAGCTGTTAAAATGAGAAAGAAGAAACGAAATCTGCTTCTGTAAGCCTTATTTCCTGTCTGTAAGAGGTATTGGCTGCTCGGTATAGAATGTTTAACAACTCCTATACAGGCTTCTACGGTTCTAGACAAGACTTCCTTTGAATACAAAAGAACTCTGAAGGTCGTTTCACATTCAAATCGTTCGCATCACACTGTACACACAAACTGAGAAGAGGGCGCCGTCGTCACTCCCTGACGTAATTATGATGTCACGTATCATTTTTGTCCGACAACAACTACGGCTTAGAGACAGGTGCATTCATAACTAGGAGGGCTGACTGTGGTGATCCATGGAAGCTCCGACTTCTTGACGTTGATGAGAAGCCAACAACGAGTACTGGGAAGATTTGTCGTTTCACGGGCTCCTGCAGACAAATGAGTCAGCGGTGATTACATCCACTGTGTGCTTACATTTGAAAGTGATTCTACCGTCGAACTTAATTTATAGAGAAAAAGTACAATTCGAGACAGGGTTTTCTCATCTAAATATTATGTACTTAGTCCCCTCTACAAACCATAACATCCTGTAACAGGAATTGTGAAACACTCTGTATAATGGTAAATTCACAAAAAAGCCAACAACACTATATAATTATATGAATATAAACAACATCGCTAATGTTATTATGAAATATGGCAACTGAAGTATCACTTACGATCTATAAATCAGCCGTTGTTAACCACGGTGACAATGTAATAACACACATGACTTTTTCATTAATGAACAATGAATCTTTTATGTTATAAAAGGAATATGTAGAGGTGGCAGAGGCTACAGAAAATTGTCGAATAACACTGTTATCAGCATTTTTAGTTCGTTCGATACACAATTGCAGAATATTTACAATTCATCGAATAAATTCAGTGAATTGCCTTTATTCATTTTTTGAGTGTATAAGGGTGCTCGTTTAGCGTCCCTGTGATGGGAATGCCATTGGAAATCCGCATTCTTCTCATTAAATGGATGATCAGGTATGTAATGTTCGTGACAGTGGTAGATTTCGTAACCGATTGAGTCCGAAGGCATTTATACAGGGTGATTCATAGGGAGTTTACAAACTGACATGCCACATCGGACATACAACAAGGATCAGCAATCACACATGACCCAGAACCGCAAAGGTCATCCGGGGCAACTAAATGGTGTTGTAGTTAATCAGTCACACGCTGCAAATCGACGCCCACTACGGGAGATGCTCAAAGTTTTTTTCAGATGCATCGACACACGCTCGAGACCGACGCTGCAATGGGTGGCACACCCTTTCAACGATTCCTGGTGCATCTAGAGGACATCCTGCTGCTGCAACAATCTTGTTTACTCGGTCCTCCAACGATGTAACAGGCCTTTCAGATTCCCTCACAGGAAAAAGTTGACTAGGCACAGATAGGGTGATCGTGGTGGCCATGCGACTGGCCCATTGCGACCAATCCAGAGGCCAGGAATATTGTCAGCTGATGTCTCCTCGCTTGTCTGCTGAAATGAGCGGGCCGCCCGTCGTGCTGAAATCGAATGCTGCTAGGAATAAGTATGGGTACGTCATTCAGTATGTCCGGCAGAACCTCTCGCGGGATACTAGGTAAGTGCGATCATGAAGTCGGTCAGGGAGAGTGTGCGGCCCAATTAAACGGTCTACGAGTACAACGGTGCCAGCCCAATCGTTAAGGGTGAATTTGCGTTGAGCAGCATGCGTACATGTAGCATGTGAGTTCACATCCGCTTCTGTAGGCAGGTTGTGAACGCAGCCTCATTGGTGAACAGCAAATTCGCTGTGTTGTTTCTGTCTGTGCAGAATTTCTGTAGAAATCATCTCGTAAAACCCATGTGCTTCTTGCAGTTCCCCATTTAAAATGCCTGGGTGGTTCAAATGGCTCTGAGCACTATGGGACTTAACATCTGAGGTCATCAGTCCGCTAGAACCTAGAACTACTTAAACCTAACTAACTAAGGACATCACACATATCCATGCCCCAGGCAGGATTCGAACCTGCGACCGTAGCGTTCGCGCAGTTCCAGACTTAGCGCCTAGAACACAATGGCCACAACGGCCGGCTAAAATGCCTGGGTGCGTTGAAAATGAAACGGTGTGTACAATGGTTGGGGATATCCAGGCGCAGTACACACTTCGTGTACTTGTTGATGCCGTATTGTATCGTAATGTACTGTATTAAACCATGGACCTATAAACGACGGAGAGGCTTCGTCCCCCCGTAGCTCTCAGTGGTTCACAACCTCACAACAGGTCACAGCAGTCCACCCACCCCACCGCCTCCCCACACCGAACCTAGGGTTATTGCGCGGGTTCGGCCCCCAGTGGATCCGGCCTCCTCCCCTCGCCCCCCCCCCCCCCCCCCCCAGGAACGTCTCATACCAGACCAGTGTAGCCCCAAATGTTTGCGTAGAATAATTACGGTGTACGCGAACGTGGAAACGGTGTTTGCGCAGCAAAACCCCCGGGAAGATTCGTGCCGGGGACCGACACACTTTCCCGCTTGCGAATCAGCGCGTTAGACCGCGCGACTAGCCGGGTGGGCTTTATTGATGGCGTACTCTGCACCCTTTCGATAACGCTTTGTTCCGCCGCAGCTGCCCTTGGCGACCAGTGTACGGCTTGTGTTCATGGAAGGAGCCGGTTCCGCACAATCGACAATGCATCGTGACGGAAAATGTGTGGCATGGTATCTTCCGCAATAGTTCGCACGATACAATTGCAAGTGTTCTCGTCCACTGCAGTTTGTTGCGCCATAAATCAAATGTGTCATAGCCATTTCACGGTACGTGTATCTAGCCATGTTACTTCAAACGTTCCCACCGAGCGAGGTGGCGCAGTGGTTAGCACATTGGATTCGCATTCGGGAGGATAACGGTTGAAACCCCACGTCCGGTGATCTTGATTTAGGTTTCCCTTGATTTCCCTAAATCGCTTCGGGCAAATTCCGGGTTGGTTCCTTTGAAATCGGCCGGCCGGAGTGGCCAAGCGGATCTAGGCGCTACAGTCTGGAACCGCGTGACCGCTACGGTCGCAGGTTCGAATCCTGCCTCGGGCATGGATGTGTGTGATGTCCTTAGGTTAGTTAGGTTTAGGTAGTTCTAAGTTCTAGGGGACTGGTGACCTCAGATGTTAAGTCCCATAGTGCTCAGAGCCATTTGAACCATTTGAACCTTTGAAATCACACCGCCGACTTCCTTTCCCACTATTTCCTAATCCGATGGGGCCGATGACCTCACTGTCTGGTACCCTCCCCTCAAATCAACCAACCAGCCCAACGTTTCCACGGCGTAAATGGCGACGGTCTCCGTGTTCTCAACCGATGGTTCTATAGCAACGCCCTTCCTTCACCGTAGTGCCCTCTCGTGACGTTTGCCATACCCTGTTCCAATGTGGTTACTGATCTTTAATTTTTAAGTTAACACACCACTGTTTGGTGGTACTGTTGTTGGTTAATTACGATCCATGTTTCGGTCTTTTATGCCGTTTTAAACTGATTGAAAATGGCATAAAAGGCCGATACCTGGGTCGTAATTACGTAAACAACAACACAGACAAATGCCGGTGTGTTCATTAAAAATTATTGTATGCCTGTTGCTAAGCAACATCAAAAACTGTTGAATACTGATCCGTTTGTATACCCGAAGTGCCATGTTACTTTATAAATTTTACTTTTTTTTTAATCACCCAGTATAGCCGGTTGGAGTGGCCGAGCGGTTCTAGGCGCTACAGTCTGGAACCGCGCGACGAGCACGGTCGCAGGTTCGAATCCTGTCTCGGGCATGGATGTGTGAGATGTCCTTAGGTTAGTTAGGTGTAAGTAGTTCTAAGTTCTAGGGGACTGATGACCTCAGACGTTAAGTCCCATAGTGATAAGAGCCATTTGAACCATTTGAACCGAGTATATTTCTTTCTGACGCTCTTCCCGACCTGGTTTTTTTTACGTACAGATGGCGTAATCTGATTTTTGAACGCACAGCTGCTGTAGCTTTCTGTGGTAACTGATATTTTGTGTCGTTGATTTGTTGTGCTTCGTCTTCAGTTCAAAATCATCAAACTCGACAAGAATATTGCATGCCAGTTTCATTAATATCTAAAAAATATTTATCATTCTGATGTTGACAACAGGGAAATCCGGCATGAAAAATTTTGTTAATATCAGAAAATACGGTGACTGACCGTCACTCGGTGACGCTTTTTAACCCTTTGCTGCTACACACGTGCCCTCTGCATTCCGTGCTGAGGACGCCGTTTCTCATGGCTGTACTGCTCACCAAATGCTGATGCCTGTGCTGAGAGACAGCATTCCGGCCGATACAAAATACTTGTATCTTCCAATTTCTCGAAAACTGTTAGGCGACAAAAATTTTCATTTTTGCACATCCTACAGTCTGAAATCTTAACTTGATAAAGAAATGAATTTCTTTTCGTTGTCCGCCATATTTACTACGCTGCATCAAATTACGCAAAATATTGCACGAAATTTTAGAGAGGTAAAAACGCATTGCGTAAACTATGCGCATGGTTGATTTTTGATTATACATTGCAGTGAATGAAATGCCGGAACATAAAGACATTTTAATTAAAATTAAGAGCAGAACGATATCTCATTTCGTTCTCGAGTTACTGGGTTGTACACCACAAGGATTGTCGATCACTACGCGCCCACTCACGTCCTTGCATATCGCCAATAATGAGGTCATAAAAATCGTCGTATGTCATGAACGAGTAAAGATATCGAAGCGAGTTTTTCCATACAAATAACAGCGTGCAATAATACATAGTTTGCATGCTAAATACTCGTGCGCTGCAGTGAGATATCCGCGGCTCAGGACGCGTTCTCTCGTCCGTAGCACTGTAGGAAAGTCCAAGCGGCGCGAGTATCCACGGCCACAACAACTGGTGAATAACATCGCAGAAAGTTTGTACACACTAACAGCAAAACAGTTAACGTATTTTCTATGTCTCGGGCGCGTAAAAATGTGCAGGGGGGCACTTTGTTGTCCAGTGTGCGGAACCGCAGCCTGGGTAGCGCAAGATTCTGGTAAGTGACGTCGGGCCCGAACCTACCGGGAGCAGCAAGCTTTGTCCTCCCAGAACGACTGCTGGCGGCTAAGATCCGGCCTCGGACATCATTTCCATGTCTTTTTGACTTGTTTTGAAGATTAGTAGCTGCCGCTTGTAGAAAGCGCATGCCACCAGAAACAAACTCTTGCCTCGTGGCAGTCCTATCTGAATATCTCTGGCCCTGTTGTGAGGCTATGCACGTGGCGCGAGAACGTGTGGTTGGCGTGAAGAAGTTGAAGCCTGGAAAAGACGTGTTATTTATAGCGGGATTCTCCTGGTTGGATATCCGTGGTTTGCAATATTGTAATTGTCGGCTAGCACCGTTTCGGCGGCGAGGACTATGCCGGGTGTAACTGAGCGGGATTTTATGTTGGAGGAGATCCTCCTGGTTGGATCACCATGGTTTGCAAATCTGCGATGTCGACTAGAACCGTTTTGGCGGCGAGGACTATGCCGGGCTTAACTGAGCGCCTCATGAGTACCACTTGCCGGTCGGTCGTGAAGTTGTCCGCATCGGAGAAGTACGTTTGGGTTGGACGCGGAAGAGGGTGCCACATCGTGGAGCCTGCTATGTATAAAATAACTGCAGATGTGTTTTTGTGAGTGCATCATTCTGTTGTTGATACCTTAAATGCCGTTATTTTCTTTTAATAAATGATCTAAACGAGTACTAATTTGCTGATGCTGTGTCGTTATTTCACTTTTATTTAGTGAAAATCTAAGCTGCGATAGTGATGGCTTTCTTGCTGTGCACCTGTGTTCTGATGCATGGCTGGAGAATTGTGAAAGGAGGTTTTGGTGGCAGTCCTTATTTAGTAATGTCCTTTAGTTCGTGCATTCAACAATTCTGCGAATATTCTTTTGGTATGTTAGTGCATATCTGAATGATATCAAATGAGGTCAGACTGCGAGTATGCTCTGAAAATATACTATCACTGCATACACGCATCATCGTCTAATGAAATAGTAACCTCTCTAAACAAATCGATAGGCAGTTTATCTACAACCATTGATCCAAAACTCAAAGTGTCTAACTCTCTAGTCAACTTACGTTGATAAATGAGTGGAGCATAGTAGGAAGATATCATAGTAGTGTTTTCAATTAACTTTCTTTCCCAAAATTATTTCCAGATTACGTGGTGTTTCAAGAGCAAAAATTGAACATCGCTATGGAGAAAGCTCTACTTAAATGTAGCTCTGTATGAACGTAATTGATATCAGTCGTACATCTTCTGACTGGTTTGATGAGGCCAGCCACGAATGCCTGTCTGGCGCCAAACATTTCAACTCGGAGTCCTCAATTATTTGATAGATTTGCTTCACTCTCTGTCTTCCTCCACAGTTTTTGCCCTCTACAGCTTCATCTATTACAATGGAAGTCTTAACTAAAATGTAAGTCTTAATAGATGTCCTTCCGTCCTGTCCCTTCTTCTTGTCCGTGTTTTCACATATATCTTTCCTCTACCATTTTCCGGAGAAACTACTCGTTACTTACCTTATTACTCCACCTAATTACTAACATACATCACTAGTACCACATCTCAACTGATTCTCTTACCTTGTCTTCCTGTTTTCCCACTGTCCATGTTTCACTATGGTACAATGCTGTGCTTCAAAAGAACATTCTCATAAATTTCTTCCTCAGATTAAGAACAAGTAAACTTCTCTTTGCGAGGACCGCCGTTTTTGCCATTGCTAGTCTGATTTTTACGTTCTTCTTTCTCCGTCTGACAGTGGATATTTTGCTGCCTAGGTAGTAGAATTCCTCAACTTCGTCTACTGCATGATCCTGAATCCAAATGTCAAGTTTCTCGCTGTTCTCATTTGTGCTACTTCTCGTTACTTTCTTCTTTCTTCGATTTACCCTCAATCCATATTCTGTACTTATTAGGCTGTTAATTCCATTCCATAGACCCTGTAGGTCTTCTTCACTTTCACTGAGTATAGCACTGTCATCAGCGAATCTTGTAATTATTATCCTTTCACTTTGAATTTAAATCCCGCTATTTAACCATTCTTTCACTTTCGTTATTGTTTCTTCGATGTACAGATATATAGCGGCGAAAGCCTACATCCGTGTCTTACAACATTTTAACG
Source organism: Schistocerca piceifrons (assembly GCF_021461385.2). Lineage (NCBI taxonomy): Eukaryota > Metazoa > Arthropoda > Insecta > Orthoptera > Acrididae > Schistocerca > Schistocerca piceifrons. Next base: position 372,359,370 of record NC_060142.1, read on the forward strand.
CGCGTACTTCATTCTGGGTCTTTCAGACTTATTGTTCCATCTTGGTTCTTGTGCATATTGAATATTACTCATCTTTTCCTATAGCTTCCCCCCCATTTTTCTAAGTATTCCAAACACCTTGCGCCAGTTTACTTTGTCGAATGCTTCCTCCAGGTCGACGGATACTGCGAATGTGTCATGAGTTTCCTTCAGTCTTGCTTCCATTATCAACCGCGACGTCAGAAGTGCCTCTATAGTGCCTTTACCTTTCTTAAAGTGGAACTGATCGTCACGGGTCACACCCTCCACTTTCTTTTCCATTCTTCTGTGCATTATTCTTGCCAGAAAACTGAATCATCTTAAGCTAATTGAGAGATAATTCTCACACTTGTTGGCTCTTGCTATCTGTGGAATTTTTTGAGTGATAATTTACCGAAAGTTCCATGGTATGTTCCTAGTCTCATATATTCAACACACCAACGTGAACAGTCGTTTTGTTGCCACTTACCCAACGATTTTAGAAAACCCTATGGAACGTTAATAGTCGCTTCTGCCTTATTTGATGTTAAGTTGTGCTAGGGTCTTTAAAATCCTGATTTCAACACTTGATCCCCTGTCTCTTCCGGTAGACTCCAGTTTCTTCGTGCATCTCATCATCAGGCAAGTCCTCACCCTTAGAGAGGTATTCAGTATACTCTTTCTACCTACCTATTCTCTCCTCAGCATTTAACCGTGTAAATACCATTGTACTATTAATACTACAGCCCTTAATTTTAATTTCACCAAAAGTTGGTTTGACGTATCTGCACACCGAATCAGTCATTCTGACAATTTTTTTTTCTTCGATTTATTCACATTTTTCATGCAGCCATTTCGGCTTAGCTTCCCTAAACTTCCTATTTATTTTATTCCTGAGCGATTTGTATTTCTGTAGCCTTGAATTTCCCAGGACATTTTTGTACTTCTTTCTTTTTGCGAGCTGAAGTATTTCTTCGCATTTACCTTCCTAGTAACTACGTTTTTCTTTCGAACCGCTGTGGCTGCCGTTCTTAGGGACGTTCTTTATTCTTCAAATGAACTATCTATTGAGCTGTTGTTTATTACAGTATCTGTAGACTCAGAGAACTTCAACCGTATCTTCTCATTCTTTAGTACGTCTGTATCCCACTTCTCTGCGCATTCTTTCAGCCTGACTGGACTATTACACTTCAACATACTCCTCATTATTACTAAATTGTGTTTACAGTCTCTATCCGCTCCTAGATATGCCTCATAATCAAATATCTGAATTCAGAATCTCGGCCTACTCCGACGTAATCTAACTGGAATCCTTCCGTATCCCCCGACCTTTTCCGGGTTATCCCCTCCTTATGAGACCCATGAATAGAAAATTGACTATTACTTGTTAAAAGTTACTTTACAGCTCAGTTAGTATTTCTCCTCTCTCATTCTTACCGCCAAGCTCATATATTTTCTCATCATTTTCCTCTACTTCTTCATCCGCAGCTGCATTCCAATCCACCATGGGTATATGATTTCATGTCTCTTTACGTACTGAATAACCGATTCAGTTCCTCATACTATTTGCAAGTTCCCCACTATGCGTTTCTGTATGAAATTTAGCACAAATCTGCCTCCCACCCAATAACAGTTTAGGTATTTCCAAAACTATGTACCCACAAACTGTTATCCAACTTAAGTTTTTATGCTGACCTTTGACTAAACAGAGCCTAATTTAAATTGAACTGTACCTCATTAGAATACAACTTTTGCTTGTATTAAATGCGTAACTGAAGTAAAACAATTATCTGGCCCCAATCAAAATTTCTAACTACGTCACGTCTTAACAGCACCGTTGCAGATTTCTCGAAAGCACAACAGCAAGCAGGCAGCGGCTAAGCTAGATTTCTATTTTTAAAGAAAGTTCCCTGTCAATATTCAAACTGTTGCATACCTCATAGTGCAACGTGGTAATGCTTAATGATAGACCTCCTTCAAAGAGTTGGACGAGGAGAGTAACTAATCCTATGAAATTATATTCCAAGATAACGATTTTTGAAGCAGGTATGTATTCAAAGAGACAGAGTAAAATTTTGCACGATCTTGAAACATAAAATTGGTCTGAACAATACTACGTTTAACGAAGTGAATAATGAAAAGTGAATCATAATATGAAATGGGTATAATGTTAAGAGAGAATTTCCACAAAAGCCAGATAGCTTACTTATTTGACATGCTAATGAATGATTCAGAAAGTGTGGTGTTCTTTCTCTCAGCTCTGAGCAAGTGAACAAACTTAACTAACTGACAACAATCGTTCCAACAAACTAGTAGAGCAGTGCTGCAGTCTTAATTCATACATCTTCTCTTTCTTTCTTTAAAAATAAATAAAAATTTATATTCTTCTTGCCATTCAGTGTATACGTCATGTCATCCTTGCTCTTCTTTAGAATAAATCTTCCTTCTTGTAACAAGTACCATCACAAGTCAACATAAGATGAATACGCCCATCATCTACCACATTTCAGCTAAGAATGTATCAGACTGAACAGAGGCAAAGGCTGTACCAAACCAGACCGAAGATTGTTCGCTGGGAACATTACTTGCTCTCTCTCTCTCTCTCTCTGTCATGCACATTGGTAAATTACAAAAATCAATATGGCATGCTCCTCCTACATATCCTCCACCTTCTCCGAGAAGGATGTTGTGTAAGGGTCCTTTCATACAGTAAAGTGACGACGGCGAATTTCTATACATTGTGAATAAGAACATATGAAACTGCTACAAACACAAAGACGAATTAAAGTTGAACTAAATGAGCCCTCGGACACAATTTTTAGTCTTTTTGATCAGTTTTCAACATTTCCATGAGTTCTTTCATCAGAAATTGAATATTTAAAGTGGCCAATGACACAAGAACAAATTTGGGGGAAAATATTTTTTATGTAAAAGGGTAAGTGCTGAGTAACAGTACAAGTATAAAATAAATATCAAGCCAGGAAGGCTTTAGTCACAAAAATTTGAAAAAGAATACATGAAAGACCATCCACTGTGGGCTGCTCATACCTATAAAGCCACAAGCAGGAACAGACTAAGGCGCTCCCGTTAGCAGTGCGGGCAGGTGAACATTACACCGAGAGTACCATTTAGTAGCCGTAGATATAAGCAGGATATTTTACATTTTAAATATATACAGTTGAATGTTAAAATGAACAGTATTTAGTACGTGAACTCATAGGCACCACAAAAAGGAGCAGTACTTACACGTCACGCATAAAATAAACATTAAGCGAAAATGTTTTAATCACAATTTTAAAGTAGAATGCGTGGAAATCAAGCCACTACTCGTTGCTCGCATACGTCGAGCTACAGTTAGCATCAGAGCGAGGTGTCCGCCTTAACAACTGCGGGCAGGTGAACATTGCACCAAGTGTGTCATCTAGTAGCCGCAAGTACAACCTGGCTACTTGACATTCAAATAATGACAGACGAATATTATGATGAACATTATTCAGTACATGATGTAAAAGGCAATATTTTGTTTAACAGCACCAGATAAAGTAACATTTTGTCTACATCACAGCTTAGAAGTGCAGTTTAAAGTATGAAAACATCATTATACAAAATTCAAAAAGGGCTGAATGACACAGCCTGTAGAAAACGATATGACATGAAATACAGCCAATAAACCATTTAATAAACGAAAAATTATGAGTTGACTTAGATGGAAAAAAAAACATTTCGGTAACTGCACGAGGAAACCCTTAATTAAATGTCAAGTAACTTCTTTATACCGTTGAAGAAATTTTCATCACGCAGTTAACAGCGCCATATAAAGTAACATTTTCTCTACATCAGAGCTTAGAAGTGCAGTTTAAAGTATGAGAATGAGGCTATCGATTCGAGAGAGATACTTAAAAATTTCTAATTCTTCAATAATATTTAATCTACGCCCTTTCTTCTCTGTGTGCAAAACGTTGATATCGTGAGTAGCCTTAGGGGCGTAAGCTGTAATCAGAAGGTGGTCGGCAAAAGACGAATTTTTGGTGCTAGTGCCATTTTTTCTTAAAAGATGTTCTTTATATCTGGTTGTAAAGGCACGTCCTGTTTGTCCTACGTAGTAAGAAGAGCAGATGTCGCAGAAAATCTTATAGACGCCAGAACTTTCTAAATGGAAATGTGTCGATTTTAAATTATAAATGAAATTTTATTCAAATTATTATTCGTAGAAAAGGCAACGTTGTAGTGTTATTTATTACGAAGAAGACTTTGGATCTGATAGGAGATGGGCCCCAAGAAAGGAATAGAAATTTTTTAAATGTTAGATTCAATGATAGAGGTGCCGAGCTTAGTAACTCATTTAACAGTTTTCTTTTTAAGGATGTCATCTACTATGCCAGGTTCATATTCGTTATTAACTGCTATCGTTTTGAGTAAATTGATTTTATCATTGAATTTTTCATTCGAATGTGGAATAGAAGTATCTCGGTGAAAAGCAGAGTGAAAGAAAGCCTTTTTATGAGATTGTGGATGAATAGAAGACGCAGGTACGATCTGATCGGCGTATCTTTCAAAAAAATGGTTCAAATGGCTCTGAGCACTATGGGACTCAACTGCTGAGGTCATTAGTCCCCTAGAACTTAGAACTAGTTAAACCTAACTAACCTAAGGACATCACAAACATCCATGCCCGAGGCAGGATTCGAACCTGCGACCGTAGCGGTCTTGCGGTTCCAGACTGCAGCGCCTTTAACCGCACGGCCACTTCGGCCGGCTATCTTTCTTTAACAAAAATATTGAATAAGATTTTATTTTCTTCTACCTTACGCGTCAAGTCAAGACAGTTTAATTGGCGGGCTTTGTTTAACTGTGTTGCCTCAAGCGGCGTTACCTTCATTCACTATGGTCATCTAGCCACAACTATTGAAAAATTTACCTTTTACGCTTATAAACGAGGAATGCATCCTCATGGCATAATAAGTGACTACAAGGAGAAACTGAGTCACTATGATCTAGTCATTACTCAATTACCCTTTCTTTACATTAATCACCACAATCATTGCCTCATTCTATTGGAGTAATCATCATAAATCTCATAATCATCTTCTCGTGTGCGTAGCCATCATAAATATAATTATTCTATTACAACATTAATCATATTCACGTTCTTGATCTCAATATACACTTCAAATTAAATTTTTCTGCTCTGTTTTCATCCATTTATTTCCACTTGAACAACATCGCACAGCTATAACTGTAAATATTTCACATCAGTAAATACGTCTTCACCGACTCACTACGGATATTGAAAAACGTTTTAGATCAAAGCACCTATCACTCTTCTTTCCAGGCAACACTGTTAGCATCCTAACAGCCTTTATATCTCATCAAAAGTGGCAGAAAATGTTGTATGTCTATATATCATCATCACTATACAGACTGTTACAAAAAGTTACGGTCGAACTTTCAGGAAACATTTCTCAGACACAAAGAAAGAAAATATCTTATGTGGACATGTGTCCGGAAACGCTTACTTTCCATGTTAGAGCTCATTTTATTACTTCTCTTCAAATCACATTAATCATGGAATGTAAACACACAGCAACAGAACGTACCAGCGTGACTTCAAACACTTTGTTACAGGAAATGTTCAAAATGTCCTCCGTTAGCGAGGATACATGCATCCACCCTCCGTCGCACGGAATCCCTGTTGCGCTGATGCAGACCTGGAGAATAGCGTATTGTATCACAGCCTTCCACAATAGGAGCACGAAGAGTCTCTACATTTGGTACCGGGGTTGCGTAGACAAGAGCTTTCAAATGCCCCATAAATGAAAGTCAAGAGGGTTGGGGTCAGGAGAGCGTGGAGGCCATGGAATTGCTCCGCCTCTACCAATCCATGGGTCACCGAATCTGTTGTTGAGAAGCGCACGAACACTTCGACTGAAATGTGCAGGAGCTCCATCGTGCATGAACCACATGTTGTGGCGTACTTGTAAAGGCACATGTTCTAGCGGCACAGGTAGATTATCCCGTACGAAATCATGATAACGTGCTCCATTGAGCGTAGGTGGAAGAACATGGGGCCCAGTCAAGACATCACCAACAATGACTGCCCAAACGTTCACAGAAAATCTGTGTTGATGACGTGACTGCACAATTGCGTGCGGATTCTCGTCAGCCCACACATGTTGATTGTGAAAATTTACAAGTTGATCACGTCGGAATATAGCCTCATCCGCAAAGAGAACATTTACACTGGAATGAGGATTGACGCATTTTTGGATGAACCATTCGCGGAAGTGTACCCGTGGAGGCCAATCAGCTGCTGATAGTGCCCGCACATGCTGTACATGGTACGGAAACAACTGGTTCTCTCGTAGCACTCGCCATACAGTGACGTGGTCAACGTTACCTTGTACAGCAGCAACTTCTCTGACGCTGACATTAGGGTTATTGTCAACTGCACGAAGGATTGCCTCGTCCATTGCAGGTGTCCTCGTCGTTCTAGGTCTTCCGCAGTCGCGAGTCATAGGCTGGAATGTTCCGTGCTCCCTAAGACGCCGATCAATTGCTTCGAACGTCTTCCTGTCGGGACACCTTCGTTCTGGAAATCTGTCTCGATACAAACGTACCGCGCCACGGCTATTGTCCCGCGCTAATCCATACATCAAATGGGCATCTGCCAACTCCGCATTTGTAAACATTGCACTGACTGCAAAACCACGTTCGTGCTGAACACTAACCTGTTGATGCTACGTACTGATGTGCTTTATGATAGTACTGTAGAGCAATGAGTCGCATGTCAACACAAGCACCGAAGTCAACATTACCTTCCTTCAAATTGGGCCAATTGGCGGTGAATCGAGGAAGTACAGTACATACTGACGAAACTAAAATGAGCTCTAACATGGAAATTAAGCGTTTCCGGACAAATGTCCACATAACATCTTTTCTTTATTTGTGTGTGAGGAATCTTTCCTGAAAGTTCGGCCGTATCTATTTGTAACACCCTGTATATAGCCAAAACACATTGCTAACAATGCACTGTTCTCTCAGAACTAGTTTAAAAAATAATGTAAATGTTCATTTTATTTGACATTATTTGTTGTTATTCAGACTCTAGATGAAATTTCCGAATTCGTAACTGCTTGTTTATCGTACTCGTGGCAGCAAATCGCTCGTTTTGTTGCGTGATAAATGATGCGCGACAAAAGTAGTCTGATTCTTGACAAAAGTCACCTGCCGCGCTACGAAAGTCGCTCTGGCATGCGGTGCAATAACACTGTGCATCGATAACTGTTGCTTTGCGCTGTAATGCAATACACTTTTTAGGTATGGGTGACATGTGGTTCTGTCATCTGGGTACATCTTTAGCAAACGGAATTATCCTGTATATGGTTTGATAAACGAAATAGGAAGAAGTCTCTTGCTCTTGTGTGTCCGAATAGTTTCAGCTTCCACAACGCTGTCGTGTACAATTCCAAGAACTCAATAACGTCATTTACGTGGAAGAAAGAATTTGTGACTAAGACGCTTGCTTTTACAAGATAAAAGATGAGGTTTAACCAAAATTTTCTGTCCCTCCTGTAATTTTTTATGTTTACTTTTCTTTGTTGACATTTCTTTCTTCGTTCTGCAGCCTTCTTGGTGTTTTTTGAGTTATATATTCTACTTTCTTATGACGTAATTTTTGCGTAGCTGTAAATGTTATTAACTCCCTGATACTACCCAGTGTTTATTGATTTTTGAGTACAAGTAAAGGAGATAATTATGCCGTATCATGTGGTAAGTCATTGAGCATCTCTTGGAATGTGTGAATGTGCTTGTACCAAGTCTGGTGTTAACGATGGCAATAGGTTCTGCATAGCTCATTAATATGTCACTTAGTGCGTTCTGAAGGACTGGTTTGTATGGAGTGACATAAAACTTTGCGAAACTGGTAGCGTTCTCCAATAAAGAAATCTAACATTTGCAGTGGCCTTGCTTATTAAAATCATGCAATATTCAACTGTGGTTGCCGTACATATAGGGTAGTGTGTAATGGTTAGTGGTTTGGCTTTCTGACGCAATTTGCATTTTGCTAATAATTTCTTTATTCCTTTCTACATTTGATTAAAGTAACAAAATATATGAAGTTTGTGAAAGTATTTTCTCGGACAAAAGTGAGCATAGCTGAGATATGTATAACAAATAATCTTATTTAAAAATTATCGGATATGCACACAACCCAAAGAGAATCACTGAATACACATCTTTTGGAAAGGATATTGTCATGTAACGAGTAAAATTGTCTTATTGCAGTGTTTGTTGTTGTCATACCATTTGCAGTTTACGTCTTTGCACGTAAGGTCTTTATCCTGTTCTTGCGCAATGTATCATAAAGAAGAAAAGAAAAAGCTTTAAAAAGGTCTACCTTTCATATACACAACAAACAAGTTTTTCTCCAAAACATTTTCTGTAATGTTCTTGACAAATCGAATAGTGGCACGTGATAATGTATCCGCTACAACACAACATTTTGAGTACCAGGAATGTGAAATACAGTGGAGTTGCATTCTTGTAAATAAAAGGCCAAACGTTTCAAAGATCATAATTTAGATCCGATTATATTAAAAATTAGAATGTTTGATGGTCAGTGTATACCTAAGTATGTTTCCTAAATAAGAAGAGCTGAAATTTAGAAAATGCCCGAATAATTGACAATGCTTCCAGTTAGTTAACAGAATAACTTCTTTCACATTTAGACAAGACACGAGTGGCAATGGCTATTTTTCTCTGTAAAATTACACAATGTTCTTCAAATTCTGGTTATAGATGAGTGCAAGGCTGGGTTTTCGACGAGTTTGTTGATTGTTGATAAGCAAATATCTCGTGATACTGGATAAGCTGAAGGATAAAGGGTGCTTATAAATAGCGGAAAAATCTAAATTTTTTATGGCTTTATTAAATTCTATAGTCTTTCCTGATTACATTGATATACACATTATAGGGTTTCAAATGAAAAATGACCTATATATACCAAATTTTTATGTTATGGTCATGTATGGCACCACACCCCCTTTATTTCTGTTAAAGAAACCAGTTTTATTTCGAAAAGAACTGTGAAATTTCTGTTTCCAGCGATTATAAGAGTGTTACATTGTATATGTTGGTAACAGTTCAAGTTTCTAGTGTCTGTAAATGATTATCTTTGCTAGTATTTACTTTGTTCCGCTGAAGCAGTTTGTTCAAGTGTTCTGAATGTTTGTTTTCAAAGTGCTACGTATATTTATGGAAGCACAAATCCTTTAGTGTGCAATAAATACGAACTATGCCACACATCAAAAAATTCAATAAAAGGAAATTCTGTGGGAACCATTTCACAAACAAAGCAAGCCACTCTGTCGAAAGTAACACACGTATCAGTTCTTCAGGGAAGAGACTCCCACATGGCACGTCTCCTGGTGATTCAAATTTTTGTGTTAAAAATAACACTGTTTGTAGTGGATTTGTTGTTGTTGATGTGGGCATCTCATCTTCTTTGATAAAGGAAGTGGCGAAACGTAACAATGTGATGGTGTAGGCTGCTTGGAAATAACTGAACAACAAAGTAGCAGGAAGGATTTAGCGTCAAAGTTAGTGGTTCTGAATAGATCCTGCAATAATCCAGCCCTGATTGAAACCGGAGGTACTCAATATTTGGCAGGAAAATTAGGTTCATACAGTTGCAATTCAATCAGGCACAAATTCAGTTATCACTACTGCACCAGAATAACTGAGGACTAAGAGGTAAGCTGAATGACTTGCTTATTTGTGTTGAAGAATTAAGAGTTGGGCAAACCAGTTGATATAATCTGCCTCTCTGAACATCATGTGACCAGTGGTATAGATATGTTAAATGTTACCGGTTTCAAGTTAGCTTCTTATTTCTGTAGAGAAAATATGGAGAAAGGAAGAGTTGCCATATTTGACAGAAACCGTTTTGATTTCTAGAATATTGATATTAATAAATTTTGCTCAGAACAGCACTTAGAAGCTTGTGCAACAAAAGTAGTATTTCATAATAAGTCCTTTATAATAGTAGATATGTACAGATCACCTTCAGGAAATTTTCATAAAAAATCTGAAAGCTCTGCTGTCCCATCTCAGCCGGTCGCGGTGGCCGAGTGGTTCTAGGCGCTTCAGTCTCGAACCGGGCGACTGCTACGGTCGCAAGTTCGAATCCCGCCTCGGGCATGGATGTGTGTGATGTCCCTAGGTTAGTTAGGTTTAAGTAGTTAACAGCTCTGAGACTGCTATTGATAATATCATTGTAGACAAATCTAGGGGAAAAAGTCATATCACAAAACCAATAGTAAATGGGCTATCTGATCATTACATGCAGCATCTTGTGTTAAATGTTGAAAGTTGTCAGGATAAAAAAATCTATTAAACCTGATTAAAGGAGAGTAATTAATAAGTCAAAAACTGGGAAATTCAGGAAATTGCTGAAACACATGAACTGGATACATGTTTACAATTCGTATGACTCAAATGGAAAATACAAAGCATTCATCAATAAAGTTGCCCCCACTTTTGAAAATTTTGTCCCCTAAAGGTAATTCAGATTACACAGAAGTCAAAAAATAAACTGTGAATTACACAAGAAATATAGATATCATGTAGGACAAAAGGAGACTGTATGTACTATCAAGGCACAGCCCTGATGTTAGAATTGTAATGTATCAAAGAATACTGCAAAATATTGAAGCAAGTAATGTAGTAATAGAAACAGTTCTATAATGAGAAAAAGATAATTACATCAGGTAACAAAACAAAAACAGTATGGGATATTGCGAAAACGGAGATACGTGGGGTCAAAAAGGAAGAGGAGCAGATAGCTCCAAAAATAAATGAGACTTTGGTAACAAGTACATTTAGTGTTCCAAACCTCTTAAACAAGTACTTAATTTCCTTTACTGACAGCTTGAGGTTATCAGGTTCAGTGAACAGTGCAATGGAGTGTCTGAGCCCAGTCTTTAAAAATTACTTGAGTAAAATGGAAATGACACTCACGTCTCCCATCATAAAATCCTTAAAATCTAAGTATTCCAGTGGGTGTGATAAAATATCAACAAAGTTAATCAAAGCGCGTTGAGTTCCATCTTAAGTTATTTGTGTAATCAATCTCTAGTCAGCGGAACATTTCCAGACTGGCTAAAATATGCTGAAGTTAAGCCTCTTTACATGAAGGGGGATGAAGAGATACCGTCAAACTATCGACCAATTTCACTTTTGCTGATTTTCTCAAATATATTTGAAAAGGTTGTGTTCAAGTGCCTCCTTAAGCATCTGACTGCAAATAATATATTTTCCCAGTCACAGTTTGGATTTCTTAAGCGTTCTGGCATAGAGAAAGCTATTTACACTTAGATAATAAATTGGAGGCTATTGACACTTTCTGTAACTTGTCAAAAGCCTTTGACTGTGTGAATCACAGCGTTCTCTTAAGTAAATTAGAATATTATGGTGTCACCGTCAATGCTGCGAAATGATTAGAGTCTTATCTGTCTAACAGGAAACAAAGGCTATCGTTGTGAAATACCTGTGCAGTAAGCAGCCAGTCTTCATCTGACTGGGAATTGATTACAGTAACGAACCGATCAAACTTCCTTAGCGTACTCCGGGAATTATGTTTAAATTCGTAGATTTGGTTCCATCAAGAGCGACGTGTTGAGATCTGTCTTCAAGGGTGTACTGAATTCATTCACATACCTGGTCCGATACTCAATAAGCTCGTATTGTTTTCACTAAACGGCAGTACGGGACGGTGGCAAATGCCTTTCTGATGAAAGGAACACGTCAGAACGTTGAATGCCAACATAACAAACGTGCGTGTACTGTGTTTTACGGGTGCCAGATCTCAGTTTTTGGGCTGGAGTTCCACGCCTGTTGCATTTGGTTGGTCAATACAGGAATGGTTCGTGTTGTTTGTGGATGATGCTGCCGTATGTGCTCGATTGTTGACAGATATGATGACCGAGCAGGCCAAGGTAACAGGTCGACAAGTCGACCCTCTGTAGACCATGTTGGGTTACAACAGTGGTGCATGGGCTAGCGTTTTCCTGTTGGAAAACACCACCTGGAACACTTTTCACGAATGCCAGCACACAGGTCGTATCACCAGACTGTCGCGTAACTTTGCAGTCAGGGTGCATATGATAACGACGGAGAGTTCTCCTGCTGCGACACGAAATCAGATCCTTAGAACATAACCTCAGGCCTAGGTCCAGTGTGTCCAGTAGGCAGAGAGATTGGTTGTAACCTCAACTGAACACGTTCTAACCAACACACAGCAATCAGTGCCACTGAGGGAGAACAAGCTTTCACCAGAAACCACAACAGATCTTCACCCTGCCATCCAGTTAACTCTCTCTTGACACCACTGAAGATGCAAAAGAGAATGGTTTGTGGTTGATGGAACGCACACTACAGGGCGACTGGCTCGGACCTGTCCCTGAAATAACCGATTTATAATAATTCATTTTGTAATTGTAGTGTCAATTGTTACTCGAACTGCTGCTGCAGATGCAGTACGTTGCACCAGAGTCATAACCCGAACTTGACGATCTTCCTTCTTGATAGTGCCTCGTAGTCGTCTGGAGCCCAGTCTTCTTGCTTCCGTTCATGCTTGTGACCACCGCTCCAAGCATTCATGTACGGTGACTGCATTTCTGTGATGTCTTTCAGCAATATCACTGAAGGAACATCCAGCTTCTCGTATCCCTATTATGTGACCTCGACCAAACTCAGTGAGTTATTGATAATGGCAACTTTGTCGCCTTAAAGACATTCTTGTCTAACATCAGCTGAGCATTTCCTATCTCAAAGGTAAATAATACTCACGGCTATGACAGCGTGTATTTAAAACAAACCCAATATCCATCCTCATAGTGGCACTACCAGCGCCACTCTTAAGTGACTGACGCGTAATTTGAATAGACATGATGTTTCATATGTCGAAAGACTCCTACCAACTTTAGATTATGTCGTACAACTCCTTCTTGATGTAACGTTTTTCCCCTCTGTCAGTCCATTTTGTTCAGCTGTACCTGCAATCTTCATGTTAACTTTTTCTTTACAAACTATAAAGCCTATAAGGCATTAATCAGTTATTTACTTCAATGTGTTATATACACAGGTCACACATCACCTGTATCAGTCGTCATGCATTTTTCATGAGTGAATGGGTGTTAATGAGAGGAGATTAGTGAATGCTGGATCTTTAGTCAATTAAAAGACCTGTTTCATGGAACTGACCATAGTTTTGAGGAGGTACAGGACTTATTTAACATTTTAAAAATTGTTTTGCGCATCTCTTCTCTCAGGAAATGAACTAGGTCTTTATATCTCAATACGTTTCATTTGAGTTCTTGGAATTTTAAGTGTTTATGTGTGTGACTGTAGGACTTGAAGAGGCCATACAGTCCTATTAGATGGTAGAAATATCCTGCGCAAACTTCAACCCCATATTCAGTAATAAGTTATACATACATGTACAATGGAGAGCCAAACCAATTGGTACACCAGCCTAATATCGTGTATGGCCCCCGCGAGCAGGCAAAAGTGCCGCAACACGACGTGGCAGACTCGACTTACGTCTGAAGGATTGCTGGATGGAACTGACACCATGAATGCTGCAGGGCTGGCCATAGATCCGTAAGAGCACGAAGGCGTGGAGCTCTCTTCTGAACAGCACGTTGCAAGGCATCCCAGATATGATCAATGTCATGTCTGGGAATTATGGTGGCCAGTGAAAGTGTTTAAACTCAGAAAAATGTTCCTGGAGTCAGTCTGTAGCAATTTTGGACGTATGGAGCGTCGCATTGTAATGCTGTAATTGCCCAAGTCCGTGGGAATGCACAATGGACATGAATGGATGCAGGTGATTAGAGAGGATGCTTACATACGTGTCACCTGTCACAGACGTATCTAGACGTATCAGGGGTTCCATATCACTCCACCTGCACACGACCTACTCCATTAAGAGCCTCCATCAGCTTGAACAGTCCCTTGCTAACGTTTGGGTCCATGAATTCATGAGGTTGTCTCCATACGTCCATCCGCTCGTCCGACCAGGTAACATGTTTCCAGTCATCAACAGTCCAATGTCAGTACTGACAGGCCCAGGTGAGGCGTAAAGCTTTGTGCCGTGCAGTCATCAAGGGTACATATGTTTCGTTGGATGGTTCGCACGCTGACACTAATAAATGGCCCAGCATTGAAATCTGCAGCAATTTGAGGAAGGGTAGCACTTCTGTCACGCTGAATGATTCTCTTCTGTCGTCGTTGATCCCGTTCTTGCAGGATCTTTTTACGGTCACAGCGCTGCCTGAGATTTGATGTTTTATCGGACTCCTGATATTCATGGAACACTCGTGAAATGGTCGTACGGGATAATTCCCACTTTATCGCTACCTCGGAGATGCTGTGTGCCACCGTTTTGGCGCCGACTATAACATCACAATCAAACTCACTTAAATCTTGATAACCTACCGCTATAGCAGCAGTAATCGATCTAACAACTGCGCCAGACACTTGTCTTACTGTATATAGGCGTTGCCGACGGCTGCGCCGTATTCTGCCCGCTTACATACCTCTGTATTTGAGTATGCATTCCTAAACCAGTTGCTTTGGCACTTCACTGTACATATATCTTTTGAGAGATCTGAGAATGCGGGCAGGTGGAGCTTAATTAAGCCTGTTCTGAGAAGGACAACCAGGCCGGCGCTTCTGCAGGGCAGAATCCGCTGCAGATCTCGCGACCTGAGGCGCCGGGGTCAATTGGCCACAGGGAGCGAAGAGCCAGGAGCAGGGGGCCTCGGGGTGTTTGTAGCCTGAGGAAGGGGGAGTGGGGTGGAAACTGTTCTCACAACCTCCTTCAGAGAGTTGCATAGGAATGAGAAAGCGGCAACTATTCTCTGATGAGACGAAGCACAGTCCACCGACTTGGCAAGGGGACTCTAATTCATTCCTGCTCCTCCTGCGATCAGCATCATCTAGGCCAGCGAAAACGTTTTGCGGAAGCACTGCTGATGACCAGACACTGGGTAGCCGAAAATACTGTAGCGTTTTTCCTTTTTTTTCCAAGTCACGATACACGGAGCTTTTCCACGGTCTTGCAAGTAATGTGAGGTCAGGGGATTTATCAGCGAACGGTGGAGAAGTGTGTACGGGATTCGGTAGGATCCCACAAAGGAGACTGCGTTATTTAGACTTAGGGTCTGAGCACAAAGATGTATCCATAGAAGAGGAGGTGGCAGAGGTCCACCGTCATAATCGACGAGAGGGCGCACTGGGCATTCCATCTCAAGTTTTCCACAAGTGTATTGTGAGCATTTCGCAGCACCGGCACTAAGAATCTTTAGTGTCAGTTCTCTTACTTGGCTTCACGCTCTCGGCAACAGCAGTTGTTAATGGATTCAAGCGCATTGTAGTAGCTTTTTGTGGGTCATTACACGATCATTGTCACTTGTATTAACAACAGTCGGATCGCCTTGAGTCATCACCCTTGGTTCGACTTCGTCAAATATCAATCAGCTAATTTTACTTTACGAATACGAAATAGAGTGTAATCAATGCAATATGCTGGCCCATTTAACTCATGTTTTTGTATGTCCATCCTTTTGGCACGAGGACTTTGGGACGACGGCCGTTTACTATTGTGACAAAACAAAACATCTACAGACGTCCTCATAATTTGATCTTATTTTGTTGCAAGCAGTTTCAGCGCATCAGCGCACCATATTCAAGCTTTAGTTGATGTGGAACGGGTTGATACGATCCCTATATAAATATCGCATCAGTTGCCAGCATAACTGGATATGCAGATAATGTGTCAGCACTCTAACCATCAACTGCCAGCTGGTTGCAACAATTTAAAATAAAATCATAAGGACGGCTATAGGTGTTTCATTTTGTCACAGGAATTAACTCATGTTCTTATAGGTGTAGTCTTGCAGTACGTAATAAAATGGGTCGTCTTTAGTTGCACAATGCAGGATCGCATATTATAGTCACTTGCGTTAACTCCACTGAATTTAAGTTTCACAGTATGTCAATGAAATGGTGCCTTAGAGTTGTTGAGACACAGGGGTTGATTAGATGTGCCCACATGCCTATCCACCTGAGCGACACGTTTTGTCCTTACGCTTTCAAAGTACGACTGTCTTGACTTAGAGGTTAAACATTTAGGTGCCGAGTATGAAAGATGACCCACTGTTACTAAAAAATATTTCTAGCCAGTTGTTTTCATATAATGCTGAAGCTCATTAGACATCTGGATATCGGGAAGCATACTTCCTATTTATCCTGTCGTAATAATTGTGTGATTGTGATTGATCTGAAATTGTGCTAAACGCATTCTCTGAAAATCATTTCGAGCAGTTAGTTCACGAGCCAATGCGAATAGTAAACGGTTGTAAAAACACACTTGACCTGTTATCAACAATAATCCTGAGTTAGTAACGAGCATCAAAACGGTCGTAGCGAGACTGAATATTGTAACCGCTAATCCTCCAAAAGTAAACCGAATATATAATGTGTTCGAACATTATGAATTAACTCGAAGAAAACGGTCTGACACACAGTCAACATGGATTTAGAAAACATCGTTCTTGTGAAACTCAACTAGCTCTTTATTCGCATGAAGTTTGGAGTGCTATTGACAAGGGATTTCAAATTGATTCCGTATTTCTTGATTTCTGGAAGGCTTTTGACACAAGCGGCTTGTAGTGAAAGTGCGTGCTTATGGAATATCGTCTCAGTTGTGTGACTGGATTTGTGATTTCCTGTCAGAGAGGTCACAGTCCGTGGTAATTGACGGACAGTCATCGAGTAAAACGAGTAGTGTTATAGGCCCTTTGCTGTTCCTTATCTATATAAACGATTTGGGAGACAATCTGAGCAGCCGTCTTAGGTTGTTTGCAGATGACACTGTCGTTTATCGACTAATAATATCAAACCGATTAAACGATTTAGAAAAGATATCTGAATGGTGCGAAAGTTGGCAGTTGACCCTAAATAATGAAAAGTGTGAGGTTATCCACATAAATGCTAAAAGGAATCCGTTAAGCCGGTTACACAATAAATAATTCAAATCTAAAGGCCGTAAATTCAACTAAATACCTAGGAATTACATTAACGAACAACTTAAATTGGAAGGAACATATAGAAAACATTGTGTGGAAGGCTAATCAAAGACTGCGTTTTGTTGACGCGACACTTAGAAAATGCCACAGATCTAGTAAGGAGATTGCCTAGATTACGCTTGTTCGTTCTCTCTCAGAATATTTCTGCGCGGTGTGGTATCCTTACCAGGTAGGTTTGACGGAGTACATCGAAAATGTTCAAAGAAGGGCAGCACGTTTTGTATTATCGCGAAATATGGGAGAGAGTGTCACTAAAATTACACAGGATTTTGGCTGGACATCATTAAAACAAAGGCGTTTTTCCTTGCGTCGGAATCTTCTCACGAAATTGCAGTCACCAACTTTCTCCTCCAAATGCGAAAATATTTTAACTCCGTCTTACGTAGGGAGAAACGATCACCGCGATAAAACAAGGGAAATCAGAGCTCGTACAGAAAGATATAGGTGTTCGTTCTTTCCGCGTGCTATACGAGATTGGAATAATAGAGATTTGTAAAGGTAGTTCGAAAACCATATTCCAGGCCCTTAAATGTCATTTGCAGAGTATCCATGTAGATGTAGATGTAGATGCAGGGTAAAAGACTGCTGCGTAATACTTCTACATCTACAACAATAATCCGAAACCATCTCACACAGTGTATCGGAGGCTACTACTTTTACCGCTAACTGATTCCTCCATTATCTATTCCACTCGCGAATGGTGCATGGGAAAGGTGATTGTTGGTAAGTCTCTGTATTAGCTTTTATGTGTCGAAATTTCCCGTCGTGGTCATTTCGCAAGATGTATGTGAGAGAAATTAGTATTATGTCCAACTCTTCCCAAGAAGCTCTCCCTCGAAATTTCGGAAGTGAACCTTTTCGTTATGCCTAACTGATCTCTTTTAACATCTGACGCTGAAGTTGGTTCGGTATCTCTGTAACGCTCTCCCTCTGACCAAACAACTTCGCAACTCTCAGTTGGATCCCTGCTATGAGTCCTACCTGGTAAGGCCCCAAGATTAATGAACAATACTCACAAATCGGTCGAACAAGCATCTTGTAAGCCACTTCCTTCGTGGATGAATTACATTTCCTGGAGATTCTTTACATAAATCTCAGTCTGTCATTTGCTTTTTGTACCATTTCTTTTATGTGGTCTTTCCACTTGCCGGTCGTTGTGGCCGAACGGTTGTAGGCACTTCAATCCGGAACCGCGTTGCTGCTACGGTTGCAGGTTCGAGTCCTGTCTCGTGCATGGATGTGTGTGCTGTCTTTAGGTTAGTTAGGTTTAAGTAGTTCTAAGTCTATGGGTCTGATGACCTCAGATGTTAAGTCCCATAGTGCTTAGAGCCATTTGAACCATTTTTTTTTTCCACTTACCGTCACTCTGGATAATTACTCCCAGATACTTTACTGCAGATAGTGGCTTCAGTAATTTGTCTTCAACAGTGTAGTTATACAGTAGTGAATTTCTTTTCTTATGGTATGTGTAACAAGGTTTATTTAGGTTCAGAGTCAACTGCCAGAGCCTGCACCATTCATCAGTTCTCTGTAGGTCATTCTGAAAATCGATACTGTCTACTGGCGTTGCTACTTTGATATGGACAACCGCTTCATCTGACAACAGTCTTCTGGAGGTTTCGACTCTTTCTGCTCGATCATTTATGTACATTGTAAACAGTAAAGGTCCTGTAACACTTCCTTGTGGTGCTTCGGGTTTTACTGAGTCTTTCTACTACGTCATTTATGTACATTTAAAACAGTAACATACATATCGCACTTCCTTAGTGTACTCCGGGAATTATGTTTAAATTCATAGATTTGATTCCCTCAAGAGCGACGTGTTGGGATCTGTCTGTAAGGTAGTACTAGATCCAGTCATATACCCGGTCCGATACTCAATAAGCTCGTATTTTTTTCACTGAACGGCAGCCCGGGATGGTGTCCAATGCCTTCCTGATGAAAGGAATACTTCATCAACCTGAACGCCGTTATCTACATGGTTACATTTCTGAAGGAGAAACAGAGCAAGGTCTCTGATTTTTATACACGAGATTTTCGTTCTCTAAGAACATCAAAACTTTCGATAATGAAAACATGGTCCAGGTAGGCGGTGTTACGTCTTTCTGCAATTGTATCTACATCTGCATGGATACCCTTTAAACCACATTAAAGTGTCTGGCACACGGTTCATGGAACCACCTTCACAATAATTCTCTGTCACTCCAATCTCGAAGAGCACGCGGTAAAAACGAACGCCTATATCTTTCAGTGGGAGCTCTGATTTCCCTTATTTTATTATTATGATCGTTTCTCCCTATTTAGGTCGGCTTCAACAAAATATTTACGTATTCAGAGGAAAAAGTTTGTGACTGAAATTTCTTCAGAAGATTCCAACGTAACGAGCAACGCCTTTGTATTAATGATGCCCACCCCAACTCCTGTATCATCTCTCCCCTATTTCGTGATAATACAAAACGTGCTGGCCTACTTTGATCTTTCTCTATGTACTCCGTCAGTTCCATTTGGTAAAGATCCCACACCGCGCTGCAGTATTCTAAAAGAGGATGGACAAGCGTAGTGTAGACAGTTTCTTTTGTAGATCTGTTACATTTTCTAAGTGTCCCGCAATTGAAACGCAGTCTTTCGTTAGCTTTCTCCACATTATTTTCCATTTGTTCTTTCCAGTTTAAGTTGTTCGTAAATGTAGTTCCTAGGTGTTTAGTTGATTTTACGGCCTTTACATTTGACTGATTTATCGTGTAACGGAAATTTAACGGATTCCTTTTAACACTCATATGGATGACCTCACACTTTTCGTTATTTAGGATCAACTGCAAATTTTCACCCCATTCAGATATCTCTTCTAAATCGTTTTGCAATTTGTTTTGATCTACAGATGATTTTATTAGTCGGTAAACGACAGCGTCATCTGCAAACAACCTAAGACGGCTTCTCAGATTGTCTCCTAAATCGTTTATGTAGATAAGGAACAGCCAAGAGCATAAAATACTACCTTGGGGAACGCAAGAAATCACTTCTGTTTTACTCGACGACTTTCCGTCAGTTACTACGAACTGTGACCTCTCTGACAGGAAATCACGAATCCAGTCACTGAATTGCAACGATATTCCATAAGCACACAGTTTCACTGCAAGCCGCTTGTGCGGTAAAGTGTCAAAAGCCTTCTGGAAATTTAAAAATACAGAATCAATTTGAAATCCCTTGTCAGTAGCACTCAACACTTCGTGTGTGTAAAGAGCTAGTTGTGTTTCACAAGAACGACGTTTTCTAAATTCGTGTTGAATGTGTGTCAATGGACCGTTGTCTTCGAGCTAATTCATAGGGTTCGAACTCAATATATGGTACAAAATTCTGCACATGTCGACGTTAATAGTATAGGCCTGCAATTTAGTGGATTGTTCCTACTACCTTTCTTGAATATTGGTGTGACCTCGCAATTTTCCAGTCCTAGGGTATGGATCTATCGTCGATCGAACAGTTGTAGATGATTATTAAGTATGGAGCTATTTTATCAACATACTCTGAAAGGAACTTAACTGTTATACAGTCGGGACAGAAAGACTTGCTCTTGTTAAGTAATAGAAGATATTTCACGACTCCTACGTTACACATGTTGGCAACTGTTTGATTCGAATTCTAGAATACGAGGTGCATTCTAGTTCTAAGGCCTCCGATATTTTTCTAATTAACTACTCACCCAAAATCGATGAAACTGGCGTTACTTCTCGACGTAATCGCCCTGCAGACGTACACATTTTTCACAACGTTGACGCCATGATTCCATGGCAGCGGCGAAGGCTTCTTTAGGAGTCTGTTTTGACCACTGGAAAATCGTTGAGGCAATAGCAGCACGGCTGGTCAATGTGCGGCCACAGAGAGTGTCCTTCATTGTTGGAAAAAGCCAAAAGTCACTAGGAGCCAGGTCAGGTGAGTAGGGAGCATGAGGAATCACGTCAAAGTTGTTATCACGAAGAAACTCTTGCGTAACGTTAGCTCGATGTGCGGGTGCGCTGTCTTGGTGAAACAGCACACGCAGAGCCCTTCCCGGACGTTTTTGTTGCAGTGCAGGAAGGAATTTGTTCTTCAAAACATTTTCGTAGGATGCACCTATTACGGTAGTGCCCTTTGGAACGCCATGGGTAAGGATTACGACCTCGCTGACCCAGAACATGGACACCATCATTTTTTCAGCACTGGCGGTTACCCGAAATATTTTTGGTGGCGGTGAATCTGTGTGCTTCCATTGAGCTGACTGGCGCTTTGTTTCTGGATTGAAAAATGGCATCCACGTCTCATACATTGTCACAACCAACGGAAAGAAAGTCCCATTCATGTTGTCGTTGCGTGTCAACATTGCTTGGCAACATGCCACACGGGCAGCCATGTGGTCGTCCGTCAGCATTTGTGGCACCCACCTGGATGACACTTTTCGCATTTTCAGGTCGTCATGCAGGATTGTGTGCACAGAACCCACAGAAATTCCAACTATGGAGGCGATCTGTTCAACAGTCATTCGGCGATCCCCCAAAACAATTCTCTCCACTTTCTGGATCATGTCGTCAGACCTGCTTGTGCGAGCCCGAGGTTGTTTCGGTTTGTTGTCACACGATGTTCTGCCTTCATTAAAGTGTCGCACCCACGAACGCACTTCGACACATCCATAACTCCATCACCACATGTCTCCTTCAACTGTCGAAAAATTTCAATTGGTTTCACACCACGCAAATTCAGAAAACGAATGATTGCACGCTGTTCAAGTAAGGAAAACGTCGCCATTTTAAGTATTTAAAACAGTTCTCATTCTCGCCGCTGGCGGTAAAATTCCATCTGCTGTACGGTGCTGCCATCTCTGGGACGTATTGACAATGAACGCGGCCTCATTTTAAAACAATGCGCATGTTTCTATCTCTTTCCAGTCCGAAGAAAAAAAATCGGAGGCCTCAGAACTTGAATGCACCTTGTATTTACTTCGCCTTCTTTGGTGAAGGTATTTCGGAATTCTGTATTTAGTAATTCTACTTTGGCAGCACCGTCTTCGATATCGTGCAGAGAAGGCATTGATTGTGTCTTTCCGCTAGCACACTTCAAATACGACCTGAATCTTTGGATTTTCTGCTACGTTTCGAGATAATGTTTCGTTGTGGGAACTGTTATAATCATCTCTCATCGAAGTGCGCACTAAATTTCGAGCCTGTGTAAAAGATCACCAGTGTTGTAGATTTTGCGTCCGTTTAAACCTGGCATGCTTTTTTCGTTGTTTCTGCAGCACTGTTCTGACCCGTTTGGTGTAACAAGGGGTTCAGCTGCGTCGTTCGTTAATTTACTTGGTAGAAATCGCTCAATTTTTGCCGATTCTAATTCTTTGAGTTCAAGCGACATCCAGTCTTCACTTACATTGTTAATTTGGAAGGGGTTGATGTTGTCTCTCAGGAAGGCGTCAAATGAATTTTTGTCTGCTTTTTTGAAAACATATATATTTCGTTTATTTTTGGATGATTTGGGGGTTAGAATATTCAATGTCGCTACGAAAACTCAGGCTTCACTACTCCCTGCATCCGTTTTGATGCTTGTTATTAGCTCAGGATAATTTGTTGCTAAGAGATCAAGTGTGGGCTCCTCAACTAACTGTTCGAAATAATTTTCCAAGAATGTTTTTAGATCAATTTCAGTTGATGTTTTATGACAATTCCAGAATTAAACAAGTATTTTCGACAACATATAGAGCGTAATTTGAAGTCACCACTAACAACAAATGTATGAGTCGAGTACGTATTTGAAATTAATTTCCAGTTTTCTTTGAATCTTTCAGCACTTGTGTCATCTGAGGTGGGAGGTCGGTAAAAGGATCCAATTGTTATTTTGGTGCGGGCTCCAAGAATGGCCTCTGCCCTAACTAACTCACAGGAACCATCTATTTCAGTTTCGTGACAATATAAACTACTTCTAAGAGCAACAAATACGCCCCCGGTAAGTGTTTTTAGCCTATCCTTTCGGAACACCGTTAGGTTCTTCAGAAATCTTATTACCTATGTGCTTGGTGATTTTGAAGCACATACCTTTTTGTTTCCAGTTTCATTATATCACTGGTACACGTGGAGAGGAATACATCTTACTTATTTGCGCATGCGGCACAAAAACGCCATACTATTGTGCATGAGTGCGTCTCTTAGGTAACGGACGTAATCATATGAAGTAGTATATTATTATATTGCTTTTGAGCCACATACGCACAAAAGAGAGATGTATTCTCGTCCACATGCGACAGCAATATATTATAATGTAAAATGAAGTTGGAAGCTTAAGATACGTTCTTCAAAACGATCAAAGATCGAAACTGGTCAATCGCACAGACAAGAAAAAAAAAAAAACTACAGGCATCCTGAATCATACTTTCATTCTCAAAACACGGTGAGGCTGTGGACTCTGCAAAAATATTAAATTTTAAAACATAATAATTCTACAACAGACTGACGTAAACAATATAGGCTTATAATTATGCGCATCTATTCTACAACCCTTCTTG
This sequence comes from Schistocerca piceifrons, assembly GCF_021461385.2. Taxonomy (NCBI): domain Eukaryota; kingdom Metazoa; phylum Arthropoda; class Insecta; order Orthoptera; family Acrididae; genus Schistocerca; species Schistocerca piceifrons. Next base: position 372,383,046 of record NC_060142.1, read on the forward strand.
AAAATGGGAATGACCTGCGCTTTTTCTTCCCATCGATAGGTATGCTTCTTTGCAGCAGCGATCTACGACGAACTGCTACTAGGATGAGGACAATATCTTTCGCATGGGTCCTGATGCCTTTCCACTACTAAGAAATTGTAGTTGCTTTTCTATTTCGCAATCTGTTAACTCAATATCGGACATTGTGATATTAGCAAGATGATTGAAAGGAGGGACCGTGTTATCGGCTTCTGTGGAGAAACACTTTCGAAAGACCTAATTCAGTATTTCGGTCTTCTCTCTGTCATCTTCTGTTTCGGTGTCCTTAGCGTCACAGAGTGAATGAATAATGGATATAGAGCCGCTTAGGCCAAAACCTCTTTGGGTTTTTACTCGTACAGGCTGATAAAATTTTACTTTACAGTCGTTTAACGCTTCTCTCGTTGCTGTCCTTACGTCAGTTTCGCTTCGTTCAGCTTTTGTTTGTCAGCTAGGATTTGACTTTTCTTAAATTTGTGATACTCTCTTTGTTTACAAGGCAGTTTTCTAACACGGGTGTTAGACCACGGTGGATCTTTCCCATCTCTAAATACCATGATGGAACATACTTGTCCAAGGCATATTGACGATTTCGAAATTTTCTCATCTGTGCTCCACAGCTTTGTCCTCAGCACTGAATATTTGATTATAGTTACTCAGATAATCTGTAATTTGAGTCCTGTCACTCTTGCTAGGCAAAAGTATTTTCCTACCTCGAAATATATGCGTGTGCAGGCTTTCTCCGCGTATTCCAGTGATATAATGTCGGGAGGTCAGCACAGTGGTTGTGTGGTCGTGTTGTAAGGTTTCGATGAGTTCCTTACGCATCACTTTTCGGCTAAAAACGACGGTTGTGAAACACTGCGACAAACCCCACACGGCTGATCAATTGAGAATATTTTACCCTTCGTCGTAGTTGCTATCACAGCCTTAAGATCACTGATACCTTGCTTTCCGTTAAGTGATTTCTTAATGTCAGGTCTATTTGTTGCTAGGAGGTGTAAGATTTTACGTTCACGATTTGGTTTCCTGATTATCTGCTCGAAGTAGTTTTCGGACAAGACATTCAGAATAATGTGGCACTGATTCCTATCTCTGGAAACTGTTTTGATAGCACGACTCACCCAATCTTTACCTGGCAAGTTGAAGTCACCCACTGTTACAACGGCATGATCAGGAAAAGTACTAACGATATTCTCCGGGTTCTCTCTGAAACGCTCTACGAGTGTAGCTCCTGATTCAGGTGGTCTATAAAAGTTGTTGCAACTGAGTTTCTCATGTCCTTAAGATGAGGGAGACACATAAACTCATTCAGGTTAGCACCAAAGGAGCTGATAGCTGATGCCTACAGTTTCCATACAAGCAAGACGGAAAACGAATTACCACGAAATCTCTCGATTCCCAGGAAGTGGTCACATCACAGTTGGCAACAAACATCAAAAGAATAAATAACACAAAGACTCCCGCAAATGAATTCGTGAAAAATTAATGAACTACCATAATTTCGTTTACTATAAGTGTAAGAGCCAAATAAAGTCACACTTGGTAATGAGAATTGAATTTAAACTCAGTTTACGTAGTTACAGCTGTGAGGTTCAAAGTTTCCGCCTATAGCGTGCCTATAGCGGACGATCTGCTTAACTGTGATTGTTGAGCGCTCGGAATTTAATGATGGACGCCACAACTTACGCAGGATTAACAGATACCACAACAAACTCGTAAATGCGCTCTATGAAAGCACTACGCACACTTATGAAACCACACCCTCTATTAGAATACATAAAATAACAGCTACAATAGAGTAGGAGGATAGAGGCAGAAATAGCAATAACTGTTGTTTGTGATAGGCCAACATTGTCAACACAGACTTTACTGAAATTACAAATATAAAGGCAGCATGTATGAAGAAAAGTTCGTCAGAAAAAAAATACATTCAAAATTGCAACAAATTCTTAGTGTTTACAAGGAGAGAGCGCTTGCAATTGTAGCTTACCTTTCTATAGACGATGCGTCGTGACGTCAACGGTGGGTCTTCGGTGCTGGTGGCGTGATTTGATCACCTCGATCGGCTGTAAAATGGCAGCAGGTATGTACTCTTACTTGGAATGCGTTCCTCCAGGCAGTTAATCCTTTGTTCGTTGCATCCCTTATGTCAGAGGTTGCTAGCACGTAGCTGCTTATGTGTAAATCCACGTTCGTATGCGTTGGCTTACAATGTTCATTACCTACACGTTTGTAATGACCCGCACACACTTTTGAAACAGTATAACATACAATTCAGCCGCTCATCGCGATATTATTGTCCGCACGTTTTCAGCAATCACGATCGCGATTTTGCATTTCTGCCGACTTTGAAAGTCTCCGTAGCGACAGTTAATGTTTTAGCGCGTAACAGTTCATTAAGTTGCATACGAGGTAGTAATTCTAAAGTACAGGCTGCCTCCTCAGTAAGGCCGGCCGGGAGGCGTCCGCGGGTAGCGCGGCACAGCCACCGGCCGCTGCCACCGCATCCGCCGGCCGCCGCCGCAGCCGACTCTCGGACACTAAGTAACCTGCCGTTAGTCGGCAGCGCCCGCACTTCCGCTGAGTTAAGCATAAACAGCGTTTCCATCTGATTAACTTAAGCTTACCTTTATTTGCAGTAGGTGCTCAAAATGATGTAGGCCTACATCCGAAGGCATTACCAAACGACGAATTTCGGCTGCCGATTCTGGGAAGTGAGCAGCTGAATCCTGTCTTCCAACCCATCGAGTGTGCGGGGATTGGTTGTGTACACCTTGTGTTTTAACATGCTCCAAAGATAAAAGTCACACAGATTTAGATTTGGAGAACATGGAGGCTAGTCAATAATCCTATCTTCGAAAACCTCTTGTATTGCCGTCGTAGAAGCATTGGTGATTTGAGGTCGTGCACTAACCTGCATGAAATAACCGTACATCTTCTTGTTAGGTGTTAGTTCCCGTAAAACAGGATGCGGTGTATTCTTCACATGCCTGTCAGAACGTATTGTTTCATCGAAAAAAATTGATCCAGTAATACGTCTTGCACTAACTGCACACCACAGTCCTGTTTCCACGTCATGCAGAGGGTGTTGATGTAATTCATGAGGATTTTATCGGCTCCAATGCCGATTGTTCTGAGAATTTACTTACCCTGACTAATGCAGCCCAGCTTCAACAGAAAAATGCATCTCAGCATCAGCTTCCACATCGTACACTGGCAGCCAGTTGCAAGAACGACGTCGAGCAAGAATATCTGAGTTGCTAGATTGATCCAATGCCGTTATTTTGTATGTCTTCAATTTCAGTTTTTCCATGGTTGTGTAAGAACCTGACTACACTCCGAGCGTGCAAAACAGTGCACGGATTTTCTTGGACTTCTTTCGAAGGCCTCCCCTATCTCGTTTAATTTATTTTCGGTTAAACCACTAGGTTATCTGTTCCATCGTTTGTGTAACACAGATCTTGAAATCTCTTCACTGATCTGCATTGTCATATCGCTGGGAACATGCACACTGGGAAATTTTCGTATGAATTCAAGCCGACATTCCACATATGATTCTGTTTCTGCAGAGATCAACACAAAAAACAGTAATATATAAGAAACTATCAGCCTCGATTGCGGTAATGAAACCAACCTTTACCTAGGTTTCATCCCAAGTAATTGACCCTTCTTCAGAACATAAACCTGATTCGATAATATGTCTACCACGGAATGGTCTAGAAATAAAACTAAAACAGCTTGAATAGACGTAGTCACATTTTAAAAATGCGGTACATAAGTAATAAGTGACAACCAAGACTTATTTCTAGACCGTGCCCTCGTAGACATATCATAGAAACAGGTTTATTTTCTGAAAGAAGCTCATTTACTTGGGCTGTAACTTAGGTAAACGTTGGTTTCATTAGTAGAATCGAGGCTGATAATTTTTTATATATTAGATTATCACGATTGCTGACTGGGCTGCGATGCTGAAAGTACTACAGAAAACACTCGTTCATCCTTTGTGTACGCCATACCGAATGGAAACTCGACAGGAAACTCATTACGCCCGAGCACTCAGTTGCACAGTATATAGGAGACACGCGAACGGTGTTTCTGTGCGAGGACCAGGCTCCGCAACGTACTGACAGGGAACGTCCAGCACTCGGGGCAGTGGCAATGATGATGTCTAGCAATAATATTTGAAGCGATTCAACTTGTCACAAAAACTTAACAGAAAACACCAGTACACTCAGCCGCACAGTGTAGGGAGTAGTACTACTGATATATTTAAAAATATCGGGTGTCCGATATATCCATATTTAAACAACTGTCATTATTGGCTCTCGATACATCGAAAAAGAGTGTTGATATATTGACGTAAAAATACAGACATATCGATCGGCCTATAGAAATATCGTGTGTACATTGTAAATATACCGCCGGCTTTGAGCTGTATGTTTAATTATTGACTTATCGTTGGATATTCTGTACATCAACAAATTAGCAGCTTGCTTATCCCCTTTACAGCAAGAATTGAAAGAGCAACAATTAATTTGAAAATTTGTGAGTTAGTAATGGGACTTGTGCACATGAAAAGCTTTTATTACAGTGCCTTTTTGGTCGACTTTTGTGTTGCTAATTATCAACTGTGTACATGCTGCCCTCTCACCCAGTATTTCATTCTAATTAACCTCTCGTACCTTATTTTCTTAATGTGTGATTGACCACAGGTCGATCTAAACCATTTTTCAAGCTGACGTAGGAAATTAGCGTGGTGGACCTAAACGTTCCACTTTATGTTAGTAGTGACGAGCATTGATTAGGTCAGCGTTTCCCGTCACACGTCTCCACGCACCGCAAAGACCAATCTCTCCTTTAGAGTTTTGTTCATCAATTTCAGCAACTGTTTTTCAAGAATGCCGATGTGAAGGAATGGGTCAGTAGTTGCGGTAAAAATTGTTTTTTAATGCAACTGGTGTTCTGTTTCTTCACATCGAAAATCCTGTTATTCCATTCACAGCGTTGAACCCCCGTCCCCAGTGCACGTAGACTTCTTCTTTTGTGTCACGTATACTTGCTTGCACAGTGAAAGAGAAATACTGGAAGTGATGAAAGCTCACAAAGTTGAGAGACTCCTTCACAGAGTGAATGTAAAACGATGTTCTACTACAATTTCAAAAGAACAATTTTAAATATATATCGAAATTTGCAAAAAAAATTTATTATAAAATAACAATATCGCCACTCGACACGGCATTTTTAAATCGACGAAGAAATTATCGCTGATACATGTCAATATCTCTTGGTGGAAATATCGAAGTATTTATATGTTCGATATCTTACCAACAGCCCTAGCAGGGGGCACGCGCAAAGTGAATGGCGTCCGAGAACTACGCATAGCGACAACCGGCAGACGGAGCGGCAACAGGCGGCAGACGCACCGTGCGACCGGCGGACCATTCCCGTACAACTTTCGTGAGACACCCTGTGTACTTGTTTCTGCAGTTCGGTAAGCTGTAAGCAGTTCAGTTCTCACAACGAAAAAAACAGTCCACTCGCGCTAGCATTGTCACTGCTGATCGCAGTATTTCACGAAACTCACAGCACTCACACAGTGTTGGGCGACTGATGACCTTCGCTGTTTAGTCCCCCTTAATCATCCCAACAACCACCACCACCACTCACACAGTGTAAAATTTTGTTCCACAACAGCCACTTCGAAGTTAAGTTTAAACGGTGTCCAGAAACATAAGAACGCAGTCATGAAATTTTGTGTGATACTGTCTAGCAAGATTACAAAACATAAACCGCGCCTATACCACGTCACTGGACACCTCTAGCTCTTCACTGTCCGGCTGCAACTGCCGATACCGCTCTCGCGTGGCAGTTCATACAACAGTGCTGCATATTGCATCTGGTTTTGCACAGCACATTACACACAAGCATTACACAGAAAATGAAACACGTATTGAAACTTTGTATACTCAGTTAAAAGGAGATCCATGTAACAATGCAAGTAATACAAAACATAGTCACATTTCATATTACAGAACAAAAACAAAAGTAATATTCTAGACTATCAAAGATATATCTCCTGAGTAAAAGTAAGCGGCAGAAAAAAAGAAGAAAAAAGTTACCCATCTCAGTTACCAATACGTTCAAAAATTCAGTATAGACCACAGTACAGAAATAGATCATAATGCACATAATTTATTTAGTCTTTAAAGCCCAGGTATAAAGGTGTTATTAATCAGAGCTGACAAGTACGATATAACAATCTCTCTCGTTACTTGATTACAAATTAATTTATTCAATGCGACGCGTTGTGAGTAACACAACTCGTCACCAAGCAGTATGTGCAGAATGAAGATCATAATGTTCCAGAAGTAATAGCCACAGCACCACTAATGTTGTGCATACACTATGTAGCTCACATATGAACAGCAAGTTTCCGTGAATAAATTACACGCGTATTTGCAGTGAGATTTTTTATAAAATACCTCAAGGTGGCAATTTATTGTGATTATCGGCTCTGAAATTTACTGTTACAAGATTGCAGAGGAGAGTGCGAGAACCTTCCTAACTATCTCCTTGTATTTCTAGCGAAGAGACTGATACTGAAATTGTTCCCATGTCAGAGAAATACACCGTTTTATACATAACCTAAGGACCTTGTTTCATGTACAATTAATGAATTCTGAAAATAGGGTAGGGCCAAGTCGGGACTGTACGGAAGGTGATCGATGACAGTGAAGCCACTGCGTCGGATTGTAGTAGATATCGCAGCGCTCGGACGCTATCTGGCATTGTCTTGCTCATCGAAAAGGTGCTTCACGTGTGGAAGAACTCTTCGAATTCGAAATTGGATTACAAACACTGTTTCTCACGCATCAACAGACGTACGTTACAGACCGCCATGTTACATTCTACAATTTGGAGCCCTCTAGGGGCAAATGGTTGCAAATATGTAGACATGAACAATGAAGATGTAGATAGTAATAAAGTTTGTTTTATTTATGAAGCTTTAGCAGTTTGCAGATAAATAATTCAGAGTCATTACTTTTCAATCCACCCTCTTGCTATGACAATCTAAATGTTCATTTGTGTGTGGATTCCTATGGGACCAAAATGCTGAGGTCATCGGTCGCTAGACACTACTTAAACTAACTGTGATCAATACACACACCCATTCCCGACGGAGGACTCGAACCTCCGGCGAGAGGGGCCACGCAATCCGTGACATGCCCCCTCAAACAGAGCTACCACACCACGCGGCGACATTCTACCACCAATTAAACTAGAGCCGTTCTCAGGAGACGTGGAGAAACCCTCTAGATTTTGGGGGCAATTTAAAAGCTGATTTGATAGCACCCCATATTTTCCCTATGTTAGTCAGTATAACAGCAACAATTTATGAGGACACAAAGAAAATTCTGCGTAAACCGCTGTGGAGACAATAACAGAGTTATTCAGGTGCACTTGTATTAGCCGGAAGTGACTGGTGCTTTCAGTTTTTACGTCTGGAAAACCTCAGTTTAACATTCATACAATGGAATCGAAGAATATAAGTTTTACAATCATTGGAGGAGGAGGTAAGTGCCTATTTCAGAGTCTTAGTTCCAAAGATACAGCACGCCTTCCCAGAAAAAGTCTGTCATCGATGGATAATCGGCATAAAATCCCAAAGTTTTGTCTCTTAGCCGTGGCGCGCTATTCGAAATATTGCTAGCGACCTAGTCCGCGATCCTTGCATGCAGAATTGGCTGGCTGGTAGAATGAGGAATGTCCGACAGAGGGCGCGAGCGATACGTTGGCAACGAGTGAGTCTGCGGTGTATAAAGTGAACGTCGCAATGTGAACAGGAGAAGCAGTTGGGAAGTTGGAGTGGATAAGGCCAGTTGCGAGTACTGGGCCGTGGTTGGTGCGGTTGCAGCACTCGTGCTGGCGTGTGTGGTGTTACTCACCGCCGGCTGGCACGTGCTGACTTCGATCAATGGTTTCTCGGCAACCCATGTGTACTGAATTTGGTGAGACAATCCGTCTGGTAAGTGCACGTTAACATGTTAAGTACAACGTCTCATGCTGCTTTGAAGTTCCATTGGACTTTATGGAGAAGATTTCTACCGTCTGTTGAGCCGCCACTTAAGTCAGCCAATGTTCCAAAGCAAAAAAATTTGTGCTAGCCAAAATGTTACACAGTCATGACAGTTAGACAGATAGCTCTGCCCTTATGAGCCTAATATTCTACCTTCAATTTGGTGGCCGTTGTTGATGTCCTGGGAACCATACTAACTGCATGACTTGTGGCTGAGTTCCCAGTTTTTTGTAGGCTAAATAATTCAAATCCATCCCTAATTTATATAGAAACTGTTTGTGCTGACCCTTGTAGGAACGTTACTCTCACTACCCTTAACTGGAACTGATTTCTTCCCCATTCGTAATTGTTCATCTAAATGTTTGACAATTTGTTGATTTATTATTTTAGTCTGTTGTAGTTCAGTCCATCCGTGGGCCACCGTTAACGGGGGAGAGCTTAAGCCGTCGGCACACGGACCGTGCATCCGAACGCCATAGCGTGGAACAGCACGTTCGGGAGTCTTTCCGAACGAGCAGAGCAGTAGCTGGCATGTCAGATATTCTGAGCGTGCGTCTGAGCGTTGGCCAATGAGATGGCATAACGCCACCTACGTCACACACAGACCGTCTCTCTTCAACCGAGCTGTGAAGCGCCATATTGGCATTCATTTCAAGCCTATATGTATATATACCGTTTCTGAGCACCAGCAAATTGAGAATCACTGGAAAACCCGTTGTTAACTGTGTTATTCGTTCCAATAAAATAATGAGAAACATCACATTTGTGGCAAAAGAATTATTGTAGCTTGAGTATTATGAGAGTAGGCTATTTGAAGACAGCGACACACTGAAGATCCACCCAAAACGCCTTGGTACAATTTGTTATAGTTAAATTTCAGTTAGTAACATAATTATCTCCGATTAATGTTTTTAACAAGGCGTAAGACAATGTGGCTAAGGCTCAGATGTTTTGTTGTTGGTGTACGTAATGAGTAGCGTCTCTGACCACCCATGGAGTTTTTGTTGAGGCGGTGGTGCGCGTCGTTAACACTTCCAAATTTTTTTTCCTAACGTTCACGTTTTTATTAGGTTCTGATACTTTATTATTAGTTTGATGTAAGTATATGTTATAATATTTGATGTTATATAAATATAAGCTCACCTTTCTTTGAGTGGTGACTTTGTTCGATTGGCTTAATATACTAGACAGCTTGCGCTACTTGTATAAAGATATTTTGCTCCTTTTTCTTTTACGCTTCGTAATTCACATGTTGCAAAGATTCTGCTACTGGGTAGGAATAGTGATCAAGTAAGACTGACCTTGGGGTTTTCCTAAAATGTGGGGATGATGAAATAATGTCTATCTTATGCGGAGAAGTATTCCAAATTTGTACCGCACTGTTTGTAATGGAACTTTTTAAGCCTGTGTCCTTATTGATTGGTCATGGTACTTTCCTTTTCGTGGACGATGAAGGAAATGTAGGTTTTAATAGAGCTAACGTGGGAATTTTACGCGCGCCCGTTGAGTAAACAGTGTGATTTACATGCTAGAAACATCCCACAACTGCCGCTAGAGTGCGCTGCGATCGCGTATACCACGTTGGGGCCCACGTACCGTATGCACGAGTCGCATCGTTCCTGGCGCGTTCAGCAGCACGTTGAACTTGGCACGCTCAACGTTGACGTTCGGCAGCAAGGTCCGTGTGCCGACGGCTTTAGGAACAGTGTCCGCTGCCCTGGTCGGCCACTGGTCGGTCGCCGCTGTCTTGGTGACTGACCGAACGACCAACCGATCGACCGACGTACCGGCGTTAGAAAAGGCTAAGCCATCTCTTGTCGGTGTCCGCCCCTGATAACTGAGTGGTCAGAGCGACAGAATGTCACATGTAACGGTCCAGCTTCGATATCCGGCTGGGTCGGAGATTTTCTCCGCTCAGGGACTGTGTGTTGTGTGGTCCTTTCATCATCATTTCATCCCCATCGCCATGCAAGTCACCGAAGTGGCATGAATTCAAAAGACTTTCACCAGGCGAACAGTCTACCCCACGGGAGGCCCTAGCCACACGGCATTTCTATTTTCCATCTCATGTCCGTCTGCTGACGATTCGAGGCCAGAGCTGTAAAACAATAATAACATTATTGTATGTATGATACTTTCTGAAGAGAACCTGGCTTTATTCTGAAGGCTCTTAATTTTTAAGTTCGGAGCTTACTTCACACTGACCTGTTGATAATTAATTAGTTGACTGCCGTGGCACGTTTTGTTCTTAAATAATTTATAACCTGAACTGCTATCAGTTAAAGACTTAGTGAGCACGATTGCACGTGTTTCTGGACTACAATTGTTAACTGGAAGTTTATTAACAGAGTTTAGTAAATGCCAGGCGCGCATTTTTCTAAAATCACAAATATCATTCAGATAGTTTTAAAAGATAAATTTTTGTTGGCAGATGGTTTAGTAGGTGTTAGGCGCGTATTTTTTTCAATTCAAAATTTATTTTAATTCTTACGAATATCTGCTTTACTGAGTGTTGTGACGTGTTTTTCTTCACTACAAATAGTGAAATCAGCATTTCATTCGCGTGTTTCATACAGGGAGAAATTTGCGTAACTCTGTCCATCCATTCACTGATTAAACTTGTACAAACAAACTGTCATTAACCAAACTGTGAATGACCATGCTGTTGCTGGGCTAGCCCTCCCAATCCACCGCCTTGTGTGCTGACCCTTGTGACCTGTCCCTATGACCGTAATTTAAGTCTTACGTTAAAGCTGTCCGGACAAAAACAGGCAGAAGTGCAAGTCCTGTAAGTTTTTACTTTTTTTTAAAAAAAAGGAAACAGGAAACGAAATGAGACTTCATGGTTTGAGATGGTATGTGCAATTTACGAAGACGTTGGCAGTATCAAACCACTTATGGGTATGACGTTGCAGTTCATACTTCACCTAGCGCAGATGCATGTACTGATTCATCTGGCTGTCATAAGCCCGCTCTATCCTCTTCTGAAGCAACTTAACCCACGACTGTTCTCTGTGGTTCTTTATATCCTGGATGCTGGCACTATGATGGAGGTGACACATGAAATGCTGATAGGTCTCTGGATCTTGCTGACCACGGCAGTATTCTAACAACATTCTGACACTTCACGGAGACAAAGCCATGCATAGACAAGCGTTTTCCTGTTAAAAAACGGCGCCACGATACTGACGCGTGAGAGGTAACAAGAGGATCCAGCATGTCAGCGACGGTACCATAATGCATCAGAGATCACTAAGTCACTACCGGCCGTGACGTGAAGTCATATTCAGTGGCTTTCATCATCTCAACGCCAGAGTAACACCGTCGTGCTCTCTTCAAAACAATATAACAACGGGATCTCCCCCTGCCCCCATGTTTCTGCGTACTTGCTGATGATGGTCATCTGGGGTTGGGCAGAACCGCAGTTCCTCCTGGACACAATGCGACGCCATTCATCAGCAGTCCATGCTATCCAGTAGCGGAATCAATCCAAACACAGACGTTCATGTTGTGTTTATCGCATCCTACACGTGTAACAGTAATTTCGAAGTCCAACTGTTGTTAGACTCTGCCCAGTATAGTGGGATGACACAGAATATTATAGGGAGTGTGTTACGCGTTTTCGCATGTCAGACACACTTGTGAAGCCGTGCACAGTGTGGTGATGCTCCCGTGTGGGACGAATGTAACACAGATGCACAAATTCCCCACAAATGTCGATATTGCACAATTCGAACGGCCAGACAAGTGGATACTCACAATGAGGTCTCTCACAACTACCAAAGTGCTTATGACGCTGTCCCACACCAGTACACGACATCTTTGTGTCCTTCAGTCAACGCTCAACATATGACGCTATTCACGCTCCTTGTGTACCATTTCAGGCCTGGTAACAACACTAAACATGAAAAACACTAATTCAGTCTGATCATTTACATAACAGTCATAGGTGTGTACATATATGAATTTATTTTGGCACCCGACTATGTGTTCTGAATGGTTCACGTTTTTGTCAGGCAATGTACTAAACGTGTTTTTGTAGAATTATTTGATTGATGAAGTAGTTTCTCTAAATTATCGCGTGAACGTCAGATTGGCAGCTATCGTAATAGGTGACCAAGGGATACGAAAGCAACTGATATTGCTTAACAGAGCATCGGCCACTGCACCTGGCAGCTTACCAGTACAGTTCTACAAAGGGTATGAATGTAATGGTTCAAATGTCCCTGAGCACTATGGGACTTAACTGCTGTGGTCATCAGTCCTCTCGAACTAAGAACGACTTCAACCTAACTAACCTAAGGACATCACACACATCAATGCCCGGGGTAGGATTCGAACCTGCGACCGTAGCGGTCGCGCGGTTCCAGACTGTAGCGCTAGAACCGCTCGGCCACTCCGGTCGGCGCATAGAGTATGAAAAACAACTCGCACCTCTTCTAGCAGATAGGTACCGTAGGTCACTGGAGTAGTTAAAAATGGTGCAAATAGTTCTAAGCACTGTGGAACTTAACATCTGAGGTCATCAGTCCCCTAGACTTAGAACTAGTTAAATCTAACTAACCTAAGGACAACACACACAGCCATGCCCGAGGGAGGATTCGAATTTGCGACCGTAGCAGCAGTGCGGTCCCGCACTGAAGCTCCTAGAACTGCTCGGCTACAGCGGCCGGCTGGAGTACTTAGTTAGTTAGTTAATTGCTGAGTTGATCTTTTGAACGGTTCTTTTACTGAAATGATGTGTAACTAATCAGTTACAGGTGTTTCGTCCTGAAGAGCCACCGGGAAATTACAAGCGAAACTGTCTATTGCAGCGAGATATATGTAGGATTTTTGTATGCTATTTGGCTCGATCTTTTGTGATCTAGCAACATTATTGGGTAAACTCAGTGTTTTAACGATGTTTATTAGCAAGCTGTGCGTGCTTTCATTCTGAATCAGAGCATCACTCAGAAATGCTTACAGTGGTGACCAGAGTAATAACACAGGAAGATGAATGATGAACTTGAAAACGTCGACGTCAAATAGGAGGACGCGAAAGAAGTATAGCAGGTACCTCCACGTCTCATCCACCACCACCTCCTCCCGTTTCCTAAACAAGACATCACAACTCAAACTGCCAGCGTTCTGGCCATCTGGACCGGAACTCGGGTTCAGGCAAGCTGCAAACATTTTCTGCCAACGCGGTGTTCAAGACGACACAGTGCCATTTTACTGCGTCACGGAAAATTTAAATGATTCGCAAGACTATACAGGTGGACAAGGTTTTACAAACACTTATTTAAGTGGCATTCAAGAACTGCTTAATGAAAGAGTATCGCAACTACTCCGGAGTCTAGGCTACACAGGTTACCAGCAGGCTAGCGCTTGCGAAGCAGTCACCGGGTTTGGATCTGTTCCCTGAGAAGTCGTTGAGCTTCCTTATAGCTTGAGACGGATAGTAGCTGAGGACATGGGACTGCTTCTACCAGTATTGGCAGAATAGACGGCAGCCATTGTTGACTACAGTTCAATGTTGGCAACGCTCTGTCTTCAATTGACGCGGTTTGACAGGCCAGAACCAAGCATTTTACGATCAGTTACGTGAGCTGACCCCGGAACAATTGTATGTTCTAGCGTATTCCACAGAGCGTCTAGCAGAGCTTTGATGCACTTACTTGTTAGTGCGCAATTCGATGCGCTACAACACAGGCAACGTTCAGAGATCACGGAAACTGATAGAGGCCGCCGGGACCCGACCCATCAGTATAAAGAAAGGACAAATATGCATGAAGATTGCTTGTGTTGGTTTCAGCAACTTTTTGGAGGCAGGCGCTTTATCACACAGTCCCTTGCAAATAGCGAAACTCTTTGGATAGCCTATAAAGAACGACAGTTGTGCTACGTTTTTCAGTCACCACTCGACCTGCCACGCCAGGTATGCTGGTGATGCTATTAACAGAAAAATACCTCGTGTGCAGCCGGGCGCACTACGAAAAACGTTATGCGGAGGAGCCGTCAAGGAGTTTTCCTGCACACAGTATTAAACGGAAAATAGCATGACAACATACTTGCACAGCAAATTACGGGCCTGCCGCATCATATATTTGTACCTGTGCCCTTCACTGAATTACTTACCACAAAACGTCACAGCATTACTTTCGTATGTGACTGCGATGACGTCATCTTCGAAGAGTTACGATTTCATTTGCATGATACGACCAGTAGCTCCAAAGCGTGTGGCTAATATCAGCAAAGAAATAGTTTACGAGTACACTCAACGTACCTCAACAACGCTTAGTGGTATACAAGTATTCGGGAAGGTAACTTATTGTGGACACAGGCTCAGATATAAGCATGCTACCGATTAGTCGTTTCCAAACGAACACTATGAGGGCTCCACTGCGTCCTCCAGCGCCAGTTGCTCAGTCATCAAGAGCTACAGCTATAAGACCATGAAGTTAGACATCTACTTTAACGGTCAGTATCAGTGAAGTACGGTAGCCTATACCAGTTTGGGAGTGGAACTTCTGCACCATCTCAAACTAGTCGTGGTCCTCAAAAGCGGACTCTGCAGACAGTTGCGGAGATGGCAGGTGCATAGACAGAGGAGACTTGAGTAATATTTCGAACAAGTTGCCTGGCACGAAGTCAAAGACTGAGACAGAGAGCAGGGTCCGAAAGAGAGGCTCATAGCGCCTTAGGCAAGTAAACTCTGTGGGGTGTATAGAGGCCGTCTGAGATCCAACTTGTCTGCATCGCACCCTGTATCCGACCACTCGACAACTGCTCACTCGCTACTACTCGCAGTAATAATATCTCAGACTCGGTGTTTGTATATGCACACAGCAGAATCGTAGACGTCCAACTTTCGTATCCCCAACCTTCACTTTTAAGAATTTTCTGGGATGATTCTTCCCTAGCGTGTTGGCAACGAGCAAGAGCAAAATTCTTACATAACAAAATTGGGAGGAATGGTATCGGATGCTTTACAAAAGGAGTAGAACACATAAACATATGCATAAGATTACACAAGCTATGTACATAGTAGGAAATTGATGAGCTGTATAATGTAGTCAAGAAAAAATAATGCACAATTATCATCTTGTGAATGTGACCACTCATTAACACCTGTCGTTGACAGCACTTCGTTTGGCGGGATGACCAAATATTATTTATAGTTCTCCAAGAACGTAAAAAAAGTCTTTTAGTTGTGTAAATACAAATGTTACATAGAATTTTGGTGCTGGTGAACACACAAATCTACCTGACATTGGCGGTAGTTCATTTGAAAGTGCTATATAAAGTTTCTCAACAGAATAAAAATAATCTGACAACAGAAAACCAGGTAAAGAAGCACGTGTTTAGGCGCAGGAGACTCAGGGACAACACACGCTATGTACACTAGTGTTGTTGTTTTCTTCAGTCCTGAGACTGGTTTGATGCAGCTCTCCATGACACTCTATCCTGTGCAAGCTTCTTCATCTCTCAGTACTTACTGCAACCTACATCCTTCTGAATCTGCTTAGTGTATTCATCTCTTGGTCTCCCTCTACGATTTTTACCCTCCATGCTGCCCTCCAATGCTAAATTTGTGAAGCCTTGAAACCTCAGAACATGTCCTACCAACCGGTCCCTTCTTCTTGTCAAGTTCTGCCACAAACTCCTCTTCTCCCCAATTCCATTCAATACCCATCTAACCTTCAGAATTCTTCTGTAGCACCACATTTCGAAAGCTTCTATTCTCTTCTTGTTCAAACTATTTATCGTCCATGTTTCACTTACATACATGGCTACACTCCATACAAATACTTTCAGAAACGACTTCCTGACACTTAAATCTATACTCGATGTTAACAAATTTCCTTAAACTATTTTCTAAAATAAGTCGGAGGGTCAGTATTGCCTCACGTGTTCCAACATTTCTGCGGAATCCAAACAGATCTTCGCCGAGGTCGGCTTCTACCAGTTTTTCCATTCGTCTGTAAACAATTCGCATTAGTATTTTGCAGCCGTGACTTACTAAACCGATAGTTCGGTAATTTTCACATCTGTCAACACCTGCTTTCTTTGGGATTGGAATTATTATATACTTCTTGAAGTCTGACGGTATTTCGCCTGTCTCATACATCTTGCTCACCAGATGGTAGAGTTTTGTCAGGACTGGCTCTCCCAAGGCCGTCAGTAATTCCAATGTAATGTTGTCTACTCCCGTCTTTCAGTGCTCTGTCAAACTCTTCACGCAGTATCATATCTCCCATTTCATCTTCATCTACATCCTCCTCCATTTCCATAATATTGTCCTCAAGTACACCGCAATTGTATAGACCCTCTATATACTCCTTCCACCTTTCTGCTTTCCCTTCTATGCTTAGAACTGAGTTTCTATCTGAGCTCTCGATATTCATACAAGTGGCGCTCTTTTCTCCAAAGGTCTCTTTAATTTTCCTGTAGGCAGTATCTATCTTACCCCTAGTGAGATAAGCCTCTACATCCTTAAATTTGTCCTCTAGCCATCCCTGCTTAGCCATTTTGCACTTCCTGTCGATCTCATTTTTGAGACGTTTGTATTCCTTTTTGCCCGCTTCATTTACTGCGTTTTTATATTTTCTCCTATCATCAATTAGATTCAATATTTCTTCTGTTACGCAAGGATTTATACTAGCCCTCGTCTTTTTACCTACTTGATCCTCTGCTGCCTTCACTACTTCATCCCTCAGAGCTGACCATTATTCTTCTATTGTATTTCTTTCCCCCATTCATGTCAATTGTTCCCTAATGCTCTCCCTGAAACTCTGTACAACCTCTGGTTTAGTCAGTTTATCCAAGTCCCATCACCTTAAATTGCCACCTTTTTGCAGTTTTTCAGTTTTAATCTACAGTTCATAACGAATAGATTGTGGTCAGAGTCCACATCTGCCCTGGAAATGTCTTACAATTTAAAAACTGGTTTCTAAATCTCTGTCTAACCATTATATAATCTATCTGGTACCTTCCAGTATCTCCAGGATTCTTCCATGTATACAACCTTCTTTTATGATTCTTGAACCAAGTGTTAGCTATGATTAAGTTATGCTGTGTTCAAAATTCTACCAGACGGCTTCCTGCCTCATTCCTCTCTCCCAATCCATATTCACCCACTGTGTTTCCTTCTCTCCCTTTTCCTACTCTCGAATTCCAGTCACCCATGACTATTAAATTTTCGTCTCCATTCACTACCTGAATAATTTATTTTATCTCATCATACATTTCATCAATTTCTTCATCATCTGCAGAGCTAGTTGGCATATAAACTTGTACTACTGTAGTAGGCATGGGCTTGGCCACAATAATGCGTTCACTATGCTGTTGGTAGTAGCTTACCCGCACTCCTATTTTTTTTATTCATTATTAAACCTACTCCTGCATTACCTCTATTTGATTTTGTATTTATAACCCTGTATTCTCCTGACCAAAAGTCTTGTTCCTCCTGCCACCGAACTTCACTAATTCCCACTATATTAAACTTCAATTTATCCATTTCCCTTTTTAAATTTTCTAACCTACCTGCCCGATTAAGGGATCTGACATTCCACGTTCCGACCCGTAGAACGCAAGTTTTCTTTCTCCTCATAACGACATCCTCTTGAGTAGTCCCCGCCCGGAGATCCGAACGGGGGACTATTTTACCTCCGGAATATTTTACCCAAGAGGACGCCATCATCATTTAACCATACAGTAAATCTGCGTGCCCTCGGGAAAAATTACGGCTGTAGTTTCCCCTTGCTTTCAGCCGTTCGCAGTACCAGCACAGCAAGGCCGTTTTGGTTAGTGTTACAAGACCAGATCAGTCAATCATCCAGACTGTTGCCCCTGAAACTACTGAAAAGGCTGCTGCCCCTCTTCAGGCACCACACGTTTGTCTGGCCTCTCAACAGATACCCCTCCGTTGTGGTTGCACCAACGGTACGGCCATCTGCATCGCTGAGGCACGCAAGCCTCCCCACCAACGGCAAGGTCCATGGTTCATGGGGGTAGGCTATGTTCGCTATGTGATAGAATCGGCACTCCATCACTGCTGTAGTAGAACCATAAGAGAAAGTCTGAAATAAAAATGTTTGAATAGAAACACACAAATCTTTTGATGTAACTTATTTTGCGCAATTATTTACAACTTGCATAAAAATGTAGTTGACCATCTTGCATCAAGGCGTAAAAATGCTATACGACGAAAAGAAAAGGTTGTCAATATGCATAATATGTCTATATACACGTCATGGATCAATGTTTTAGCACAACTGGATGCTTCTGGAATGTCTAGTTCTACATAACAGACTACTGCAACATTCGTATCGTTAGAATGTAATCCGCTCGCTACGTATCTTATACTCAGATCTGGAAAACATTATTTAGTTCCAACAGATGCATAGTGTTCTGTGTTCTTTTTATTACTTCAGCAATAAAGGAAAATTCAATTATGGTAATGACACATACAAAAAGAAAGCACAATTTTTACTCAGGCATATTGCATGCCACAACTTCGCAAAGCTAGAAAATTTATTTCATGCATGCCTCACATAATTCAAGAGTAGAGAAAAAATATTTGTAAAATTATCAATGCTCATTTCTCGACAGATACATCCACACATGCACTCTTACCTCCAAGTAGGCGACAAGAAAAGTGTCATCTGCAAGCGCTGGTGTTTTATGCAGGTAAAAGTTTCATGTTTTCTAGAGTTTACAATTTTTATTCAGGTATGACCAGTATCTCAAACTCAATTTTTTTCTTTCTTTCGATAATGGATAATTCTTAGCGTCATAATATATATCGTAAGTAGCAACAAAACTTCGGTAGTACTGTTTCTCAGAAATCCTTTCATGACAAAACAAATCTCTTATGAAGATATCATTGCGGCTCTACCTTCGAATAAAGTATGCAGGAACGGAACCTCTATGTATCAAGTATGACTGGGGGAGCTTCATTTAAAGAGTGTACTTTCCTTACCTTTTCTTGTTCCATAAATATCAGCAAAAAATGCTCCCTCACTAAATCGTATATAATGCTTCGTCTGTCTTCCTCAGAAGAACTTATTTCATTAACCTTCACCATAATGTTCTACGATTCACAGTCCATTTCACGTTATACATCATAACGGGGCAAAAAATATACAATAGTTGCACCATAATAATCCACATTAACATCATAAGCCTCACATGGTAACCCCAAAGAAAAAATTCCTCATCATATTCCATATCTATATCGCGCCGTATTCCCTAAATTTACCATGTGTATACATACAACTCTGAAATTATCACTCTTCAGAAATATTTCATAAAAAGCAGAACAGGTATCAGTCAGAAATGTTCCTAGTTAAACTACTGCCCATCAGATATACCTTCCTCAATTCATAACCACACATTCACAGTCTCTCATTCCAAACAAAGTCTGCAGTTACACCTCTACAGTTAATGACCTACTTCACCTTCAGGAAAAGTCATATTTTGCACTTTCTGTCTGGTAGAGGTAAGGCAAAATGTACATCACAAGTTACCACAAGACACAAATTACTTCATTATGTGTGGAAACTATCTTCCTGAAGAAAAAAAAGTGAGTATCTTAGAACCTCAGAACCCAGTGTACTCTGCTATACCAAGATCTCAAAAGAAAAATTCCAAACTCGAGGCAAAATATACCATTATTACATTTCAATCAGGTTCTTCACCAGTAAACTCAGAATAATACCAGATGAATTCAAATTGTTCACGGATGGCTTACCATTCCATATTGTCGTAGTGTAAATATAGATTCAAAAAAGGAGTCTGGTTCCGATGTCTTAATCAGCTTGTCAGGTTGTACTTAGCATATCCAAAGTATTCTTTTTGACACAGCACAAATCATAGATAGTCACTATTCTTCAAAATTCCATATTAGATAAATTGACAGTAAGAGATACGTTAATAGATACACAGATTAACTGAAGAATATGAAACAGTGCTGAAAGCCAAAGTAAGAAAATTCACTGTAACAGCTGGGCACCTATGCTCGCCATTGCATATGTTTACCAAAGTAGAGTAAACCCCCAAGGGTGCTATTGCTCGTACATGTTTTTGTTCGATACATGATGAAGACCTCTTGATTTATGTGTGCTTATGGTTTCAAGTTGCACAGTATCTCCATATGCGATTCGCCTTATCCGAAAAGAACCTTCATATACCAAGAAAAATTTACTACTTAAAAACTTTCCTTTATAAGATAAACGATGCAACCTGAGCAACACTTGGTGACCAATCTACAAACTCTTGATGATCACAAGTGTGCTCAGCAGTTTCTTCCTTTTCTCTGCGGCTTTCTTAAGGTTTTTCAATGCTAAATTAATTATTTCACGTCGTCTTAAACGTCGTTGTGTCGGCCTAAGTTCGTGTATGTGCGATCCCTACTTTACGCGTTTTGATAGGAAATAAAAAAAGAACTTAAAAGTTTCAATTCCCCGAGTAGATACGGCACTACTGAATACATCTGTAATGAAAACAACCTAATTTCTTGACTTAACACTTAAAGAACTGTCTTAAATTCGTATGTAAATCTACGCCTAAAGTACGTGGAAACCAGCCCTTAGGTTATGTTTTTGTTTTTTTCGAGAAATGCTTTGAAACGCGTGAAACCTTCAATAGATAATATAAAGCAGACTCTAATTAACTTCGTTACGGTGTAATATTAACTTAATTGAAAGTTATTATAGAATTAATTACTTATCTTCACAAGCTTAATATTCAAGCGTGTGCGATTTGCGCCAGTGCGGCCACCTTATAGATATACACCTCATAGATGTACACTGTATAGCAGTCGTTCAGTTTTCTGTACCTTAAACTGAACAACTTCATTTGGAGACTTTGTTCCTGGGTTCTCACACATGGTTAAACACTTCATAGTTTACACGAAAATATAGTAATATTAAGCTGGCCTCTGTGACTGGGCAGACGAGTAAAAATAACGACAACGTAGGCCAGGGCGGAATTCAGTGCACCGGAATAAATATGCACACATCATCGTCACCATTGTGTGGTACATGGCAGACGGATTAACACACTGGAGTACACCAGGAATGCTCTCGTCTTAGACGACATTGAGTGTGGGCTGAGCGGCGCTGCTCTCTGATGCCTCTTGAGTCTAAGAGACGTCTATCATCCTTTGCTCATTCGTTCTCTCATTCGAGTAGACACGAACTAACATTACACTATTGTTTAGAAGAACGACGCATGCATTTCCGAGGGAAAAAATACTGCGGTGACTACAAACGTATTGAACTACATAAATGTATTTGCAGTTGCACATACGAATAACCATCAACTGTTCTTATTTGTGTTCCGTCGTGAGGTACCAACTATGACAAGGGACGTCGTTCTTCGGGTGACACACAAGTAGTTTACAGATAAACGCTCGAGTGTTACTGTCCAACAGGTGCAACATTTCGTCAAGTGACTGATGCCACTATCTGGTGCACTGATGAGATGACTGATTAGGGGCGGTGGCACGTTTTTACGCTTTTATTCTCCCCCCTCCCCGCTCCAACCTTCTTACTTTACTTCCACACATAGCATGATTGCTGCTTAGCAAACTTAGCAGAGTTGTTTGGTCAGTGCAATTGTATATTAAGCAATGGCTCGTCTATTCTTCAATCAAAGCAATTCATTTCCTTATTGTGTACATTTGAAAGAATTTTTCTGTAATATTCCTGTTATGATTGTGTTATTATAAAAGTAATCAAAGAAAAATTTCAGTACCATCTGTTATGGTTGCATTCGTATCGTCACACGCTACTTACTAGCTGTGAATAGCAAACTGAAAAAATAAAATTATGTTGTATTAGGAGGAAGTGTGCTACTTTGTAAAGGGTGAACTGGAACTCAATCTTCATCACAGGTATTATCCTTGTATTGTGGGTCAAGGGACCCGTGATCTTTGATGGCTCGCAATTGTGACTTATTAACATTGCCTCCACAATCATCACAGTGTGTGTAATAAGAGCTTCACAATACAGAGAAACCTGAGATCTGTAATCTGCAAACGCACGGCACTAAACACAACGTTATGCAACAGCCCTCAGGTACAGAGGTACTGTGATGAGGTTGCCGGCGCTGCATGAATTGTCCAGTATAGCGTCTTAGTTTAGCTGTCCTATTACACTGTCTAGTCTCGTTAATGTGATCACCAGTCAAAAGCCTGAATAACCAGTTTTTGCAGCGTGGACTGCTGTGATATGTACACGAAGAGAGGCGGTGAGGTTCTGGAAGGGAGCCACGGGGGTGTGCAGCCATGCCGGCTCCGGAGCTGTGACCAGCTGCGCAAGGTTTTTCGGTTGAGTAACCATTGCGCCAGTAGCCTGATTGAGGTGGTCGCACAGATTCTAGACTGAGTTTAAATATGGAGAGTTTGGTGGCCGGGAAAATATGGAAAACTCATTCTGGTGCTTTTCGAACCACACATGTACAATGCGACCGGTGTGACTCATTGCGTTGTCCTGCTGGAGATGTCACCGTTCCGAGGAATAAGAAACCGCATATATGGGTGAATTTGGTCCCCAAGGATCGATGCTTACTTGTTTTGGTCCATTGTGCCTTTCATAATGACGAGATTACCCAGAGAATCACATGAAAACACTCACCACCCCATAACGCACCCTCATTGTTTGCATTCACAATTTTCATACGCACGCGATTAATTTGAAAAGGCCACCTGCGGCCACTCGGTGAAAATTCCAGCATTGGTCGTGGATGAGCAGCAGTTAGTATAAGTGCATGGACCAGGTGCCTGCTGAGTAGGTCCGTGTGCAGCAACGTTCACTGCGTGGTCGTTTATGAGACAATGTTGGTAGCTCTTTCAGCGATCTGAGGGGCGAGCTGTTCAACCTCTGCTCGTCTATTCACCTGTACACATCTCCACAGCCGTTGTTTACCACTGCTGCCCACTGCTAACGCACACCACAGTTGTCTCGGCGCCGTGTTTGGATATCGCCATTTTGCTATGTACGGCTTACTTTACACACGGCGATTCGCAAACAATTTACAAACTTAACCGATTCTGAAATGCTTCCACCTTTGGTCTGTAACCCAGTGATGCTGACCTTTTGGACGTAAGATAGGTCGCCCTGATTCCGCATTACGACAACGACTGCTCTGTTTTCCGCTACCCCTTACCCCCTCAACAAGCATTATGCTCCATCCACACCTAGTGCTGCCTCCTGCCATCTGTAAGTGGTTAATGCATGTTGACATAGAATTCAGTTGGTTGTCAAATTAATGTGACAGTAGCGAGTATATTCATTAGCCACAACTAGCTGCTCGTCAGCCGACTCCTCATCAGTAAAGATATCCGTGCTGCCGTTTGTCATTGTAACACTGCCAGAAAAACGAAATGAATCATAACTGAATTTTATGGAATGCAAGCTCAAGTAAAGTGGGCATTACTGTTGTCCATAGCAAGGTCCATGAGTTAGTGGAACAACTCTGATACGAAACAAGACACACACACCAGTGACCATCGGCAATTGTACTGTTATGTAGACATTTTTGGTGCAGCACACTTAAGCAGATAAATGATCGTAGGAGATCAAACAGTATTCAGGTACCCTGTATTGAGTATGAGGCACGGGACATCACTGGTCTCTTGACGTGATTTGGGAGTGTACAGTATGAAATTTTGAGGCAAGAGCTGCTGCCTCCTGTGGCAGCAATAGCCTGAAGTTGAAATGACCTTCGATGACAGATATGATTGTCATTTCATACTTATAGAGCTCAGTTGCCTAGTTAGTGAACTGTAGACGTTGTTTTGTGTTGGTGTTCTAGTGTCTTAGCAACCCAGGACCAATTGTTTTCAGTGGTGAAACGTGCTAGCCAGGCCAACAGTCGAACACCCTCTGCATCATGGTATGTTAACAGGGCATGGGCAGCACATGGTTCGATTCCATATTGTAAGGAAGTCACGAAGACGTCGAAGACAGGACGCTGTCAACGGCTTTAATACGTCGTAAAAGTAACAACGTATTACTAAATGACATGTTGTGGGTAACAATGACGCAGCATACCATTTGCCAAGTTCCTGGCTCGTATGATTATGCCGACTGCATTCTGACCATGTTCGTTCTTCTCAGTCGCCACACAGGCATACGTGCATCAGAAATCTGCATACAGAAATGGAAAATCTGGGCAGAAGACGCTGGGGCACTCACGTGTGCAGTGTTGCTGCTGAGTGCGTCTCGTACAGCTGATGCGTCAAGTGAAGCAGCAACAAAAAGTTGCTGTGCCCGTAGTCTATGGTGAAGCAGATAAGTTAGTCCTCTCGTATGGGTATTATACTTACTACAGACAAACCTAAATCCAAATTCAAGGTATGTAACGTCGCTGTATGGTCCTGCGCAGCTGAGTCGAAAGTGACTGTCCTCTCGAGCGCTAGTCCTGTGGACCGTCCAGATACTTCATTGTGTTGAGTATGTCTTTCCCTAAACCGGTCGACTGTATATTACGTGAAAGTCGTGGCATGTCGACCCTTGTTACTCGAGGGACGACACGATCTTTTCACAAGAAACGAAATTCAACTGCCATTTCTGAATCAGTAACCAGTTACGTAATATTTTCTTAATGTAGCTGGTGCATGTCCTACCCGATCTGTAACGTGTCACAAAATGCCAATTATTAACAGGCCGTATTCATAGTCTTGCAATTTCAATGACCAGAAGTGTAGTATAGAGACAGAAGTGAAATGAAAACAAGCATGCCGTTGACTATAGAAGGTACTGAGATAGGAGATCGTAAAGCTAATGAAGAGATTAAGATTTTGACTACACCGCTCACTTGTACGACATTAATTAATGAATAGCCCATACATAAAGTCATATTTCATCGATGCAGTGTGTTTACTTCAGAGCCAAACGTATCTCCAGTAGCCGAGTGGAGTGGTCACGCGGTTGCTGGCGTCGTGTCACGGACTGCGCTGCCCCACCCGCCGGAGGTTCGAGTCCTCCGTCATTGTGTTGCTCTTAGCATAAGTTAGTTTGAGTAGGCCTGTTGAGTAAGTCTGGGGGTCGATGAAGCCCGCAGTCTGGTCCCTTAAGAATTCACACACATTTGAGCATTTTATCTCTAGTTGTGGTAGGAGTGCCTGGGTGAAGAGAAGAATGAGTGCTATCAATAGCGTGTACCAGAAAGTCAATATGTGAGCGCTAATTATAATGAGTGCAGAGAAACAACATATAAAGACAACTAGCAGCGTCATAGAAGCACAATAAACGAATTACACATTATTTTCTCTGTTTCTTTTACATGATAAAAATTTATAAGCGAAATTTTGTAGCGGGTGCTAAATATTTTGTGAATATGCTCTATTCATTTAAGAACAGAAAGTGAGTGATCCATGAATAGCTATGTGTAGGTAAATAGGATGTAATTATAGACAGATGTTGCGGAGGTGAGGGCAGCAGGGGTCCCTCTACTGCTGTGAGGAGGCGTTTAAGAGTCTCAGGGAAATGTGGAAGGAAACACGTTAGTACTCGTCTAGCCAGTGTGTAAGCAGTTGGATAGTAGCCATTATGTAGTTAACACGCCGATGAACAGAGAGGAGCCTGATGCATTAGAATGAAGGACAAATCTCGGATGGATGCTACTATTCTGTCAACATTGATGTTTGTCATATGTCAGTCAACAGTACAATAACACGGGAAGAACGCAATGGTTCAAGGGATACTGGGCGAAATAGTTCCTCATATTATCACTTTTTAAGCTTTCTTTAAGTAAGAGAACAATGTGTTTGCGGAGGTATATTAAATACATACGTTACATAAAAAACTTTTGTGTTATAGTGAAAAATGTGATTCTCAATGTAAGCTTACATTATTTCATTCAGTACCCTAGATTTGGAAGTAAGCAAACATATTACTATTTTCAACTTCTCGCGGCGTAATGAATAATCCATTAAATTTCGGGCATGCAGCCGCGCAAATAAAATTTCTTCTACTGATATTTCGGCCGCGTATCGTCCGGCCATCTTCAGAGCGAGTCACAAGACTGATGACAAGGTGCCAAGCGCGGCCTTATATGCTCCACCGCGGCGGTACTGCGCATGCGGGTCACAGATGCTGCGCCGCCTGTGGCGAAAGCGTACGGACGTTCGATGTGCTTATCGACTCTTTAGCTCTTTAGCTCTTATCAACCAACATTTTGATAAGAACATTACGGCCTTATTTGAACATGTGCTTTTATCATCTTATTTTCAGTTTGATGGTGAATTTTATGAGCAAATTGACGGTGTTGCCATGGGAAACCCCCTCTCCCCTCTGGTAGCTAATTTATTCATGGAAGACTTCGAGGACAAGGCACTGGACTCAGCATGTTTTAAACCCACGGTCTTCTGGAGGTACGTGGACGACACATTCGTGGTATGGCCCCATGGTATGGATGAATTACATCGATTTCTTCAGCATTTGAATTCTATCCATGCTAGCATTAAATTTACCATGGAAATAGAAAAAGACGGGTGCCTCCCCTTTTCTGGATGTTGTCGTTCGCCGTAAAAGTGATGGCACATTAGGACATGCCGTACATCGGAAACCAACGCATACAAATCTATACCTTCATGCCAGTAGCTGCCATCACCCTTCTCAGAGCATGGGTGTCCTTAAGACCTTAGTGCATCGGGCGCACTGTGTATCCGATGAAGACAATTTACAAGGAGAGCTAACATACCTCAAGAGTATTTTTAAATCGAATGGATATTCTCCGCAACAAATTCGTAGAGCATTCGATGTAAAACCTAAAAAGAAGGTATACGATGCGGAAGAAGATAGTAATTTCTTCAGATCTAGGGCGTTTCTGCCTTATGTGGGTGCTCTTTCTTCAAAGATAGGCCGTATTCTAGAAAAACACAGTGTTAAGGTGATCTTCCGGCCCCCCACGAAGATTGCGGCTTTACTCGGCTCTGTAAAGGACGATTTATTGCTTCGTAAGGCGGGTGTGTACCAGATTCCTTGCGGAAATTGTGAGCAGTCATACATAGGTCAAACAACACGCACCGTTCATGAAAGGTGTGTGGAGCACCGAAGATACACACGCCTATTACAACCAGACAAGTCAGCTGTGGCCGAACATTGTATTGATACGGGTCATTCGATGAATTACAGTGATGTGAAGATTTTAACATCCACCTCTTCTTTTTGGGATTCTGTATTCAAGGAAGCCATAGAAATTCGATTAGCCAACAATTTAATAAACAGAGATAAAGGTTTCAATTTGGACAAAGCATGGAATCCGGCTCTTGGACTAATTAAATTGCAGAGAAGTCGTCACCGTGTCATCGCCGCCGATCAAACATCGATAAGCACATCGAACGTCCGTACGCTTTCGCCACAGGCGGCGCAGCATCTGTGACCCGCATGCGCAGTACCGCCGCGGTGGAGCATATAAGGCCGCGCTTGGCACCTTGTCATCAGTCTTGTGACTCGCTCTGAAGATGGCCGGACGATACGCGGCCGAAATATCAGTAGAAGAAATTTTATTTGCGCGGCTGCATGCCCGAAATTTAATGGATTAAACATATTACTAATTTATATTAAGGGATTATTTTTAAGTAATATGTGAAGTTTTAAGTGGAATGTTGGAAATGGAGAAATATTACAGGTTACAGAAAACAGACTTAGTGCTGCAGAGACTTATATGGCTATAAGCACGAACGTTATCCATAATTCTTTAAGAAATTTGTGTATTTTTGTAACTACATGCTGGTCTCTTATTTGCGCTCAGTACACAACTTATTTATATTCGAGGATGGCTTCTGCCAGTCTATTAGGGACAAAACTAGAGATATTTAAAAAATGAAATTGATTTATTGAAGGAGGAGAATAGGACAGAGGTCAAAGTATTAATCATGAAAGTTTTGCCCCTTCCCACCGTAAGAGAGAAAAGATCTGCTGTAAAATATATGAAATGCAGCACACAACAAGAGAGAGGAAAAAATCTGCGAAGCCTGCCTACAGAAGCCGAAAAGTGGTGTAGGAAACATCAGTGATGATCCAAGATTATTGCCTACAGATCATAGGGAGTTAATTTACTATAAACGTAAAAGTGTAGAAAAATAAACGTAAATGATAGATAATGATGTACTGTTCATTCAGGAGTCAAAGTAACTAGGAAGTACGCTGTACCTCTCGGCTGAAATACAGACCACGAGAAGAGGATGGTAATCGACAAGGAGTAATACATGAATAGGGCAGTTAAAGAGAATTGTACTAGCTGCTAACAATATTCAGGATATATGTCATATAGTTGAAATTCCCAATATATTATAAATAGTACGAAGTACCTCCATGTTGGTAAGAAGCAAACACTAAAGAGGTATAACTGAACGGTTAATAATCTGAGCTTTAGTATCTATGAAAACTGTTTATAACTACAGTGAGGAAAGTGTATATGAAAGTTCTCGAAAACAGGAATAAAAGAGTAAATCTTCAATGAAACATACGGCAAAAATAACCGCATACTGCTCTGAATCACAGACGCCAGGGTCTTTCTGCGAGGCTGCTTAAATTTTATTGCTACGTAAACGTCCCCTGGCGAATCTTTAAATGTACTGATAAAGGTAACTCCATTATCAAGACCTACAGACCACATGTTTGTCCACCGACCGCCGTGTCATCCCCAACTATTCATCATCGGATGTTGATGGAATTCGGAAAATTATCATGGCATTCACATCGAGAAGGAATCCTCTTTATTTTTGCGAAATGGGTTATATAGCTACACTCTTCTTTTTAAGATATCACGATTTTCGTTCTATGGTGCTTTAATGTATAGGTGGTTTAAAATCTATGAGTAATCAAAATTAAAAAAATAGTTAACAGTTCGTGTTTTATTGCAAACTGATACTACTTTTAATTTAACCGTGTATAAAATAAGTTATGCCCAGTTTATGCAGGACATCATTAAAATGTAAAAATGGAAACTGAGACACCGAAAATGAATGTACAAACTGATTTAATTTAAGACCTAACGTGTGGTCGTAAAACGGTGTCCTTGGGTTCAGGCGTCCGCGGCGAGCGCGGCGTTGGAAATGGTACTTGTGGAAGCAAAGGCAACGCTGTGAACGTTGACTCCCAACCAGTTACACATAACCTGTTCCTAATACTGTGTAGCAAAACGTGAGCTAACAGGGTTCCGAAAATGAATCTTCCCGCTACCCGTAGGTTTGGGAAAACTGAGACTGGAAAGCAAGAGTTTTCGATGTGTGCCGAAACTGAAAATATCTGCAGATAATGGAGGTTATTCACAAAAAGATACTGCGGAACCGCAAGCTACTTTTTTAAATCCTTCAAATGAGAAGTCAAGAAATCGCTAAACAAACTCATTCATATGGAAAAGGAGCTAATAAAGATATCGTAGAATTTCTTCATCTGAACGAATCATGTTGGTCGCAAAATACATGAAAACTTCCAGTTGTGAATCAAATGAAAGAAGGCAGCAAACGCTACTACCTCTGTGCATGGTAAGGAGAACGGATTGATGAATGAAGTCTAGTGAATCAGGCAAACTCTTCCACGTACATGAGCATCAGGGGTGGCTCTTCTGATATTAGCTGATTGTTGCCTCTTCCGGCCATAGTTTTCAAACGTCGACCAAACAACAACAAAACTTGACTGTTCAAGTGGCCAAACAAAAAACGGGATAAATATTCGTTCGAAAATTGTTTGTAGTATCTACGAACCGCGTTACAATGTGCATGCAGAAGTAACCCAGTGTAGTCGTAAGTCTTTAAACTGAGGCCGTAGCAGCCTCCATCTGTTCCATCTTTTAAGCCACTCTTTTCATTTTAACTTACTTATCACCTAGATATTCCTCGAAAACTTTAATTAACGTTTTAATCTTAAGATGTCTTGTTCTTTTCTTTTGGCTACTAATCTTTCCAGTACCAAATTAGATACACTTGCATCCTCTTCACAATAAATCTTTCACTCTGCAGTGGAATGTACGCTGATATCAAAATGTATGACCCCTTAAGTCTGTGTGATGGACCATGACATACCTGGTTCCTTTTCATAGAGTGTAATGCTCTTCTAGCGTCGTGACCTGCCACCTACCAATACCTCTCTCCATCATTACAAACACCTCATAGCTCTCCTGCGCAACTTGCTAGATCAGCACTATTCTCACTCAGAAGATTTCTATTATATCATTCACCTCTTCTTCGTCGTGAATCGCCAAAATGTTATAACATTTCCTTAAGCGATTCTTCAGCTTTCACTTACATTACTCCCTTTGTTAGGTATTATTTTATCGTTAATTACATTCCTAGTTACACTGGGCGTTTGGGTGGGGCGGGGGGAGAGTCCAAATATAATATGGACGTACCTTTTTCTCTTATTCTTGCTTCCGTTACTAAGGAGAAAAGCAGAATCATAACTCGAGGATGGTTATGTTCACTCAAACCAAAACCAAATAATTTTTTTTCGGAATCTTCAATTCTTCTCTCTTTCCTGTGTATTGCTCTGTAAGCTTTCTATAAAAACTTGTCTGTATGTGAGAAAAACTCCTCAAGAAGCGTGTAGTGCCGTATTCACTTGCTGAGCAAAACTAAATGTTGCTTGGCCCTTTGTTCACCATGTCAAAAAGTCGTGGAAAAGAAAACTTTAAAACTCTTGAGAAGCAAAATTTAAAATAAAGAAAATGAATCTAATTAAATGCGCGAAAGAAATTATGTGCGAAATGAAAATTATATAACCAAGCTCAGTACATTATGAAAGTTGTGTGATATGAAGTCAGATGATTGACTTGGAATACACACAGAACTAAATTACCGCTCTACTCGGAAGGATATAACTCTTTCAACTTACCAATCTGTTCACTGAAAATTAATCTACTTACTAGCACGACAGGTGAAAATACCGACCACACACTGTGTGCACAAGAAACAAGGCGAGGTCTGTCCCGAAATAAAAGTTACCTCTTTCACAGCATGCTGTTTTTGTGTCTTGAGTACGGACGTTCTCGAAAGCAAATACAAATCAGCAGACGCAGCATCTCAAGGAAATAAGCCACTCACTACTAATTGTTTTTTTTTTCGCTTGTCGGAATCAGTCTGTGACTTCGCGTGGTGTAAGGTGCAATGCACACATGACAAAATATTCAAAAATCATTACAAAAATTACAGACATTTCAACCAATTGCATAATTTGTGACATAATGAAAACAAAGCTATCAAATTAATAAAAATGTTCAAATTTGTGTGAATTCTTAAGGTACCAAACTGCTGAGGTCATCCGTCCCTAGATTTACACACTACTTAAACTAACTGAGACTAAGAACACCACAAACACACACACACACACACACCCATGCCCGAGGGAGGACTCGAACCTCTGGCGGGAGGACCAAATTAAGACTTATCGCAAAAATTGTTATCTGAGGGAAAAGATTTCCTTTAATTAACAGTTCTGACGAACATACATTTCATTCTTACACATGCTTTCGCTACCTTAAAAATTCTTCCGAAATATTATCCATCAATATAAAGAAGGAGAAAGTCTTATAAATGAGCTTTAACCTTCGTAGTGAAGCATTCGATATAGTTTCTCCCAGATTCACAAATAATAGATCTCATTTTCTGAAAAAGTTAACTGCTTGCTAATATGTCTCAAATAACAATGATCCAGCTCTGCACAACTGACTGATTAATAATTCAACCACAGATAAAACTAAACACAGTCAGCTATCTAATTTTCTACTCATGCAACGCGCTCATTCATCTTTGTCGCAGTACGGTAAAGGTGAATTATCTCCAGTAGCAGAAAACATATGAGAACCTAACTAGTGCGTCGAGAAATTCGCACTTCGTCTTTGCAACAAGAGCCGCGTGAGAGCTGAGTTGTTTGCGACTGACGGTTGGTTGGCCTGACATTTTTATTTTTCAGTTTCTTTCGTTTACTTCCTGTTGCTTTTTTCTCAAATTTCATCAACGCGTCCGCCGGCTGCGATGCGGATGAGGAACGCCCAATGTCCTTCAAGTGAGCCAGGTGCCGGGCTGAGAACCTGAACCCGCTGGACCAGCACATTTACATCTACATCTACGTTGATAATCCGCACTCCACCTTACGGTGCGTGGCGGACGGTACATCGTACCACTCTCAGTCATTTCCTTTCCTTTTCCAGTCACAAATAGAACCAAGAAAAATCGACTGTCATATGCCCACGCTTGAACCGCACTTTCTCGAATCTTATATTCGTGGCCATTACGCGCAGTGTATGTCGAAGGTAACAGAATCGTTCTGCAGTCAGCTTCAGATTAGTGTTCTCTAAATCTTTTCTGTAGTGTTCCTCGAAAACAACGTCACCTTCCCTCCACGGATTCCCATTTCAGTCCCCTAAGCTCATCCGTAACACTTGCGGACACGGTCACCTTTACAGATATATTTCACTTTCCTAGTATTCTCCCAATAAGCGGAGATCGATCATTCGCCTTTCCTACCGCAACTCTCGAGCGCTCGTTCCATTTCATATCGCATTGCAACACTACGCCCAGATATATAAAAGGCGTGACTGTGTCCAGCAGAACACTACCAATGCCGTATTAGAAGATTATTTATTTGTTTTTCCTACTCATCCGCATAAACTTATATTTTTCTGTCTTGAAGCTATCTTTCATTCATCACGCCGACTAGAAATTTCTCTGAGTCACCATCTATCCGCAGATTGCTGCCCACTCTCTCCACCAAATCATCCATGTATTTAGAGAATAATAGCTGCCCTCTCATACTTTCCTAACGAAACCCTTGTCTATAATGAATACTCGCTGTCGAGGACAACATACTGGATTTTATAACCTAATAAGTCTTCGAGCCATACACGTGTCTGTGAACCTATTCCACACTTTTGTACCTTCTTTAACGTCCTGCGATGGGGCACCGTATACAAACGCTTTCCGGAAATCTAGAAGTATGGAATCTGCCTCTTGTCCTTCATCCACAGTTCGCAGTATATCATGTGAAAAAAGGGAAAGCTGAGTTTCGCAAAAATTATGATTTCTAAAACGGTACTTCTCGGTCGCTAGAAAATTTACTGTATTCGAACTGAGAATGTGTTCAAGGATTCTGCAGCAAACCAGATTTAGTTAGGGATATTTGTCTATATTTTTGCGAGTCCCTCCTTTTGCCCTTCTTGTACACAGCAGTTACCTGCAGTTTTTTCCAATCGTTTGGGACTTGGCGCTGAGCGAGAGATTCGCAAAAAATCCGAACTAAGTAAATGGCCAATGACGAAGACTGCTTTTTGAGAAACCGAATTGTGAATACATCCGGACCTCGTCACTTGTTTGTTTACAAATCCTTCAGTTGTTTCTCTACGCAAGGAATTATTATAGCTATACTGTCTTTGCGGGGGTGTCGGTGCGGAATTCTGTTCGATGGTCAAACGACAGTATGTTCTTACGATTTTCCTACGTGAACGATTTCTTGAACGTGAAATGTAAAACTTCGGCTTTCGTTTTACTATCTTCAACTGCCATACCATCCTGGTCAACAGCTGTCTGAATGGAAGCCTTAGATCCACTAACCATTTTATATAGGACCAACGATGGCGGGTACCTTTGACTGCTGTGAGTGTAAGGGCACAGACAGACGGGAACACCCTGACTGAAATGGAGATCTGAGTAAGCAATTTGATCTCACTTAGGAAACAACACCAATGGGTGGAGACATTTAAAACATTCAGTTGAGCAATGCCCTGAAACTCATTGAGAAATGCGTCAAATGAGATCCTGGCCTCAATTAATATTGAACATGAAATCAGCATAAACAGTGGTTAAGAAACATCATGGACAGAGAGCTAAGAACTTAATATTTTTCCTCGTGCCCATATAGTAATAAAGCTTACTAGACATTAGGATTAAGAGTAGATGCCGTTTCTAGCTACACCGAAAGCTAATTAAGCTAGAGCGATCACAATTTTTAGATTCGTATAATAAGCCTGACATTACTTATAACTATGCCAGTAGGCCATCATTATAAGCTATGACTCAGATGATTGGGAGCAGTCACAACTTAAATTAGGCTTCCAGCGGGGAGCTCACCCCTTTGTAACTAGACAGTCACTAGCACTATCAGTAAAACCTGGTGTACAGTGGTAACCATAATAGTAACCACATCCATAGGCTAATTCGTGACTAAACTAGTTGTAACTGGACAGGCACTAGCATTATCAGTAAAACCTGCCGTACAGTGGTAACCATAATAGTATCCAGATCCCTAGGCTAATTCGTGACTAAACTAGTTAAAGCATTTCTTGGTTTAGTACTTTGCAGATGAAAGATTAAGACCCCCCACTGACAAAAGTAGGACACGCCAACTACCAATATATCATTCCTTACGCAACACAAGTACTCAACAAATATGGACCCGTCCGTAAAAAAAAAAAAAAAAAAAAAAAAAAAAAAAAAAAAAAAAAAAAAAAAAAAAAAACCTTAGAATCACCCAAAACACACAACGGCAATCCTGAAAGAAGAAACTCATCAACAGATAAGCAATATCAAAACCACGACTGGAACACACAAGACACAAGCAGAGTGCTGCCTCTGGATCACGGGGTCATGGGTTTGATTCCCGGTCGGGTTGAGGATTTTCTCTGCCGGAGACTGGATATTTGTGTTGTCCTGATCACTTCATCATTATGATCATGATTCGTGACAGTAAATACATTGGACTGTGTAGGAAGATCGGCTGTGAAAAAATTGGGACTTCGTACAGGTGCTGATGACCGCGCAGTTGAACGCCCCACCGACCAAACCTCATCATCATCATCATCATCATCATCATCATCATCATCATAAACAGAGGAACATGAGGCGGCGACTCAACTAAGCAAGGCAGCGTTCATCCAGTAACCAAACAGTCAACAAAATCATGTAATATTAATGAAAGGGAGACTATTAAATTTAATGTTCTATTTGACACGGCTATGACATACCATATTTTGTCGACAACACCACATTGTGACCCTGTAACAAAGACTGGTGTCCCAGTTTTAATTTAGTTGCTCAAGATTCGGCACAGAAAATACACGAGACCTTGTAATTGTTCCTCTAAAATGAATTGTAAAACTTTTCGCATTGTCAGTAAACTCACTAATCGTATGTACCACTGAAATACGGAATCAGCTCTCAAACAGATGCTGCAAAGATCTCAAAACAACAGCTAATCGAAGACACCACACAGAATAACCACGAGCCAGTAATTTTTCACGCAGTTGATCAAAAACACACGCGACGCATGTGCGCCTAATCACCGACCAACCGCCGCAATCGATCCATTCACAAAGGTGCTAAAATCGAGACCCAGACACATGATACATGATAGATCAGGAACACATGCACCAACCAAACTCATTGCAAGCCCACTCCGTCAACAGTTTATCGGTGTTTGCTGTGGGAAATGAAACCTAGCCTGCTACAGATGAAACGTGACCGAAGTTAGCCAGAAGATTTTCATTTCATAAGCAAGTGACTAAGCCATGTAACCTTAGAGAAAATATATCAAAAACATATACAGCTGATGTTCCTGAGACATACTGACTCTCACTTTTATCTACGATAATGATGTAGGCTGAAGCAAAGAACTAGAATGTGTAGTAGTGTAACACCTGTAAGTGCAGGTGTGGCAACTGCAGTGCCAGTGTGGTGCAGCGGTTAGCGCATTTGCTAGCACGCATCACACCCGGGTTCGAATCCCTGTGATACTACACCTTTTAATTTATTTCTTCAGCCTAAATCATTAATTCAATATCACTGCGACTTCCAGGGGCATACTGTGTAGCATCTAACTCCGAACTCATTACACGAACGATGCAGTCACTATTACGGTAATCGAATACTGGATTTCAATTGGATTGCGAAACTCAGACCTCAATGTACAGTCGACAGAACAAAGCATCGGGAATAAACTTTAGAGGGTAAAATCTGCCAACGGCTCGCATGCATGGAAAACGTAATAGTCAAGGAGACAGATGCCATTGTTAGTTCATTGCTTAAACAAAGCTGAGACATTTTGCTGTATTTCCTTTCGTGTTATTAATAAACGAAGTTACCGTCAGCTTGCGTGGTGAGTGTAACCGCGACAGCCTCCTACACGGGCATAATAAAAAGATTAAAAAGTCGATCTGAAGAATGCTCAGATTCCGTTGATATCTGTATGAAGTTGTAAACAAACGGAAAAATGGGGTCCTACAAGTAGTTCGTGCGTAAACATGCGAAATTTATGGACTGAGCAGAGTGATACTAAAAAAACTGAAATTTGGCTAAGTGAGAGATAACTTAAACAGTCTAATGGAAAAAAATGGTTCTGTCATTCCTTTTTCCACGGTAGATAAAAGTGCTCAACTGACGACTGTAATTTACGGCGCAGCCGCCAAGTGGAAAACCCGCATTCTGCTTCCTGTCCGAACGGCACATTTGGCCGCTACCTGCGTTCGACCGTCTCTCTCTCTGATGCTTTTACTCGCTCAAGCATCTCGTCTGATCTGAAATCACTGTAGAAAGTAGTTAAACTCGAGAGGAACTAGAGCTACTTCGAAAATGTGTATCGTTCAAAGTTTTGTGCATTCTGCTGCTGGTAAAACTTTCGGGATGTGAGTTCGTGGTCCAAGAAACTTTTCCGTTCCTGACGTTTCGTCCAGTACTGCGCTGGACATACTCATAGGCGCTCCTCCGCTGAGTCTTGCCAACTGACAAGTCGAACGTCCGAGAGCGACATATGTACTGTAGGAAAGGGGGCGTGGTCGAAGTAACACGTGATCAGCAGAGAGAATCCTTGTCAAAGGTAACTATCGATTGTCGTCTTGTGAAAGATAAATTTGTCTAGCGATTCTGCAGAGCAACTGTCCATATGTCGCTAAGTTTCATTGCCTCCTCTTTTCTATTAAAATTATCCTGATGCTTATAAATCTTAATGGCTTCTACAAATAGTCGTGAATAACAATTTGACGTAGTAGATAAAATTTCTGTTTCAGAAAACTTCACTTCGTGGTTTCCTGACTGAAGAGTATGTTCTGCTACAGCTAATTTCTATATTTTTTCTAGTCGGCAAAGACTTCTGTGCTCTTTTAGCCGTGTATTGGCGCTTGGTGCTCCTCTCTTAATCCTTCACAGATCGGAGTACTGTTCCAAAAAAAGTGGAAAATTTAAATGTTCGAAACGGATACGTCAAACAAATCCTTAGATATATTAAATATTTGGAAGGATAATAATTTGCGTTCGTACAATGTTATATTACCGACATTAATTAATAATTATCGGAAATACCAGTCAGTGCTACGTCTGTTTCGCAGTTTAGTCGCGGAAGCGAAGGGGATACACGTATGTGAACTCCCAAGAGATCAAACTGCTAAGTTCATTGGTCCCTAGACTTAAACACTACATAAACTAACTTAAGCTATGGAGGACTCGAACCTGCCGCGGGAGAGGCCACGCAGTCCGTAACATGGTGCCTCAAACGGCGCGGCCACAAGGGAGATATATCTCAAAAAGCTCTGTCGTCCTCAGAAAGAGAGTAAGTACTCTACTGGCCATTAAAATTGCTACACCGTGAAGGTGACGTGCTACAGACGCGAAATTTAACAGACAGGAAGAAGATGCTGTGAAATGGAAATGATTAGCTTTTCAGAGCATTCACACAAGGTTGGTGCCGGTGGCGACACCTACAACGTGCTGACGTGAGGAAAGTTTCCAATCGAATTCTCTTACACAAATAGCAGTTGACCGGCATTGCCTGGTGAAACGTTGTTGTGATGCCTCGCGTAAGGAGGAGATATCCGTACCATCACGTTTCCGACTTCGATAAAGGTCGGATTGTAGCCTATCGCGATTGCGGTTTATCGAAACCGCGACATTGCTGGTCGCGTTGGTCGAGGTCCAATGACTGTTAGCAGAATATCGAATTGGTGGGTTCAGGAGGGTAATACCGAACGCCGTGCTGGATCCCAACGGCCTCGTATCACTAGCAGTCGAGATGACAGGCATCTCATCCGCATGGCTGTAACGGATCGTGCAGCCACGTCTCGACCCCTGAGTCAACAGATGGGGACTTTTGCAAGACAAAAACCATCTGCAAGAACAGTTCGACGACGTTTGCAGCGGAATGGACTATCAGCTAGGAGACCATGGCTGCCGTTACCCTTGACGCTGCATCACAGACAGGAGCGCCTCCGATGGTGTACTCAACGACGAACCTGGGTGCACGAATGGCAAAACGTCATTTTTTCGGATGAATCCAGGTTCTGTTTACAGCATCATGGTGGTCGCATCCGTATTTGGCGACATCGCGGTTAAGGTACATTGGAAGCGTGTATTCGTCATCGCCATACTGGCGTAACACCCGGCGTGATGGTATGGGGTGCTATTGGTTACACGTCTCGGTCAGCTCTTGTTCGCATTGACGCACTTTGAACCGTAAACGTTATATTTCAGATGTGTTATGACCCGTGGCTCTATCCTTCATTGGATCCCTACGAAACCCTACATTTCATCAGGATAATGCACAGCCGCATGTTGCAGGTGCTGTACGGGCCTTTCTGGATACTGAAAATGTTCGACTGCTGCCCTGGCCAGCACATTCTCCAGATCTCTCACAAACAGAAAACGTCTGGTCAATGGTGGCCGAGCAACTGGCTCGTCACAATACGCCAGTCACTACTCTTGATAAACTGTGGTATCGTGTTGAAGGTGCATAGGCAGCTGTACCTGTACACGCCATCCAAGGTATGTTTGACTCAATGTCCACGCGTATCAAGGCCGTTATGGTCAGAGGTGGTTGTTATGGGTACTGATTTCTCAGGATCTATGCCCCCAAATTGAGTGAAAATGTAATCACATGTCAGTTTGTCCAATTTGTCCAATGAATACCCGTGTATCATCTGCATTTATTCTTCGTGTAGCAATTTTAATGTCCAGTAGTGTATTTATATAAATATGTTTGTGAATCCAATTTATTTTCAAACTGTGTGATTTTATCTCTCATTATACATACGAAGTAGTTAGCATAGTTCAATCTTTAAATTTGTGCTCAGTTGTATCTTATTTCGTATCAGTATGTAAATTATTTTTCAATCAAAACGATAGTGGTCCAGAAAACGAGGCTGCTGTTCAAGAAGAGCATGTAGATCGTGTCGATGATGTTGCTGGAGTCGTCGAAATAAATAACCAACGTGACGACAATGCTCTGGTTGGCCAGGTTAGTGATTCTGGCAGTGTGGTAGTAACTGAAGTGATTGCATTTTTTGCAGTAAAAATCATAAAAATCATTAAGGCCGGAACAAAAGTCACATACAATAGAAAGTGATAAATCATTTATTCACAAAGGGAAAATGCCAGTGAATTTAGATGGTATATCTTTTTAAGTAATAATATATTGTTACTTTATGTGATTACGGATGATAAGGAACCGTCGATCGACATGGACTGCATCGATAACGAAAGCGACCAGGAGATTGGGGCGATGATGTGGAATCTTAAACTAGGTCTCACATGTATTCGTAAATACTTCTTTTAGATAAATATGTTAAATTTAATTATATATTTTATTATAATCGATAATTTAGTCTGAGAGAGAAACAGCTGATGCAGTGGCATGAATGCATTGCGTCCACGCACTGGTCTTATTGATCAAACTCATCAGTTGTCGGAAACCAATAAATCTGGAACATCGTAAAATTATAGTTATCTATAACAGTTACACGAAATAGACCGTCCACTGAGTTTTTCTTAGTGGAAAATTGTTCAGCTGACCACTTATCTATTGCGATATACTCAGAGAACTACTTTTTCTCCAAACTGTTAAAGTTAACTAACATAACAATTAGCCAAATTTCAGCTTTTTCAGTATCATATTACTCGGTACATATTTTTTACAAATTTACTAGTGAATCTGACATACAATACCGCAAAAGAAAATGAGCTGACTACTTTTTCCTTTTTTTTTTTTTTTTTTTTTTTTTTTACAATGTAGTAATCATATCTACAAAGTCTCAGCTTTGAGGTTCCCTTCGCTTATTTGAAATACTAAATAAACTATAGCAAAGAATGGTAGCTTCCTTAAGGTTGGTAATCAAAAATGGCAGCTGTCACCGCGTCTATAAATATCCCATTACGAACAGCATATCACACTGGAAACCTTGCAAAGCAGTACAGAATGATTCACAAGACTTGATGCGTAAGCTTGCCGGCAACACGCGCGATCACTGGAGAGAAACATGAGGACGACAAAACATTAATATTCCTACATGCGGTTCACGGATTAATCAATCATAACACGTAATCCCAATTACTAGTGACGCGTCATTTGCTAAACCACTCACAATGGAGCCATGCATTCCAGAACACGTCATTCGTGATTGATTAGGAACAAAACACACACTATACACAGCACATTCACTGCGAAACAATGGAGACATCAGCTTACCGGTCACTGTAAGAAACAACTCTTATTACAGCTGGAAGAAGGAAAGAATTCTATCCGATGATTCCAACTTTCGACAAATGAGTAACCACAGTTGAACAATTGGACAAAACACTTGAAGCTTTTCAGCTACACGCAAGAATATGGAGCAGTACGTACACCCACTGTAATGCCCGTGGCGGCGTGATGAAAAGGCTGTCACATCAACATCAAAATACATGTTTTCTTTAACACATTAAATTATATCGCATAATTTAATGATGTAAAGAATAAGTACGTATGTTATTGGACTGAATATCCTTAAATTGATGGAGTATATTCGATCTTCTTTTGTAAAAAACAAGGGAGGCTGACTGAGAGTCCTTCCTGCACTGCACTTGATTTCTTTTCCTTCAGCTGTCTAGTTGCATACAAGGAAGATATATTTGTAATTTGTAGTTAATTGCGGATAATGAATTTTCTGATGAGTTAAATGATGTATTGTTCATTGAAACATTACTTATATGTGACTAATTGTTTGTGCAAATTTATTACGTGTTTCAGCTAATAAATTCCGCTGCGCAGCGAAAGTTTGTTGACGCCATTCCGTGTTATCAGATGGGTATCTACAACCTCTCTTTCAGAACCTGCAGTCTAATATTTTTTGTAATACGAAGTCCGATTAATTTTGTTGGGCTTGCGACGTTTTCCATCCCATTGTGCTATATTTTAAAAGGGTCAACTATCACTCAACATGTCGCTCTCCTACAGCAATTTATGTGCCTGGTTTCATCACAACGGAAAAATTTAAGGTAACAGAGCGCATATTTCGGCTAAGTGGGAAGGTTTATTTGAATCTACCATTAGCTTTAAATTAAACGACATCATTTTACACTCACTGTAGCCATTGTAATACGTGCCGTCCCATAACAATTAATTTTCTATATTAGTTCCAGAAATTGTTTTACCTTAACAATCACAGTGGCTCCCTTCAGAGGGGACACAGTAAAATCTATTGTGAATATATATGTAGAGACCTTCGGAGGTGATTGTCTACAGTTGTTAAATAATTGGAAAAAGAGTATTAGCGCCATTTGCTGTACAATTTTATGTTTATTCTCTACCGGTTTTGATTGTGACAATCACCTTCAAGGAGAAAACATCCTTTCGAATAATAAGTAGTAGAACAGCTGGACAAAATACAATGTTTTTCTCATTGAAGAAGATTGTGAGAATCTAACCGTTTAGAGAACAAATATAAAATTGTACAGTTGATGTCACAAATATGCTTTTTTTAAAATATTATGTATGTATTAGATGTTATTGCCCTGTTGTAATCTGTTTCCTCTATTTCATGCACGAATGAATAGTACGTAGTAATGTTGCAGGGAACTGAGGATAAATAGGATAATAAGTTATAATAAGAGGAAAATAACGGATAGTTAACTAAAACAATAATATTTAATGGAAGCACGAGGACAATAAT
Source organism: Schistocerca piceifrons (assembly GCF_021461385.2). Lineage (NCBI taxonomy): Eukaryota > Metazoa > Arthropoda > Insecta > Orthoptera > Acrididae > Schistocerca > Schistocerca piceifrons. The sequence continues at coordinate 372,425,041 of NC_060142.1, forward strand.
ATCACAAAAAAATTGTCAATTGCTTTCAACGTACAAAGACAGGCAAGGACAATATCGTCCATTACAACAGCTCGTGGGTAGAGTGGTTTCAGTTGCAGCCAGTACTATTCAATAGTTTTGCTCCTCACAATAGGATCCATAGTGATATAAAAAGTGATCTATCAACAGTTAAGTAATTAGGCGTTCAGTATAACTGAATTCATGTCTCGGGAGCGCGTAATGACGCAGCACTGTTTTACCATTCCCGCTTAGCCATGTTGCACTGCGAGGGCGCTCTTGCTGAATAGAATTAGTCACTTGGATACCGAGTTTCTTTTAATTATACTACATATATAACGAATAAATTCAGTGATATTGTGTTGTTGTGGTAAAGGCAGGAAAATGGGGCACAATGGAGGCATCGACACAATATAAAAATGAATCTAATGTTGACGAGAATGAGTTTGATGTCGTAGACGGTATAAAAGTTTCGGCATCATAAATTGATTCGAGAGTTGAAATCTAAGTGGTTAATCCTACAGTACATCTTATAATTAATCCTATGGCTACTTCAGCTACTAGTCAAGTACACTATACACGTACTGCACAGCTTTCCTGTTTAGTGGATATCTTGAAACAGTTGAGATCTGAAATACGAGGTGAAATATCAACGTTACGTAATGAAATGTATATTAAAAATTAAATGTCATCTTTATGTAATGAGATGTGTACTAAAACATGTATGTCAATTACATTTGATGACTTGTCTGCTAAGTTATCGTGTGAAATTTCCACAAAACACCATGTGTTTCGCAAAATAACGCGTCCGACTATGGACGTATTAGATAGCTTTACCATATAATACCTTCTCAACTGATGTACCAAATTTATATTTGCAAAAAACATCACAAATAGATAACTGCATTGAAAGATGCAAATAACGACCTGCCTTCCTAAATCGAACAATTATCTGAGGAACATATCTTTAGCAGGATCTACACGTAAATCAGATCTTCAAGTGCTTACAAAAGGGGAGGCCTAAGAATAGGTATTTAGGTGAATGTAGTTCTCACTTCCTGACTGTTAACCTGGAGGAAGAAAATTTGGTAGGCAAATGGCTGCCTTAACCACTTGTATACCTTCCAGTACGCATACCACTTGATCGTACGATGGTACAGTAGAATAGCAGGATATCGGAACGTGTTATTACAGACGATGAACTGGCACGTTGGTGAATCCTCTGCGTTATCCACGTACTCTGCGGTGGACTTAGCGACTGGAAAACTACTCGCAGTGTCGTGGAGAATACTAGAAGCTGTGAGTTGTAGCTCATTTCAAACCCGTCACAAGCAACTGTGTACTGGGCTGGTGCTAACCGCTCTGCGACGTGTGGCGTCGGTTCTGACTGTCGGATGCTCTACTTGTCGCGGCGCCATTATTGGGTTGAATTATGAATAAGAATTCGTAGATGATTTAGCAGAGACGATTGTATTGCGCATACAAAGGCTTTAATAAATGATATGATTTTACAAGAATGAACTCGTTAAAAACCAGTCGTGACAATAAAAGACAACAGCAAATGATCTAACAGTAAAAATGTCAAATGTTTCCCACATTAAACGCTGATCATTTAATATAATAAATATACATGCACATATGTATCATTTTCCTGCCTACGCAAAATTTCATTTCTGTATCAGCAACGACTCCCTTTAGCATTTCCTTACAGTATGTGTTGGGTATCATACGGTACGTGTTGGTAACTATGTTGTACAATTGTTTAATGCTCACAAAAACGCTGGATTGACTGAGGCAACCTTGAGACACACGGCAAACTGAACGGATGTTTCCTGCCGAATGAAGTCGCCTATGCCGTTCCATTGGTTCCAACACTCCTTATCATCATCTGCCAGAACAAATACCCGCTTCTGAAATCCTCCACCTGATAAATGACTATGGTCAGTACAACAAGGAGACATGAATCGTCCACTCATTGTGAACTGATAGAACTTTAAACTACAAAGCGCATGAGACGGTACTATATCGTTACTTATAAATGTTTTAAGGTGCTGATTATTGATATAAATTTCTCTTCACTACCTGTTTCCTAAAGTCTTGTGGCAAGGAGTGTTACACCAAATTAAGCTTTAAATTAACTATGTTACAAAATAGCAATGCGAAACTCAGCTACTTCAAGTGAAAATACAAGTGTGGAACCATAATAACCATCCACTGGTGAACACTTGATGGCAATGAAACTACATTCAAATGTAACCATAAGACTCTAAATAATAATAACCGTAATACTGAAAATAATACGTAAATACTCTGTGCCTAAATAATCCCCTGATAATATGGCTGAATGCCTTCTCCCCTTTGCCCCAACCTTCATAGCAGCCATTTTCAGGACGATGTGATAAATTAAATTATATTGCTTGTTTAAACAAAGTAATGAAAAAATACGAATGTCATTGGATTCAATTTTCTAAGGTTGATGTCGTATTCTCGATATTCTTTTGTAAAAAACGTGGGAGGCTCTCTAAGCGTCTCTGTATTTCACTTGATTTCTTCTCCTTTTGCCGTCGAGTTCAGAGATTCCCAAATTATTCCTCTGACGGAACACTTTGATAATTCTGGTACTCTGACGGAACTTTTTGCCTGTTTTGAAGGTTAATAATTTTTTTAAAAAGAAGAAAAACTTCTTTTATTAAGTGATTACTACAGTTTCTAGCCATAACTAGTAACGCTGAAATTAGTATCGTCAAAATTATGGAAAAAACCGCCATGTTATTAATAGCTTTTTGTGGAGCACTTACTAACTGCCCGTGGGACACCAGTGTTTCCATGACAATGTGCCATGTCAGCGGGCCACAAAAATTGTTCAAATGTGTGTGAATTCCTAAGGGTCCAAACTGCTGAGTTCATCGGTACCAAGACTTACAAACTGCTTTAAACTAACTAACGCTAAGTACAACACACACTCCCATGCCTTAGGGAGGGCTCGAACAGTTCCACCGTATTCATCGCACTAATTTTAGATAAAGGTGCAGAATATTATAGGCTATAGGAGCTTTCTTGAGTAAGTCTACCACATTTCACACAATGGTAAGAACTTCTCAGTCGTAAGTTGTATGCGGCTAATGAATTTTTAATCTTAAAAAGGGAAGATTCTTCGAAATGGGGCATCCTCTAAAAGGAGAATACAGAAGACCATTCTAAAGTGCTAGTCAGTAATCTGAGCAGCTTGATGATTAGTGGGTATTGTGCTCAGTAGTGCCGCTACTATTTCATGGGCCAATTAGTGAGAATATTTTGTAAAATTGCAGTAGGAGCTGGTAGCTCCCGAAGGGTGTTGTCATTTCGGTTATAGCAAAAGAGGTATTGAATTACTGCAAGATGGGCCAAACTGGCTTGGTAAAACATACCGGTGCAGCAATGATATAGAGTTCCTTCAGTACAAGCAAGAGGTTTCTTCACCAAAGAGTCTGACAGGAGTTGTTGACAAAGTGACTAGAAGTGGCGCATTGGCATAACAAATGTGATTCCATCCAGTATAAATAGCCGTTATTTAGGTAGCAGTTTAACTCTCCCCCTTCCCCTCAGCGTTTCCAGCAGGACGTGAGGCCTACGCCAGACAAGAGGACTGCACTGAGCCGCCAGCCACGAATCACCAGCAGAGTGTCAGCTTCCTGCTTCCTTCTGGATTAGCGCAAGGGGCAGTAGACCATCCCAGGCTCACATCATTAGGAGGTCAGACTCCAGCCCAGAGGTCAGCAGGTCACATCCCCAGCATGGCTGTCATCTTCCGCCGATGCGGTGTGCATGCCACCTTGCCACATGCCAACACCCGGAGTGATGCGTTCATTCGTCACAGAGTTGGCTGCTATAGGAAGATTCTCGACCATGTTCATACGCCGCTGACGCAAGGGATTAGTGAGATGATTCACACAACGGGTTTGTGTGCGACATGCTGAGCATAGTTGTCAGCAAAGCCGGGCACACGTTTTGCAGCCAGTTGATTGGATGCTGGTTGCCACCTCCATGAAGCGGGAATGTGGATACTACCCCACAATGACGTAGCACATATTTATGTGCAAAGTAAACTGTTAATTACTTTCAATATAGGATTAAACAGCCTACCAGTTGCACATAATTGACCGAGGTTTCGGCACCTACTAGGAGTTCCCTCAACAAAGTGAAATGTAGCTAAACTGTGAAAGTGCATTGCTACAATGCAATAGTCATAATTTGGACCAATGTAATTTTACGATTTAGCGACATTTCACTCTAATGAAGACACCCCTAGTAGGTGTTGAGACCTAAATTGATGTACATACCATTTATGTGCAACCGATTGGCTGTTTAATCCTATATTTAAACAAGCATACGGTTGCTGAATATCACCCATTTTTAAAACTTCCTGTTGATATGACAAACGAGTCACCCTTGACCTTCACCAGCCAGCTATTCTGTTGCCAACCGTCGTCTTACATCGTAGCATCCAACACCCACGGTTTGCTGTACTAGGAAGTGACAATGTACAGTACTTTCATTTCTGCAACAAGTTGTTCAGCGAGTTCCTCAACTACCCAAATGTAGAATGTTTATCTTGTTTGCAGGAGACAATCTCTTGATAACTGGGAGAAATATAAGGAAGATATAGTTTAAAATAAGTATTATTTATTTTTCAGTATTTGTTGCAGATTACTCTGATGTGAGGTCCTGAATAGACAAGATGGATTACTGACGCGACTACCTAGATCTAAAGATGATCTAGAGTGATTGGAACGTGTCACATTTTTAAATATCAGCAAGTGAGACCAAAGAATAAATGAATTTTTTTTTGCCCTAGCACAGTACTAAATGTTGCCCCAGTATGTATTTACTCTGATCTTCTATTAGACCATCTCTTTCTCCTCCCTGTATCTGTTAATCTCCTCCTCACCCCTCTCCCTGTTCACATCCATTTTCCTTTCTCTGTCCATCTCTTCCTTTCCCACCTCTCTCTCCATCTCCTCCTCATCATCTGAACTGTCCATTTGTAACGCCGGAAATGCATATTCTCCTACTTCCATCTATTGTATTATAAATTTTTTTTCCTTGTTTTGTTACCTGAAGATATGACATTTCTGTGCCTTTAAATATATACATATATGTCGGTGTATAATTGGTTTGTTTGTAAATATTATTTGTATTATTACGCTGAGTCTGGCTTAGGGAAAACTATGCTATCCAACGATTACATCGATAGATCGTCTGGAGAACAAAGTGTTTAGCATCTTTGGTAGTGTTAACTCTGCCGCATGGAGCGCGGGCTGAGGGGGTCTTGCTGAATTAGAGCGATGGAGCAGGTGTGTTGTGTGGCGCTCCCGCGAGTTGCCGCGCTTTCGGGGTTTGGCAGCATGTAATTGCGCTCGACTTACTATGATAGTTTCTGACACGGTGTCGCGGACGGGAAGCATTAGCTGGCGTACATCAAGAGCCCGTTTCGCCTGGTGACCGTGTCGAGAAGAAGGCACACCGACATCCAGCTTCTGCAACAGCGACGGCCGACAATGAGTGACTGTCGCCACCTCCCCGATCGACGACTGCAAACCTTCAATCAACCAACAAGGAAGACTAAAAGCACGTAAAGTTTTAGAACTGTATGGCAGACCTCAGCTTTTCAGACTTGCATCACAAAAATACAGCAACTTAGCATGAACCTTTGTTGCTCATTGTCCCAATTGCATTACCAAGCAGGGTCCCTTCCTTTTCTGGAATGAACCCGAGTGTCGTTGAAATTCATACGCCAGCATTAAAGTAATATCATTCCATTTCACTGCTTTAATTTCAAAGTTCAGTTAAAGTATTCTCAGCTGGTTACAATACTTAGATTACACAAGCAGAAATTAAGAGTGTGAGTTTTGTTATGATACTTTAGATTACCTGTGACTGCAGCTCAGCTTGGTACGTACTAAATTTTACTATTGTTAATTGTTCAGAATCATTTAATTCAAGTTCAAAGTTAAATTTCTTATGTCTAAATTGCGTAGATTCAAGTAGCTTTTGAAATGATTGTTGAGGTAGCCCAAGACTAACCTTATTTTATTGAAATTCGTAGTGCTTCAGAAGCAAAGTTCACTATTAATTTCAGTCACTAAATTAACATTCAATTTTCTGGTTTTATTAATTCTTTTGCTAAATTAAGTCACAGTGTACCGAAATTTATTACTTCTGACTAATATTCAGTTTTCACACAACATGTGTCAACCTTCAGTTGCCACGCTTTTAGTGCTAATTATGTGTGCATTAATCTTTCATTTTCATTTATTATAGTAGTTGTCCATAGGACTGGCGACCGTAATTTCCCCCAAATCTCAAATATCTAATTAACGCCAATTAATTGTTAACGTAAAGACCGCACATTTGCTTACTTTATTAATTTTACCCTTTTCTCAAAATTAATTTCCACCAGTTTCATTTGCATTTTTCCTTTCATTTAGATGTAACCCTTTCCTCCCTCTCTACCGACAAATTAACTTCGGTGACGATAGCTTTTCCCAAATTTCCATTTGGTGCATGCGGTTTAATTTTTCACTGTCATTAAGGTCGATATGTGAGGAGGAGGTTACACATTTCCTCCTACTTCTTCATCTGTTCCTCTCCTCCTCCCTCGTCTCTCTACTTATCCCCTCCTCTTTCCTTCAACTGTCGATCTCCCCCTCTCCAGTCTGTACATTTCCCCTTCCGTCTGTCTCCTAATTCTGCCTCGCTGTCTGTCCATCTCCTCCTCCATCCATCTCCCTCCACGTTATCTCGCTCAACCCAACACGTGGCTGGTGGTTTTAACGTACAGTATTTCTTTCCAGATTGTGGCTAATATGTGTATCAAACTTGGTTGAAATGGTTCCATGGTTGTAAGATCAGCATTTTACCCTTGGCTTTATCCACGTACGCTCATGTCAAATATACTTCATACATTTTTGACACAAACTCATATTTTACCTGTATCTCTAGCGAATTTCACCCTGCAGATTCATCTTCATACAGCTCAATGTTTATGACTTCGTATCTACTCAACGACGTGCTGTACAGTACTAGAATTTTGCAGGTACATCCCATTTTTTTGTGTTTACTGCATGTGGAATGTGCCGTGAATACAATTGGTAGTCAGGAAGCAATTAATTGGAACATCACGGAAGATGTGGAAGTTTCTAACACCTCTCACTTCTTATGATGTCATATCTCCTGAACTTTATATTCTGGTGTTATATGTTTTCTTACGTTCAGTCAGAGGCACTTGTGGACACGGGCTGGCAGATTTGTTGCAAATGGAATTAGTTGTAGTAGTTGGGTACATCGGGACTATAAGAAAAATTTCACTTACATCAAAGTTTCCCGAAAATTATTAACTAAATTTTCGTCTTCGGTATGTAGTATTACTTCCACTGGTATATCTATCTTATCGATGAAAGGTCACTATATAAGATTGTCGAATATTTACATGACACTATTATCCAATCTACACTCCCGATTGGAAAACGGTGCATTTTATTGGGGCTATTTGTATAGTGGTTGGGGCTAATTGAATAAGGTAAATTGTGGGCACCTACACAATTAAATTACATGGAACGTTAGTTGAAAGTACACTGATTTATATTCAACACTCCTTACCACTAATAACATAATAATAATTACAATATTAATTTCTCATTAATTTAAAGTAGCCTTTGTGAAATGTTTCTGTTTTCGTAAATTACCTGCAGCATCCACAGAAATACTGCTTACGACCTCTCATACCGACACAGTACTGACGATACCAGGTGGTTCACTTTTGGTATTGTATCCGTCACGTTCATCTTCATCAGCAACAAGTGATCATTTCTCCTTGCAGAATCCACATTTTCATTACGTCGCCTTATCTTCAGAATCATTTAGGAGCAAAAGATCGTCGACACCACAATTTGATTCAGTATCTAAAATTTTTGTTTTAATGCTGTTAGCTGTCTTCTTAAATAGGTCAACATCAGTTCTCTTACAGGTACCGGCACTTCTTTTCCCTTCACCATTTGGTTCAGAAGCTTTCCTTTTGCTGATTTCTGCATCAGTAGGCTACACTACTTCTTTTCCCTCGCTATGGAAATGTTCTCTGGAGATGTTGTGTGCAGAGCGTTTGGTACCGTTCTCGAGGTTTCCCTTTCAGGCTCTTTCTGTAGAGTAGTAAGGATATCACGAGTTGTGTCTTCTGGGGTAGATGTCAACGTATTACCAATTGCTACAACTTTTTCTGTGGTTGTTTCCGTGTTTACTCTTAGGGCTTCAGTAGGATCAAACCGACAATCCCCAATCGCATCTTGGTTGAATGGGTTGAACCCCCACAGGAAAATCCACTTACAGCTAATCGGGATAACGCAGGTGACATTCGTGTTTCTCTTAATGTCCCACTGCAATCAACTTTACATATTTTGGTCTTGGGAATATTTTGCTGGCATTTTGCTGCCATCTGAAGGTAGTGTGTTTTGAAGGTCTTGAAAACACAAGGGCTGTAGCACATGGGTAGTGTATTGCGGTAAGCAGATCACGTCGGTGTCATTCTCCTAGCAGAATTCCAGTGTTTATGGTGAAGAATGTGTCAGATGCCCTTCCAAAATAAGAAGTACTTTCCCTGGAACTCTATTTCCTGGAAAATGTTTGAGCCCTTCAGAAATATTTCCTCATTTCGAAAGGTGGCCACACTGAGCCACAGCGCCAGAGATTGCGCCAAAGAGTATTATTCAGCCGCCTCCACTGGCAGTTCTGGTCGAGATGTGGTAGTAGTCAGTGCTTGCTGAGATGTCGTGGTGAAGAGTTCTTATCGAGAAGTCGTGGTGGAGAGTGCTTGTCGAGATGTGGTAGTAGCGAGTCGGTGTTGAGATGTTGTAGTAGGGAGTACTTGTTCCATGTTTTATGCAGTTGTTTGATGGGCTAGACAGCAGATGTTGTTCGAATGGAGATATTGTAATGATCAGAGTACTTTTCGTCAATATATATGAAGGGAAAAAAAATTCCCTTTTCTTTTTATTATTTCAATGTCTTAAATAATGCGTCATTACAGGTTCAGTCAACAGAGCATCTGGCTTGTGTTCTTGTATTAGAGTGTAATTCTGGTTCCCTTACGCAATTATAGTATTTATATTTTTTTAATTACTTCAGTATAAATGGTATTTAAAATTTCTTGTCTTATTGACGAAGAACCGTGCCAGATGTGTACGTTGAATCACACTTCCACACACAGAACAATGACACTTGTGTTTTGGTTTCGTAGGTTTTATAGTTGCTGGGGACTTGATTAATTAATTGTGTTAACGGAAGTTTTCATTTCATTCTTTGTTGTTGTTCTATGCAGTCAGATTGCGTACAAAAACTAGTCAGGGCCAACCGCTTACGAGACTGCGTAATCGAACATACACCTACGAAAAATAAAAAAGTATTTTCATTAAAAATAATAATTAAGCCCCCATGCACGTGGCGACCGCTGCTTCGGATCGTCCCTTGGAAATCTTCTGATTGTAAGAATGGTAGACAGTAGTATTGTTGTAGTAATTTGTAGTTTAGTAATTGTAGTCTATATTGCATGAGAATATTTGGTAATTGTCATTCTTTTAATGGTATATTGGCAGAATTTAATTTTTGATGTCTTGTATACAGGTCTGACAATTTTGTGCAATTGTGAAGGTTCTAATTGTTCGTTAGGCGTGTCTGTCGGGAAGTATTTCGTGTGAATGGTACTGTTGGAGATAAAGTGTCATTCTGTGTAATTTTCGTATAGTGACGAATTTTGTATGTTTTGTAAATGACTACGCGATCGATGAAAAAGGCAAAAATGATGGATAGTCAGAATGACGAAATTGTTGACATGGCGAACTCGCCAACACAGGAGAACAGTATGATGAATAATGAAGTGGAAAACAATTTAATAATTTGGGAAAATAGTCCGGAACCATTTCAAAATTTTTCTCAATCAGAAAATTCACAGAATACGAGATTAACGATAGAAGATTCTGAAATAGTATCGAACACAGATAGCTTTACAGCTATGACGAAAGAAGTTGGTTTTGCGGGAAATGTTAGGGGTGAAAGGAATTTCGAACCAATTAACATGGAGCAGTTGATGGGTGCTATATTACATTTGGGATCACAGATGGGAACTTTGCGATCTGAAATTAAAACTGATATAGGAACAATGGAAACACGGTTAGACTCACAAATAGGAACAATTAGAACTGAGATGGGAACAATGGAAACACGGTTAGACTCACTTGGATCACAGTTAGGATCTGAATTAAAAACAGAGATAGGGACAATTAAAACTGATATGGGAACAATGGAAACACGGTTAGACTCACGAATAGGGACATGTTTCAAAAATATGAAAGATGAATTAAAGAAAGAAATCAGAGAAGAAGTACAACCGATTTTGAATGCTCACAATAGTAGATTAATTGCAGTAGAGATTAGACAAATGGAACAGGATAGAGAACAGGAAGAAAGAGATCGCGTGATAGTACAAAAATTTTCAGAGTTAAATTTACAACGTGCACACGATAAGGAAGAAATATTTGAGAGAATCGAGGAATCCGTACCAAATGACAGAATAAATAACCTAACACAACAATATGAACAGTTAACTACCAAATGTGTTAATACTGAAACCCGAGTCGCGACACTTACGGAAGATGTAAATAAACAGAAAGAACAAATAGGTGATTTATCGGGAAGAGTTAAGGAGATTTCAGATAAATTGACAAGTCTTAGTTTAAATGGGGACAGAGATTCAGATGATACAGCACCATTGCTATTTGCAGAAACTGAAGAGTATCAGAACATAAATAAACATGTTGAAAATCAGGGAAAATTTAATGAACGCGTTAAAAGAGAAGTTGAGGCATTACGAAAGCAAGTCAAACAAATCGAAGGCGAAATTGTAGGAAAAGACAGCAAAAGAAATTTAGAATCACAAATAGCAGAGGGGTTTGAAGAAAGTAATTTATTTCATTTACGAGAAGCAACAAGAGAGCGCCAGGCGCGCGAACTTGACAATAATCGACATTGGGACAGCGACAGACGCGGTAGGTCTTTGTCGCCACGAGGAGAAAACTTTGACTATAAACACTTCTTAACTGTTCGGAAATTTAAGATCTTTCGCAATTCTAAGAATGATATACATCCATGTTCATGGTTAGATTAATTTATGTACGCACTTCCACCAAATTGGCCACTAAGTCACAAACTGGAATTTATGTGTGGATATTTAGAAAACGAACCGGTGACGCGCATGCGCGCACTTATTAGAGATTGTAATAATCTAAATGATTTTTATCATGCATTTCTATCGGCATATTGGTCCGAAAACACGCAAGACAGAGTCAAACATAGTCTTATTATGCAGCGTAATTTCAAACAGTCTGAGTTCCACACGCCAGCAGAATATTTTGAAGACATGATTCGAAAGAATCAGTTCCTTTCCAACCCTTATAGCCCGACTGAATTAATTCACATTTGTTTAACTAAGATGCCACAATCCATAAGACAAATTGCTGCAGCTGGAAGATGTAAAGACGACATTGAGACTTTTAAGACTTTGCTACAAGAACTCGAGTATGACAACGACGATGGGACTTCCTGTAATTTTTTCAGTAACAGTAATCACAATAGATATTCAGAGAAAAGGGATAGTGATCGGAACGGGCGTTATATGGGTAATTTTGAGAATGACAGACGTAACAGACAGGACAATAGATACCAGCCTTATGACAATAACAGACGTTCTAACAGAAATTACACAGACAATTATAATAACGGTAATTCCTACCGGAATGATCAATCATACGGAAAAGTAATCGGTATCATCAAGACAGAAATTATTCATACAATAACAGAAATTCTTACTACAGATATAACCAGGGTAGTAGATCTAACAGTAATTTCAGCAGTGACAGTCGAAATTACACAAGAAGCAGTCACGCAGACAGACAGGAAAATAGAAATTTTAATAACAGACACAACGAAGAATCTGTATCTAACAGACAGGAGGGACCTAATTGGCATCCTCCACGTGACAGAACTTCTGAGAGACAAGTGCAAATCGTAGAAATTGATCCGCGAAATGACGCGAATAATTAAGTCCTCAGGGGATTCACTACACTAAGTGAGTATGTGCCGTAGCGTGCATAGGGCCCCGAGCTGTAGTGGTGCTATTTCCTTTTTAGTTTTCTGCGCCGCTGCCTACTCTTTTACTATTCTTTGCATCTGTCAAAACAACTCTTCGACTATCAATCTATCTAGAGAGTCGGTAAAGATTAACCGGATATGACGATTTTACCCAAAAGTGATTTCGGAAATTACCATTTGGACTTACTGTATATTCATCAGCATTCATTCGTAGTTTAAACAAAATTTTACCTGTTTATCTTCGTCACAATATTACTTCATATGTGACGATATTCTTATTGCTAAACGTTCTTGGAGTGAGCACAACAAAATTTTGGATTCATTATTACGTATTTTTGCAAGAGTTGGCATTACAGTGAACTTGGAAAAATCTGAATTTGGTCGTTCTCAGGCGAAATTTCTTGGTCACATTATTTCTACAGAAGGTATTCTTCCTGATCCAGAGAAATTAGACGCTATTCGTAATTATGCTGTTCCTACCACAAAACGTGATGTTCGTAGTTTCCTTGGTGTCTGTAATTTTCTTAGACGCTTTGTTAGATTGGACAATTTGACCACACCTCGTTTATGTGAACTATCTGGAAAGAAATCTAATTGGTGTTGGGATGAGGAAGCTCAGTCAGAATTTGAACAACTTCGTGATGCTTTAGTTGCTGCTCCACTTCTTTCACATCCGTATTTATCTAAAGATTTTTGTTTGGCGACGGACTCATCATACAGAGGCCTAGGTGCACATTTATTTCAAGAGATAGAAGAAAACGGCGTTGTAATACAGAAAACTATTGCATTTGTAAGTCGTGTTCTCTCTAAATCAGAAAAGAATTATTCGATTACGGATCTTGAGGCCTTGGCTGTTGTTTGGGCTTTCACAAAATTTCGCATATTTTTGTATGGGAAACATACTAAGGTTTACACCAATCACCGAGCTCTGGAATTTCTTATGTCAACAAAATTAACTCATGGCAGATTGTCACGATGGGCGTTGTATCTACAGGAATTTGATTTTAGTACTGTTTACATACAGCGTTCTTCAAATATTATTGCTGATGCTTTATCACGTGCTCCTATGGGTTTGAAACAAAGTGCTGAAGAGGACTGCAAGGAAAACAATTCTTGTTTGATGTATATTCAAGGTGTTGCGTTTGAGAATTTTATTTCTTCTTCGCTCCAGGACATCGCTAAGGAACAAAATAAGGATCCAATCTGGAAGGACATTAAAGAGAAGTGGAGGAGAAAGGAAAGCGTAGCGATTAGACAGCATTATTTAGTTCGCAATGATATTCTTTTTAAACGAAAATCGGTCGACAACTCTGTTTGGTTAGTTTGTATTCATGATGAGTGGGTCAATAAATTGATTTGGTAGACACATTTCAGTTATGCGCACTTTGGTCCCAGAAAATGCTTTCATAAATTATGCTACTTCAGTAATATGGAAAAACGTATTCGATCTGTTCTTGCCAAATGCAAATTATGTCAAAAGGCTAAGCCGCCAACTATTTCTCACAGAGCACCGTTGTTTCCTATCATTCCAGCGAAATTAAAGGAGATGGCTGCAGTCGATTTGTTCGGTCCAGTGGTTCGTTCTACTAATGGTTTTGCGTACATTTTAGTAGCAGTGGAATTGACATCAAAATATGTGTGTTTTACACCTTTACGGAAAGCAACAGCTCGTTCAGTATCTAACGCTTTCATCAAACATTTTCTTATAGAAGTTGGTCATGTTGATAAGGTTATATCAGATGATGGATCACAGTTTCGCTCTAAAATTTGGCTTCGTACTCTACGGCGTCGTAAGATTAAACCAATTTTCATTTCACTTTTTCACCCTCAATCTAACGCTTCAGAGAGATGCATGAAGGAAATAAATAAATTGTGTCGACTTTACTGTCATCGGAATCACAGAACTTGGGATCAGAATCTTCATATTTTTCAAAACATTCTGAATGAACTCCCTAATGATTCAACTTCTTTACCGCCTATATTGATATTAAAAAATAAAGCACCGACAAATCGCATTTCTGAAATAGTTCCTTTTCCACCTACACGGAAACTGCGTCATTCTGAAGTTGTCAACCTGGCTCTACAAAATATTGCATCTGTGGCTGCTAGAAGAGAGAAATCAGCTAAACGTCCTGGTCGTTTAAAAATCTTGTCAGTTGGTCAAAAGGTGTTAATTAAGTCTCATCGTTTGTCTCACAAAGGAAAAGGCTTGTGTCGCAAATTTTTTCTGCTTAATAACGGTCCATATAGAATTCGCAAAATTATTCATGATAACACTGTCGAAGAAGAAACTCTTAAATCTCGGCGCTCTAAGGGAATACATCATATATCTAACGTCAAATTTTTGTGGAATGACTTACTTTCGAGAAACCAACAGTTATACGTAAACATGCAGAGAATACAAGGATACCGCGCTGTGTTTTGGCGGCGGCACATACTCAAAGCAACAGTCAAGTCTGCGCGCCGCACAAGGCAGTCGTTGACCGCAAACAATTACTTCCTACGTCACGCGCCTACAGCTGATCGAGCGCTCAGTGCGAATGCTCTGACAGCCGTAAACAAATACACAGTCAAATTTCTCCGATTAAATTCAGTACAAAGCTATAGTGACTTGATGAATTACGTTATTAATGTTCAGTATCTTTCAGGATACGGTTCTATAAAATATTTAAGAACTTCATGTAAATTCTGTGTGTGTCCGACGTTAAGAGAACTTGCTATGGAGAAAATTTCAGGAAGAATGTAATTTCGAAGAAAAAAAGTAATAAACCAGAAAGGTAACTATTAATTGAGTTTATTTTTCAGGTAACATATTTCCACTTAGGTACGTACTTTAGACGTAATTTGCTGCTCGCGTTTACGTGATTCATACTTTGTGCTAATTTCATGTTCTATGAATTTACTTGTGAAGCGACATGCTTGTGTACGTTAACTGATTTTGACAATGATTGATTAATGAACAGGGTTGTTAATTGTATATATTATGCATCGTTTGGCTGCACTGCTTTTTCACTGATGTCATATTTTTTTTATTATGTGCTTGCTGTGCTTATTTATTTAAATTATAATTGTCACCTGATTAGTTGCGCTGATATGTATGTAGGTTACAATTTGTGATTTATCTGCTTGCGCCTTCATGTTTACTTATTAAGATTACATACGAACATTTATTTGCTTATGCTGATATGATGCTAATGACATGTTTATTATGTAAGATATATGTTTGCTGCTGTGCGTATGGATTGCATATTTATACATTTCTGTTTGTTGTCGTAACTACTCTTTAATTTGGTATATAGAAATGCTGATGTACAGTGTACGAACATAGAGTTTAGGTCACACTATTGTATTAATTATAGATTGTTCGCTTGGCAGAGCCTCGTTGTAGGGATTGTGCTGCATCCACTTGTTGACATTCTGTTCTCTACTGGTAGATTTACTCGCTATTGCATGTTTTGCTTACGCTCAGTGCCTTATATTTTTAAGATAAGAAAATGAACTGCTATAATTCGACGAACGACATTAGTACAAGAAACTTCATAGAAGTCACATGAGCTGGAGGTTTTATGGAAGCTGTATAAATTTATGCTAATAGGAAGGAAGCTAACGACATGACATACCAATACTAGGTTTAGACCATTAACAATTATTACACTGCATTCTTCGTGAGCAATTGAAATAGCAAGTGACACTTGACACAAAAAATACTCCACATGTTTGCTTCTGCCATGAAGTGGTGTACACACTGTGAAATATTATGATCATTCACACTCCGTAATCGTACTTAATTACTGAGAGTTATTCGAACTAAAGTCTGTTAGAGGTCATGTATGCATTTCTCTTATTTAATGATGGACAAGGAACCAAAATGTATTTTATAACTCATAATGAGTAGAAGATTTGGGTCAGATGGATTACACAGAGGTTGTGTGTGGACATTGTGTCTTCGGATTGTATGGGATGATGAATTGAAGTTTGTACTGGGATTTTATCTGTACTTGTTCGAGGAGACTGACTAGAGGAAAGAGTTATTATGGAAGTGAAATTATATTGGTAATAAGGTTTATATGTATCGACGTATTGAAGAGGTATGATGGGGTATTGAGATTATGTGAAGTTGATGATTATGGGAGTTTTGGTGGACAAGAGGTAAGGTAAATGATTTTGATGATAAGATTTATATGTATCGACGTAAGAGGTATTATTGAAGTATTGAGATTATCGGATGCTGATGATTATTGGAGTTTTGGTGGATAAGAGGTAAAGTAAGTGAGGAGCATATTTTTTGTTGGTTTATATGGAACAAGGAGGATGAAGATGGCAGACTAGAAAACTCAAGTAGAAGGAAGATTGTCTACACACACACTTTGTTAAATCAATAAGCAGTACATACTTTTTTGAGAGAGGAGGCATTTGCATATCTTGGCTCACTGACAGTTGTTCAGCAACCGTACATTTTGATCTGGCTTGGCAAACATTGGTCTTGACATGATGACTATGACGTTGACTAACTAGTATCGACTGTTATACATTGCTGCCACCACTACTTGATACACAAGTTGAATATCAAATTTTGACAGAATTGCATTTACACAGTTAACACTATTCAATTCCACAGTAGTACTTAAATGTGGATGAAAGATGAGTGAGTGTGTTTTGTGTGTTTTCCCTTCCTAATCCCAGATAAGTGGTACCGACTTATCTCCTAAATATTATTTTACTTGTTTGTTGTGGCTTGCACTGACACCCATAAATATTATAGGTTTACTGATATTTGTGTATTTGTAATAGTTAATATGATAATTATCTGACATCATTTGTGTGTTTGTTATAATTTGTATGTTTAGTGTAAGAGCATTGAGAATAATTTTGTAAAAGCAATTGTGTGTGCATTCAAACTGTTGTTCACACCTGCA
The DNA here is from genome assembly GCF_021461385.2 of Schistocerca piceifrons. Taxonomy (NCBI): domain Eukaryota; kingdom Metazoa; phylum Arthropoda; class Insecta; order Orthoptera; family Acrididae; genus Schistocerca; species Schistocerca piceifrons. The sequence goes on from NC_060142.1 coordinate 372,442,128, forward strand.
CCTGTTCAACATTGATGTATGACACTTAGAAATGTTTAATTTCTGCTGATGAACTGTCTGATTAGTGATGGTGAATATTATGGACTGTTACCTGCACTTGTTCAACATAATGCGTGCCACTTAGAAATGTTTAATTTCTGCTGATGAACTGTGTGAATAGTGGTAGTGAATATTATGGACTGTTACTTGCACTTTTTCTACATGATTGGTGCCACTAGGACATGTTTAATTTCTGCTCTGATGAACAGTGTGATTAGTGATAGTGAATATTATGGACTGCTGTCTGGACCTGCTCATCATTGCTAGGTGCCACTGATGAACTGCTTCTACTGACATAATGTCACTTGTTGGTGTCTGCACCTGCTCAACATTACTGGGTGCCACTGATGGAACTGCTTCTACTGAAATGATGTCACTTGTAGGTGTCTGCACCTGCTCAACGTTACTGGGTGCCACTGATGGAACTGCTTCTACTGAAATGATGTCACTTGTTGCAGTCTGCACCTGTTCAACATTACTGGGTGCCACAGATGGAACTGCTTCTACTGAAATGAAGTCGCTTCCTGGTGTCTGCACCTGTTCAACATTACTGGGTGCCACTGATGGACTGCATCTACTGACATAATGTCACTTGTTGCTGTCTGCACCTGTCAACATTACTGGGTGTCACTAATGGAGCTGCTTCTACTGAAATGATGTCACTTGTTGGTGTCTGCACCTGCTCAACATTGCTGGATGCCACTGATGGAACTGTTTCTACTGACATAATGTCACTTGTTGGTGTTTGCACCTGTTCAACATTACTGGGTGCCACTGATGGAACTGCTTCTACTGAAATGTCACTTGTTGCTGTCTGCACCTGCTCAACATTGCTGGGTGCCACTGATGGACTGCTTCTCCTGAAATAATGTCACTTGTTGGTGTCTGCACCTGTTCAACATTGCTGGGTGCTACTGATGGAACTGCTTCTACTAAAATGATGTCACTTGTTGTTGTTTGCACCTGTTGACCATTGCTGCGTGCTACTGCTGGAACTATCAACTACTTGTTTTTTTTATCATTGAAAGCATTTGATGTGAACATTTGTATAAACTGATTTTTTGTGTATTGTGTAAACTATTATGTAAAGTCACATGTATGAAAGAATTTGTATTGCTTACTCTATTTTATATATTAGGTTATTGAAAGGTCAGTGTAAAGCCAAAATTTTATCTAATTATGTGATATTTACGTATTAATATTATCTTTTATTTTTGTCTGTACTTTTGTGGACGAATTTGGTGGTATTTTCACCACCAATGCTGGCAAAAATACCATCAAATTCTGGCCCGTGGAGGAAGGGCATATGAAAGGTGGCTACACTGAGCCACAGCGCCAGAGATTGCGCCAAAGAGTATTATTCAGCCGCCTCCACTGGCAGTTCTGGTCGAGATGTGGTAGTAGTCAGTGCTTGCTGAGATGTCGTGGTGAAGAGTTCTTATCGAGAAGTCGTGGTGGAGAGTGCTTGTCGAGATGTGATAGTAGCGAGTCGGTGTTGAGATGTTGTAGTAGGGAGTGCCTGTTCCATGTTTTATGCAGTTGTTTGATGGGCTAGACAGCAGATGTTGTTCGAATGGAGATATTGTAATGATCAGAGTGCTTTTCGTCAATATATATGAAGGTAAAAAAAATTCCCTTTTCTTTTTATTATTTCACTGTCTTAAATAATGCGTCATTACAGGTTCAGTCAACAGAGCATCTGGCTTGTGTTCTTGTATTAGAGTGTAATTCTGGTTCCCTTACGCAATTACAGTATTTATATTTTTTTAATTACTTCAGTATAAATGGTATTTAAAATTTCTTGTTTTATTGACGAAGAACCGTGCCAGATGTGTACGTAGAATCACACTTCCACACACAGAACAATGACACTTGTGTTTTGGTTCCATAGGTTTTATAGTTGCCGGGGACTTAATTAATTAATTGTGGTAACGGAAATTTTCATTTCATTCTTTGTTATTGTTCTATGCAGTCAGATTGCGTACAAAAACTAGTCAGGGCCAATCGTTTATGAGACTTCGTAATCGGACATAGAGCGACAAAAATTTAAAAAGTATTTGCATTTCATATTTAAATAATTAAGCCCCCATGCAATTTATCCATCCACTTTCACTCGTGCATGAAATGGACTCACTGGGCAAGTAAACTGTCAGCTCCGACCTGTGTCTCTGGTCCCTGAAGGTAGTAATTAGTGTTAAATACGCACCTGCTTCGTTGTAAGAAGCAACAACCGTAACGTTCTCACCTCTTTCAGCGATTGTTAAAGAAGGCAACTCTTTTGTTCCTTTCACTCCAATGACCTTCGTTCGTCTTTTGTTAAGTGGAAAGAGTTGGTTTGTCAGGCAGGGAGAGATTTGTAAGAAATTCATTTAAAATGTAGAAGTGCTGTTTACAGTCTCTCCACATACTACGGCTGTTCTTGCTTTCGAGAGACCCTTTGGTTTTCTCAACAAAGTATTTTCTCAATTTCAGAATGTAATACACCAGTCCTTTCCACCTATGTCTTTCCAGGGGTGATTGATGTTGTTCCTGCCATCTAGTATGAAGGCTGCAATCCGCACATCTTTCTATGTCAGTCCAAATCCCCTTTACCCATATGTATTATTCTCTTGGAAAGAGAGATTTCCAAATCCTTAGAAAATATAGTTAAGCGTCCAACACGGTTACCACATGCATTTGTTTGGTAAAAGGTTAGTGATATTCATAATGTTATATTAGCTCAAATGGCTCTGAGCACTGTGCGACTTAAATTCTGAGGTCATCAGTCGCCTAGAACTTAGAACTAATTAAACCTAACTAACCTAAGGGCATCACACACATCCATGCCCGAGGCAGGATTCCAAACTGCGACCGTAGCGGTCGCTCGGCTCCAGACTGTAGCGCCTAGAACCGCACGGCTACTCCGGCCGGCAGTGTTATATTTTTGTTTCTGATAACGTTGGTACATATTCGTAAATGGTATTCCGTAAGTTCTATTGGCTTCTAATAGCGGTGACACTTTCATCGCTGGTTCAACTGCCCTTTTCATTGACCCCTTCCGCCTCCTTTCCATTTATAGGTCCTTAAAATCTGAAAAAGATGAAGGAATAATTGCAGTATTATTACAAAACAGAGCGTATTTCGTAAATACGTTGTATCTAATATTCTAACAGTTTTCCACTATTTATTCTTAAAGCCCCGTTCGTAAGTTATTCGTTTAGCCTCAAAGCACATTTAGACGTTGTTGTGAAATAGTTACCAAATGCACTAACAAATGTGTTGATAATAAAGTTAGTGGTAAGGAAGTACTACATTGAAACGTCATGTATTATGGACAGTTTTCAACACATCTCAGTATTTAACGTTATAGTCCCAACTAAGCGTCGAACAATGATATACAACTGTAGAGACATTCAGCTGCAGATGTGGATACTGTCTGGGAAAAGTGTGGCAATTAGAGTAAGATGTTCTATATGTTGCACGTAATAGCACCTTGAGAATATTACCATCACAACTGCGGCGACAGAAAATAGAAAGCGTGTAAGTAACGGCTTACATGTACTAACACGCACCAGTCTGAAACAGTTATGGTCACATTCATATGTGCACTGCTTTCCTCGAACAGTATCTTCTATGATAAAGGCCGTTCAGATACATAAACTGTATGTCTAGTCGAAAACAGGATCAATTTCATACACAAATAACCATCTAACATAACACACCAAAGCGGCAGTTCCGTATAATACTTAAATAAGTACGGATATCGCAGACACATGGACATATGTTGACTTAAAATAATGTTGTGTGAAGTGTACAGCTAATGTAAGTTTAGTAATTTCTCGTATTATACCTTTTATAGACTCTTACATTAACAGAATTGGTTTTCTTTCACAGCAGCTGTGATTGTAACACACGTAAGTCACTGATAGATGCAACATAGAAGGTCTGTCATGATTGTCCTATGTCGTTATCGTAGTAAACGACACACAGCTTAATAATAGTAAGATACTTCTACAATCTGACGATACTGATTTTATATGTCACTTACAATGACGCTGTGAATTATTTTGTGTGAGTACGTGACGCGTCTTTACGTATTTGTTGTTGTTAACCTTTACATCAGCTGACAGATTCTAGACCGTTTAAACCTGTATTGCTACTTATATATTATTTTATTCGGTATATAGAAACGTGATGATCGGTGGACCACTGAAACCAATTTTGCAAGTAAAGAATTTTAGAGGCAGCTCAGGGCTGTAATATGATATTTTTCAAGTATGTGTTTTACGACATTATGAGCATCATTAAACTGTGTGGTGAAATCAGTGATATATCGTTAGATATGAACTTATTGTGACCATTGTCAATTATCGCTAAAGGCTACGTCTCCTAAAAATTTAAAATAAATATTCGTGTCATACTGCATCCCGAAAACACAAGGATTCCTCACGTCCGATCACTGAAATACTATAAGTTCCATGCCAACAGAAGTTCTTAAGAGTATAACCTAAGACTGGCTATAAAATATTTTAAGTGGCCACATGTCAGACACAGTCAGTGGGGGCGATGTTGCAGGGACTGACGACAGCTTTGATGACGTCGTTGTTTTTGGCATAAACCTAGTGAGTATCATCCGAAACTGCGCTCATGAAACGTGAATAACTGGAGGAGTTTGCCCACAAGTTTTAGAGCCTCTCTGAGAGCCATATTCGGCACACATTGTAGTCTTCCGATATGAGAATAGTCTTTGTCCATACAGTCGCCGGAAACTGCAGCAGCGCTTGTAGGGGGCACTTGCAGAAGAGTGGCCGATCTTTGGCAGTAGTAATGTCCTCGTGTTGAATATCAGAAAGAGATCTTTCAATATTCATAGTGGTTTTCAGTGCTGGTGCAATGGCGTCACGTTAGCTGCCCGTCTGACGTAACATCAAGATCTACATCTACATCTACATTGATACTCCGCAAGCCACCCAACGGTGTGTGGCGGAGGGCACTTTACGTGCCACTGTCATTACCTCCCTTTTCTGTTCCAGTTGCGTATGGTTCGCGGGAAGAACGACTGTCTGAAAGCCTCCGTGCGCGCTCTAATCTCTCTAATTTTACATTCGTGATCTCCTCGGGAAGTATAAGTAGGGGGAAGCAATATATTCGATACCTCATCCAGAAACGCACCCTCTCGAAACCTGGCGAGCAAGCTACACCGCGATGCAGAGCGCCTCTCTTGCAGAGTCTGCCACTTGAGTTTATTAAACATCTCCGTAACGCTATCACGGTTACCAAATAACCCAGTGACGAAACGCGCCGCTCTTCTTTGGATCTTCTCTATCTCCTCCGTCAACCCGACCTGGTACGGATCCCACACTGATGAGCAATACTCAAGTATAGGTCGAACGAGTGTTTTGTAAGCCACCTCCTTTGTTGATGGACTACATTTTCTAAGCACTCTCCCAATGAATCTCAATCTGGTACCCGCCTTACCAACAATTAGTTTTATATGATCATTCCACTTCAAATCGTTCCGTACGCATACTCCCAGATATTTTACAGAAGTAACTGCTACCAGTGTTTGTTCCGCTATCATATAATCATACAATAAAGGATCCTTCTTTCTATGTATTCGCAATACATTACATTTGTCTATGTTAAGGGTCAGTTGCCACTCCCTGCACCAAGTGCCTATCCGCTGCAGATCTTCCTGTATTTCGCTACAATTTTCTAATGCAGCAACTTCTCTGTATACTACAGCATCATCCGCGAAAAGCCGCATGGAACTTCCGACACTATCTACTAAGTCATTTATATATATTGTGAAAAGCAATGGTCCCATAACACTCCCCTGTGGCACGCCAGAGGTTACTTTAACGTCTGTAGACGTCTCTCTATTGATAACAACATGCTGTGTTCTGTTTGCTAAAAACTCTTCAATCCAGCCACACAGCTGGTCTGATATTCCGTAGGCTCTTACTTTGTTTATCAGGCGACAGTGCGGAACTGTATCGAACGCCTTCCGGAAGTCAAGAAAAATAGCATCTACCTGGGAGCCTGTATCTAATATTTTCTGGGCCTCATGAACAAATAAGGCGAGTTGGGTCTCACACGATCGCTGTTTCCGGAATCTATGTTGATTCCTACATAGTAGATTCTGGGTTTCCAGAAATGACATGATACGCGAGCAAAAAACATGTTCTAAAATTCTACAAGAGATCGACGTAAGAGATATAGGTCTATAGTTTTGCGCATCTGCTCGACGACCCTTCTTGAAGACTGGGACTATCTGTGCTCTTTTCCAATCATTTGGAACCCTCCGTTCCTCTAGAGACTTGCGGTACACGGCTGTTAGAAGGGGGGCAAGTTCTTTCGCGTACTCTGTGTAGAATCGAATTGGTATCCCGTCAGGTCCAGTGGACTTTCCTCTATTGAGTGATTCCAGTTGCTTTTCTATTCCTTGGACACTTATTTCGATGTCAGCCATTTTTTCGTTTGTGCGAGGATTTAGAGAAGGAACTGCAGTGCGGTCTTCCTCTGTGAAACAGCTTTGGAAAAAGGTGTTTAGTATTTCAGCTTTACGCGTGTCATCCTCTGTTTCAATGCCATCATCATCCCGTAGTGTCTGGATATGCTGTTTCGAGCCACTTACTGATTAAACGTAAGACCAGAACTTCCTAGGATTTTCTGTCAAGTCGGTACATAGAATTTTACTTTCGAATTCAATGAACGCTTCACGCATAGCCCTCCTTACGCTAACTTTGACATCGTTTAGCTTCTGTTTGTCTGAGAGGTTTTGGCTGCGTTTAAACTTGGAGTGGAGCTCTCTTTGCTTTCGCAGTAGTTTCCTAACTTTGTTGTTGTACCACGGTGGGTTTTTCCCGTCCCTCACAGTTTTACTCGGCACGTACCTGTCTAAAACGCATTTTACGATTGCCTTGAACTTTTTCCATAAACACTCAACATTGTCAGTGTCGGAACAGAAATTTTCGTTTTGATCTGTTAGGTAGTCTGAAATCTGCCTTCTATTACTCTTGCTAAACAGATAAACCTTCCTCCCTTTTTTTATATTCCTATTAACTTCCATATTCAGGGATGCTGCAACGGCCTTATGATCACTGATTCCCTGTTCTGTACATACAGATTCGAAAAGTTCGGGTCTGTTTGTTATCAGTAGGTCCAATATGTTATCTCCACGAGTCGGTTCTCTGTTTAATTGCTCGAGGTAATTTTCGGATAGTGCACTCAGTATAATGTCACTCGATGCTCTGTCCCTACCACCCGTCCTAAACATCTGAGTGTCCCAGTCTATATCTGGTAAATTGAAATCTCCACCTAAGACTATAACATGCTGAGAAAATTTATGTGAAATGTATTCCAAATTTTCTCTCAGTTGTTCTGCCACTAATGCTGCTGAGTCGGGAGGTCGGTAAAAGGAGCCAATTATTAACCTAGTTCGGTTGTTTAGTGTAACCTCCACCCATAATAATTCACAGGAACTATCCACTTCTACTTCACTACAGGATAAACTACTACTAACAGCGATGAACACTCCACCACCGGTTGCATGCAATCTATCCTTTCTAAACACCGTCTGTACCTTTGTAAAAATTTCGGCAGAATTTATCTCTGGCTTAAGCCAGCTTTCTGTACCTATAACGATTTCAGCTTCAGTGCTTTCTATCAGCGCTTGAAGTTCCGGTACTTTACCAACGCAGCTTCGACAGTTGACAATTACAATACCGATTGCTGCTTGGTCCCCGCATGTCCTGACTTTGCCCCGCACCCGTTGAGGCTGTTGCCCTTTCTGTACTTGCCCAAGGCCATCTAACCTAAAAAACCGCCCAGCCCACGCCACACAACCCCTGCTACCCGTGTAGCCGCTTGTTGCGTGTAGTGGACTCCTGACCTATCCAGCGGAACCCGAAACCCCACCACCCTATGGCGCAAGTCGAGGAATCTGCAGCCCACACGGTCGCAGAACCGTCTCAGCCTCTGATTCAGACCCTCCACTCGGCTCTGTACCAAAGGTCCGCAGTCAGTCCTGTCGACGATGCTGCAGATGGTGAGCTCTGCTTTCATCCCGCTAGCGAGACTGGCAGTCTTCACCAAATCACATAGCCGCCGGAAGCCAGAGAGGATTTCCTCCGATCCATAGCGACACACATCATTGGTGCCGACATGAGCGACCACCTGCAGATGGGTGCACCCTGTACCCTTCATGGCATCCGGAAGGACCCTTTCCACATCTGGAATGACTCCCCCCGGTATGCACACGGAGTGCACATTGGTTTTCTTCCCCTCTCTTGCTGCCATTTCCCTAAGGGGCCCCATTACGCGCCTGACGTTGGAGCTCCCAACTACCAGTAAGCCCACCCTCTGCGACTGCCCGGATCTTGCAGACTGAGGGGCAACCTCTGGAACAGGACAAGCAGCCATGTCAGGCCGAAGATCAGTATCAGCCTGAGACAGAGCCTGAAACCGGTTCGTCAGACAAACTGGAGAGGCTTTCCGTTCAGCCCTCCAGAATGTCTTTCGCCCCCTGCCACACCTTGAAACGACCTCCCACTCTACCACAGGTGAGGGATCAGCCTCAATGCGGGCAGTATCCCGGGCAACCACAGTCGTAGTCCGATCAGGGGATGCGTGGGACGAGCTGGCCGTCCCCGACAAACCCCCATCCCGACCCCCACAGTGATGCCCATTGGCAACAGCCTCAAGCTGTGTGACCGAAGCCAACACTGCCTGAAGCTGGGAGCGAAGGGATGCCAACTCAGCCTGCATCCGAACACAGCAGTTGCAGTCCCTATCCATGCTAAAAACTGTTTTGCTAAGAACGTCTGAACTAATCTACAGAGAGGCAAACAAATCGACAAAATTTAAACGGGTATTAAAATACAAGATTGCCTAGTAAATGCAGTAATGCTGCTACTTGCGCACTGCTGACACTACTCGGCGGCGGAAGGAGACTAAGCGAAATTACACTATTCAGGTACTAAAACACGATGCTACACTCTCAAATACTATAATACGCCCGAAATTTATGAATTAAACAATGCAAGAACCAAAAACACGCAAAGAAATTAAGAATTAAACTATGTAACAAATGAGTGAGCTAGGAGTATACGACTTGCTGCTCAGCTGCTTATCCAACGGCGGCAGGGAGCACACTGACTGCGACCAACCGACACTGGCCGTTCAAAACAAAACAGTAGACAAACGACTACGCGAATTTACACTATTCAGGTACTAAAACGCGATGCTACAACTCTCAAATACTATAATACGCTCGAAATTTATGAATTAAACAATGCAAGTACCAAAAACACGCAAAGAAATTAAGAATTAAACTATGTAACAAATGAGTGAGCTAGAAGTATACAACTTGCTGCTGCAGCTGCTTATCCAACGGCGGCAGGGAGCGAGTTGTTGTACCATGTGAGATAAATACTCATGTCCTTCAGTTTCAAACGCCAGAAAGTGTCATAGCTTCTAATTCTACATTCACATCTACTATCTGCAAGCCACCTTACGGTGTGTAGCAGAGGTTAATTTTGGTACCACTTTAGTTTTCCCCTCCTTCCTGGCGCACAGAAACAATGACTGTGGGTAAAACTTGATATGTAGGTTTTCTTACCGTTATCATTTCGCGAGGCGTATGTGGGAGGAGGTAAAATGTTGCCCGCCTCTTCTCTGGAAGTGCGCTCTCGAAATTTCTACAGTAAGTCTCTCTGTGAAACAGAACGTCTCTCATGTAGTGCCTCCACTGGGGTCTGTTGAGCACCTTTGTGACGCTCTCGTGTACAATAAACAAACAAGTGACGAGCGTCGCTTTTCCTTGTGTATTTCCTGTCTCTTCCACAGGGTGGGCCATAAGACAGTTGCAGTGCACTAATACTAAATGAATGGAAATAAAATTTTACTATCAACACAGAAATACAAGAGGATCTTAATGAACCTACGAAAGATATACAAAGGCTTTCCCACGCTGTTTTAATCAAAAATTGCCTTTTTTCCATGCCGATTTACAAATTTTGTCGCAAATCTTCCTGGACTCTGATTGTATTCGCTCCTTTAAATGCTCAACAACAGTAATTTGACGCAATAAATAACATTTTTCATTATACTCCAGACTGAGAAATCCATGGATGTGATATCAGGGAATCGTGGAGGCCATTCAGTGGTGCCATGCCTGCCGGTTCAGTCATCAAAACTTTCATTTACAAAGTCTGTGACAATACTCCATAATGCTCAGTAGGTTCCTCTTTTTCCCACACCAACTCGTCCTTACTTGGCTGCAGATGTTCAGAATGTAGAGTCTTTTCCATTTCTAACAATAGCCGCGCAGGGTAGCCGTGCTGTCTGAGGCGTCTTGCCACGGTTCGTGCGGCTCCACCAGTCGGAGGTTCGAGTCCTCCCTTGGGAATGGGTGTGTGTGTTGTCCGTAAGTTAGTTTAATTAGTGTCTAATTCTAGGGACAGATGACCTCAGCAATTTTGTCCCATGGTCCTTACCAAAAATTTAAAAAATTTCTAACAATGCATCTTGAGGCCTACCTGGGTAATTTACAAAATTGACAATACCGTTAAAAAATAATGCCCGATTAACCCACCACCGATAATCACTATTCATCCACTCTCGTCAGGAGGGTTTTAGTTTGTGTCTACCCCAAAATAGGGATTTGTGAATCCCAGCAGAAACAGTTGAGACGGTTCACTTTGCCATTCACCTTAAATCACTTAATCGCTCCAACACTTTTGTAAAACTAGGGGAACGTCTTCTTATTGAATTGAGTACAAATTGCATACGCCTGTCCGAATCGTCTCAGTTTATGCGTTGAAGGATACTAGTGTTTGTGGTATCAATTTCAGCTATTTATGAATTATTCTAGGCCTGTTCTTGGAAATCCATACATATCGGACCTCTTCATTGGGATTAAATCGATAACTGCACCATACTCTGCGCGACAGTATTATGGTTCTGTACTGTAGTAACAGACCTCACCCTTACAGAATTAGGAAGCTCCACGACTGACCTAATCTCTTCAAATGTTAATTCTGATTTGCGAATACATTATCGAGTTGCAGATTTGGGTTTTGGGAAGCGTTAAAGAAACAAATCACAACCATCAACGTAATTAGAGTCGTGTTTCCATCATGTTCGCAAAACAATTACCTGCTGTTCTGTAGTTAACTTTCTATTCATTTTTTCTCAAATGAAAGGGAACAACCTGATTTCAAACTACTAGTGTCAACTGACTTTTTGGCAATATGCACTAGTCCATTTCACAACTGGCTTCCCCTACGCTAGGCAAAACGAAGTCTAAGGATTCCTAGGACAATTGGCTAGTGGCCCACCTGTATTAATTCTACTTGGTAAGTGTCCCAGCAGATGCACAACACTCAAGAATCGGTCCGACGAGTGATCTGTGAGCTGGTTCTTGCACTAAAGTTACCCCTAACGAATCCCAGTTTGGCATCTGCCTTGCCAACGGTTGGTTTTATGTGGCCATTCCACTCTGAGTATTTTACGTCAATTATTGTTTTCAGTGTTTTGCCAATAGTGTGATCTATCAGTAGTTCCCTTTTCGGTGCGTTAAACGCTAGTCTCCATTGTAGTAACCAATCGCTGATGGCAGAATCCTAATGTTTTAGGTCTTGGACAATGTGGAGGAAACCGCTGTGGCGCCATCTCACAGTACTAACCTGACGCGTATGGTGTCTGTGGTAGGTACAAGACGTACAGAGTGTACATGAACTGGCCGAAGAAATTACCTTGTGGAGGCCAGTTTTGATTTCACCTCGGACCTTACTAGGATTGTAGGAAATGTCAGACACGATACTCTGCTATGGTCTAACTAACAGCATTAATCAACAGGTACGTGTCACGTACGACGAAATACATTCTCAGTGCTCCATTTCCGGAAATATATATATATCCGTTTGTTGTTCCAGGGACTTGCAAACAATCATGCGAAATAATTTTTTGTATATAGTCTGAAGCGGTAAGTGAAAATATACCAGGACCGGGAATCGAACCCGGGTTTCATACAAGTGTATGGTTTACCCTGGCACGCCTCCTTCCTAGATTCAAAGTCTCACTGCCGCTCAACTCTACTTTAAATTCCGCATTTAGTCAATCGTTTGGAAGATGGGCAGGGAATCGAGACTGGTCTCGTTCGGATGAAGGAGCAAGTGCGGTGTCGAATAAAAAAATTATTCTCTAACAACAGTGAGAAGAATTGGCACTGCTTACAATCTGCGTAGGCCCTCGAATTACGGGACGAACACAGCAGATTACATTTATGCCATTGAATTCTACGTCATGTCAAGAAACCCTGAATCTACGCAGCTTACGGCATGCATTTTATTTACAGATGATACAAGAGCCACACAGAGTGGAACAATACATTATGAAAACTGCTACGTTACTTGCGTAACGATACATGCTGATAATCAAATGCTGATGGTAACATGACGCCAAGTTCGAGTTAATATTTACTGAAGAAGGAGTACTACAGTACGTCATGCACATTACCGAAAAATTAGTAGATGCACTTTATCAACATTTTCTGCGAGAAGTATTAATCTCGTAATAGGCAAGAATGACAAAAGATATGCTTTATCCACATCGGGACATCATCCGTCTTTCCATGCCTTGTACGAGAGTATGTAACACAATGAGGGACAGTGGCTTGAAGAAATGCAGCACTATACCCTCCCAATTCACCTGAGCTTGATCCGAAATACAGTCGGTGAAAGAGACGACCAAAGGCAATGGTGTATTCCACACACTTGGATAACGTCCCCACATTACAGAACCCCGTGTCGCTTGCATGTGAACAAATCAAAGGGCAGTCAGACTGTAAACAACCATACACCTTGTTAATTTCATATTACATGTAAATAAATATTCTGAAACGTGCCCTGAATAAATGTCGTCTTTTACAACAGGCCCACATCCAAGGAATTATATTTTAAAGGTGATCCCAATTTTTATGGGAACAGAACAACAGAAGGATAGGTATAGCCTACTTCAGAAGACGTTACAGTTGCAGTCATAAACGAACACTTGAATGAATACTATGATCATTCCACTCTTGATACCCTGATGATCAGGAGTCAAGAATGTGCATGTAACCTGCCTTGTACGCATGCATATAGACTGACTTCCCGTCTGGTATGAAAAACATAAAAATAAAAAGAGAAGGTTACTGCTGACTGCTGTTCTGTGTCGAAACGTATATACTAATTGTAGTAATGTCTCAGTAAAACGTGAATCTATGCTGAAAGTAGAAAGTTTATCGTGTTACATGTGACAGCTGGTCGCAAATTGCAAAGTGCGCATGCTAATTTGAAACTGGCACAATTTTTAAGTAGTGGAACGTATTAGAAATGACTTTTGTATGATCTGATTAAGAAAATTATTATTATTATTTCAACCACAACGTGGCCACTGTCACAGTAAAGCATAAGATGGTCCCCGCATGAAACGTCTGGTACAAGAGATCACTACAAGACAAAATTTTGATAACATGGATTCCATATGCATTGTAATTGTCTGACACAGTTTCCTCACCTTTCCACGACCCTTCTAGTCGAATGACTCATGTGAACCCGATTCTGTGTCTCGAAAACTGACCAGCTCACTAAATAACGAACATTCCCTGTACATAAATGAATGGACGATGAATATCCAGTAAATGCTGCCAAATACTATTGAGCCAAGTCACACAATTCAAACAGATACTTTCAGGTATTTGTAGCACGAAATCTGAGAACGCTCAGCACAATGTATACTTAAAATATCACTCAACAATAGCAGCCCCTCTGCATCCCGAAACATGACGCAATGACACTCCGGACCTTTTTCGCTTTTAAATTGACAGGTCGTTGCGAAATCACTCGGCGTAATCGCCTCTCACTAACTCGCGTTGCTGCCCGCTCTGGGCGATGTTCACGTTTGATTATTTGTAAATTTTATCAATGACAGTGATCCCTTTAGTGATCGATTGGTCGGTACAAAAACATCGTCTCAACGTGTCTCCGATTTAGAATACCCGGAAGAAAATCAATTTCTGAAAGTTGTGGCTGTTGCAGACATTTTTCAAGGTGTGTATACACGAATTCGTGATTATTTTGGGAGGAAGGCTGGTGACGAGTGAAAATGAAAAACAAAGTAGCTGTATTGAGAACCTCTTGTAGTGTTAACAAACGTATGATTACCATAGGAAAGATTGACTCGTATCTCGAAACATGTTTACAAGTATTTTAAAAATACTTGTAAGTATGCTCCAACAACCTTACCACTCATATTTTAATAACCCAATCTAAAGTTTTGCCGAAGCATGAGTGTAGCTGAAAAGGCCCGGAAGACCAAGGGTGTCAGGGCTCTTTCCTCTGCTTCAGTATGAACACAATGACTGGTGTGACCCATTTCATTGGGAGTGAATCTGTAGGTCACATTTCAGTGAGAACTCTCAAGTACTTGTTGTAATGTCCGTGATGTCTACAGTGTGATCTTTTGATACCAGTTACTGCTTTGAGGCACTGGAGGAGGATTTGAAGTATGCTTGATTGCCAGATAAGTAGAGGTACATGGAAAGTCGACCTTCCTTCGTTGTGAAATCAAACAAAATTTCTTGATGCGTAACAGATGGTGAGACCATTGTGTCCGCTTTGTCTAATATCATGTCTGCACCTGTATGTCCGATATAATAAGCGTAGAGTTTGTTTTTATACCTCCTCAACTTTCTATTATAAATTTATCCTGCCAGCACCGTGTATCAGCAAGAAATAGAACAGCTTTGAAGCGTATTTCATAATTCGCTTCACGTGTCGACGGGTTTCTATTTTAAGTACATTTACTGTTTGTGCTGCTGCCTTCAATCGCTTAACGACAATCTTCATGAAGCAATTACTGAATTATAGTATGAAGGCTTTCACGACCGGATGACATATCTTCTGGTAAACCTTGCGGGATGTAAGGTCGTGGTCCATGAAACTCTTCAGCTCCTAACGTTTCGTCCAGTGCTTCGCTGGACATCTTCAGAGGGGGGTTTCTCCTCCGGTGAGTCGGCAAGACTCACCGGAGGAGAAACCCCCCTCTGAAGATGTCCAGCGAAGCACTGGACGAAACGTTAGGAGCTGAAGAGTTTCATGGACCACGACCTTACATCCCGCAAGGTTTACCAGAAGATAATTACTGAATTGACCATATCATTGATTAATTATTGCGTAGTGGTTACGCCTTACTTGTAAATGCTGTGGAAACATCTTTCTGAAAATAATCTGTAAACCTGACTTACCATTCATCGATGGAGTGGACTCGAAATAACCTACCTAATCAGATATTTCACACTTCCGTTTGTCAGGCCCGTCTAGTTTGTGCAGAGGAGGAATACGCTATTGCCTTTACACCTCTCTTTAGCCAGATATCCAAGCGATCAACATCAGGTGAAGAACGATCACCTCAAACAACCTATCGCTCACTGCGTTAGCTACGGTTGTAGAAAATGCAGAAAGAATGATGGAGTCCCGTTGTGCATAAAATATATTCATTGTCTTTCTGCGGCAGCAATGGTCTCTGATTGCAGCAGTAATGTTTTCCACTGAAAATATTGGTAAACTACATCTATTAATTAATCTGGTAACGTGCATGACAAAATGCAAAGCTCGATCTCATGTAAATACTATCTTGAACTTGAATTCTTGCTTCCATAATCACTTGATAATTAGCACCTGTCCTTACATGATTAATGTGGTAGTTCTTTTAATATATTATCCTACTCTGTGTGAATCCTGTCTCATCCATAAATACAATGCAATCTGTAAACTGCGTACCTTCAGTGTTACGTGATCTGTCTTATAATTCAACGGCATAAATGTAACCTGCTGTTTTCATTTCGTAGTTTACGCTGTAAGTGATATGAATAAAGTGACTGCTCGTGCGTGCAGATTTGGTCACTAAAGAGCATGGTTTGTGCATTCAGCAGCACCAGTTCTTCGCATCATTGTCTGAGAATAATTTTTTGTTCAGCACAACATTCGCTCCTTCTTGCGTGGTGAGCGAACTCTACTAGGCCTACCACGCTTCCTTGGTCATGTCCCAAATGATGTTTATTACACAAAGTATGAACGAATTATTAGCGTGTCAGGCAGACATGAATCAACTCTGAAATTCGACGGTCTCTATAAGAACTGTGCTTTTGTGTGTTGAATCACGGCAATACGAAAAAATGAAAAACAAATATGTAAACTAACAGAGTGAAACAGCAGTTACATGAGTCAAAGAGTAAAAGAGTCACAAGCCTTAACTGCAGACACAAATGAACATTTAAAGACCTAGATGTGTATATGAGCTGAATTGTTAATAGTTGTATATTGGTTCTATATTAAGTTATATAGGAACATATTTTTGTGCAAGGATGTCTTAGAAATTCTAGATGATAAAGTTGTTCTATTGTTTTTTCATTAGTGATTTTATTGGTGAATTGAGTCTGGTTACAATTTCAGTAAACTTTTTTTTTTTTTTGGTCATCTGTCTACTGACTGGTTTGATGCGGCCCGCCACAGATTCCTTTCCTGTGCTAACCTTTTCATCTCAGAGTAGCACTTGCAACCTACGTCCTCAATTATTTGCTTGACATATTCCAATCTCTGTCTTCCTCTACAGTTTTTGCTCTCTACAGCTCCCTCTAGTACCATGGAAGTCATTCCCTCATGTCTTAGCTGATGTCCTATCATCCTATCCCTTCTCCTTATCAGTGTTTTCCACATATTCCTTTCCTCTCCGATTCAGCGAAGAACCTCCTCATTCCTTATCAGTCCACCTAATTTTCAACATTCGTCTATAGCACCACATCTCAAATGCTTCGATTCTCTTCTGTTCCGGTTTTCCCACAGTCCATGTTTCACTACCATACAATGCTGCACTCCAGACGTACATCCTCAGAAATTTCTTCCTCAAATTAAGGCTGGTATATGATATTAGTAGACGTCTCTTGGCCAGAAATGCCTTTTTTGCCATAGCGAGTCTGCTTTTGATGTCCTCCTTGCTCCGTCAGTCATTGGTTATTTTACTGCCTAGGTAGCAGAATTCCTTAACTTCATTGACTTCGTGACCATCAATCCTGATGTTAAGTTTCTCGCTGTTCTCATTTCTACTACTTGTCATTACCTTCGTCTTTCTCCGATTTACTCTTCATTCCGTTCAGCAGATCATTTAATTCTTCTTCACTTTCACTCAGGATAGAAATGTCATCAGCGAATCGTATCATTGATATCCTTTCACCTTGTATTTTAATTCCATTCCTGAACCTTTCTTTTATTTCCATCAATGCTTCCTCGATGTACTGATTGAAGAGTAGGGGTGAAAGGCTACAGCCTTGTCTTACACCCTTCTTAATACGAGCACTTCGTTCTTGATCGTCCACTCTTATTATTCCCTCTTGGTTGTTGTACATATTGTATATGACCCGTCTCTCCCTATAGCTTACCCCTAATTTTTTCAGAATCTCGAACAGCTTGCACCATTTTATATTGTCGAACGCTTTTTCCAGGTCGACAAATCCTATGAGAGTGTCTTGATTTTTCTTTAGCCTTGTTCCATTATTAGCCGTAACGTCAGAATTGCCTCTCTCGTCCCTTTACTTTTCCTAAAGCCAAACTGATCGTCACCTAGCGCATTCTCAATTTTCTTTTCCATTCTTCTGTATATTATTCTTGTAAGCAGCTTCGATGCATGGGCTGTTAAGCTGATTGTGCGATAATTCTCGCACTTGTCAGCTTTTTCCGTCTTCGGAATTGTCTTCTGTTACCCATGGTTTCTTCGCAGCTACCTTCTTTGTACCTATGTTTTCCTTCCCAACTTCTGTGATGGCCCTTTTTAGAGATGTCCATTCCTCTTCCACTGTACTGCCTACTGCGCTATTCCTTATTGCTGTGTCTATAGCGTTAGAGAACTTCAAACGTATCTCATCATTCCTTAGTACTTCCGTATCCCACTTCTTTGCGTATTGATTCTTCCTGACTAATGTCTTGAACTTCAGCCTACTCTTCATCACAACTATATTGTGATCAGAGTCTATATCTGCTCATGGGTACGCCTTACAATCCAGTATTTGATTTCGGAAACTCTGTCTGACCCTGATGTAATCTAATTGAAATCTTCCCGTATCTCCCGGCTTTTCGAAGTATACCTCCTCCTCTTGTCATTCTTGAACAGGGTATTCGCTATTACTAGCTGAAACTTGTTACAGAACTCAATTAGTCTTTCTCTTCTTTCATTCCTTGTCCCAAACCCATACTCATCTGACCAGAAATCCTTGTCTTCCTTCCACTTCACTTCACTGAACCATACTATATCTAGATTGAGCCTTCGCATTTCCCTTTTCAGACTTTCTAGTTTCCCTACCACGTTCAAGCTTCTGACATTCCACGTCCCGACTCGTAGAACGTTATCCTTTCGTTGATTGTTCAATCTTTATCTCATGGTAATCCCCTATCATCAGTGTGTAACATGCAGTGTCTTTTAGTTACATATTATTCATATGTACACTCAGTTCTTAGCTATGGAATTCTTTTTTGGGGAACAAATGCACAAAATTTGAACACAATTTTCGAACTCAAGAAAAGAATCATAAGAATAATAACCAAAAATACTAGTAAAGTTCATTGTAAAGATCTGTTCAGAACACTGGGGATGTTTACTGCCCCATGTGAATACATTTACCAGTCAGTTATACACATTAAAAATGACATTGGTAATTACACAAACAGCTCAGTCCATGACCATGCAACAAGAGATAGACATAACTTACATTTACCAAGAAAAAATAAACATAAAAGTCAAAACAGCGTTTTCTACCAAGGAATAAAACTGTGCGATAAATTACCAAAACAGGTTAAACAAATTGCAACAATACACTTATTTAAAAAGGCAGCTAAAAAGTACCTTTTACACAATACATTTTATACATTGAAGGATTATTTAGCTAAAACATAGTAGGGGTTTGATAAAAAATGTTATACAAATAAATAATAATAATAATAATAATGGTTATACAATGTCCCACATTCCACATAACACCTTCACTTTAAGTTTTTTCGTTCTTTTTTTTCCGTCTTAGAAATACTTACACCTAAGTTATGCATAGCACAATACTAACACCTCTTCCTCTTCCTGAGCTCAATATCTCACTCATTATGGAGGGATACTGACTCTGTTTTCCAGGATAGCAAATGGGAAGTTGCGGTACAAATGGTTCGAATGGCTCTGAGCACTATGGGATTCAACTGCTGAGGTCATTAGTCCCCTAGAACTTAGAACTAGTTAAACCTAACTAACCTAAGGACATCACAAACATCCATGCCCGAGGCAGGATTCGAACCTGCGACCGCAGCGAGTTGCGGTACAGAAAATGGCCCAGAGATCACCTGTGCAGTGACTGATAGTGAGATATGTGTGAACAATGTGGCATTACATTATTTAACAAGTTATTTGTAAAAGAAATATTTTATACCAGGAGCAAATGTAATGATTGTCTCTAACTAGAAGTCTGTGAATATATATGTGTACAAATTAGCTTATTTTAAATTGATCTAAATTTGTAAATATTTTGAGATATTCTATATCCTTGTAAAAAGAGATCTATGGATGAACAAAGCTACTACTACTACTACTACTACTACTACTACTACTACTTCACATTATAGCACTTCTGATCCCTCAGATTGTTCCCTGAAAATGTATGTATTTTATTTTGAATATCTAAACATGTTTTAATATTATGTTTAAATATTACTAGTGTCTTTCATTCATTGTGTAATATATCACATTAATGATTATTGGACAGCTAATAAAGATTGTACAGTAGGATAAAATACAGGGTAAACTAGATTGTAATGTTGATATACATATAATTACCAGTTTCTCAAAAGTAAAAGCAGTTATTTTCCTTTCTTTCTGCAAATAGTAGTTGCCTGTTTAGATACAGATGTTGGAAAAATTGTGAGCGAATCTTCGAGTAGCAGACTGAATGGGAGTGTAGGATGTTTGTAGACTGAGTCATGTAAGGGGGAATTCAACAATGTCATACTTACATTACTAGCGAGTAATGACATAAAGGTAACAGACTTATTCCCCACTGGTACCCTTGTTGCACAGGGGTATTACTGATTGGTAGTTGCTCTGTAAGTGGGTAGTAAATAAATCTTAGCATTAAACTCAGCTCAAGATAGTCATCTCACTTGGACTAATGCACTACTTCCAATGCTATTGTTACACTTATAGGTGGTGCAGCATCTGGTAGGCCTTCATTAGTGAACTGACAGTGGCTGTTCACACATAAAAGAAATCTCGTGTGTCAGTGCTATTTAATTACTTTAATACAGCAAAATACAACTGTATTCACTGTAGGACCACAATCAAGCAACTTCTTGTAACCTGTACTTACTCACAAGCACTTTCAGGAACCGTGATACTGGCAACCGACTTGTCTGGCTACACTACATTTATTCTTTTACACTGTGCATACTACCATTTAGTTGTACTTGACCTCTCAGGAATGACACTAATGTAATATTATTTGTCACTGCACTTGGTTACTCACAATAAAGTCTTAAAAATATTCTGGAAAGATTGTGTTCAAAGTGAAGAAATAAGGAAAAATTATCTGTCATAAGACATAATCAGAAACATTTTTGAAATTCGTGGTAAGTTGGGGGGTTTATGGGCGCTCAACATCGAGGTCATCAGTGTCGTGGTAAGTTCCTGTGGTACCAAAATGGTGAGGTCATCGGTCCCTAGACTTAGACACAACTTAATCTTACTCTAAGATCAACACACACACTCATGCCTGAGGGAGAGTCGAATTTCTGATAATGGTAGCTGTGTGAACCGTGGCAAGGCTCCATAGACCACATGGCTACCCCACGTGACCATAATCAGAAGAAGGGACTTTGCTGAGAGTACATGACAAAATTCCCACAAAAAATAAGTTTATAATTGTAAGAAACTTTAGTGAGAGGGTGCTGTTTGTGTACATTAGAATATCTGGAACATGTTATTAAGTAGTTTGTACCACAGTTAATAAATTAGTGAAGACACATACACAAATTACTACTGTGGGATGATAAGACAACAATTCATCATCAGTAGTTAATGTAGTTATGTAACATTGATGAAGTCGAAGAAACATTACCTATAATTTCAAAGTATCAGACTATGATTTCAGGTGAGTGTAAAATGCAATTGCAGTTATCTGAAACCTTTTTAAACCAGTAAGCTAATAACACTGTGGTCAACACTCTTGTCCAAACATCATTTTAGCCAGTATACCGAATACAATGTTCTGTTTTCTTCATACTATTATAAGCAAAATGTCATATCCATTTGAAATTATATTATTAATCATACTGAACATCACATATCACCTTAAATTGCATTTTCTCGATATGACATTAATTTAGTCATTTTGCAGTGCTAGAATTTTGAAATCTAAGGAAGAGGATTAATTCAAGTGGGGTGTAGATGGTTGTCAGAAATGCATTGAAAATGAAAATTGAGAAAGTATTTTCGTGGAAGAGGAAGATAGGTGAATGACAATACATGGCAAACAAGAGAAAAATTTAAGGATATTGCCATAACCTCAGGTAGAGGTGTAGCAGCTTCACATTGGTTATAAAAATATAGCGCTGCTGGTTTATAGGCACACAAAGTTTTAAAATATGTGAGAATTTTTTGCTAGTTAGATGTTTCAGGCTATTGAAAACCGGATGCTATAAATTCGAAAACAAATGTTTATGTTCTGAAACCAGTTATGTTGTAGCATATAAGACAATATCGGCAGATTTTTAGAGAGTAGATATCCTGTATACCCAACAACAATAATAAAAGAAATTAGTTTCCAAATATTTTATTTGAAGGCACCAATACCGTCAAACCCTCATGAAAAATTTTGAGACACAATATAGCTCAATAAAGAACCAAATACAGTCCCATCTTAAAATGATACTGACGAACCTAATACATATCTAGGATAAAACCTATAGAAAAATTACATGGTGTTAAATTTTTTTATAGTAGCACATTCCCAGAATTGCATGAGAAGATCAATACGGCTGTCTCTATAACATTGGTCCAAAATGAAACAAACACCAAGATTCAGATTAAAGTTGATGTTATGAATATCTGAAAGTAGAGACCATCTACTGAAGATGGGGTTAGTGAAATATTTTCCTACATAAAATGATACTGGATGTGGAAGATGAAGAGGAAAGTTATACAAAGTAAGAGACATACAATTTCATGTGACAAGGAATAAAAACATAAAATGTGAGAGATTATTTGGAATAAATAGAGGACAAACCTACACTTCTTATAAAGTAACAGCTGCAGAGACATACTGGATAAATCTGGAAAAGGTACTGCAAGTACAGAAAAGCTAAAATAAAGAATATTTCAATGGAACCTATCATCACTTAAGGAAAAGGACAGAATTTCTACCAAACGATTATAACAGCATTATAACATTTAACAGAGATACTCAGAAAAGTCTTGATGATTACTAAAAGAGATACAATGAATTTAGATTAAGAAAAATAACTGACAACAATAAACATAAATAAAACCAAAACGTGAACATGTTGTGGTGATATAGTATAAGACCAGTTACAAATTTATGTATCAAAATAGTTAGTGATGCAGAGAAAATTGTGGCAGCATGTAAGTATGTTATAAAATGTTTGCATGGTTAGAGAGACGAAAATACGCAGCTAATTAATAGAATGATTTTAAGGAAGTAATTATGAGCTGTAATAAGCCACTGGAAGTAGCATGAAAGGACAGCTCCTTTGTAATGGTGCTATATCAGTAAAAATTCTTCAAACAGAAACAAAATAATACAAAAGGGAAAAATTAATTTTGCAGTATCAGTGGGTGAACAAAGATTTCTCAAAAATTAAAAAAATACTGCAATAGCTCTTCACAAGAACTGGAAGAGAAATGAGATAGAAAACTTTACGCTCACCAACTTAATTTTCATAGTATGCAATATGTTCACCAATTTTGTCCATACCCAACAGAAGAATGTTGTTAAACCACACAAAGAAATAAACTATATTTTGAGTAATACATCACATAATAGACTATTACCAATTACTAGACGAAATGAGACAAAGGGGCAATGAGTATGGATTATGATTATGCCTTGGATTTACAGATTTTGCGAAATCCTGTGCATCCCTTGCAATAAAATCCGAACAATCAGCCCTAGACAACCAATTTCAAACCTTTGTCTATATAATGATGAAAGTATACAATAACTCTTCAGCTTTCATTATATCTTGCAGAATGGTGTAATGTTCAGAAATGAAACAGATATGAGGCAGTATGACCCTAGATCAGCCTAAATGTGCTACTCTGCCTTTGAGGACTTTTTCAGATTATTAAATGATAAAATAAATAAGAATATTTCTTAATGAAATATATCTGAATCACTTTCATTTATGTGATGGTGTTGTACTAATTACGTATTAGTGAATGAACAGCATGTAGCAGTAGTAAACAGAACAGTAGAAACAAGATTTATTGCGATATGTCGTTATTTGAGGTGACCAATGAAGTCAATCAAACATCTATAAAGAGGTGAACCATAGATAATATTTTTTACAAAATATACATTTAATAATTGAGATATAAGTGGGCTTGAGGTGCTGTGCGTTTTTCTGTGGGACTGAATTATATACACCACTGGGCATTAAAATTGCTACACCAAGAAGAAATGCAGATGATAAACAGGTATTCATTGGCCAAATATATCATACTAGAACTGAAATGTGACTACATTTTCATGCAATTTGGGTGCATAGATCCTGAGAAATCAGTACCTAGACCAACCACACCTGGCCGTAATAACGGCCTTGATACACCTGGGCATTGAGTCAAACAGAGCTTGGATGGCGTGTACAGGTACAGCTAGCTGCCCATACAGCTTCAACACCATATCACAGTTCATCAAGAGTAGTGACTGGCGTATTGTGACGAGCCAGTTGCTCGCCCACCATTGACCAGACATTTTCAGTCGGTGACAGATCTGGAGAATGTGCTGGCCAGGGCAGCAGTCAAACATTTTCTGTATCCAGAAAGGTCCGTACAGCACCTGCAACATGCGGTCGTGCATTATCATGCTGAAATGTAGGGTTTCGCAGGGATCGAATGAAGGGTAGAGCTACGGGTCGTAACACATCTGAAATGTAACGTCCACTGTTCAAAGTGCCGTCAGTGCGAACAAGAGGTGACCGAGACTTATAACCAATAGCACCCCATACCATCACGCCGGGTGATACGCCAGTATGGCGATGACGAGTACGCGCTTCCAGTGTGCGTTAACCGCGATGTCAACAAACACGGATGCGACCATCACGCTGCTGTAAACAGAACCTGGATTCATCTAAAAAAATGACGTTTTGCCATTCGCGCACCCAGGTTCGTCGTTGAGTACATCATCGCAGGCGCTCCTGTCTGTGATGCAGTGCCAAGGGTAACCACAGCCATGATCTCCGAGCTGATAGTCCATGCTGCTGCAAATGTCGTCGAACTGTTCATGCAGATGGTTGTTGTCTTGCAATCGTCTCCATCTGTTGACTCAAGGATCTAGACGTGGCTGCACGATCCGCTACAGCCATGCGGATAAGATGCCTGTCATCTCGACTGTCAGTGATACGAGGCCGTTGGGATCCAGCACGGCGTTACTTATTACCCTCCTGAACCCACCGATTCCATATTCTGCTAACAGTCATTGGATCTCGACCAACGCGAGCAGCAACGTCGCAATACGATAAACTGCAATCGCGATAGGTTACAATCCGACGTTTATCAATTCGGAAACGTGATGGTACGCATTTCTCCTCCTTAAACGAGGCATCACAACAACGTTTCACCAGGCAACGCCGGTCAACTGCTGTTTGTGTACGAGAAATTGGTTGGAAACTTTCCTCACGTCAGCACGTTGTATGTGTCGCCACCGGCGCCAACCTTGTGTCAATGCTCTGAAAAGTTAATCATTTGCATATCACAGCATCTTCTTCCTGTCGGTTAAATTTCGCGTCTGTAACACGTCATTTTCGTGGTGTAGCAGTTTTAATGGCCATTAGTGTACAATAAGAGTAATGTTCTTGATAGAAACGACAAATCTTGAATTCCGTTACAATCAGAATGGTGACTAAGTAGAGATAATACTCAGTTTCATCGTGCTATGTCGATGTATTTTTCTCTCTGCATTCTTCCACAGTAAGGTTGAAATAACTCTGAAATTTCACTGAATCTTGGGCGAAGCTTTGAGGGGTCCTGCTAGTCAGTACCACAGCAATGAAGTGAATTTAGAAACCTTTGCTAGTGCGTGTGATTAGCGGCCCCTATCAAAGACAGCGAGCTTGCCCAGTGGCGCGCTGGCGAAAGATTTAAATGTGCCATCTACCACTTAGCTCTGAGTGGCGCGCGGTATGCTGGATGCAGTTGACAAGACACACTGTTGCCAAACCCTCGTCCAAACTGCGCCCAGTCAGCGTATGGTGACGTTGCACGCGTCAGTCAGGGGAAGGTCTGTACCATGGTGCTGCAGATGAGGTTGGTTAAGGCACAATGGAAGATGGTGCCAACCAAACTGCATCACGCCAGTGGTTCTTGTGAACCACCAGGAATATCTGCCGATAAAACCAGAGATAGAACGTCCACCATAGCACCGGTGGGTGCAACATTGGTGCTCCCGAGTGCGTAGAAGGCTGTACACCTGGTGCAGGTTTGACGTCTGTGACAGTCACTGCGGCGAAAGGCGTTGCAACGGCGGCTCCATAGGCCGGCAGGCCACGACCTCCATGAGAGACCCATGCGCATTGACGACAGGCACTGACGAGGCCTGCTCGGGATCGACAGGCTTGGTTGCAGATAGATTGTCTGAAAAGTAAAAAACTGTGCCAGGGTCGCTTTCACCACGGAAACCTAGGAGTTTTTGGTTCCGTCGATTGGTGTCCGATGCGCCATGAATGGATTAAGGAGAACGGCAAGACGTCTGAGTGACGAACGCAATCACTGTTGGGATGCTTCATACTGGCACAATAGAAAACTTATGCAGTACTTTCATTGCGAAGTTAGGTCGCAAACACAGTGGCAGGGGTGATAGATATGCAACACAATGCGGTGGCGATTAGCATGTAAGAGTTCTGTCGGCGAAGCGTCATCAACAGGCCTAATGCGCCAGGTGCTGAGAAACAACAACGAAACATTTTCCCTCAAGTACAAAGCATTATGTTTACAGATCTGAGCCTTGGAAATCCTAACGAACCGTACGGCTTCAACGATGGGTTGAGGAAGGTACCGTATGGATCTCTTAAATTCAATTTCGTTGGCTAAATTCTTGAAAAACCAACGAATAATAGTGTGGAACATCATGCGAAACAGTTTTTTGTAGCAACATTCAAAGGTAAAGACAGAAGCGAGTGCTTTTCAGTGCAACCGCCAGTAGCCCAATGCTTGAAAATGATGAAAGTATGTTTGCTTTGTGCATAGTTTACAATAAGTCATCTTGTTGAAAGAAGCAGCAGATCAATATTACTTTGCGAACGACTGTCAGAACAAAGCCAATTGGAAAATTCGTGGTGCGGCTCTGTGGTTATCATTGCATGTGTGAAGTGAGAAGTCGTCTCTTTATTTATCAAGCCCGAACCACGAACAATGCTGTGACGCAAGCCACTTAGTTCTAACGAATCCCCAACGCCCTCTATGTAATAATTTCAACATATGTTGTTACAAAGGTATAGAAATCTGAGATCGCGTTCTTTGATCAAGAGAATGCAGTAAAGTTACACGATTTTGAAGAGAACTGCTGCTGCGTTGTCCGTGTTGTTTGCTAAATACTGTATCTGAAATTGATTCCGGACTTTGAGATCAATCCATGAGAATGTAGTACTTCTGTTATCTTAGTGATTGATCTTTACAGCAGCCTACGTGATCTGCCGAGAATCAGTAGGAAAAGGTTGTAGAACTTGCAAATTAGAATGATCACTTTGAAGACAAGAAACTTCCGATGAATCGAAATCCGGATCATTTCTCATGGATAAGTGAGGCAGATTGTCGGCGTTAGTGATAAAGAATTCCATGTTGATTTGAACATGTTGAAATGTGTGTGAAATCTTATGGGATTTAACTGCTAAAGTTATAAGTCCTACGCTTACACACTACTTAACCTAAATTATCCTAAGGACAAACAACCACGCCCATGCGCAAGGGAGGACTCGAACCTCCGCCGGGACCAACCGCACAGTCCATGACTGCAGCGCCCAAGACCGCTCGGCTAATCCCGCGCGGCTCCATGTTGATAAATGGAAAGAATTAGTGACCAACGTTGCATCTTTTGTGCTGTACGAACAGGCAAATTTTTCGCCATTTGAAGAAGAGCAGGCAGTGGCTTATGATTACGGTCACATTACTAAGCAGTTATCCTTTTCCAGTTGACTATAGTTGAGTCGGGCCTTGTATAACGACTTAGACGGGAATGATACACTGTGTTCCGCGTAGCCAACTTTATGGGAGAATGGTGCTCCATTTCCATGCGGTAATGCGTGCGCTACTAAATTTTTCCGATCAAAATGCGTAAGATACGGATGACTAAGCAACGCAAATTTCAATTTCTCGAAAGATTTTAAGTATTCTCCAGGGTAATTCAAAGGAAAAGTTTTGCACCAGAAGCCATACAAAGTACAGGCTATTTGCAATGCGTTAGGAATTGGCCTGATATAGTACGTCAGTATTCCAAGAGCAGCTTGGAGCTCTCGCACATTTATACGAGAAAATAATCTCCATACGGCCTCTAAATCCTTAGTCAAGGGGCGAGTGACAGTGACATGTACCAAATATTCAGTTTCATTATTGAAAAATAAACGTTTCTATAAATTACAATTGAGTCCTGCATCAGTTAAAACATGGAAAAGAGATTCAGTGTATTATATCCAGTGTTTATGCAGATACAATGATGTCATGTAAATAATTTGAACAAGGCGGAACATTCGACGGCAGATGTTCAGGAAAATGTTGAAATATCGCAGGAGCAGAGTTGCTATTGTGGGACAGCACTGGTATTGACACAAGTTGACCTGCATATTAACCATCATACATTTTTGTTTCCTCGTTCAGGAGAAGATGAAGATAAGACTCGCCTAAACCAATTTTTGAAAAGAATCGTCTACGTGCTAGGCAATCCGTAAACTCATCGATAACTGGAAGCGGGAAGGTGTTCAAATGGTTCAAATGGCTCTGAGCACTATGGGACTTAACATCTATGGTCATCAGTCCCCTAGAACTTAGAACTACTTAAACCTAACTAACCTAAGGACATCACACAATACCCAGCCATCACGAGGCAGAGAAAATCCCTGACCCCGCCGGGAATCGAACCCGGGAACCCGGGCGTCGGAAGCGCGGGAAGGGTGTGAGTCAGCATTTGAGCTCTTTAAAGTTGACACCAGACCTCGTCTTCCTATTCGCCTTTCTCAGGATCTAGAGGTGCGGTGACCACTTATTTGAAGAAATGGGCGAATGATGAATACTGACATGGGAAAGTTAACTATCAAATTCGCACACCTGTCTTTAATATCTAAACAAATTAAATGAAAAGCACCATGTCAAAATCTCTGGGATTAGAACGTGACCGAACTATTGTGAATGGCAGTGAAACAATTTTCCTCTATATCCTGCTAGTACACTGCACATTCCAGGTAGATACATGTTTTCGCCGTTGTAGGTCATGAAGTGCAGGAGTAATTTTCTTGTAATCTAGAGTTTCTAAATTGCTCATAAGTATTTTTACTGATCACTGTGACCGAAGCACTATTATCTACCTAAAATGCTTCAGACTGACTCCAAATCTCCAAAGGGATGAAAAGATGGACGTTTGTCTTCTAAAACGTCTTCTGAGTTGAAGACGACTGTGTTTGTCCGAATTATTACTCATGAAGCATTCAGCTGTACATCTGTCAGAGAAGAACTGGTTAGAATGAGGCGAGTTCTGTAGTGAACATTTTGCTGTATATTTCAGTGGCTTTCGTCCCTGGTTCCTGGGTGGATTGTCAGGAAAACGGGGTACTGATTCAGAATGAAAGGTCGTATTTATTTCCACTTCCCCAAGTGGAGATCTGTGAGGAATAGAACTTACTTTACGTTAGTTGTGCATGCACAATGATTTATGGCAGTGTCGGGATTCCGCACGGCGATGAAAGCAGCTTTTTTGGCCATGCGTTAAATAACATTCCACATACGATTTTGGAAATTTCAACTAGCCGAGTCAGCCGCTGAGTGCCTCGTGCTGTGTTTATACTGCGGCCAGTAGAAGCGGTTGTCGCGCGCCGTGTGAAACTGGAGCAGATGCTAGCTACCCACGGTCAGCATTGCGACACCAGGCACCATTAATTCCACAGCGTTCGACCGGTGCGGCAGCCCCGACAGTGTAAATATCGCAATAGACTCACATGTCGGACGTCGCCCGACACGAACTTCAGTTCGCTATAACTGATATGCCGGAGCTCGCACCACCGTATGTCTTGTACTGAAGTGTTCTGATAAGAAACGACAAGCGGCGGAACTACTAGGAAACGCGTTTTTCCACCGCGTACCGCTGTTGTTTTGATTTCACGTTTCTAGTTCATTCCGAAATCATTGTTCGGAAAAATAACAAAAAAAATTGCAAATTTACGTGGTAATCGTAAAGCAATTGTTACCTGAGTGATGACAGCAGTAACAAAACCGTAACAGTAGTTCCTTGCCTAATTCTGATGAATCTGGATGCTACTTCCAACCAGATATCCGATTTGAGCCACAAGGGATACAGAGTGGCATTTCTGAAAGCTATGGTTTGATATGTATGGAACGCAAATAGAACAAAGAGGGGAAGACCATCCTCTTTCGATGACGAGGAGACACTATCAAAGCAGCCACACTCCATTCACTCCAATGAAACAATTAACGGTAAGAGTTCTGAATACATCGAAAAGTACCACAGCTTGAGAAACATGGGGCCTAAGTAAATAAATGCATAAAATGAAAGACAAAGCGTGACAACTTAAGGGATACAGAGTTTGTACAACTTGTTTTGTTGTTAGGTTTATATTTAGCACTTGCATAATTCTATTATATGTAACAGAGGACGTTTTCAGTGCCAATATTACGAGGGCATTCGAACCACACGGTGAACGAAATTTGAGAGGAAAGGATTAAAGCCAGTTTCACCAAAGTCTTGCACTTCCTGGGCTTTGATTACTTTAAGCACCTCATTGAGACCAAGGTTGTGATGTAACAGAATCTCAGTCTTTTTCTGTTATCAGTAATGGTTTGAATAATGTCATCGCGAAACATTTCGTCTTGAAGTGAGGTCCCACAAGAGCAGCTAAATTTACTGCTCCTAGTCATTCCGTTTTGTTCAGTGATCCATTCCTCAAAAGACTGGTCATGAAGACAAAGCATTCGAAGAAATCAGAAACGAGTAGCAGGTACATGAATTTGAACTTCAAGGAAGTCTTTCACTAACCGATCAGTTTTTTCGCGGGGTTCGGTTTGGCGCTCCAACTTAAGGAACATCTTCCTTTTTTTGAGTCATGAGTCTATCAGTCTCCTGACTGGTTTGGTGCTGCCCGCCACGAATTCCTCTCGTCTGCCAAACTCATCATCTTAGAAAAGAACTTTCAACCTACGCAACTCTTTGTTTGGTGTATTCCAATGTTTGTCTTCTGGAGTTCTTACCCTCGAGAGCTACCTCTGGTAACATGGAAGTTATTCCGTGATGTCTTAATATATGTTCTACCATCCTATATCTTCTTCGTGTCAGTCTGTTCCATCTATTCCTTTCCTCTCCGATTCTGCGGAGAATGTCCTCATTCCTTACCTTACCAGTCCACACAATTTTCAACGTTCTTCTATAACACTACATCTCAAATGCTTCGATCCTGTTCTTTTCTGGTTTTCCCACAATCCATGTTTCATTACCATACAACGCTGCGCTCCGAATGTAGATTCTCAGAAATTTCTTCCTCAAAGTAAGGCCTACGTTTGAACTAGTAGACTTCTTTCCATCGGAAATGCCCTTTTTGTCTGTGGTAGTCTTCTCTTTATGTCATCCTTACTCTGACCGTCATTGGTTACTTTGCTGCCTAGGCAGCAGAATTCCTTGATTTAATCTGCTTCGCAGTCACCAATCTTGATTTTAACTTTGTCACTGTTCTTGTGTCTTCTGCTTCTCATTACGTTCTCCTTTCTTTGATTTATTCTCAGTTCTTATTCTATTCTCATTAGACGCTTCATTCCGTTCAGCAGATCCTGTAATTCTTCTTTAGTTTCACTGAGAATAACAAAGTCATCCACAAATATTATCATTGATATTCCTTCACCTGGAATTTTAAATCCACCCTTGAAGCTTTCTTTTATTTCCGCCATTGCTTCTTCGATGTATAGATTGAACTGCAGGGGCAAAAGACTGCATCTTCGTCTTAAAGACTTTTTAGTTCGAGCACTTCGTTCCTTTTCTCCGACTCTAATTATTCTCACTTCGTTCGTGTACATACGAGTGCTATATATGACCAGGCTCTCCCTGTAACTTATCCCTATTTTTCTCAGAATTTCGAACGCCTTGCATCATTTTACGATGTCGAACGTTTCTTCCAGGTAGACAAATCCTATGATCGTGTCTTGATTTTTCTTCACCCTTGCTTTCATTATCGACCGCAACGTCAGAACTGCCTCTCTGGTGCCTTTACCTTCCCCAAAGCAAAACTGATCGTCATCCAAGAGATCTTCCGTTTTCTGTTCCTTTCTTCTGTATATTATTATTGTCAGTAACTTGGAAGTATGAATTGCGTGAATTATGTTTTTCCGGAAGTCAGACGGTATATCGCCAGACTCGCGAATTCTACACACCGATGTGAACAGCTGCTTTGTTTCCACTTCCCTCAACGATTCTAAAAATTTTGACGGAATTTTATCTATCCCTTCAGCCTTTCTCGACATGAACTGTTCCAAAGCTCCCTATTACTTCTATGTCGACTATTGTTTCTTCTCGTGTCACGCCGTCAGACATGTCTTCCCCATCATAGCGGCCTTCAGTGAACTCTTTCCAACTATCTGCTCCCTCTTCTGCATTTAACTGTGGAATTACAACTGCGTTCTTAATGTTACCAACCTTGCTTTCGTATATGCTGAGTCAGCAATGATTTCTTTTTCGATTTCTTCACGTGTTTTCTGCAGCCATTTCGCTTAGCCTCCCTGCACTTCCTGTTTATTTCATTGCTAAGTAACTTGTATGTCTGTATTCCTGAATTACACTCAACATTTCTGTACTTCCTTTTTTCATCGATCAACTCGAGTATTTATTGTGTTACCCAGAGTTTCTTGACAGTAACGTTCTTTATATCTATGTTTCCCTCTCCAGTTTCTATGACTGCTGTTTTTACTGTTATCCATTCCTCTTCAAATGACCTACTGAGCTATTCCATATGGCAGTGCCTATAGCTTCAGAGAAATTTAAGTGTTTCTCCTCATTCCTTAGTACTTCTGTGTCGCACTTTTTTGGGCAGTGATTTTTCCTGTCTACTCTCTTAAAGTTAAGCCTACTCTTCATCACTACTATATTGCGACCTGAGTCTGTATCAGCTGCTGGGCACGCTTTACAAGCCAGTATCTGATTTCGGTATCTGTGCCTGGCGACGATGTAATCTAACTTAAATCCTCGCGTGTCTCCCGTCCTTTTCCAATTATATCTCCTATTGTTGTGATTCTTGAACAGAGTATTTGCTGCTACCAGCTGAACTTTATTGCTGAACTAAATTAGTTTTTTTCCCTCTCCCATTCCTAGTACAAAGCCCATATTCTCCTGTGACCCATTCTTCTTCTCCATCCCCTACAACCGGATTCCAATCTCATATCACTATCGGATTTTCATCTCAATTTACACGCTGATATAGTTTCTGTACCTCTTCATTTTCCGACTGTGACGTCGGCATGTACACCTGAACTACCGTTGCCGGTGTTGGTTTACTGTCAGTTCTTATGAGAACAACGCTGTCACTGAACTGTTGACAGAAACTCACTCCCTGTCCTATCATCCTACTGATAACGAATCGCACTTTTGTTATACCATCTTCTCCTGTTGCTGGTATTACCCTATACTCATCTGACCAGAAATACTTGTCGTCTTTCCATTTCACTTCCTTGACTACCCCACTATATTTAGACTGAGTCTTAGCAATCTCCTTTTTAGATCTTCTAGCTTCTCTACCACTTTCAAGCTTCTGACATTCCACACCTCCGCTCGTAGGACGTTATCCGTTCATTGGTTACGCAATGGGGGCTATTCCGGAATCTTTTTCCAATACAGAGAACATGTCCTTTGGATACACATTTTGTGTCTTTAATGTAGTGGTTTTCGTTGCCTTCTGCACTGGCATCCCGTTTATCGTTGCTGATTCTTCCACCTTTAGGTACTTTTTCCCACAGGGCAAGAGAGTGCACTGAACCTCTTTCCTCTCCTCCGCCATTTTCGACAAGGTCGTTGGCTGAATAGAGGTGTCTTCTCGTGCCGGAAGTCTTCGGCCGCTGTTGCTGATGATTTTTATGCAAGATTTAAGCGGTGTAGGGTTCACAACAGGAACCGAGGACGTTTTAGTTAATCAAAGACGCTATCCCTAGACGACATCTCCCTACATAGCCTAAAAATACACATTTCCATCCATGGAAATACGAAGGTGCTCATTCACCTGATGTGTTGTATGCTTGGAAATGCTGCTTGACTTGCAGGCAGTGCTCTGTCCATTCCTCTTGTGTGTATAAGGAGAAAAAGGGAGAAAATAGTTTCAGGCCACTGCCATCCTCAGCTCAAGTCGTTGCTGTTTGCTAGTGTTGTGCTTCCATCACGCTGCCAAAAGGAGTGAGCAAAGAAGTCAATTGTAGGCTCTGAAAGAGAATAAATGCAGTGAGTGACTGCTCTGCAGAAGTTGCCATTGAGTACCTAAATTAAGAATGCTGTAAAATACACTAACGGAAAAAAATCACAACACCAAGAAGGAGTTGTGCAACATAAAAATTTCACGCCAGTTGCATAAGAGTGGCGCTAGTAGCAGATGGAGGGTGCAAATCAGGTTTGCAGTGAACACACACTGTAATGGTTGTGAGCTTTAGTTTCCTTTGAGGACAGATGTGGTGAGATGAAGTTTGTGGAGATTGCCTTTAAGGTGACAAAGACGGCATTATCAACACCTGTCTGAGGTTAAACGAGATCGCGTAATAGGACTACGAGAAGCTAGATGTTCTTTCTGCGAAATTGCAGAAGATCTTGACAGGAATGTAGCCACTGCACGTGATTACTGGCAGCGATGGTCAAGAATTTACGTTCGCAAGATCACTGGGCTCTGGACGGTCACGTGGCACTACCGGGAGGGAACATAACCGTGTTCGGTGTATGGATCTGGAGGGTCGCACTGCATTTGCGGTAGCAATATGAGCAGCAGTTGACACCACAGGACACAACAGACGGTCATAAATTGGTTATTTCAAGGATAGCTCCGAGCTAGACGCCCTGCAACGTGCTTTCCACTGACCCCAAGCCACCACCGTTTCCCATTTCAGTGGTGTCAAGCGTGAAATCAGTGGAGTTAAGGCTACAGGTCTGCTGTGTTCTCTGATGAAAGTTGGTTCCGTCTCGGTGCCACATTCGTTAGTTAGAAGGAGACTAGTTGAGGGCCTGCAGTAAACCTGTCTGCACGCTAGACACCTTGGACGTAAACCTGGTGTTACGGTTTGGATGCGGTTTCATATGACCACTGGAGCGCTCTCTTGGTTATCCCACGCACTTGAGTGCAAAGTTGGAAGTAAACCTGGTGATTAGAACTATGGTGCTGCTATTCATGAACAGCTTTGCAGGCCGTGTTTACCAAACAGCATTGCACTGGATGTTTGCCAACAGATTAACGCTCGCCCACATACCGCTGTTGTAATGCACCGTGCTGTACAGAGTGTCGATATGTCACCGTGGCCAGATCTGTCTCCAATCGAAAACATGTGGGACATCATCAGATGGTAACTCCAGCGTCATTCACAGCCCGGGTTAACTGTTCCTGTACTCAGCAATCAAGTGCCACACGCATGGAACTCCATCCCACAAACAGACATCTGGAACCTGTACAACACAAAACATACACATTTGCATACTTGCATTCAAGATCGTGGCAGTTTCGCCACTTGTTGATGTACCACCATTTCACACATCTAATGGCTTAATTCGCGCTTACATTAACCTGTGATCTTGCAATTTTAATCACTAAAGTATGGTACCTAGCCAAATCTATTCCAGAAATTTCATTTCTCTAAATTAATTACATTTGGGTGATGCAATTTTTTGTCGTCAGTGTCTCATCCACACAAATATTATATGAAAAGACTTAGGAACTTCTGACAACTGCCAAAATTAAACGACAGTGGATGTCTGTTGCGTCTGTAGTTGAGGTGGTTAATAAATACAATCAGACGTCTACAAGAAAGTAATAGGTAACTCATTGTTAAGTTTATTTACAATATTTACACTTAAAAGTAGAGAAATACATAAATTGGAGGTGCAGTAGGTACCTGTGTGGTGCTGAGATATATGAAATGAGAGTAATGTTTTTGATAGATTAAGTCACCTAGAATGGTGATCAGTCCTGATGGTCATTGGCTACTAATTATGCTTAGCAGCATCAGGCTGCATCAATGTAATCTCTTCGCTGCAGTCTGCCATACTACGGTTGGTCTTATTCTCAAAGTTTAGAGATGACTTGCCGGCCGATCGTAGCTCCAGACAAGGAGGTCATGTGACTTAAGCGTCCTATTGTGGAGCGTACGCATGACGCCACCCCCCTCCCCCCATCGGAAAGAGAGAGAGATGGAAGAAGCTTGAGCCTGCCAGGCAGCGCTTGTCGAAGATTTCAACGTGCCCTCTGCCGCCTACCTGCGAACAGTGCGCGGGGAGGTAGATGTGATCGAAGAAGATGCTGTCGCTGCTGCATAACCGTTACTAATTGTCTTAAATGACTTTCCAAACATATCATTTAGGTATTTCTAAAATTGGAAATTTACAGTTGATGCGCTTTAACAGGTACACATCCACTTTAATGTGACAAAAAAGAACCTGAGGGTTCGTCACCGATAAGCTGAGACACCTATATTGGGCGTAACTCAGAGTGACATGAAAACAACCACATACATTATGAAATAGTTACGAAAATCAAATGGTGGTTGGTAGGACATTCTGGATTCAACAATGCCAAAACGTGATCTTCTGTATGGTGGTTAGACGATAATATAAAATTATGGGAGGTATATAAAAGGACACAGCTGAAAACTGTTCCTTTCAAATTTGACAGAGCTATTGATTTATCCAGCAACGAGATTCAAATTGTTGTCCGTGAAAATGTTGCGTGTGACTTACTATTATAGTCCTAAGATTACCTACAGAGTAACAATCTTTCAGAATTACAACCATGTGTCCCAGCTGTAGTTTCTTCGTCCAAGAAGTCAGTAATTATTTCTTCCAATTCATCAGTTCTTCAATCTAGACCGTGTTTCTGAAAGTAGCTGCATGTAGATGTATGGAAATAACGAGATCATTTTCTTTTTATTACGGAATTGTTCGGCATGTTGAGTTTTGTGGACTTATTTGGACTTGAGACACATTGTACTTTATTTCATATGGCTGTTACATTGGGTGTTTCAACAAACCTGTACAAGATGGCCACCGTTTGAAGTAAAAAACTAATTACTGCGCAGAAATAAGTTACTGTAATATAGAAAAGTTCTTATTGATTGTATTATTCGTTGTGTGTATTGTAAGCCATTAATGCAGCATACCCCAGGTTCAGGTACTTTATTTCGTGCAAAATGTAAATACAAGAGACGCGATTCTAGACTTACCAGCACAGATTAAGCTGGCTCACAGTCATAAATGATTTTACACTCTAGAAACGTTTTATTATTCACGTTATTATCACTAATGTCCAATAATAGAAAATAGCAATTTTATCTTTATTTGCAAAAACATTCCTAATTCTTATCTATATCTGTTTTCTCCCAAGTCACCCGACGGCGTACAGTGGAGGCTACTTCCTGTATTACTCTCATTTCCCTCCTCACTGTTTCTTTCCCGAACGCTGGGAAGGAAGAACGACCGTCGATGTACAACCCGTTTTATTATTTTATTTTAGTTATGTATTTTGTTTAATCTTCAGTCTTCTGACTCGTTTGGTGCGTCCCGCGACGAATTCATCTCTTGTGTCAGCCTTTTCATTTCTGAGAAGCACTTACGCCTCAACAGTGTGCTGGATGTATTAAAATCTCTGTCTTCCTCTACAGATTTGACCCCTACTGTTCCCTCTAGTACCATGTGTTAAAAAATGTCCTTTTTTCGTGTCCTTTCATCTTGTCAGCGTTTTCGGTATGTTCCTTTCTTCTTCGATTGTATGGGAAACCTCTTAGTTTCTTACCTTATGAGGCGACCTAATCTGCAACACTCTTCTGTAGCACAATATCTCAAATCCTTCGATTCTCTTTTGTTCCGGTCTTCCTACTGTCCATGATTAACCATCACAAAGTCTGTGCTCCAAACATGGATCCTCAGAAATTTCTATCGCAAATTAAGGCCTATGTTTGATACCAGTAGTCCTCTCTTAGCCAGGGGCGAGTACTTCACCAATGCTAGTCTGCTATTTATGTCCTCCTTGCTTCGTCCATCATTCGTTATTTTGCTTCCTAGCGGAATACCTCAAGTTTGTCAACTTCGTGATCACCATTTCTGATGATAAACTTCTCCTTATGTTACTTCCCATTACTTTTGTCATTCTCTACTTTGCTCCCAATCCATATTCTATGGTCATTACACTCTTCATTCCATGCAACATATCCCGTAATTCTTTTTCACTTTCACTGATGATAGCAATGCCATAAGTGAATCTACTC
Source organism: Schistocerca piceifrons (assembly GCF_021461385.2). Classification (NCBI taxonomy): domain Eukaryota; kingdom Metazoa; phylum Arthropoda; class Insecta; order Orthoptera; family Acrididae; genus Schistocerca; species Schistocerca piceifrons. The sequence goes on from NC_060142.1 coordinate 372,480,150, forward strand.
ATTGATATTCTTCCACCCCGAATTTTTGTCTCCCTCCTGAATCTGTCGTTTATTTCCGTCATTTATTTTTCGGTGCATAGACTGAACAGTAGGGACGAAAGACCGCGTCTAAATCTTACATATTTTTAATCCGAGGGTTTCGGTTTTGGAGTTCAAATCTTATTGTATCCTCTTAATTCTTGTAGACATTGTGTATCACCTGTCTTTCTGAAAAAGTTTATACCTTTTTTTTTGCACCTTTACACATTGTCGGAAGCTTTTTCTACTTCGACAAACCCATGAGCGTAATTTGATTCTGCTTCAGTCTTTGTTCCATAGTGAATCACAAAATTAGAACAATCCTTCTAGTGTCTTAACATTTCCTAAAGCCAAACTGATCTTCGTGTGACAGATTCCCAGTTTCCTACTCAGTACTTCTGCGTATTATTCTTGTCAGCCACTTGTACCCATGAGATTTTAAGCCGATAGTGCGATAGTTTTCGCTACTATCTGCCCTTGCTGTCTTCCTAATTGTGTGGGAGACATTTTTCCATAAGTCTGATCATACGTCGCCAGTGTCACACAATCTACACGCCAAGTGGAATCATCATTTGTTTGATATTCCCCCAATGATTTTAGAAATTCCTATGGTATGTTATCTATACCTTCCGTTTTATTTGATCTCAAGCTTTCCTGAGCTCTTATAATACTGGACACCTTACATCTTTGTTATGGACTCCTTTCATCTTCTACCAATCCATCAAATAGGTCCTCCCGCTCATAGAGGCTTTCAAGTACTCTTGCCACCTATCGTCTCGCCTGCATTTAACAGTGGAATTCACAATGCAGTCTTAATGATAAAATCCTTGCTTTTAATTTCACCGTAGGCTGTTTCGTGTTTTCTCTATTCTGAGTCATTCCTCCCGACGATCAATTATTTTTCAATTTCTTCACATTTTCCCACCAGTTTCACCTTCGCTGACCAGCACTTCCTACTTGAACCATTACTGAGTGATTTATTTAGCTGGATTCCTGTCTTTCTTTCCCTGAATATTTTGGTGCTTCCTCCTTCGGTCGATCAGTTGAGGTACTTACTCTGTAAATGAAAGTTTCTTCGGAGTTATCTTCCTTGTATCTATGTCTGACTGTTCAACACCTGCGACTGCCCAATTTGAAGATTGATGGTCCTTTTCATTTGCACTGCCCGCTGTGAAATTCCTTATCGCAACATCCATAACCTTAGCGAATTCAAACGCATCTTATCATTGATCGATATTTCAGGATCCCACTTCCGTAGGAGTCTCTTACAGTTAGGTCTACTATTCATCATTACTAAGTTATAATCTGAGACAATATTTGCTCCTGGGTACCGCCTACAACACAGTATCTGATTTCGGAATCTATATCTGACCATGGTGTAATGAAACTGGAACCTTCCAATGTCTCAGGATCTTTCCGAAGTGTATCACCTCCTCTTGTGATTCTTCAACAGAGTATTTGCTGTTACCGTATGAAATTCATTGCCAACTCAGTTAGTCTTTTTAGTCTCTCAATCCTACTGCCTACACCACATTCTCTCGTGACCCTTGTTATGTTATATCCCCTACATCTGCGTCCCTATCCCTCATTATTATTAGACTTTCATCTCCCTTTACATACGAATTACCCGTTTATTGTCCACATACTCTTTTTCTACCCATTCATCCTATCCCTGCGATGTCGGCATGTGTTCATGAACTACCGTTGGCGGCGTTAGTTTGCAGTCGAATCTGATGAAAACAACCCTGACAATGAACTTTTCATATTGCCTCGTTCTCAGCCTATTTTCTTCTTCTTAACGTAACCTACTCCCGTTATAACATTTTCTGCATGTGTTGGTATTACCCTATACTCATCTGACAGAGGTCCTGTTCTTCTTTCCATTTCGTTTCACTGTGTTGTTGTTGTTGTCCTCAGTCCAGAGACTGGTCTGATGCAGCTCTCCATGCTACTCTATCCTGTGCAACCTTCTTCATCTCCCAGTACCTACTACAACCTACATCCTGCTGAATCTGTTTAGTGTATTCGTCTCCCTCTACGATTTTTACCCTCCACGCTGCCCTCCAGTTCTAAACTGGTGATCTCTTGATGCCTCAGAATATGCCCTACCAACCGATCCCTTCTTCTAGTCATGTTGTGCCACAAATTTCTCTTCTCTCCAATTCTATTCAGTACCTCCACATTAGTTATGTGATCTACCCATCTATTCTTCAGCATTCTTCTGTAGCACCATATTTCGAAAGCTTCTATTCTTTTCTTGTCTAAACTATTTATCGTCCACGTTTCACTTCCATACATGGCTACACTCCATACAAATACTTTCAGAAACGACTTTCTGACACTTAAATCTATGCTCGATCTTAACAAATTTCTCTTCCTCAGAGACGCTTTCCTTGCCATTGCCAGTCTACATTTTATATCATCTCTACTTTGACCATCACCAGTTATTTTGCTCCCAAATACCAAAACTCATTTTCTACTTTAAGCGTCTCATTTCCTAATCTAATTCCAGCAGCATCACCCGATTTAATGCGACTACATTCCATTATCCTCGTTTTGATTTTGTTGTTGTTCATCTTATATCCTCCTTCCAAGACACTCTGCGTTCTGTTAAGCTGCTCTTCCAAGTCCTTTGCTGTCTCTGACAGAATTACATTGTCATGGCAAACCTCAAAGTTTTTATTTCTTCCCCAATGATTTTAATTCCTACTCCGAATTTTTCTTTTGTTTCCTTTACTGATTGCTCAATATACAGATTGAATAACATTGGGGATAGGCAAATATCCTGTATCACTCCCTTCCCAACCACTGCTTCCCTTTCATGCCCCTCGACTCTTATAACTGCCATCTGGTTGTTGCACTAGATGTAAATAGCCTTTCGCTCCCTGTATTTACCCCTGACGCCTTCAGAATTTGAAAGAGACTAGTTCTGTCGACATTGTCTAAAACTTTCTCCAAGTCTACAAATGCTAGAAACGTAGGTTTGCCCTTCCTTATTCTATTTTCTAAGATAAGTCGTAGGCTCAGTATTGCCTCACATGTTCCAACACATTTATTGAATCTGAACTGAACTTCCCCCAGCTCGGCTTCTACCAGCTTTTCCATTCGTCTGTAAAGAATGCGTGTTAGTATTTTGCAGCCGTGAATTATTAAACTGATAGTTCGGTAGTTTTCACATCTGTTAACACCTGCTTTCTTTGGGATTGGAGATATTATATTCTTCTTGAAGTCTCATACATCTTGCTCACTAGCTGTCAGTAGTTCTAATGGAATGTTGTCTACTCCCGGGTCCTTGTTTTGATTTAGGTCTTTCAGTGCTCTGTCAAACTCTTTACGCAGTATCATATCTCCTATATCATTTTCATCTACATTCTCTTCCTTTTCCATAATATTGTCCTCAAGAACATCGCCCTTGTATAGACCCTCTATGTACTCCTTCCACCTTTCTGCTTTCCCTTCTTTGCTTAGAACTGGGTTTCCACCTGAGCTCTTGATATTCATGAAAGTGGCTCTCTTTTCTCCAAAGGTCTCTATAATTTTCCTGTAGGCAGTATCTACCTTACCCCTAGTGATACGCGCCTCTAGATCCTTACATTTGTCCTTTAGCCATCCCTGCTTAGCCATCTTGCACTTCCTGTCGATCTCATTTTTGAGACGTTTGCATTCCTTTTTGCCGGCTTCATTTACTGCATTTTTGTATATTCTCCTTTCATCAGTTAAATTCAATATCTCTTCTGTTACCAAAGGACTTCTATTAGTCCTCGTCTTTTTATCTTCACTATCTTCACTATTTCTCTCAAAGCTAGCCATTCTTCTTCTACTGTATTTCTTTGTCCCATTCTTGTCAAACGTTCCCTAATGCTCTCCTGAAACTCTCTACAACCTCTGATTTACTCAGTTTATCCACGTCCCGTCCCCTTAAATTCGCACCTTTTTGCAGTTTCTTCAGTTTTACTCTACAGTTCATAACCAATAGATTGTGTGCAGAGTCCACATCTGCCTCTGGAAATGTCTTACAATTTAAAACCTGGTTCCTGAATCTCTGTCTTAGCATAATATAATCTATCTCAGACCTTACAGCATCTCCAGGCTTCTTCCATGTATACAACCTTCTTTCGTGATTCTTGAACCAAGTGTTAGCTATGATTAAGTTATGCTCTGTGCAAAATTCTACCAGGCGGCTTCCTCTTTCATTCCTTACCCCCATTTCCTATTCACCTTCTACGTTTCCTTCTCTTCCTTTTCCTACTCTCGAATTCCAGTCACCCATGACTATTAAATTTTCGTCTCCTTTCACTATCTGAATAATTTCTTTTATCTCATCATACATTTCATCAATCTCTTCGTCATCTGCGGAGCTAGTTGGCATATAAACTCGTACTACTGTGGTAGGCGTGGTCTTCGTATCCATCTTGGCCACTTATATATAGGGTGAAGTGAAATGTTGGTTAATAATTCATACATGTGAAGTCCGGGCCATAAATAGCTAAAAAGCTCCAAAAGACAAGAATCCACAAATAAACCGTTGTCGAGATACAAAACATTTTGTGTTGCGGTTTATCAGTGTCTAGGAACACATGGCTTCTCTAAACCTTAAAGTAGGTGTTCGAAATATTGTCCATGCGTCTGAATGCAATATTCAACTCGTCTCTGAAATGAATTGAGAATCCTCTCAGCCAGTCCTGGAGAAATTTGCAAATGCTGGTAGGCTGCTTCAATCCACAAGCGTAATGTCTCGAGATAGTTGACCTCGGTAGCGTAGACCACGACGCCATGGTGCAGGTTCTCCTCTACCTATCCAATGCTGACCATATGTCTGAGTTAGAAGCCGTCAGACTCATAAATGAAAATGTACTTGAACACAGTCATCAATGAACCATATGTGCAACTGCTATGTCAATGGAACATCGTCATGTACATCTGGAAGTAAAGTTCGCAGAAACTGCATGCACTGTTGTCCGGTTAGTCTCTGTGGTAGGAAGTGTGGTCCAACTATGCGGTCTCCGAACAGTGCTGCCCAGACATTTAATAACACTGTTGATGTCCTGATACGTGTGTCGCGTTAGAAGTGTCATCGGCGGAAATTTGACAGTTATGGTAGTTAAAAATACCGTCACTGATAAATCCAGCCTCATCCGTGAACAGAATGCTTCTTAAAAACAGGGGATGCAGAAACAATGGGAGCAACACTGTTGTCCTACCTATTGTCAGAAATTCTCTCTTGGAGGGAAGTCTGAATTGTTAAGGGCTTGCAATCGTTTGAGATGAAATGGATCGAGTAGTTGCCGATGTTAAAATCCGCCACACACTGTTACGACTGAAGACACGCTCTTGTGTAGGAAAACCTCATTGTTGAAGTACTCGGACGTTCGTGTACAATATGTAACACCCTTTCCTAAACATCGGGTGTTAAGTATCTGGGTCGACCTTCCCGTACATGGTGCGCGAAACTCCCGGATACTCTAATGCGCTTACGTAACCAGCTAAATGTACGCCTGTCGGGCTGGCTGCGGAAAGGAAAAGTTTCTTCATAGAATAGTGCAGCTTCAATGGCACTGTCATTCGCTTTGCCATACATGAAATGCATGTCAGCTTAATCTTCACTGGTGTAACTTCTGTACATGGTGCCTTCACTTTCGTGAGGCCGGTATGGAACAGTGCACGGAGGGGGAAGGAGAAGTAGTTTCGCATGCGTACATAAACAGATAGTCCATTCAAAACCTTGAGATACTAACGTAAACACCACTTTACCCAGGGGCGTTTAAAGTACGTTACCATATCGAATTAACAGTTGATTTGTTGATCCTTGTTTATTGGAGATTTTTAGCTACTTTTGGCTTGTACTTTCCATGTACGAATGATTGACTGTCACTTCTGAAACGTCCTGTATAGAGAATCGGCCTATGCATTTCCCTTTTCAGACTTTGTAGCTAATTTACAACGTTCAAACTTGTGACGTTATAGGCTGTTCCACTTAGAACGTTATCCTTTCGTTAAATGTTCCATCTTTTGCTGATGGTCACCTCCCTATGAGCTGTAAATTCTCTGATTCTTTCGTTGTGTCCATTTTACTAGGTTTATTTCAGAGGAAATGGTATTTTTCCCCACTCTTCTTGGATCGCACGGTCTCGGGACTTCTCTGTGGTACACGTACAACGCCACTTTTCTAAGATCTCGCACGCTCTCACGTTTACTAAACGATCGCATGACGAAACGAGTTGCTCTTCGTTTGATCTTCTTGTCCTGGGCTGGTAACAGTCAGAGTCTTCCAAATGTCGTGTGAGCCAGTGCTATCGTGGATGAATTACATTTCTTTTAGAATTTCAGATTGTCGTCAGTTAATTTCAAGTGCTCATTTCACTTTACTTCACTCCGTGTAGTTACTCTTACTGTAGCGAAATTTTATGGTTGTTAGTGTTTTTAGCGACTTATCAGAAATAGCGTATTCGAACAGTAAGAGATGTCTTCGTCTATTTACATGCAATACCTTACATTTATTAGCGTTTGGGATGAGTAGACTGTCCCTACAACAACAATCTACCATCCGCAGGTCTTCTTGCATTTCACTAGTCTTCTGACTTTGAATTGTTAAGAAAGAGAATAGGAAAGTCTTCCAAAAACTCCTTGGAGGTTCCTACGTTGTCCACTGAATAATTCATAAAAATGGGAACTGGAATTTTGTCGTAAGTTCTTATGGGACCATACTGCTGCGGTCATCGGTCCCTAGGCTTACACACAACCTAATCTAACTTAAACAAACTTACGTTGAGGACAACACACACACACACACGCACAAACCCATGCCCGAGGGAGGAATCAAGCTTCCGACGGGGAGAGGCGCGGCAACCGTGGCAAGGCGCCGAAGACCGCTCGGCTACCGCACGAGGATCATAATTCTGTAGCAGCCCTAGAGCACACTATACTATTTTGTAGGAAGTCCTGAATGCAGACACAAGTCTGTTTCGATACTCAGTAACATTGTTGTATTGAACTAACTGACAGTACGGAACCATCGATTAGGTTCCTCCTGGCAGCCAAGCTTCCACTTGGCTGCCGTCTTCTATGGTGCTCTGAATCGCATGGACAAACGTAGCGAGCCGAATTTCGCAAGTTATCTATATTTGGATTGCATAATAATTTTTAAAGCCGAGATTTTCGCTGTCCAAGTATGTCCTAATGTGTGAGTGTAAATAATGTTCCATAATTCCACGGGAGATTGACTTCAGCGACACAGGCTTGTACTTACGTGCATTTATTCGACAAGCATTCTCTACAAATGAAAATAACGGTGCTTTCTTCAATAGTTTGGTAAACTTCGTTGCTCAAAGAAACTAGAATAAATTGCTGCTAGAAGAGGAGCAAGTTATTTCGCCTTATGTGAGTAAAACCTCACAGGAATCTCATATGTTACGGGTGCTTTTAAACTGTAGAACGAATTCAGTTAATTTTCTCTTCCTTTATTACTTATCTCACAGTCTGCCATTTCGGTGTTCGTGAGGTGACTGAAAGGTAGTTAAGTATTTCAGTGTTCCATGCCGAAATTGTTTCTGAAAACTGAATTCAATATTTCGCCCTTCCCTCCCTCATTTCGATGACAGAAAAACTTGTGGTTCCTGAAAAGGGCAGCAGCCGGTTTAGTAGTTACAGGGGATAACGGTGTGGATGACTGCCTGATCTGGCCCTGTAATTTTAGTCAACATGATCTTCACATGTTGGTAAAGAGAAAAGCAGAAACTAAGGGTATACCACAGACTTTTTTTTTCTTTTTTCGCGCTTACGTGCAACTCTACTGCGTGTAGTAATGAAGATAAAAACTCACACGGATAAACCATTACGGAGCTAAAATAGTCCCTAGTTCAGATCTCTGATGAGGTACTGCGCAAGAGAATGTTATCAGGAATAAAATAATAGCGCTTTGAGGGGTGATGAGTGGAATGTTAGCTCCCTTAATCGGGTACATAGGCTAGAGGATTTAAAAGGGAAATATATAAGTTGAAGTTAGATATATTGGAAATTAGCGAAGTGGAGAGGCAGAAGGAACAGACCTTTTCATTAGGAGAGCTCGGGGTTATCAACACAATTCAAAGAAAGGGAGAACACAGGAGTAGGTCTGATTACGAATGACAATATAGGAGTACGGGTAAGCTACTATGAACGGAACATTGAACGAATTATTGTAGCCAAGGCAGACAGATAACCAGACAGAAGCAGCGTATAGAAAAGTTAAAGAGACTTTTAGAGTAATGAGAAATACTTTTGTCTATGCTAAGAGTTCAGATGTTAATGCCGTACTAAGCAAAGAAGGTAAAGATACAATGGGCATAAAGGGGGAAGAACATAAAGACGATAATATTGAAAGGGAAGAAGGATTAAGTGAAGATTAAGATGTGAGATGTCGTACGTCGATAAGAAGATGTTAGAGCTGTGAAAGACTCAAATCAGAACAAGTGATCTGGAGCAGGAAACATTCCTGGAGACGCACAGAGATACTACGGAAAGTCAGCCATATCGGAGATGCAAAACATCCACAACCTTTAAGGAGACTTCAAATGGTTCAAATGGCTCTGAGCACTATGGGTCTTAACTTCTAAGGTCATCAGTCCCCTCGAACTTAGAACTACTTAAACCTAACTAACCTAAGGACATCACACACATCCATGCCCGAGGCAGGATTCGAACCTGCGACCGTAGCGGTCGCGCGGTTCCAGACTGTAGCGCCTAGAACCGCTCGGCCACTCCGGCCGGCTTTTAAGGAGACTGAAACAATTACTTTTCCAAAGGAGTCAGGTGCTGACAGGTGAGCGTATTACTGAAACATAGGTTTAATAAGTCATTGTTGCTAGAAGACTAACACAATTAATTATAGAAGAAGATTTACAGGGAGGATCAGCTATGCTTTGAGAGAAACGTATAAACGAGCGAGGTCATACTGACACTACGATTTCTCTTAGAAGAAGGACCGGAAGAGAAATTACCTACGTTTCATTTATTTGGGATTTAGGTGTTTCTGACAGTATTGGCTGGATACAGTGTACGAAGTTTCTGAACTTATCTGGGGTGAGATAGAGGGAGCGAAATGGTATTCTGTACTTGTACAGAAACCAAACTCAAGTTATAAGGGTCGATGAGATGAAAAGGATGCAGTAGTTGGGAAATGCGTGAGACAGGGGATCGCAGCTTATCGGCAATCACATTCAGTCTGAACATTGAGCAGGCTGTTAAAAAACTTAGAAGAAATTTGGAAAGGGGGAAATCAAAAATGGTTCAAATGGCTCTGAGCACTATGGGACTTAACTGCTGTGGTCATTAGTCCCCTAGAACTTAGAACTACTTAAACCTAACTAACCTAAGGACATCACACACATCCATGCCCAAGGCAGGATTCGAACCTGCGACCGTAGCGGTTGCGCGGTTCCAGACTGTAGCGCCTAGAACCGCTCGGCCACTTCGGCCGGCTTTGGAAAGGGGATTAGAGTTTAGGGAGAATAAGCAAAAACTTTGCAAGTTGCAAATGATATTCTAATTCTTTCAGAGTCAGCAAAGGACAATGATGAGCACTTTAAGAGAATGGAAAGTTTCTTGAAAAGATGTTGCTAGACGAATATCAACAAAAATAAAACAAGGATAAGGGAACCAGGTGAAACTAACAGAATTAGTTCACAAAATGAGACACCAAAACCAGTCATTGCTGTTTGCTGTTTGGTTACAAGAATAAGTAACTGTGGCAAAAAATAGAGACGATATAAAATGTAGACACAATAGCAAGAAAAATGATTCCGAGAAAATGAAGTTAGGCGGGGATAATGATACCTATGCTGGGTGGTATAGCTGTTGTCGATGGTCACCTGTCTATCCTACGCGAGGATGCAGTGAGGCGGTGGGTAGAACCAGCTGGATATCAAACGTATGACCATGGAAATGAAAATTAAATAGCTGTGTTTATTCCGAGTGAAAGATACAATAATAGCAGAATTGTGAGGCATTGGTCAGTGACCCCAAGACGCAGGCTAGAGCTGATCAGTAGGATTAGATTTGTCCGTACAATGCAGCTAGGTAGACTCAGACACGAAACTGGGTCTCCCACGTTACGCACTTGTAGCTGATGCAAGTCAGCTAGCAGGTGAACAATCCATTGGAAGGCACCAGCTCGAATCCCAGCGGCATCTGAACTAATGAGCAGCAGGCGGACCCGCAGTTTGGCGAATGCAGCATCCAGGGCCTCCAGTTAGATGGCCCCTATCACGAGGATGATTTGCACATTCTCTCATAGTCCGCTGCAGGTGGTGTCTGATACTGTGCATTTAAAATGGTTAGTGTTTATATACGCTTGGCTTGTCACTGTTTCGGTAAGGCTTCGTTTTCCATTACGTGACAGACCCACACCTTAGCTCCGAAGGTCTCAGGTCACCAATGACTCAGTAGTTTTTAAGGAGTATGCTTCGCCGGCGATGGGCGAAGCATGACAGAATCTCTGACCAGAGAGTAATTTTTTGTTAGTTGTTGCTTGTCGCGAGTCTGCGCTAGTCTGCGCGAGTCGACAGTAGTAGTCGGTCAGCTTCAGTAGCGAGTGGACAGGAGTAGCCTGCGGGAGTCGGCATGCGTCGGCTGTGTGCTCTGGTCGCGACGTAATGAACAGACAACTTTTTCTAACGAAAATGAACAGTGTAATCAGAGTACGACAGATTTATTTAATTCCGAGGTAGTGACTAACAGTGCACATCCGATTAACAAACATTTTCAAGAATCACAGAATGTCCAAATAGATACACAAAACGTGACAATTGCAGATACACCATCACACAGCACAGAGAATAGAGTTGCTGATTTTGGATCGGATCAAATTATGGCATTGTTGCTACAAATTAATGAACATAATAAAAAACAAGACAATAATTTCAAACAACAGAGTGAAAATTTCAAACAACTTAGTGAAAAACAAGACAACAATTTCAAACAACGTAATGAAAAACTAGACACGCTTAATGAAAAATTAGACGACAATTCCAGACAGCTTAACGAGCAGATTACAGCCGTTGCCGTGCAGTGTCATGATACTAAAGAACAATTACGTGTGGAAATTGAGGCTTGTGCTAGGAAAAGTAGTGAAGAAATTAGATCTGTTGCTCAAGAATTAAGGGATATGCAAACAGCTGCAACAGAATCACTTAGAGACGAAATTAGTGCAGTCGGTAAACAATGCTCTGAAAAAGCAACACAGTTACGCGACGAGTTTAAATTGATGACAGCAGAACTGTCGCGCACGCTGGATACAAAAGTAGACGCGAAATTCGACCAACAGAACAGTCACATTGACGAACGTTTTGATCACCACCTACAAAACAGTGAAACGCGTTTCCGTAAATTTATACAAGAACAGAATAAAGTAAAGCGACAAGTCATGGAAACAATTACCGCACAGAGACAGGAAGATAAACGTAAATTGTTTACGAAAGCAAAAACATACGTAGACAACAATATTTCTACTGTATCAGACGAAATTAATACCATCAAACAGTTGAACACCGAATTGCGTGATGAAATTTCCGATCTTAAAACAAAAACAGACACACACACAGTAGACTTTCGGACAGTGACCGACAGACTCGAACAATTAGAACTAACACAGGATTCCGATGTCATCAAAGCTGACGTTAAAAAATTGAACGAAACCACACGTAAAATACAAAAACAAATTAATGCTTCTGACACTAAAAACGATGATCAAGTAAAAATACTGACTGAAAAATATGATGAATTGGCCAGTCGTATTGACGTTATTGAAAGTAATAATGACAGCAAATCAGACGATACTTCACCGATTTCGTTTAATCAAACACCTGAATTCCAAAATCTACAGCAGACAATCAGTGAGATAGATTCGTCTAATAATACATTGCGTAGAAAATTGTCAACTTTACAACAAGAAGTGACAGAGATAAAAAGTATTTCAGTTACACAGCATACGGCACATTCCGAACATTTCTCACATTCACACAGCCAGTGTAACTTAAGCAATTTACAGAGACTATGCGACTTAAAATCCGAAAAGACACAGACAAACAGATTCTTATGCAATCGTGAACCTGTTCACACATTCAGAGACGATAACGTTGATTACGAGCAATTTTTATCTAAAAGAAAATCTAAGGAATTAAAAATGACAGAGCACAGGTATACGCTTTGAAATGGATACGTCAATTTATTTTTGTACTTTCACCAGCTTGGCCTGTAAGGCAGAAACTAGAATTAGCATCGATACAGCAATTTGCTTTTGAGTTTTCACCGGCATTGCCTGTAACGCAGAAGCTAAAATTTATTTGCAGCGCGTAATAGACCTCAGGGGGTTCATTACGCTTTAATGAATATATGCCGTAGCGTGCGCAGGGCCCCGAGCTGTAGTAGTGCTGTTTCATCTTCAGTTTTCTGCACTGCTGCCTTCTCTTCTACTATCCTTTATATCTATTAGAACAGCTCTTCAACTATCGCTCTCTCTAGAATTAAGACTGAGTAAAAAAAACCTGATACGACAAGTTTTACCGAAAGTGACAATTTTATCATTATACGTTCCCGAAATGACAAGAACTACCAGCGTAATGTTAATATCAGAAAAAATTTTAATCATCAGTATGTGTAAAATTATCAGCAACAGCGAACGCATTTTGGTAACAATAGAGGTTTTTCACCGCAATAGCAACAAAACCAGCCGGTTAGCATACCTAACCAACAATGTAATGTACAAGGTCAATCAAGCTTTAATGTTTCGCCGTGTGCATGTATAGCGTCGGCCCCAACAAATAGTAACGCACAGCAACAAGGAAATCAGTACGTACAGAAAACACACTATTTCAATTCCTATCGCAGTGCACCGTATAGAAATGACTATCATGACAGACGTAAAAATAATGAGCACAATTTTCAGCGTACATTTAATAACAGTCAATCTTATCAGCAGCAAGAAGATCAGCAACAACATATTATCATGAATGAATCAGACAGTAGGTATCATCCCGAACGTAATACGTCAGGAAGATATAACAGAACAGTACAAATAGTGGAAATGCCACAGCATCCTCCCGCAGATAACAGCACGTCAGAAAGAATTTGACTAGATACAGTACAGGTTGCATCTTCCAGTAACGCAAGCAATACTTTTGACACAGAGAATCTTGTTCACGAAAATGTTATTACTTTTGACGACATCTGAGACATACTTTTACATGAAAAACCAATAGTATGAATTTGTCAAACTGAAACATGCTTTGTTGAATGCACCTCTTTTATCACACCCAGATCTTACTAGAAATTTTTCCATTGCCACCGACAGTTCTAACACCGCTTTAGGCGTACACATTTTTAGGAAATTGAAGAAGATGGTTGTATAATAATTAAAAACATCGCCTTTGCGAGTCGCATTCTGTCACCTGCTGAACGTAATTATTCAGTTACAGAACTTGAAACATTATGTGTTGCTTGGGCATTTATGATATTTCGGCATTTTCTTTATGGAAGACATACGACCGTTTACAAAGATCATAGGGCGATACAGTTTTTACTTTCCGCTAAATTTACACACGACAGATTAAGCAGATGGAAACTCTATTTACAGGAATTTAATTTTTACAATTGTTCACATCCCCGACACACAAAATATTGTAGCAGACGCACTATCCCGTTCTCTCAGCAACAATCAGCAAGACATCGCAACCAACTTCTGCAAAGCAAATTTCAGCGTCATGTACATTCAACAAGTTGCATTTGAAAACTTCATTTCGTCGTCATTACAAGACATAGCACAAGAGCAGAGTAAAGACAACGTGTGGAAAGAAATTAAACACCTTTGGCAAGATAGGAATAATGTTACCATTAGAAACCATTACACTGTACGCAATGACATTCTGTTTCGCCGCTCTCATCCTGACAGCAATAATTGGTTATTATGCATTCCTGACGAACTTGTTAACAAATTAATCTGGTATACTCATTTAAGTTACGCACATTACGGAGCTAGAAAATGTTTTCTTATACTGAGACAGAACTGTTATTTTACCAACATGGAGAAACGTATACGACGAGTTTTAGCGTCATGTAAAATCTACCAGAAAGCTAAATCAGACACGACTTCACATATTCCTCCATTGCATCCCATTGTACCTGTTAAATTGAGACATACGGCCGCTGTAGACATTTTTGGTCCAATTCCCAGAAGTAATAGAGGTTTCTGCTACATCTTTGTCGCTGTTGAACTCACTTCAAAATTTGTTACCCTCACTCCGTTACGCAAAGCTATTGCTAAAACTGTTTCGAAAGCAATTGTAAAACATTTTCTATTTCATGTAGGGCATGTGTTGAAAATAATTTCCAACAATGGACCACAGTTTCGATCTGCTATATGGACACTTATGTTACGAACTAGAAACATTTCTCCGATCTATACATCCAGGTACCATGCTTCTTCGAACCCTTGTGAACGATTAATGTAAGAAATTGGTAAACTGTGTAGAATTTACTGCCATAAAAAACATATTGATTGGGACACACACATACTCTCATTCCAAGATGTAATTAATTCCATACCGAATGAATCTACCATACTATCTCCGTCTATTATACTGAAAAATGTTGAACCACCTAACAAAATTAAAGAGTTAGTAACATTTCCTACATCTCCTACATGAAGATACTTTATGATTTATCACACTGTAATGCCATTTCCTAATTTTTTTTATGACGGCTTATGCAATTATATTCACATGAACACCTACTGATGATTATCGTAATTTTTTCTTGGCAAGTGCCCGGCAAGGTAAGGTTAGCAAGTTGCTTTTCTTGTCGCTACACATCAGACCATGCATATTTTCCATTTTTTTATGTATGTATGTTTTCCTGTTTTGTTTGTATGTTATATGAAATATTTAAGATATAACAAACACCAGTTGACTTTAACATTTTTGCCTTATGATAGCTAAACATCGTGACTGTTTTACTTTTTTTTTTTTTTTTTGCTGCTACATTGTGATACACTGTGTACATTTTTGCTTCTGAACACTGTCGATGTTTTTGACATATTACGTTTTCTGTCATGCTACGCTGTATGCTCAATTATGTTACTATAAACCAGTTTTTATCTAATGGGTATATGAATTAAATGCAAGACATTAATCTTTGTTCATCATTTCCAGAAATAAATAAAGTGTAAACGAAATAAATTAAAGACAAATGAGAATTTCACCTTCGGAATGAACGAAAGAGGATGCAATACCTCGTGACGAAGAGTAAATGGATCAGAATTAACAAGCATTAACAAGAATATACTATACACATCGTATGATAGCAGTCTTAACTAATTTTTTCTTTCAGAATACGAGGCGATTGATGCATGCTGTCAGACACAACTACACGTCTTAGTTTTAGTGATGAAATATGCTAGAAATAAGGAGTAGTTGTATAATGAATAATGAAGTGATTTTTTTGCAGATGATAATGAATGGTGTTGAATAATGATGAAGAATATGCTACTATGTATAATGAAGTTTTTCTTTACAGGTGATGATAATAATGGAGTTATGGTGATATGGATAATGAAGTTTTTCTTTGCAGATGAAAATAATGATGAAGTTTATATATTTACTGTTAGTTAAGAGATGCTATGTAGTTATTTAAGTATTTGTTGCAGTTCGTTTTGACAGTATGTCTTATATCGCATGGTATGATGACTGAAGGTTTTCGAAAGGACAGCTAGAGAACATATATATTTTTATACACATTTCACTACCTGTTAATTCGAAGTTCACTACTTTTCAGCATAATATGCGTTTCTTCTTTCAGTTTGATAATCCATTTTGTATATTTTCCAGGAGAAATTATTCATGAAATTAATGTGGTATAAATAGTTGTTTATTAAACCTATGTCGTTTATGAATGTGATCACATATACTCTACTTGTTTCATAACCTTAATACAGCTGACTCATGACGAATGACGTTACACATCTTCATTTGCAGCAATAACTCAAAAGCAAACGAAGTAATTACCAGTCCCAAATAATTCTACTAGTTTAAGAGAGCTCTGAGTAATAGTGATCAGCTCTGAATAGTACGTCACTTCAATGATGACTTCTGAATAATACACACAAAAAAAAAGTTTTGTAACTGGCCAATGAGTGCCACTGATTATTGTAATAAGATGACCTATGGTGCCAATAATTACTATAATTAGATTAAT
Organism: Schistocerca piceifrons; assembly: GCF_021461385.2. Lineage (NCBI taxonomy): Eukaryota > Metazoa > Arthropoda > Insecta > Orthoptera > Acrididae > Schistocerca > Schistocerca piceifrons. Next base: position 372,496,389 of record NC_060142.1, read on the forward strand.
TATGTATAAATGCTATGTCAATAATTAACTCATTTCGAATAATGACTTCTAAAGAATACAAAAAAAATGCTTTGTAACTGGCCACTGAATGCCATTGATTATTGTAATAAGATGACCTATGATGCCAATGATTACTATAATTACATTAATTATGTATAAATGGTATTCCAATAATTAACTCATTTTGAATAATGACTTCCGAAAAATACAAAAAAAATGGTTTGTAGCTGGCCAATGAATGCCACTGATTACTGTAATAAGATGACCTATGATGCCAATGATTACTATAATTAAGTGAATTATGTTAATACCATTCCATTCATTAGCTTCTGTTTTGAATGATGACTTCTGATGGTTTGTAACTGGGCAATGAGTGCCAATAATTACTATATTCAGATGATTTATGAACATTATTCTGTAATACTACATACATGGTACAGAAATGTTCAGTAACTGGGCGATGAGTGCCACCAATTACTCAAATCAGTTGTTAGACTAGTGTAATTCTCAATGAAGACTAGTATGTAACTTAATTTCCTTCAACTTCTGACCTAATTACCAGAAATACTGCAATATCCGCTTGTCCTATCTATCCTCATGATCATGGAGCACTATATTTGGTTTTTGCACAGATTCTACATTGGTGTACCTTACAAGAACGTGGTGTTGACACGACATGCTGTTCACCACCTTGAGCGATGGAGATATTATTATGGTCCCACTGTTTGGTGTACCTAATGTACTACCAAATTGATAACATTGAATATTACTACGACATTTCAGTGTCTTGGCTACACTGATTAATACTTCAGGGAAAAGAGCTTCAGATTGTCTTACTTGGTGTTGTGCTTCTGTAGAAAGATATAGACTTTCAGTGCAGCTGCATGCTACATTAAGTGCTACAACCATGACGCAATCCTTCCCATTCCTTTCCTAATTCTTGTAAAATGATAAAGACATATACAGTGCGTGTGCACTCTATGCCATTTGTTAATATGATTTGTACTCATTACGTATACATTTTTTTCTTTTTTTTGTGATTCCCAGATATGTTCTGTATTACAGTGCATGTGCACTTTCGTCAGTTTGTTAATATGATATGTATTCATTGCATTCTGTGATTTGCTGATATGTTCTGAACTTCAGTGCGTGTGCACTTTTGTCATTTGTCAATATGATTTGTACTCATTATGTTTATTTGTTGTAAATATATTAGAGAGTTTTACAGTGCATGTGCACTTTACGCCATTTGTACTCATTACATATACATTTTTTAGTGATTCTCAGATATGTTCTGTATTACAGTGCGTGTGCACTTTCGTCATTTTGTTAACATGATTTGTATTCATTGTGTATACATTTTGTCTTTATTTGATATGTTCTGAACTTCAGTGCATGTGCACTTTTCTCATTTGTCAATATGATTTGTACTCATTATGTTTATTTGTTGTAAAAATATTAGAGAGTTTTACAGTGTGTGTGCACTTTATGCCATTTGTACTAATTACATATGCATTTATTTTGTGATTCCCAGATATGTTCTGTATTACAGTGCATGTGCACTTTCGTCATTTTGTTAACATGATTTGTATTCATTGTATATACATTTTGTGATTTGCTGATATATTCTGAACTACAGTGCGTGTGCACTTTATGTCATTTCATTTGTACTCATTGTGTATACATTTTGTCATTGCTTGATATGTCAGTACTCAGTGTATGTGCACTATATTTTATTTCATGTTCTGCACCTATATATGTATATATATATATGTATGTACTCTGTGATTGTAAAGTTAATTAATTATGAAAAGTTTGTTGCTCATGGCAAGTCCAATTGACTCACCATCGCTGCCAAATTTTTGCCCCCCCCCCCCCCCCCCAGTGGAGGGTTATGTAAGGAGTACGCTTCGCCAGCAATGGGCGAAGCATGACAGAATCTCTGATCAGAGAGTAGTTTATTGTTAGTTGTTGCTTGTCGCGAGTCTGCACTAGTCTGCGCGAGTCGACAGTAGTAGTCGGTCAGCTTCAGTAGCGAGTGGACAGGAGTAGCCTGCGGGAGTCGGCATGCATCGGCTGTGTGCTCTGGTCGCGACGTAATGAACAGACAACTTTTTCTAACGAAAATGAACAGTGTAATCAGAGTACGACAGATTTATTTAATTCCGAGGTAGTGACTAACAGTGCACATCCGATTAACAAACATTTTCAAGAATCACAGAATGTCCAAATAGATACACAAAACGTGACAATTGCAGATTCTATGCGACTCTGGTCAGGACTCTGGAGGATGAGTATTGTTGTAGAAGGTAAAGAAGCAGCATTGCGCATATTTAATAATGTATGTTAATTGTAATTAATTTGTTAAAAAAATTGCCCCAATAATAATTTTTTTTATAAAGTAACTCTTTTAAAGAAAAACATTCATTTCAATTTAAAGAACATTTCCAATGGATCGTCACTCCTTTCAAGAATCTAAAAAAAATATATATATATATAGGCCAGCTCTTTTAAAGAAAAGTATTCATTTCAATTTAAAGAATTTTTCCAATGCATTATCATTGCTTCCAAGAATCCAAAAAATATATATATATATACGCCAGCATTGCACGAATCTGTGTCGAAGAATGTATAATTAAGAGCAGATATAATTGCAGTTTATATTGAGGTAAGAATTTTTGCTTTTTTATTCAGAATACAGGGCCGAAGGTCAGCGCTGCTATCCTTATTAAATTTACCAGATATTATTATTTCTGTTGGGAGGTTACATTTAGTTCATGGTTCATCGTTTAATTAGTGTTATTGTGTGGTTCATGGTCAATTACCATTCCTTTTAATTCTGCGGGGAGTTTACACTATGGCTCCATTTCATTTAATTATTTAAATTTTTCTGCTGGGAGGTTAGACTTGGCTCCATTTCCATTTAACCAATTTGTGTTGGGAGGTTACAAGCTTCTGTCTTTCCGCTCTATCAACGCTGTTACAGCTCTGGCTTCACCGCTGGTGCCAAAATGTGTGCCAAGTACCACGAAACCTGGATAGCAGTATGCACGGCATCAGCATCGTTTGCTTGCGTAAGACTGCTTCGTTGGAACCTGTCTGACCTGCTTCCACACCACCTGTTGCGTCAGACCGTTGGCGGCAGCCTTAATATAGCCACACCAATCACACCAGGTGCTGCACAACAGCAAAATCGCCTATAACTTGAAATGTTATTAAGTACTTTTTGAAGATAATTGTGTGGAGTGTAGCCTTGAAAATCGTGGACGGCAAGCAGTTGCAACAAGTAGAGAGAGGAAGCTCTTGAGAAGCAGTAATACAAAAGAATGTAGAAAATTAGGTGGGTATGCAGACTAACCAATGGTGTGGTACTGAATCAAAGAAGAAAGAATCGAATAAAAAAGTGCATGGCACAACTTGCCTGAGAGGTGAGTTTCGGTTGATAGAAGACATCCGAAGGCATCAAGGAATCGTTACTTTCGTCATGGAAGGAAATGTGAGGGGGAAACGTTGTAGAGGGAGACTAAGTACGCGGGTTGAAATATGATATGAAAGGATGAAGAGGGCCGCATTGGGCAGACTAGCGTAGAGAGCTTTATCGAATCAGTCTTCGGACTGGTGACAAAAACACCAGCAAGCTAACTAACCGACTGAACTGCTGATTTCGAGCCGCATAAAGACACAGACAAAAAAGTCTTACAATTTTTTCTCTTATCGGATGGCAAAGTTGTATTTTCTAAGTCGCTGACCGTTTTTCGCGTTAATATATCAAAGTAGCTTATGTTAAATGCAGTACGAGTAACAAGAATGCCATACTGAAGGCAAATAAAACACAGGGACGCTGTTATATTAAGATGTTCGCAAAAATGCATGAAACTGAAAAATGTTCAAGAAAGAAATAAATAAATATGCTTACACAAAGCGATTCAATGATTTTTTAAATCATCAAGCCTGATTTCCATTCCTCACAACATCTAGTACAAAATTATAGAAAGTGCTCAATTAATATTGATCTATATAACTGAAGAACCAAAGTAATTGATCGAGCTGCCTAATATCGTGTAGGGCCCTCGCGAGTACACAGAATTGTCACTACACGATGGGGCATGGATTAGACTAATCGCGGAAGTAGCCCTGTCCATAAATCCTTTCAAGGAGGTGGAGATCTCTTCTGAACAGCATGTTCCAAGGTATCAGATAAGCTCAATAATGTTCATGTCTGGGGAGTTTGCTAGCCAGCGGAATATTTAAACTCAGAAGAGTGTTCCTGGAGGCTCTCTGTAGTAATTCTGGACTTGTGGGTTGTCGCGTTGATCTGGTGGAATCGCCCAAGTCCGTCGAAATGCACAGTGGTCATGAATGGATGCAGGTGATCAGACAGGATGATTCCCTACGTGTCAGCTGTCATAGTCTAATTTAGAGGTATCAGGGGTCCCATATCATTTCAACTGCACTCTCCCCACACCATTACAGAGCCTCCATCAGTTTGAAGTCTCCTGCTGACATGCTACATCTATGGATTCATGAGGTTGTCTCCATACCCGTACAGGTCTATCCGCTCGATACAATTTGAAACGAGACTCGTCCGATCCAGCAACACGTTTCAAGTTCGATGTCGGTGTTGACGGGCCCCGGCAAGCGTAAAGCTTTGTGTCGTGCAGTCCTCAACGGTACACCAGTGGGTCTTCGGCTTCAAAACTCCATATCTATTATGTTTCGTTGAATGTATCGGATACTGACACTTGTTGATGGCCAATAATTAAAATCTGCTGCAATTTGCGAAAGGATTCCACTTCTGTCACATTGAACTATTCTCTTCAGTCGTCGTTGGTCCCGTTCTTGCAGGATCTTTTTCCTGCCGCAGTGATGTCCGAGATTTGATGTTTTACCGGATTTCTGATATTCTCGGCACATTCGTGAAATGGTCGCACGGGAAAATTCTCACTTCATTGCTACCTCGGAAATGCTGTGTCCCATCGCTCGTGCGCTGACTATAACACCACGTTCAAACTTACTTAGAACTTGATTACCTGCTATTGTTGCTGCAGTAACCGATCTAAAAACTGCGCCAGAGACTTGTCTTGCATAGGTGTTGCCGACGGCAGCGCCCTATTCTGCCTGTTTACATATCTCTGTATTTGAATACGCATGCTTTTACCAGTTTCTTTGGCGCTTCAGTGTATTTCTCCGAATTTTACCTTTTCTGCACCTCAGATAGTGTAGATATACATCTGAAATAATACGTTACAACACTGAAATGGAGAATATGGAATAAAACTGATACTTCCACTTACTTTTGTGTCATTTTGAATATAAATAAATTTATGGAATTTTTTTACAGCACCGTGGAAGTATATACTGAAATTAATTTTTCCTCGTAGTTTCCAGCCACATTAAGACACCATTGATAGCGTTTGACTAGCTTTGAATTTCTGCAGTCGTTGAATTCTGAGTCCTGCTATTCAAACCCACCTTCGCCGCAGGTTACTGGATGAATAGCTCTCGTATACAACACCTCTTACGTCTTACATAGTAAGATGATGGATTACATTGCATACCATTTTACATATTGCATAATTAAGCTCTGAGGAATCTTTCCCTGGATAATTTTTGAGTATAAAAGGGCAGTCACTGAACTTCAGACCAGTTCAACCTTTATGCAAAGTGTTCGGTGGTATCATTTAAAATTAGTTAATTATTTGTTGTTAAAATCTAGAAATGCTTAATGGAACACAATACGGTTTTGTGAAAAACTATCAAATATTGATAATATAGGTTTCAGAAAAACATGTTCTCAAGTGTTCCCTCCTCAGGGTTCATTCTCAGGTCACTTATTGTGATGTTACACGGTAGACTGAGCTTTTGTGCTACTGAAGACACAGACATCCTATTTAGTAAACCATACGCAAGTTACCTGTGTAGATTAGTACATCTATTGTATAATATATTAATTAAGGTATTCCAAAGAGCTGCGTTTTGGGTACTTCGTTTGTTTTTGGCACAGATTAGTGACCTGCTTGTTTTTATAAAGTTAATTTGCTTCAAAACATCATAGGAATATTTCTCATTTAGCGAAGGTTACTGACATCAATTGTACCTAACATCCCCAGACTGCTGCATCAACTCGGCTTCTGGGAAGGGCTACCCATCCTTCTATTTTCGTTCCTTTTACAGCGTTATTATAGATGTCGAGGTGGGGAGTTCGTGTCAGACTTGTTTGAGCGGGAGAACGAGTGCTACTGAGTGCCAGCCTAATGTGTTGCTATCAACAGCATTACATCCACGATAAATAAACCAGTACAGTGTTCATTATCTGTGAACACACATGATATGTTCTGCTCACCCTCTAAGCCTGCAACAGCAACACGTTCGTTGCAATTTATATTCATGAGGTTAGAGATTCCGGTAAAGAAAGCTGTGAAGATGTAGTTGTCTCACAACGCACATTTAGCCCTAATGCATTGATTATATGGGACATCGTTGTGTGCATCTGAGGTTCGCTGTGGTTTCTACGCCTCGTTTTTGATAAAAAAAGATCTTGTGCCTACCAAAACTGAAAATTCTGATAGCACGATGTCCTGGAGATCCAACAGAACACATAAGGCTTTTGTGTGGTCTAGGCTGGCTTGTCCATGACACTGGCAATCAGAATTACCTATGAGCGAGGAACTTATTTGCATTCAGTGCGAAAGCGGAGATGACCACACTTAGTGTGCATGAAGCATCCTAACTTCTCAAGTGTTAGAATTATCCTACTCTCTGGTTGCCGTCAAAACAAACAGTTATTTTACAGTTAACAGATTAAAGGATACAATACCCCTTAATATGACCCACATATCATAACATTTACAAATAGCATTGCGACTCCGTATCATAAATTATATGGTCTAAGCAAGGGGCAAACGTGAGCAGCACTGTCGTTTGCTTTAATCATGTCCTCAATGTACTCTTACTAAATGAGTTCACTTTGCGCAGTGTAGCGGTTGATGCAGGTTTGAGTGTACTGGAGCAGATAAGGCATACCCGAGCCACGAAATGCTCGTCTGCTCTGAGTCACCAAAATCATGCAAACTATCGCCAACTTGCTTCCAGCACAGTAAACACCCCACAACATGCAGGATACACCCATTCACCTCCCAAAGGTAATGAAGGACGGGTTATACCGCTGTATACCAGAGCAAGTAGGAACTGGGGAGACGAATCTGCGAATGCAACAGACATCAAGGCCTTCACAGTATGTACAGTGGCTCAGTCCATTATCCCTCTACATGCTTGACCTCGCTGTGGAGGAAACGGATTCTGCATCGCTGGGAGGGGAATTGACTAAAATTGGCAGACAAGACTCTGTGGTTGATGAGGGAAACAGTATGACTGTAGAATAATTCCAAGGAGTCACAGAAGTGACATAAATGTGCTGTTATGAACAAGCGTTCATATCAGACACATTCTCCTGAGACATTGGTTTCTCCTCCAGCGACAAGACCTACCGGATTGCAATGCTTGTAATGTTCCACTGACAATAGCATACATTTTATTTGCTCAAACGAGGGCACCCTTATAATCACCTGTGGGCATGCAACATATTTCAAATTACGAATGGACGTGTGTAACAAATATTTGAGAACTTCGTGAGGTATTCCATAGAATAATTTTTGTGTAGATTTTAAGGGGGTAAGGAGTGGCTGATTTTGTTCCCATTTTTACGGCAATGGTCAGCCAGCCCCAACAATTTGTGAAAAAAAGAATCTTCCACCGTTTCACTGTCTCATTTTCCCATTTTTGTAATAGTATTCTTTTGGTTAATATGGAATGCTTAACCAGTAAACATCATCTCCGTAAGCATGTGTGTGTGGGTCTGTGTGTATGCGTATACATGCAATCTACATCTTTTGCCACTTGACGGGTTGACTGGTCCTTCCTCCTCTTTATCAGTGATCCACCAGCCAGGATTATAAGTCTTGTATTTTCATAGTGAATGTTTCAATGGAAATAATTTTGTCATGTGCTTCTTATGTTACTTTAACGGAAGGATAAGAAAGATGTTCTTGGTTTTCTTTAACGCTCTATCGACCTAGATAAACATTTTCGTGTACTAATAACGTAAACGTGGAATGCTTCAAACTACCGCAACAAGAACAACGATGCGTTGTAACAGAGCTAACCAGTCTTGAGGCTTATCTGGGCCACATCTGAAGAGGACGGCTAATTTTGAGCTGCACATAGTTTAATTAACACTAACAACAACGGAATAGAAGAGGAAAGAAAACGGGATAGACCAACTTGAGAATAGCATCGTGTGGCGGGAGATTCTGACTGAAAATATTCAATTTACCATAACTATACATAAACGGACATCCGCAGTAATAGCCTAATAGCCTCAGTAGATAAATAGGACTGTTTTGTTCATATCGCAACTGTCCTAAATTATTAATGGTTTAGAGCAAACTGTCCTGTGATGATCCTAACTCTTTCAAGTTATAGAGTCCAAGTAACCTAATTTTATACATAGATTAGTACATCAAAATATGCTCACTTCTTATGCCAAAGATAAAAAAATGTGATGTCCATTACACCATTCACAACAATTGAGAGACAACAACAACAGCATCATAAACATCAATTATAGGACACACACACACACACACACACACACACACACACACACACACACATATTAAGAAATGGTCCTATGATCACAAGACCACAAACAAGCTTGAGAGAGTTTCGTGTTCAAGAAAGTTCCCAAAGGATTGCATGACTGAAGGACATAGTTTAACTCTGTTAAACAATGGGGAATAAATAATATTTCCTCTGGAGTTCTTAATATCTTGTCAGAAGACATTTTATACGTCTGCAAACAAAATACCACCTATGTGGTAAAAATAAGAAAAAAATTAACGTAAATAACAAGGCAGGATGATTTTCTTTTACCCCGATGGATAAATTTCACACTTTACCTGTACAGGATTATGGAGAATAAAGCCTGAGCGATTATAGCCTCCTCAACTTGAAGAATAATACTGAATGGAATGATAAACAATATCTCCCATCCGAGAAGCCAGTAGTAGCAACATAGGATAACAAATTGACTGGGTTAATTTTAGCCACACCTTGTTATTCTAGGTTTAATAAAAGTTAACAAAATCAACAAAATGTGTATTTTTCTTTATTTTCTTTCGTGTTGGGCATAAAGTATTATGCATTGTGCAGAATGCGTTGCTATCGATAGGGTTAGAGTATTATACAATATTTGTGCTAAATTTAATATGGAAACTTAATAAGGAATCAATTAATATGAAATGGGTGCTAGCTCGAAAAGTTACACTACATAGCCCATATTCATGTTTGAATGAAAGCTTAGTATTCATCAGAGCCCAATTACATAAATAAAATTTTATTTGAGAATAAATCTCTGTAGAGAATGAAATTTTGTCAAATGTCGAAGAATAACTACAATCATCAATCGTTAAATTACATCACCAGAAAGTTTGTACAAGAAGGGGCTATAGTGGATAATTTTTAAGTTTCTCCTCAATTTTCATAGAAATCCCTGTTTCGTCTTGTACTTCTTAAACCGATTGTTTAATATTTTAAACTAAATCAAGAAAAGTGCCAGTACTGAAGACAAAGTGATAGTGTCTGTTAGCGAATTATTTCTACATCTTCTGCTCAACCTTTTCCGATAAAAGCATATTTTCAACAGATTTTTTATGTAGAAGCACACGCCATTATGACAAATGTTTCGGACGGTGTTTGTTTAATTGTATGATAGTCGGTCAGTTTCTGATACTAGCAGATAATTTTCTTTGCTTGATATTGTGCAGCATATACATATTTGCGAAGGTAAAACTCTACTTCTAGCTGTGACAAAGTTCTATACATGTTGTGTTAATTCCGGACCGTCTCTGTTATGGTTGAATATGGCCATTATTACGCACACTTTTGTTGTCAGCCTAAGATATAATTGTATGGCAGCCCTTTGAAGTATTTTCAAGATTAATTTTAATGGAATAAGAACAAAAAACGTGTGCAATATCAAACCTTGTGGAACTCCAGATATTGTCATTCGCCATTGTCAGTTTAGTTCTGTTTCTTCAGTGCATTGCGTCTGTGTGATATTTCGTGATAAAATTAAAATGCAATATGAATGTCATCTGCTCTGTGATAATTTTATTGCCCATGTAACTTCGACAAAACAAAAGCAAAGGTCTTGGCAAAGTCTCATAATGTAACAAAATAGTATGTTTTGTTGTTGGTCTTTATAATAAATTCAGTAGTGAGATCATATATTAGTGGTCTGTGAAGAATGCATTATGAAAGCCAAATTTAATACAGTTAACAAGAGTCTCAAAAATAATCGGCACTGTACTCAGTATTGCACTGTAGCTTTCGACTGCCTGAAGAGAATTGAAACATTGCTCTCCCTCATAAGCTGTTACAAATCGAAGTTTTAAATAATTCATTTTCGAATCGTACAATTATAATTTTAAAATCAAATTACTTCTCTAAAGTCATTAACACTTATTTCGAAACTATACCAGTGTACAGGAATCAATAGAAGTACAGTAAAGTAGGGGAACAGGAAACCTTACCCATTAGACATTTCAGTGAATCAATTTCATTTGATTAAAATCTCCTGGTTTCTATTCTTGCAAATTGTTCAATCACATCGTTAAAAGCTATTAGTATTTTTCTTTCAGTTGATAAAATTGCAAGGTCATTTACCATTTCCTGGTTCATAGTCAGTATCTTATTCGTCTTTCTTAGCTTTAATTTGGTAAAACTCTCTCACAAGTAGTATCTGATGTAGAGATTGTTAAGAATGTTCTTGGCATCAAAACACTGTCAATTGAACTATCTTGTATCTTCTACTTTATTAGTTATCTTAGTAATTTTAAAGCTTTCTACGCAAAAAAGTTCTGTTCTGGTTGAACATCTAAGACATGTACCTCAGGAACATAGCTGAAACATACAATTCGAAATAAGCTGTCACATAAATGCTGAAAGTTTCGAAAAATTAATTAATACTTTTCTGCATAAAGTAATGTTTGAATTTGAAGGAAGAAAAGTAGCTGATGAAGTATCTGTAACGTAGTTTCTTCTAATTCTAATATTAACTTATTTACTGAAACAAGCTACATCCAAAGAGGTTCCTGTGTTAAATTTAAGCGAAAGTCAATACTTTTCTCACCAAACATCATTTATTCTTCTTCTGATTGTTCTTTCTGTTGAACTATCAAATATCTTTCATACCTCCATGTTGTGTGACTAAAGAGTCACTCTTTTCTTCACAAAATGGAGTCATTTCTTTAAGCTTCTGAACACACTGATCAAGCCCTAGTCCTTCTTGCTGTAGATATATCTGAGTGTCATTCACTTCAGTACGCACTATGCTCCAAAAATAAAGGAATACTAAGAAAGGATAGGTCATCACGCAAACCAACAAACTCCCTCATATCTTTCGGTTTTTGTGGTTTCTTCTGATCCATCCCTCAAGACTTCCAAAAGTTCAATTATGCTTTCAGATTGCTCAGCAAGTACATGTACAGATTCATCCTTTAACGTCGCCCTGTGTCACATGATCGTCTCTCATTACATGTTATTTAAGAAAATCCCATTAACGTGTATAGCTTGAGAAAAATTTGTACACAGTTTTTACATACCAAAGGAGTCACCGATTTGGTTCCAACAATAGCTGAATGTACTCCGGGAAGGTGAAATGAGTGATTGTTACATTGCTTTTGGGTATGTAAGTATAATATGACTCCGAACGCCAGCAAGTGCCCATTTCATGTCGCAGCATTACCGTGTCCTTACACACGGAAGTACACCAGTATGAGACCAACTTCACGAAACTAGCTACAAATATGTTCCGTAATTCCAGTAGCTGATTTCCGATGTAATGTAAAGAAGTCAATAAAGATTCCCCTACTCTGACTTCTGAACCTTCAGTATGTAAATAACGAAATACTTAAGACATTTCGTCGGTCTGTTATATATCTGGCGTATTAAAAAGCACGATGGAGAAATAGTTAACTTTAGAAAAATTGTAAAATATTTCTATTCTGGCATGACGAATTTATTTTGGCTTTGTGGAGAAAAATAAGACATTAGATAGTCACCTATTGGCTGAACTTCGTGAAGATGATGATTCTCTACTAGAATATATTTGGCAAGCATCTTGAAAGTTTCGAGAATATTTCCACAGTTATCGCTTTCACAAAGATGTTATGAGTGACCACACATGGATAACAATTGTCTGGCTAAATACAGTACACAAACAAGAGGTCTTGTTACTATAGACCTCCATTTATAAAAATGATTTATGTTCTTCTAATTGAACAGCATTATCGATTGCTTCAAATGTCTGTAGACATATATCAGGCTCTTCCCAGTTTTCACGTGCTTCAAAATGATAACAATATTTCCAGGATCTGATACTCTGGGGTCCATCTGTTTGCCTGTTTCGGAACCACGTGGCTGTACAAAAGAACTTCTGCTGTTTTTTGCATTCAAAGAAAGCAGTATCTATCACATTTCGCAAGAGAATACAACAACTTTGTCTTTAAAATCCTCTCGCCATTTTCTATATTCAAGTAAAAGAAATCCTTTGGAAATGGTTCGCCAGTACTATATGTTAAAAAAATTATTCTGTAGTTAATATGTCCCTCTATTATCCAGTTCACTTTTCAAAGTCTCGCTTTTATTGTCCAACAACAAATGTCAGTGAAAACTCAAATCAGTCTGCTCTAAGAAACTGATTTTCTGCACAGACAGTGATGCATTTTTGGCCAATGTTATCTCTTCTTCTACTGTAGGGAGAAAACAACGTATGTGCCCTGGATTACACAAAAATGTAAATTCTGGTGTACTTACAGACCAGGACCTATCATTCATTTTCACAATAAATCTGTCAAGACTTCAGCCAGTTTCTTTTCTGCTTTTCGTCTTGTCCTGCACTGGGCAAAATATTCCTTCCTTAAAAACATTAATAATGAGACAAGCTTTGAAAAAACATTAAATAATTGAAAAAATAATTTTCGAGGGTGAGGACCAACCTCACTCCGACGGCGGAACAGGTATAATAATAACTGTGAAAAATATTTTAACGTAGGTAATCAGTTATGACACGGATTCCATGAAAGTCCTAAAATATCGTATTTTATTACACGAGAAAAATTTTATTCTACAGTTTCTTTGAGTAGCTAAAAACTTTTGTGCCAAGCGCATCTGCTCCACTGCCCCCGCCCCCACCCCCCTCCCCAGTGTTACGCCACTACACCAGTGGTCTAGAAATAGTGTCTTTGATTAACAATTGGAACGTCCTCGGTGCTGCTCAAATTTTCAATGAAAGCAATAAGAAGTGGCGGCCAGGAACATCCCCCATTGTGCCAATAGTCTTGTCAAAGGGAGTGAGTGAGTGGACGGATGTTCAAATCATTTTTCTGTCCTTGGAGTGGGAAACTGCTGCTAAAATGTGAATTTATCAGCAGTGATCAGCAGCATGCTGATGCAGAAGGCAGTGGGAACCACACTGCTTTAAAGACACACAATGTGTAACGAAAAGAAGAGTAGCCTGTAACTAAAATGGTCATCATGATCTCTCCATTGGCGAAAGATTCCGTAATAATCCCCCATTCAAGTCAATGGGAAGGGACTGCCAAGGGGGAGGTGCTCATGAGAAAAAGAATAACCGATGAAAGAATGAGTTCCACAAGGAAGGGGGGGGGGGGGGGAGGGGCGGCTGGAATGGCAAATGTTTGAACGAGGTAATCAAGCTAGAAAACTAAGGCTAAATCTAGATACTGTGGGTGTCGCTGAAGTGAAGTGGAAAGACGACACGGATTTATATTTAGTCAGAGTACAGGGTAACATCAGTAGTAACAGCAGTTGGTATATTGTGAGTAGGGTTCGTTATGAATACAAAGGTTGAGCAGATAGTTAGTTCCTGTGAACAGTTGATTGACAGTGTCGTTTTATCAGAATCGACAGCAAACCAACATGGACAACAATAGTTCAGGTATACATGCCGACGTCATATCCAGAAGATCAAGAGATACAGAAACTATATGAGGATATTGAGCGGGTAATGCAGTACGAAGAAGGAGGTGAAAATCTAACAGTCATAGGGGACTGGAATGCGGTTGTAGGAGAAGGTAAAATTGGAACAGAAGAAAGGGAAACGGGAAGGTATGAACTTGGTACTACGAATAAAAGAGCAAAATGACGAATTAAGTTCCGCAATAAATTTCAGCTAGTAACAGAGAAAATTCTGTTCAAGAATCATAAGAGGTGGAGGTATGCTTAGAAAATGCAGAGAAATACTGGAAGATGTCAGTTAGATAACTCATGGTCAGGCAGAGATTCCGAAATCAGATACTGGATTGTAAGCAATGTCCAGGGGCAGATATCGACTCAGATAACACTTCAGTAATGATGAGTAAGCTAAAATTTAAGAGACTAGTCAAGATGAATCGAAGTACATATAAGTGGGAAACGGAAGTACTAAGGAATGAAGAGATACGTTTGAAGTTCTCTGAGACTATAAATACTGACTGACAGTAGGCAGTTCAGTTGAAGAGGAATGGACGTGTCTAAAAAGGGCAATCTCAGAAGCCGGAATGAAAAATACAGGTACAAGGAAGGTAACAGCAAGGAAACATACGTAACAGAGGAAATACTTCAGCTCATCGACAAAAGGAGGAAGTAAAAAAAAAGGTCAGAGCAATTCAGGAATACAGATATAAAAGTAACTTAGGACTGAAATAAATACTAAGGCGAAATGGCTGCAAGAAAGATGTGAAGAATCGAAAAAGAATTGAGTGTCAGAAGGAGTAACTAATCTTACAGGCATGTCAAAATGATCTTCGGTGGGATTGAAAGCAAGGGGTGTAACTTTAAGAATAGAATGGGAATTTTACTGTTAAATGCTGAGGTAAAATTGGATAGCCGAAAAGAGTACACTGAATCCCCATATAACGGATAGGACTTGCCTGATGAAGCGACAGAAGTAGAAAATGGAGTCGACAGGGAAGAGATAGAAGATCAAGTCATAGAGTAAGAATTTAAAAGATGTTTGGAGAATTTAAGGTCTAATAAGGCATAAGGGATGGATGACATCCCATCGTAATTTCTAAGATCACTAGGGAAGTGACAACAATACCATTATTGACGCTGGTGTGTAGAATGTTGTAGATTGGCGATATACCATCAGACTTTGGCGAAAAAACGTCCACACAGTTCCAAAGATTGCAAGAGCGAGTAAGTGCGAGAGTTATCGCGCAATCAGCTTAACAGTTCACGCATCCAAGTTGCTGACAGGAATAATAAACAGACGAATGGACGAGAAAGCTTGGGATCTCTTAGTTGACGAGCAGTTTGACTTTAGGAAAGGTGAAGGCACCAGAGGCAGTTCTGACGTTAGAGTTAATAGTGGAAGCAAGACTGAAGAAAAATCAAGACACATTCATAGAATTTCTAGAATCAATCGATGTACTGTAAAAGAAGTGACGGAAGTAAATGATAGGTTTAAGATTGGAATTAAAATTCAAGCCGATAGGATATCAATGACAAGATTCTCTAACGACACTGCTATTCTCAGTCAAAGTGAAAAAGAATACAGGGTCTGCTGAGTGCCATGCACTGTCTAATGGGTACAGAATATGGCTTGAGAGTAAATCCAAGAAAGGCAAAAGTAATGAGGAGCAGCAGAAATGGGAAAGTCGAGGAACTTTGCGTCGAGACTGGGGATCATAAAGTAAACGTAGATAAAGAATTCTGCTATCCTGGCGGTCGGAGCAAAATGGATGTCAAAAGCTGACTAACTGGTAAAAAGGGCATCCTGGACGAGGAAAGTCTACTGGTATCAAACATGGGCCTTAATTTGAGGAAGAAATTTCTGAGAGTGTACGTTTGGAGCATAGCATTGTATGGTGGTGAGACATGGATAGAGAAAAATCTGGAACAGAAGGAGATCAAAGTATTTAGGACGTGGTGTTACACTGAATGTTGAAAATTGTGAGGACTGACAAGGTAAGGAATAGGGGGTTTCTCCACAGAGTCGGCGAGAAAAGGAGTATGTGGAACACACGGGAAAGAAGAAGGCGCCGCGCAAGGTAGACGCGCGGCCTCAGGCGCCTTGCCACGGTTCGAGCCGCTCCTCCCATCGGAGGTTCGACGTCCTCACTCGGGCATGGATGTCTGTGTTGTCCTTAGCATAAGTTAGTTTAAGTTAGACAGGTGATGTGTAAGCTTGCAGTTTGGTCCCATAGGAACTTGCCACCACCAAAGAGAAGGCATTGGGTGAAAGGACGTCTCTTAAGACATCTGAGAGCAACTTCTGTGGTACTTAAGGAACCTGTAGAAGGTAGAAACTGTGGAAGATTGGAATACATGCAGGTAAAGTTCCTCTGAGATGAAAAGGTTGGCACAGAACGGGAATTTGTGGCAGTTCGCTCAAACATGTCAGAAGATTGACAACTCAAACATGTTCTAGAAGGAGTGAAATCTTTAACTAAGTTAAGGTCATAAGCTTTTCTCACTTTTCATATAAGGGCTTTTTATTATTATTTTAAGGGTGCCTGCAGGGTAATTCTGTGACTGACCACTGTCTACTCCCGATCACAGATCCAGCGAATAGGTATACTGGAACGTCTTCACCCCATTATTCTGTTCTTGCGTCTTCCATATACAGAATATAGCCTGCTAGTCCAGTTTGATATTCTGAGCGATTTTATGTTAAATGCATGCAACCTGTGGGACAGGATACAAGTATTTGTAACGTACATTCTGTAGAACATCGCACTACATGTTGACATAATTGTTTTAGGCACCCATGAATTTTTCAGTACGTCATTATTTGCGCCACACAGTTAAGTGCATGAATGTACACCTGGACCAAAGACCACTAAAATTGTGGTTTACTGGGTATGTTTGTGTTTTATGAGTGCTCGAGTGTGGTCTTAAGAGCATCACAAAGGTTAACATTGTTCAATGCAGAGGGCGCTACTTGGTAACTAAGCGTTAAAAGAACTTGGTGTCTCTTGCACATAGTTTCGATTCTGCAACCTTGCAGTCCTAGTATGGGAACGTCAGGTCCTAACTAGTACGTAGCAATCGAACAACGTTCTGAAATCCGGCTTATGTGGCACAGCCCACTTCTTTATGGGGACAGCATATAATCAAGCGGAATGGCTGGAATACTGAAGTGGAGAAAGACGGCAGTTTTATTGTGAGCGCCTCTTACAAATTATGCATCCACTTGCTACGCGTAAGTAACTCGTCAACTCAGAGACGATCAATCACCAGCGGACACTGTCCAGTGGAGCGGAACATCTCTGCAAGCAGGTATCCTTTGCGGGAAAAAACTCAGCCTTGGGCGATGCTAGCCAATCAGAGCAGTGCACATGTATTTTCGATTGGGTGCGTGATGCAGACTTCAGGAAACATGCTCACCCTGGGCGGCGCACCGGAAAAGAAGTGATTTAGACTAATATATTGTGTATTTGTTAGGGTGTATTCAACTAGCACTTTTCAGCGTGATGTACTTACTTTACTAGAAACTGCGAGAGAAAATTATGTCAGTTTTGCGACGGATTCCAATATTCAGGATTGTGCCTCTGGTTTAGCTTTTCATCTTTATGAGCAAACGTAGTAACCAGAATCCATTTCTGAGTTAACCATCATTAATTTCAAGTGACCTACGAACAGATTCTCACACTTGCAAGCTCATTTCTCAAAATTCTGTTAAATTTATTCTCGCCTATTGCGGTGCTGTGATGTTTAGAAGGACTGTCAAACGATCTAGTCCCACTTTTTCTTGATTCATGGTGGGTTACTTCATGTATCAGGTTTGTCTACATATTATACTGCAGCTATCACACCCTTGCCCTTTGCAAATTTAGCCACAAATCCCACCAACTGTACGTTACCTCCGTGGCTGAATCGTTACAACCACACATATTACAAAAATGAATGTATGTACGTGTGTACAAATATGTTCCAAGTCTTGTCTTGATACACAAACGTCTGACTGTGAGGCAAAAACAACCACCTACCTATCAAAGGGATGGGGTGTGGGTGAAAAAAAAGTGAAGTTCCAGCACGAAATTCCCAGTTTTTATTCAAACAGCATCTGAGGACTTGCAACAGGCTTTAAATATAATTTCATACCTTCACGAATTTTTTTCTTGTTAACAACCCCTACAAATTATGAAAGGAAAAATGTGTCTCACTTACTGCTTTTCGCAGTTTTTGCAGTAAAATCCCCAAGTGAAGCACGACGTTTTAATTTATTACTCTTTTGTTACTAACTCTATTTGCAAAGCATTTCACAGGGAGTGCTCATATGTACAATTGAATGAAACTGCAAAATGATACCATTGTACGACGCATAGTTCAGGAGATGTGACGTAATAACCTTGAGCTGTATGAAACCGAAATTGCATGACGAAATTGAATGAAATATAAATGAAAATGGCGTGTGCGAGCTAAGCAGTGGATAGTTAGCTTCAAAGAACCCGTTTTATTTTCCATGAAAATTTTGAAGGTAGTTTCTGCCATAGATGGGAATGAAGCTGTGAATTAATAAATGTACTCGATATCTGTAAGGTCGATGTAATCAATCATATTCTTTGTAGGTCTGTTCTTGAGACGACTGACTTTGGTCAGAAAGGTTACTTCTTAGTAGTAGAAAATTTGTGTTGGACAGTCTGGCAATCTAACAATGTACTTGGTTTGAAAAGGATGGAATCTGGCATGCTTTGTAGTGGAGGCAGCATTATTTAATAACGATTTTGTGCTGATATGTTTTGAAGAAAGAAAACGAGATTACACCAACAAAAGAATATCAAAAGTGCAATTTTTAAAATTAATTCAGATTTTCTTCTGTACTTTATTGCTGATCTCTGCAGTAGATATGTTACAACGCTACATATAGTTTTGTTTTACAGCTGCAACAAGTGTCAGGGAAAGTAATTATTTACTGGAAAGTTATTAAGAAATAATTTGCTAACTTATGTAGGAGTGTGAACTTTATGAAAATGTATATTGTTGCCATGCCTTAATGAAACATGGTTGCACTTGGGGTATTCGTTCTAATTTACTACTCATTAAGTTTAGTTCCTCATTTTTTATTGTTTACTTTCATAATTGTGTTTGTATACTCGCATTGCACCACTGAGTTGTATACTGAGAAGCATCTTGCGAAAATTGGTGAGATACTTTCTCGCACTGCACATCGCAATTACGGTTAAATGAAGTTTGGGTTTTCACTGTCTCCCCATTATCTTAATAGTACAGGTTGCAGAACAGACGAGTGTTCCACGCACACCGGTAGACTAATGAATTTAATTGCCATCAAGATACATGTTCATTGTAAGGCACAGTGACTGTCAGAGTGTATTTGCAAAAATAATATCATATCAGTAGAAGATTTCAGTATAATGCTATCTTGTGAATTTGCAAGCAGTTTTGTCAGAAAGTGAGACGCGTTAATTTTTATGTTAATTTGCTGTGTAATTATAATAACAGACTTGGTACAGTGGTTGCTTTCAAGATATAGACAAAGACTAACAGCTTTCAGGGCCAATATTTTAATCCGAATAATTTTATTTTCCGGTCAGATGGAACATGTAATTGCATTTGTAACGGAACGCTTTCTCTTAGACCAAGTTTTCGATGTACCAGATGATCTGGATTCCTCGTCGTGTAGCATGAGCCCACATATTATCCGTTTAACATTAAATTTTAACACTGTTCTATTGTCCTGCACTGAGATTTACGTATTCCCATATCAAAATAAGTTTTATACATTTTTTAGAATCCAAGCTGACACAAACACTGGTTTGGAAATATAACAATAAACTTCCGTCTGTCGAACTTTTCTGCTAGGATGTTTAATTATGTGGTAGTTTGCTGATTTTCGTAGTCAGAAAAAGTTTAATTTTGCTGCCATATGCATATTAAAATTTCAGTTTCTACTTTCATTCACATTTATAAGAACTGATCTGTTCTTGTTGCCTGTGTAGTGTTCATTTTTTGTGTGTAATAAATTTCTCCTTTGTTTATTGTGTTCTGTAATTCCATTGAAGTGATTAAAACTACCAGAACCAGATCAAATGCAATTGATGTAACTTTTGGTAATTCTATCGACAGAGAACAGGGAAGCTCTAACTATACTGATTTAACTGAGACAGACACGAAGGTATCTGACACAATTGATGAGTATCGAACTTCGAACAAGAAAGTGCAGTTGGGGATTCCGCTTTACCCACTGAGTTTGTGTAATGTAATATTTCACAATAGTCAGGTTTTGTAATTAAAGATTCGAGCTTTGCATCCACAACTGTTGACCAAACTGAGCCAGTCTACTCTTTCCTATGGTAATGTCAATGATGGGAGGAGTGACCTTTTGCAAATTATTCTGAAACTATTATCAGAGAAGAATAAAGAACTGGATAGACAATTCGAAGAAGGTGACAGAAGACTGGACAAGTATATTTGAAGAACGTGACAGGAGACTGGACAGCAATCTAAAACAGAATAATAAAAACATTAGACAGGAACTTTTGGCCAGTTAAAATGAGGAAACTAAACATATTAAGGAGTTCAACCCTGTAACGAATAATCCAAAGTCAGGGGTCAAACACATTAAAACGGCCGAAATTTCACAGTTAAAAAAGCAGAATAGTAAGTTTGAAACACAGATTCAAAGCCTTTAAGAACAGTGCTCATCGCTGAAGGCGAAACAGACAGATACCCAGAACAGTTAAATACCGTTACTAAACAGGTAGAAGAGCTATCTGTGACTGTGACGAGGATACAAAATCCTGATGTTACACGCTCTGTTCAGTTGCCCGATTCGGAAGAATATCTTTCTCTTCAATTCTTCAACTGTGACAGATGACCATTAATCAACAGCACACATTTACGGAAAGAGCCGGCCGCTGTGGCCGAGCGGTTCTAGGCGCTTCAGTCCGGAACTGCGCTGTTGCTACGGTCGAATCCTGCATTGAGCATGGTTGTCTGTGATGTCCTTAGGTTAGTTAGGTTTACGTAGTTCTAAGTCTAGGGGGCTGATGACCTCAGATGTTAAGTCCCATAGTGCTTAGAGCCATTTGAACCATTTGATGTAAAGTAACTGGACGACAATTTAGCGGCCTTGAACAGGAAATCAGTCACAGCAATGATGATACCGATGGCAGCACTTTGTATTTTAATGCCGCTGACGAACTTTCTGATTTGTGCCATGAGGTAAACTGATGAACGATCAAAATGCAATACGCAGACAAGATAGCGCGAATGCCTCACATATTGCGAAAAATAATTTGTGCTCTCACCAGAATGATTAATTCAATTACAAACATTTTCTTGCCGTTCTGAAGTTTGAGGCTTTTCGAAATTTTTTTGTTCAGAACTGTGCTCTGTGTGTACGTCTTTATGGGGAATTCATTCAACAGACAATATATTACCATGTGGCTGTGTCTTGATCCATGTGTTTTCGGGAACTTGCAGCACGTTAATGATAATTTCATTAAAATTTTACTCCTTTGTCACCAGGAATGAAAACAGTTTTGTAGATGTAATGACACCAGTGAATCTGATAAATGCTAAGATGATGTTACACATAACATCTTTGCTCCAACAGTATAACATGTTGACTGACACAGTCCCTTTTGCGTTGCATTCTGATATTCAGACTTGTGCTCTCTTCTCGCTTTTAACCTCATCAGAAAACATTTTAACCAGAACTCATTTCTGAGTTCACCATCCTTGATTTGAACTGACCTACAAACATCTTCTCTCACTTACAAGCTTAAACCATAAAAATTTACAAATTTATTCTTGCATACTTCAGTGGCCTGATGTTCAGGAGGTGCGCATATAATCTAATCTGATATTTTCTTGATCTGTAATGGTCTCCTTGGTAGAAGAGATCCCTCCATGTATCATACTGCTGTTTTCACAAGCTTTCTCTTTGCTAATTTATTCACAAATGCTGCCACATGTACTTTACCTCTATGGTTGAATCAGCATTTATATATTACAAGAGGGTATTTATGTATGAACGTATGTAAGTTGCACTTCTCCTCCTAAATCAATGGACCGATTTCAACCAAATTCGGTAAGCATCTCATCTGCAGTCTGGAAAGAACCAGTGTTAGGGAAAGAACCACTTGCACTCAAGATGGAGGCGTTGGAGATGAAAAAGTAGTGTAGCTCATAAGATGTATTTATCCAGAAATTAATAACGAGGTCACTTGGTGATTTGTAATCATCTTTACACGCCCACCTCCCCCCAGCCCCCACCCTTCCCCCCATCCAAAAAAATTAATGAAAAAGTTTATTGTTCTTCATTAAGTAAAATACTCAGATTATGCATCACCTTTTCATTTGTTACTCCTTTACTAATAACTCTATTCGCAAGGCAATGGGCAAGTAATGATCACATATTCCACAGAATGCACGAGCAAAAATGTGTCGTTATTCAACACATAATTGAGGAAATTGACATAAGAAACTTTGAGATATGTGAAAACAAAATTGTAGGGCCAACTTCGATGCAGTTGAAATATGTGTACCAATTTGTGTGAAATAAGTTAAATATATGTGGAATGTCCATATGTGGGCTAAGCTCCTCTAAACCTGTGTACCAATTTTAAGCAAAGTCGGTATGGAACGAAATACTGTGTGGATAAGAACCAGCAACCTTCAGTTGGGAAAGGGAAATAATGTGGGAGATGGAGGAGAAGGTGACACGTGCAGGTATGGGAGAGGAGGACATGGACAGACAGACATGGATGGAGAAATGAACAGAGAAAGGAAAGAGGAGATGGTGCACAGAGAGGCAGGGGGAGAAAATGCTGGACAGAGAATGGAAAGTGCAGGGGATGGACTTGGAGATAGTGGATAAGGAGCTGGACAGAATGGGGGAGGATCAGATGGACAGAGTGGGAAGGAGCTGACAGATATGGTGAGGGTGGAGTAGGAGGAGAGACAGAGTGGGGAGTATCAGATGAAAAGATAGCAGGGCACGAGAGGATGGACAGAGAGTGGTGGTGGAGGAGGAGGTGGCCAGAGAGGAGGGAGAGAAGGAATTGGACAGAGATGGGAGAGGAGGATATGGACAGAAAGTAGAAGGCTATAATAATAAAAGTGGAACAAACACACAACTGGGCAGCATAAGATACTCAGCTGCTTTTTATAGACGTTGTACACAGGATGTGCTCCATCGGTCCATGCGCGTCAGTGTACTGTACCAGTAGGCTCCAAAAACCACTCGCAAAAAAAGTAATTTTTCAAAGGGTCATATATCTGGTTCTATTGATCACAGGAATAAGGGGTCAAGAGTTTTCTATATCTCTTGGCCTAGCTGCTATTTGTATTTCTATCGGAAAAACAGGCAACCTGTAACGTTTGTAGTGTTCCATGCCAAACGACTCTATATTTGTGACAAGGGTGGGTGATCGTGACAAAATAGTAGAGTAGTATTCGGTTGATAATATTAGTTTCAAGTTTGTGCAGAGTTGAACGGAGCGGTGTGCGGTTTGAGTAAACATCTTTACTTGCTGTTGGTGGGCCTATTAATGTTTGTTAAGGAGACACTCTCTCCAAGAATGAAAACAGCGTAGAACAAAGGAAGCTCTAAAAATGAAATGTCACTTACGTCTTGTTGAGCCCTCAGTGTGTATGTTGCATTTAATTTATATTGTGTCTTTTCCGTGTTATGAAGAAATCGTGATGTGTACTGCCAATGAAACAAATACAGTACAGTCAATGAAGAACTATTGACATCATTTCGTAATTAAAGTGGATATCGTTTTTCCTTCCAGGGCTATTACAAACGGTTATACGGAGATAGTGCTTTGAAGGATCTCCACATACAGAAGGTAATTAACGGCGACCAAGCTATCTTTGAGGTAAATTAATACACGTCATTTCTGGTGGCAGATCAAATGTAAATGTTCTGACTCAGCTTCAAACACATAAGAAGAGGGTCAAAATACGGTTCACTGTCCTCTAACACAAGGTCAAAATTTAAACATTACACGTTTCCTCCATCGGTCCGGCAAATTGAGCAAATCTGTTCTTTTCCTTTAGGAATGGTTTATGGAGGACCTTAGGCGGATTATAAAAGCACGAATTTTTTATGGTCGGTTCGTTGGAAATGGTGGAAAACCACGATTTTTGTGTATGAAAAGTACCAAGTATGGGGATGGCCACGTTGTAGTTACTATTTCAGTTCCTTGAAATTTGTACCATATTTTCATAAGATAATAGTCTCGTGGAACTTCAATTTATTCCTTTTTCTCGATATCATTATCAGTTACTGAGATCCAGAGATTAAAATTTACCGTACTAATGAAGAGCACCGCAAATACCTCTTTTATCCGGTTTTGCACTGGGCCGCAAATATATAAGTAACTAACAATAGCAAGTAGTTCAGATATTAACTGTACATTCCTTAGAGATTCACTTAGGAACATCATTTTACCATTCTTGAAATCTGTATCCGTTATCAGGATACAATCAAATAATCATGATTTTTGGAGACAAAAAGTAACAATTGTGGGAATTATCACTACTAAAATCTCTGTTCATGGCACGTTTTATGATGATGATGTTTTCGAGGAACCCTGGAACGTTTTTCGATATCATTATCAGCTACCGAAATAAAGAAGTTCAAAGTTACCGCACTTATGCACGTAAACTATGAATATAAATATTCAGTCAGTTTCAACTGATGTTGTTAACACATGGAATAAGTTCAAGGATCATCGCAAAGATCTTGAGGTCATAAAACTATGTTTCATCAGTAGAACGATATGATGGGCTGTCTCTGTATAATGGGCGCTTCAGTCTTAAGGAAATATGCACGAAGTAGTACTTCTGTGACAAAAATGTACTAAAAGGATCTTAACATGTCTGAAAAGAACATGATATAATTCCGAAAATTATTTAAAACTGAAGATTGGAAAGTTAATAAAATATTTCCAACATTTTTACTCTTTTATGGTACAAATCATAAGCCAGAAGTTGCCGATGAATTGCGATCGATAAGCATAGTATTCAGAAAAAATGTAAGGCAGACGATTTTGGGTTAAACTTGTATTATGCATACTTATCCCTAGTTTTTACTTTTCGAAATATATAAATGCTTAGAAATATATAAATAAACAATCAAAACGTTGCAACAATGAAATTCCTTTTATATAAGCATCACGCGCTGCTGTAGCAGGGAATAGAAGGCAACCAGCAGGGAATGCTCTTGTCGGAGCACATGAAAGGTGAATATGTTCCTCCTTAAAAGACTGACGGAAAAGAGAGGAACCAGCTGCCTAAATCCACATTCAGCCTGCTGAACCTAAAGTTTTGGCAACGAACACATTCGCGCTTCTTGTACTGAAAACGAGTAGCAGAGAGACGGTTACGGTGGAAGAGAGAGGAGGCAATTCCAGTGAGGGAGAAAGAGAGATTAGACATACGAGTGGGTTAGCAAGAGAGACGAGCGAGGGAGAGAGAGAGAGACTGACACTGAAAGAGAAAGAGAGATGGATTAAGCCAAATACAGAGGAGATATCTATGTTCAGTAAGATACGGGGGCTATAAAAGAGAAACAAAGACACAAGTAGGGCGACCAAAAGAAAAAGGAGACAGTGGTTAACCTTTATTTGAGTTTTGAAGGAGCAAGTTTTTTTGTCGCTTGTATTACCCGTATTTGAGATTTAATAACATGTGCGCACCAAGTGACGTGGGAGAACAGAGGATGTCATTTCCGTTCCCATGGAAGGCAACGTTTTCTAGGTGGAACCCTCAACACGGTCTTAACGAGGGAAGGAAGCTCCGAGGTAGTAGAGTAAGGATGGGAAAGACCACCGAGTTGTATAACAAATATCGCAAATACTGAGGAAACACAGTTGCATTCTCTGCGCAAAAATAGGAGTAGAAATGTTGACAAGCAAAAGTCAGCATTGTCTCAGTAAAGATAGCGATGTGAGAAGCAAACAACTACTCCCAATGCCTTTCTTATTTTCTTGGTGAATTTGTTGCCCACAAGATGAGAAAGTTCTGCTCCTAAGTAAAACCACTTCTACAGGGTGGAAAGTATTTAAACCGACAAACTCTGGAAGGTTGTAGGGGACATGAAAACAAATATTATTCCCTCATCTCATTTTTTCCTATGAGGAGTATTTAAACCGGTAGAAGAAGATTTCTCTGGCGACAAATTAATTAAACCAACAAACACTTATCCATTTTTATGACCAAAAGACAACACCTGAACACAACCCAATTCCCATTACAGTAGATTTTCAAAAATGTCTCCATTGACACATAAACAGAGGTTACACCGTCGGATCATGTTCTGTCTGAGACGGGCAAAAATCCCAGGAGTATCCTGAACTGTTCATTCTGCTGCTACTATCCGGGCAACCAGATCCTCTTCTGATGCAGCAGGAGTTGCGTAAACAAAGTTGCGCATCTCTCCCCACACAAAAAAGTCCAGAGGGGACATATCTTGGGATCGAGCAGGCCATGGTACAGAGCTACCTATGCCAATCCACGTTTCTGGGAACCATCAGTCCAGGAATTGACGCACACTACGACTGAAATGTGCCGGCGCCCCGTCATGTTGGAACGACATGCGTTGTCTTGTAGGTGGTAGGACGTATTCCAGCAATTCTGGCAATGCTCTGGCAAGAAAATTGGAATAGTGCCTGCCATTTAATGGCCTCGGTAGCAGATACGGCCCTATTGACCAGTCCCCAACAACACCGACCCACACATTAACGAAGAACCACACTTGATGAGCGCTAGTAACTTTGGCATGTGGCTTATCCTCACTCCAAACATGCGAATTGTGCATGTTGAAAACTCCATCACGCTCGAACGTTGCTTCATCGGTAAAGAACATAGAGGATGGAAATTTAAGATGCATTTCACACTGTTCCCGGTACCACGGCGAAAACCGTGCTCTCGATGGATAATCAACTGGTTCCAGGTTGTGGACACGCTGTAAGTGAAATGGACGTAACAATTGCTCTCGAAAGACTGTTCTTACATTCGTCTGATTTGTCCCCATGTTACGTGCAATTGCACGATTGCTGATTGAAGTATCCCGCTCCACATGCTGAAAGACAACTTCCTCATATTGCAGCGTTCTTATCGTTCGACGGCGTCCCTGTCCAGGTAATCTACTAAGTGATCCGGTCTCACGGTAGTAGTACGCACCGACCATATCAGTGTACTCACTCCAGGTGTATCGCTCCCTTAGTAAACAGACACAATGCACTACTGGTTGACAGGCGTTGTCTACAACTGAAGAACGTAATACGCCCTCTAACAACTGAAGATCGTAATACAGCCTCTAACATCTGAAAAGCCTAATACGTCCTCCACCAGTTTAAATAATTTTCGTAGGAAAAAATGACATTAGGGAAAAATATTTGTTTTGATGTTCCCTACAACCTCGCAGAGTTTGTCGGTTTAAATACTTTTCACCCTGTATACTCGCACCCATCGACTAGTTTGGTATGGCAGTAGAGGCCAGCAAAAGGAAAACCGAAGATTTAAAAAACCACTTTTAAGAAATAATTCACGCTGGAAGTTCGTAGAGACATACATTGTTTGACCAATGCACAGACTAACTACCGTTTGGAGATCGTACAAATTGGCGTTTCTTGCGTTGAGAAACTACTGAAAGAATGCAGAACAAAGAAGTCGCCAGGTCATGATAAAATTCAATTCCGTGTCACAAAGAGCTGTCTTCGGCATTGGCACCTTCCTTAGCTAGCATGTATCGAGAATCTCTAGCCCAGCGCAAAGTCTCAAGCGACTGGACTGAAACGCAGTTGACTAGTGCATAAAAGAAGGGTAAAAGAACGGAATCGCGCAATTACGGATCGATACCCCTAACATTTGTTTGCTGCAGAGTTCTTGAGCATATTCTCAGTTCGAATGTAATAAATATCCTTGAGACGGAAAAACTTCTGTCCACGAATCATTACAGATTTAGAAAGTATCGCTCTTGTGAAACTCAGCTTGCCATTTTCTCACATGATATCGTGTGAACTAAGGATGAAGGGTAATGGGCGTTTTCCGTACACTTACATTTCCGTCCATCATTTTTCATGGTGTGCCACTGCAGACTGTTAATAAAGGTATAAACATACAAAATACTCTCCGAGATATGTGAGTGGCTTAAAGATTGTACAAGAATGTCATTTCATTTACGATGCCGCCCAGAAGTGTTCAGGTTCCGGCGCGTAGTCTCACAATTAAAGATACCGAAATTGACGATTCTCCGATTTTTGACAACAATGTTGAGAATGATAGTGATCACTCTGCGGCGCAACAGTTGCAGACCACTACAGAAAACGTGAGTTCCGTTTCCAAAAGTAATGTACTGTTTCCTGACACTATAATTTCACCCACTAATTTGACTAGTAATCAAGCGATAGATTCCGATATTGCGGACGCCGCTGATCTGTGCATTGCTGACGTGCACGATTCAAAGCTTGATTGTTTACTGAAAGAAGTCTGTGATTGACCTACTTTACACACAATGAATTAAAATGCTAATGGTATGTCAGAGGAGTGAATAGTGCAAAGCACTCAATATGTTTTTAAAAATCCGTCAGATTCCGCAAACGGTAGTTGTGGAGATTATGCAATAAACGAGACATCCATGGTTGTAGATGATGTCTCCACACCACAAAACACTAGTGTCACCCGATGCATCACTTGAAAAGAATACAGAAGCGACGCTTCAAATTTCCACGCAAATAATGGTTAAACAGTTTACTCAGGTTAATGAAAGGTTTAATAAATATGATGAACACTTTTCTATCATGCAACAAGAAATACGAGAAATACAAGATGACACCACCACTCAGTTCAATGAACGATTTACTAAAATTGATGGACAATTTTCCAGCAAACGTGACGAGCCTAAATCATACACAGAAACGACCGATATCCGTTTTAAACAGGTAGTTACAGAAATTAAGGCCTGTGAAAACGTCTTTGCGATAAAATGGAAGCTATAGCCAGGCAATCTGCTGACAGTACCAAACCTTTGAGAGATGACATTAGTGCTATAAGACATCAATGTAGCGAAACCTATAAAAATTTTACTGAGAACTTAACCGTGACCTCTCCTAAGCGGAATGAAATTGTCAGTTTTTCCCCCTACGCTACCGTCAGCGACAGCACCTTCAACGTCTTCGGAAAGCTCAATGAACACATTGTACCTACAAAATCGGATAACAAAGCTAAGTTTCCCCACGTCATAAATTTCATTACATTTCACTGATACTGACTACAATACCGTCTGGAGTGATGCACATGACCGCTCTGTTGAACCATCCACGCACTCTGAGACCGTTAATAGTGAAGACCCATATAAAGCAATATGATCAATATGACACTAACAGTAAAAGAGTTTTCTGTCAAGCCAAAAATGGTACACACAACGCCCCACTATGTCATAAGAACCTTCCGTTCACACCACAGCTTCCCACCACACGGTGTGCAAACAATTCTGCTTCAATCGACCTATGTGCTGATTTTCCCACCGTTCGATTTGCAGACGAGATTCATACAGCAAAATCAAACCTCAACAAACAACTTTTATTTCCCTCAGATTAATGATGCGAACAATCAAACATCAGTCACTACATTCAGTCTCAACAAAGAACAGAGTTCGTTTCCTTCCGTGACGGATACCAGAAATATTACACTGTCACTGCGTCACAACGCTAAAGTTTAAGAAGGACCAGACGATTTCCCTAACATTGAATCCTTGGATTGTGCAACTAATACTGTGCAAAAGCAAACTACATATACCACTCACAGCCCACTAACATACTTCGTTAATCATGAGAACCCACACTCAGAACCAAAAATTAATAGCTACAAGAATACGATGTCCATTACTACAGAAAACAGATCACAGCAACTTTGTGCAAGTCAAGAATTTAAGTACGATGCGGATGTTATTTTGAGCAAACAGAGTTTTATTATCGACAATAAGCCAGATTATCTGATGTAACAGCTCGTAAGAATGATGCTCACCACAGTTCCAATTAATTTCAACAGCCCACTTGTAGTCCTAACGAACAGCATATTCACTCCGATTACGTTAGAGATCTACAATTGAGAGCAGCTTTCATAAAAAAAAATTATCTTCTGGCACAGCTGACCTTCGACTCTCAAGCAACATTTCCGATGTTTCAGATAACTTTTGTGAGACCGCTCAGAGCAATACTTTCAGTACCAGTACAGAAAAGCCTAAGACACGACAGCAACGTCGTAGGAAGCATATTCAGAATACCAGTATATATGCAGATGTCATTTTTTGTGATCAGGATTTTAGTATCTACGATCGGTCAGTTCTATCTAACGGGAATGCCCGTCAGGATGATGCCACAGGCAGTTGCAAGTTGTACTCACAAGAGACTACGCAAGGGGAAGACAATATTTTATATTCAGTTAACTGTTTATTTGATATAGGCAAACATACAGATTCCGATTTACCGACTCCGTACAGTTGTTCCACACAGACTGAGGGCGGCTTTGATAACACTGAGATTCCTCCAATGTTACAAATTGTTCAAGGTGAAGTTTAATCTGTAGTTCAGTCTATTGAAAACATAGAGGCGACGGACAAACAGAGTATGATGTCTGCAACAGGTAAGTGCCATGCCGTCCTTGAAACCAACAGCGTCGCGCTCGCAATATCGTCGGGCCACATAGCGGCACGCCACAGCTTACTTCAATGTAGCACTACGCCGACCGAAACAAAACTCTGCTCCACATATATCACGCCCACTGACGTCAAAGCTACTTCCTTCTACTCGCAATGCCATGCTGATTTAACAGCCGTACACAGATTCTATGAAATTAATCACCAAATCATCATCAACAAATCAGTCCACAGTAAAATAGTCAGGGTTAATATCACCATCACCAAACTGTCAAAAAGATTTATTTGGAAACATCGATTTCCAAAACTAAGCATAGCTACATTCATCTCAAAAATTTTATGCCAAGCCAAAAACAGAGCTGGATCAATTATCTGCGCTATGTAAATACAACATAGCAGATTCTGCTATCACGTAAATTACTTTTTATACGCCTTTGCTTTCCCGGACTGCGACATTACACACAATTTTGATACTAATACCACTGAATCTGCCAATTTTGTACGTCTTTTATAGCTATCCAACACGTGACTATGTACTGAATTTCAATTTCCATCGTATAGCAATAATGAGAAATTACTGGAATACCAATATGGTAACTTTCAGCGCCAAGAATACGGATTCGATTATGAACGAAATTAAACGCACGCTTCTTTCATCAGCAAGAATTTGAAAAGAGAATCTACGAAATTTTTATGTAATCAGGTACTTTGTTTACGCTACAGATATTCACCAATCATGACTACATAAATTATATCTTCAGCTCGGCGTCTTACATTGTCAAGACATTACACTACTGCTATTAATATATTTTTTCACCTTTCAGCTTTGTATTTTTTTTCTATTTTTCTGGAACTATGCTAATTGCCAAATTATTCACAGATGCGCGTATTTATATTGCGAGCTTTTATATATGCTTATTCTGAATTACATATGAGTGTTCATAATAATATGACAAAACACAGATCCTTTTACCTAGTGCATTTCCCATCCTTATACACATTCTATTGGTATCTTGTTTTCACGTTTCCTTGGTTATTCAGCAAGTTATTAGGTGCCGACGCGCGCGGTAGGGAGAATCTTGAAGGTCGGTTCTCTTGGCGTCAGTTTAGGCCTTGCAAGTTTTTCTGATTACATACGGGTGTACGTGAAAACAACAACTGAAAGAGAGAACCTTTATTTCGACATGTGTCCAGCGGATCACATCCCTTGGGTGACCTGACAGCTGCAGACTTTTCTTTTATATATAATAAGAATTTGTATGCTTTTTGTGTATGCCTCTATATACAGGGTTATTAAAATGATTGAAGCGATTTCACAGCTCTACAATAACTTTATTAATTGAGATATTTTCACAATGCTTTGCACACACATACAAAAACTCAAAAAGTTTTTTTAGGCATTCACAAATGTTCGATATGTGCCCCTTTAGTGATTCGGCAGACATCAAGCCGATAATCAAGTTCCTCCCACACTCGGCGCAGCATGTCCCCATCAATGAGTTCGAAAGCATCGTTGTTGCGAGCTCGCAGTTCTGGCACGTTTCTTGGTAGAGGAGGTTTAAACACTGAATCATTCACATAACACCACAGAAAGAAATTGCATGGGGTTAAGCCGGGAGAGCGTGGGGGCCATGACATGAATTGCTGATCATGATCTCCACCACGACCGATCCATCGGTTTTCCAATCTCCTGTTTAATAAATGCCGAACATCATGATGGAAGTGCGGTGGAGCACCATCCTGTGGTACGTTTAGCTGCCTTCTTGCTTTATTCGTCGACTTCCGCGGGCTACGCGTGAAACTTGCCCGCACGCGTTCAACCGTTTCTTCGCTCACTGCTGGCCGACCCGTTGATTTCCCCTTACAGAGGCATCCAGAAGCTTTAAACTGCGCATATCATCGCTGAATGGAGTTAGCAGTTGGTGGATCTTTGTTGAACTTTGTCATGAAGTGTCGTTGCACTGTTATGACTGACTGATGTGAGTGCATTTCAAGCACGACATACGCTTTCTCTGCTCCTGTCGCCATTTTGTCTCACTGCGCTCTCGAGCGCTCTGGCGGCAGAATCCTGAAGTGCGGCTTCAGCCGAACAAAACTTTATGAGTTTTTCTACGTATCTGTAGTGTGTCGTGACCATATGTCAATGAATGGAGCTACAGTGAATTTATGAAATCGCTTCAATCATTTGTAATAGCCCTGTATATTACGTTCATTTATTTCCGATCCTATTTTGTCTTTATTGATACCATGTAATGTGCAATTTCTTATGACACTCTGCTGAAATTATGTCATTGTCTGTTGAATTATTAATTACACATTTCCTTAGATTAGTCACTCTTTGCTCTTTATAATGTTGCCATGTTTCATTTGTGCTCAGTCGAATACTCTAATTTGCTATATCTCTTGTACTTGATGGCGTCACTAGTTTACTTGTTTTCACTTATGTAAATTTAAGAATTCAATATACCCTGTGACTCATGTCCATTACATGTTCTCATCCATTATATACATTTTGCAGAACGAATGTACCAAAGTCTCATTGTAGTCAAACGAAAGACATTATGCACATAAACAGAAGTATGTGAAAGTGCAGAAAATACAGTACATAGGAAGCACAATAAAAGAATTAAATACTATGTTTCCTGGCAGGCCTTTATAAACAGTTTCCTCTTAGTGTACTAGGATTAAGGATATTTTTTCTGTGCACATTTTGTGTTAAATATAAGAGTATTATTAGAATATTTAATGAGTGTTCATACTCTGGGCTCCACAAATTTTTTGGAATAATGATGGAATGTTGATGTTAATGAGTGTTCACGCCATGAGATGCACTCGAATAATGGGGATTATATTGACATTGATGATTTCTCATAATGATATTGTATGATGTTAATATATTTATTTGGTGTAAGTTGTGTGATTTCTAGGAAAATCTGCCTTACCTTCTGCCACATAATATGAGCTGTTTCTGAGAGACCATTATAGAAGCTTTACACCTTAAAACATTTTTTTCATCATTACTTATGAAGTTGGTTATGATACGGCCTTCTTATGTTAGCGTGCATGACTGCTTTTTTTTTGTTTCCAGGTTAATAATCACATTTACATATTCCACAATTTCTGCTGTTCACCCTCATACTTTCATTTTTTATCTCTTGATTGCCTGTAGTATGTTACATTTATCTAGTCAGTAAGGTATATTGCTCTTAGTACTCCTATCTTTATGCTTAAATATATTATAATCACATATATCTTTGCTTTGGACATAGCAGTTGTTGGCTCAAGACGAATGATGATTAACTGTTAATCATTTTCTTTACAGATAAAGTCCACTGCCCTTATCAATCAGTCCCATATCCCTCCCTGTGGGTATGTGCATTGTTAGAGATATAGTTCATTTAATAGATGAAGCCCTGAGCGTGCTACAAAACCTATAGCTGTTGTGTCTTCACTCTATAGTTCTATTTATCTAATGTGTGCTCGTACAAGCCATACAGAGCTATAGTTTTAAAAAATTTTGCTATTTATGCACTTTATTCTTGTAGAAAGCCATGCTGAGACGTGGTGAGCTGACACCAGTCTTATTTTGTTCATGTATCGTTGAGATACATTGTAATTGAGGTACGCTATATTTGGTTTTCTCGTGTCCTATCTTGCGGCTTCGCAGGGGAAGCGAGTTGGTTGTTAGCCTTCGACGGGTAACCCTCGAAATCTCGTGACATTCGCGGGGAGACGAGTGTCAACGGCTGCCGAACGAGCGTGATGACCGTTACGCGTTGTGGAGTGAAATTGGTTGGGCGTTTTGCTGACATGGGCAGCTTGGACAAACAATTTCTGTGACTTCACTGGGAACAAAATTTGAAGGGAAGCGGTGAAGCTGTATGACCCGCTCCCTCGCATTGTGTACCTGATACGGAGTAAGTCGTCGTAATTGTTCACCATCGTACTCAAAGATTTTAAAACCTATTATTATGATGAGATTTTCATAGTCGAACCTTAAGACAGCGTGGAAGAGTTTAGTTGGCCTAGCTAAATTGTGGCCGTTATTTGAAAACTTTCTTAGAAGTTTTACTAGTGCTTTGTCTCCCGCAATCAAATGATTTTATGTTGCTGTTTTTAAAGCCTGCGCTCTATTAATACAGTTTTCCATGTGAGTCAAAGGTTGGGCCGAGTGTTTCTATGTTTCAGAGTTATTGGAATGTCTTTGTGATTCGCGCTAAGGCGTTTGATTGTGACAGCGTCTTGGCAGGGAGTGAAATATCATCCGAGGTCTAGGCCTGGCAATGTTTAAGAACGTGTCCACTACCGGAGTTTTTCACGTATCCCCTTCCAAAGTTATTTATCTTCCTCCCGTCAAGGCGGGTTAAGCTGGTGTATATATATATATATATATATATATATATATATATATATATATATATATATATATATCGATTCCATGTAACCTGTTTATTTATGAACTTCTCTTAAGTATTAGAGACTGGCCACCGGCTAAACCTTAAACTGCGTAACATCTGCTAAGTTTCTTGTGCAGCTTTTTCTAGTAATTTTTTTATTAACACGTCTGAGCACGTAAACTTTTTTTGAAATACCAGTGTCCCTGTAGTATTTTTTATTTAAGTAATTCTATCATGTTCTGTAATGGCATCTTAGCTTGGCACTAGTGTTCAAGGGTTAAGTCTCTCTTTAACTGTAATTGTTTCATTATATCTATTTTGAGGGAAGTCCTATACGGGGGTTTGAAGCTCTCAAGTTGTCAGTAACCCTGTTTTCTTCATTTGGAATTGTTTGTTACAGTACTAAGTATACTGGGTTTCTAACTGTATTTGCAAAGTTTTATCTAGTGGCTCGTCCACAGTTTGTAACTGTCAATATTTTAAAGGGGTAACGTCAATAAACCGTCTTGATTATAAATTGTGACTACCAGCCATGATTCCATCCCGCTTCCTCTTTTATAGTATCTAAGATATGGTGTGCAAGTGTGCTACGTATCACATGGCAAGTCAGATTTGATTTTTAAAACTAGGCCACCTTGAACCAGAAAGATGTTTTACCACATTGGCAATTAAGGTCAGCATTTATTTCACGTAAAACCAGGTCACTGTGAACCTCAAAGAATATTATCACATTTGGTTACTAAGGTCACCAATTATTTCTTCGTAAGACTTGGCCAATTTGAGATACAAATATATCTGTATAGCTACTTAGATCAGCCTCTATGTAAGTAGGAAAGCAACTCGGCACCTCTGGTCGACATTTTCTATTCAATTGTTTTAGATATTAAGATTTTAGTGTGCCAGGGCACTTGAAGACCCGATTATTTTAGGTTTTCTCAAGTAATTACGTCATAGTATTTAATAAACAAGGCCTCTGAGAGCCAGCATTCCAATGTTAATGGCATTTTATGAGGAGTTTGAGTAAGCATTTGTTAGATGGCCATTGAGAGCCAGTAACTTTAAATTTTAACCTGTAACCAACCTACGACCTTCCATTAATACACTACTGGCCATTAAAATTGCTACACCAAGAAGAAATGCAGATGATAAACAGGTATTCATTGGTCAAATATATTATACTAGAACTGACATGTGATCACATTTTCGCGCCATGGGTGCATCGTTCCTGAGAAATCAGTACCCAGGACAACCACGTCTGGCCGTAATAACAGCCTTGATACGCCTGGGAATTGAGTCAAACGGAGCTTGGATGTCCTGTACAGGCACAGCTGCCCTTGCAGCTTCAACACGATACCACAGTTCATCAAGTGTAGTGACTAGCGTATTGTGACGAGCCAGTTGCTTGGCCACCATTGACCAGACGGTTTCAATTGGCGAGAGATCTGGAGATTGTGCTGGCCAGGGCAGCAGTCGAACATTTTCTGTATTCAGAAAGACCCGTACAGGACCTGCAATACGCGGTCGTGCATTATCCTGCTGAAATGCAGGGTTTCGCAGGGATCGAATGAACTGCAGAGCCACGGGTCGTAACACGTCTGAAATGTAACGTCGACTGTTCAAAGTGCCGTCAATACGAACAAGAGGTGACCGAGACATGTGACCAATGCCACCCCACACCATCACGCCGGGTGATACGCCAGTATGGCGATGACAAATACACACTTCCAATTTACGTTCACCGCTATGTCGTCAAACACGGATGCGACCATCATGATGTTGTAAACAGAATCTGGATTCATCCGAAAAAATGACGTTTTGCCATTCGTGCACACAGGTTCGTCGTTGAGTACACCATCGCAGGCGCTTCTGTCTGTGATGCAGCGTCAAGGGTAACCAAAGCCATAGTCCATGCTGCTGCAAACGTCGTAGAACTTTTCATGCGAATGGTTGTTGTCTTGCAAACGTCCCCATCTGTTGACTCAGGGATCGAGACGTGACTGCACCATCTCTTACAGCCATGTGGATAAGAAGCCAGTCATCTCGATTGCTAGTGACACGAGGCCGTTGAGATTCAGCACGGCGTTCCTTATTACCCTCCTGAACCCATCGATTCCATATTCTTCTAACAGTCATTGGATCTCGACCAACGCGAGCAGCAATGTCGCGATACGATTAACCGCAATCGCGATAGCCTACAATCCGAACTTTATCAAAGTCGGAAACATGATGATACGCATTTCTCCTCCCCACACGAGGCATCACAACGTTTCACCAGGCAACGCCGGTCAACTGCTTTTTGTGTGTGAGAAATCGGTTGGAAACTTTCTTCATGTCAGCACGTTGTAGGTGTCGCCACCGGCGCCAACCTTGTATGAATGCTCTGAAAAGCTAATCATTTGCATGTCACAAAATCTTCTTCCTGTCTGTTAAATTTCACGTCTGCAGCACGTCATCTTCGTGGTGTAGCAATTTTAATGGCTAGCGGTGTATGTACACCTTATATAATGGCCACATGCAGCCTTACCATGAGTATTTCTTACTTCCTTCTTAAATATTTTGTCAGGATGTTTACTATGTAAAAGGAGCTTTCAGCCATCTAGCTATTTTTCTAATGTCTAACCGCTGCTATATGCATTATGATAGGTATATAGGCCACTTTAGTTTATGAAGGATTATCCATTACCAATAATACCATCATGCTTTGTTTGCTTAAATCATTGTCCTGTTTATTTAGTTTGTGTGCTAGTATTAATATACTCAGAGACATACTAATGCCACATTTCTTGAGAATTATTACACTTACAGGTAGTCTGTTGCCACCATTCTCATTCTACTGTATAGAATTAACATGTCATAATGTACAGGACTGTGGCTTAGTCCAGTTCACGGATTTATTATGATATTCCATCTTTACTTTTCACTGTTCCCACATTTATTAGAAGTTGTCATGTTGCAACACTCAGTATAAGCCGATTTAGAACTTACATAGACATTTAGCTAGATTTTTTAGGAGATAGTTATAAGTATGCAGCAAAATAATGTGGATTTTTGTAGTTTTACAGGTCTGATCCTTGAATATAGGAACAAAGTATTTGCCATCAGATTTAATGTATAGGTTGATTAGGTATACCCGATTTGTAACATTTTGTATGTATTGTAATCCTCATACTGAGAACTTAAATTTTGGAATCTATTTTGTCAAATGATGTGAGACCTTTTGTCATGTGGTATTGTTAACTATGTCAGAAAGTGAGAATTATAGAACAGTTGAAAAGTTCACTGATTTTGAGGTTAGTGTAAAATGTTTTATATCAGGTTTTGTGAAGGAGATACTTTAATTTGAATACAAGTTCCAAACTGAACCATTCGGTCTTAGCAAATCCTCTTCCA
Source organism: Schistocerca piceifrons (assembly GCF_021461385.2). Classification (NCBI taxonomy): domain Eukaryota; kingdom Metazoa; phylum Arthropoda; class Insecta; order Orthoptera; family Acrididae; genus Schistocerca; species Schistocerca piceifrons. Next base: position 372,534,879 of record NC_060142.1, read on the forward strand.
CATCGTGTTTATTTAAATCCAATGAATGTTTTTAAGAGAAATGATTTTTCAGTCAGTCAGAAAACATTTAATGTGCCAGAATCAGAAAAGCATTAATGTTTGTTACAGCTTTAATGCGGGCAGCATTGCATATTGCTGAGCCAATATCCAAAATTATCCTTGAACATTTGCAACGTCATTCATTTATCAACTAATCTACTGATATTATTTGTATGCTGCTACTTTTACGGTCAGCACTGCACTTCACTGAGCCAAGATTGAGTATTTTATATGCCTATTGTGGTGAGAACAGAATACCAAGACATCTGTTGTGACTCAAAAGCTAAGAAAAATGAATTTCATTGTTTATTTGCATACGGAATTTTATCAGTTTCGTGCACAGGGCCATAGAACACGGTGCTCACGAGACTGATTTCATTATAGGTATTACATACTGGTTTCAGATTAATTTGTTTAATTTTTCGTTGTATTACAGTAAAACTGATTAAACACACCATTTGCTCAACAACACATTACACAGTAAATTTCGGTAAGACAAACATTAGGCATTTTATGTATATTTACATGCACGAATAATTTATATTATTAAAGAATGTTACAAGGGCACCCCCCCCCCCCCAACCCACCCCGCTGTGCACTGTATGATGGGTTGCAGATTATGTATATAAATGAAACTGTAGACATATTTAGTAATTTTTTTAGTTAGTCGATCGGCAGCTCCGTTTCGTTTTATTTTAGGTTTAGTGGTACCCTAAGTGTACTAACATAAGATCTCCATTCATTTTCTTATTACCTATGCATTGTTCAGAAGTACTAGAATCGTGAATATTCTGGATGTAGAAATTTAATTGTAATTTCGCAATTTTCGTCGTATAGGAACCGCACTTTATTCAAATCTTGAAAGATGGCATTACTAATGTGCTATTTCACTTTTTGTGTGTTTGCGTTTACTCTTCATTTACAACACAACAGCTAACTATTTTAATGTTGGTAAGAATGAGCAATGCACGTTGCTTTAGGAGAAATGGTATTTTGTTGGTGAAGAATGTATTTGGACTTGTTGAAAGTAATTTTGTAGCTCATCTACTGATAGTTGCTGCCACGTTGGTTCCTTTTGTTAACTTGTACTAAGTATTACTACTGAAACACGAACGTCGATATTGAACCAAATGTACCACACACGTGTAAAATATCGATATTCGTAGGTCAATTTTGAGATTCGTTTTTCCAAAGTGAAGCAAAATATAAAAGAGTGCTCGTGTTGATCAGTAAATTTTCAAAGAGTTTCTGAGCAGTAGCAATATTGTCCATCAACAAACGTTCACTCACTTTCGACAACCTCTTGTGTCATGTACTGCATTACGTCTAAGATGGTTACACAGCAATTTTCGTAAATTTGAAATGAATGACATTTCTTCAACGAAATGTAGTGATTTTATTTATCATTTTTCGAAATTCGCTTCCAGCATCCTGCGAAGTTTTCATTACCTTAGTTCATTTTATATTCCATTTCACATAAGTTTTATATAATTTTCACGGCAGGTCGCTTTAGTGGTAAATTTTTAGGTATTTCAGGTCTTAAAAACCAGACCCTGCGTTTTCAGGTCGTTTTTAATTTCCGTAAACTAAATGAATTATCACTGGCGGCAGGTGCACCCACTGACGCCCTGCTCGGAACCGCTCTAGGTGGAGACAATGTTATGTGCGTGACAGATAAAACGTGGCAGTGTAAGTGAGAGAGGAGACAACGGCAGTGGGACATACTGTAGGAAACAGTGGGGGAGACACATATTCAGATAGTGGCACCGAGAAGGATAAACTGAGTGTGAAAGCTTAACTACAGAGAAAGAGACTGGCTAAAATGATTTTAAACATACTGTGTTAAAACCGCAGAAATATCCTCCGGCGCGAAAATTTTTGGTGAGGAAGTTGGAATGAGGATTGAAGCAGATGGTTCAGCGCTGTTCTCCTGTATTTTGAAGTGGAACACATTCGCCTCTTTTGTGCTTCTCCAGGGGTATTTTCCCACTGGATAGCCTTTACTGCAATGTCCTCAGAGGACGTGTCGTGACGGGATGAAATAACAAAATTTTCAGGAGAAATGAGAAAAAAATGATAAGAAAAACTGTTATACGAAAGAGATTATTAGTAAACTAGATGAATGAAATATCGGGTGATATGAGAGAAATGGGGAACAGGTTAGATGATGATGGCACTCAGTTCCTACAAAGGATTCCAGGGAGGGTAGGTGATAATACAGAAATACTTTATCACACTATTAAAGGGTAGTGATTTGAGAAGAAAAAAAGTGAAATAAAAAGCAGATCAGTTAATAGAACTATTTAATATTAGGGCTATTAAGGACCTTGAACAAATTATTAGTGCCATTAAATGTTACTTGAAAAAGATATATAGTTAATAGGAGTTCCTAGAGTGAAGCAAAATCCAATTGTACCAAACTGCTCAAGAGTAATCACAAAAGAGTAAATATGTGGCGAGAGGTTGAGTTTATAAATGAACAAAGGAAATACTTATGAAATACTCAATTGGTTCTTGGAGAAACATAGACATATTATTAACCAGAATGTCCGCCCCTGGTAGCTGAGTGGTCAGCGGAAGGGGAATGTCATATCTAAGTGCCCGGGTTCGAGTCCCAGCTGGGTCAGACATTTTCTCCGCTGAGGGACTGGGTGTTGTCTTGTCCTTATCATCATTATCATTTCATCCCCAACGAAATGCAAGTCGCCGAAGTGGCGTCAACTCGAAAGACTATCACCAGGCGAGCGGCCTACCCGACGGGAGGCCCTAGCCTCACAGCATTTCCATTTCAGTACCTTGGAGAGATAATGTTAAACTTCCACAATTATATTTATATATTCATTATGAACCGGATTTCAGCTTCTTAGGCCATCGTCAGGTAAGTTAATACTAAACTTTTGGACCACATAGCTTCAACAATAATTCATAGCTATACAAAAATCGTTGAACAAAGATATGTGATATTTTATGACTGCATCGATATAAAATGCAAGTGTAGTGTAATACCTAAAGAGAGTTGGACAAATAAATCTTACGTCATGATATATTCAAATATCAAAATTTTTGAATGTATAAGCCAAATATATTATACGAGTAAGTAATGGCACAAGCTACGATATCATATGGACAAACTGGTAAATGTGATGAACAGCCAAAAAAGGGATGGGAAGAGAAAGACGTCTATTGAATGTGAGTATGAAACCGCCAGTTATCATTTCTCTCATCATTAGATAATAAGCTTGTTACAGCTTTTCCACAGCCAGAGTCCACAGATTTCTCTCTCCCCCAACCCCCTTTTCTGGCTTGTTCATCGCACTCACCAGTTTGTTCATATGACACAGTATCCGATACCATTACCCACTTGAACAGCATATTTGGCTTATACATTCCTGTAATTTTAATATCTAAAGATACTGCAATATGAGATTTAGTTGTTCAAGATTCGTTAGGTATTATATAATCCTGCGTTTCATATCAATGCAGTCATAAGACGTCACATATCTTTGTACAACAATCTTTAGAGAACTGTGAATTCTCGCTAAAGTTTTATAGACTACCTGTTCAGTGTTAAGTTATCTGATAACAGCCTAAGGAACCGAAAGCCGGTTCATAACAACTATTCATTAAATATTATTGTGGAACATTAATACTGTTTATCCAAGTTATTAATAAGAACAAAGAGAAATTGATGAAACAGCAATAGAGAATATGAAGCTACAGTTCAGGCAGTTATACAGCCACTCAGATCAGGATGGTGTAGATTATACCTCAAGATATTAGAATAGTCAAAGAACAATAGTGCCTGGAGTAACATGTAGATCGGTTATTCATACGGTTATCTCACAATTATCGGTTGATTACAGTATTAGTAGCTCCTTTAACTCATTAGCACCCAGTGTCCTAGTTATAGGAGAGTTCCTTTCCATTGTCGAATCGAGAAACAAAATCCCCCGTAATATCTGTCAGCATTCATCACTGCCTCCACACTTTCAACTACAACTGCTATCTATTTCGAGACTACGTTTATTAGTCTTTGTGTACATGTCTTTATGTCAACATTAAAGAGTTTTTCTCTGCGCACATTATTCGCTTTGTGTTTTGCGAAAAGCCTTACTAGAAGGGTTATACAATTAAATTACTTGGTATCTGAATGCTGTAAGTCTGCTTACGCCAGCTGTATAAAATACCTGATGGATACTAGTAATCTGGTACTAGAAAATCTGAGTTCAAAATGGCATTATCTAAATAGGTCCCTAGTCTGCTACAATACTGACGTAGTTTCCTTTTTTTTCATAAATTCTAATATGTTTCGACTGACGACGTACAGATCGGTCGAGGAGGTTGTAGAATATTGGTTTGCTGATGAGACAGAGGCAGATATGGTTGCATTGCCATCTGATGTCGATTAACTGACAGATGAGAAGAGTTTTGATTATGATGAAGCAGGGTGTCCTATGGTGCAGGATATTTCACGTACAGTAGCAATCAACGCGCCAGACAATGACGACTTTCCAAGCTATTCTACAGCATCCTCGTCTAGTGTCAAGGGAACTGAAGTTCAGTCATAATGGCGGTATACTACTTGTAAAAGTAAAAAGAGTGAACCAGTGACAACATGGTCTAAGACAAATGCTAATTACAGTTTCGGCAATGTAGGTAGTCGACATGAGTTGCTAAATATCATTATGGAAGAAACTGGAAAGCATGAAAAACAGTGGAGAAAGAAGCCACAGTAATCTATCTAAGTAGATGAACCCGGTGCTTGCATTGGTTTCTTAATTCGATCTGCCTACCACACAGTGTTCACCAGACAGACTATTGGTTCTACCATGATGATTTGATGCTTCCCCTTGTAAAAAGTGCCGTACCACGTATTAAATACCTTGAACTAAAGGCACTGCTACATTTTGTACACAATAATGAAGCGAGAGCTAAAAAAACGATCAAGGGTTCAAGGTCAGAAATTTGATTGTGAATAAGAACTCCCAAAAGTGGGGAATTTTTGATCAAAGTTTCTCCATCGATGAAGTGATGGTCTGGTACTATAGTAGCCATCTTCTCAAGCAATCTCTAAATGAAAAACCCTTTGGTTTAGATATAAATTTTGGACTATCTTTGCAAGTGCTGGCTGGTGATGTAATGTGATCTGTACTGTGAGAAGGATGTCTCTGGAGATTTTCAACCTTTGGGAAACAGAGTCGTGAACAAAATGCTAGAGTGTGTCACTGATCATAACAGCCATATCATTTATATCGATAACTTTTTAGTCCATGTTATATGTTTGTAGAACTAAAATAGATGGAGTACCTGCCACAGGTACAACAAAATGAGAGAGATCAGCTCATCCCTTAATGAAGCAGATAAAATCTTAGCAAAGAAACATCGAGGAAGCTATGATTCTCATTTCGGCTCACCCAACCAAATCACCATGGTAAACTGGAATGACAACACCTGTGGTTCGTTGGCCACAAATTTTGATCTAATTGAGCCTCTGGCTTCAGTTTATAAACGAAAATGGAAATAATGAAAAAATTCCATCAAACAGGCTTGTTTTATGAATCGGTACAACAAATATATGGGCGGAAATGACCACTATGACTGGCTTCTCGATAGTTCGTGGTAAAAAATTGTATTCGTCAATTATCATCAGAATTGTTGAGATGGCTATGGTAAACGCTCATATACCCTCCAACAATGTATTTCAGGAGGGCAAGAACATCAAGAATATTGGGGGATACATTGCCGCATCATATCTGAAAACTGGGCAGAATAAAAGGAGAAGCACTGTCAGACATGTACCATTCCAGATCTCTAGGGAGAAATTTCTGGATACCATGCAACTGGATGGAAGAGATCACATTATTGAAAAAGGAAAAAACAGAGAAATTGCCAGTTCCAAAATTGTTAGGAGAAGCCTCTAACATTTTGTAGTAAATAAGATATACCTTTCTGTATGCACTCCTTGTGTCTTCTACTAATTGGTTTGATTGTCATTGTAACACCTAAGCAGCTTCTAATTTCTTTGGATACTTGTTTCCCAACCTTTGGATCAATAAGAATAAGATCAATATTTTTAGTAATTGTAACTCATTGAGCCTGACTTTTGCAGGTAATCATAATTACCCTCATTCACTAATGACTAATGTAACTCCATTTAGGGGTTAAATATAGATTATAAATGATTTCTCAAAATATTTCAAGAGTACTTAATTTCCACTCTGAAATTATCTTTTGTTTATGAACTATCTCCTTAAAAACGAAGTGGATCAAAAATTGTTGAACAGGAAAGAAAGCTGATGGCTTTATAAGACACTGCAAGCGCCCATCGCCCAGTTCATATGAAAGTGATTATTTTTATTTCTGTCAGAGGAAATCAGTTTAAACTTCAGCTATATGTTATTTTAGATCTTTTAAACATTTCCTTACAAGTTTTATGTGAATTAACACTAAGAATAGATTTGGGTTATAATGGGCTAATATGAGCATGAACAGTGGCAAGGAATGATCATGTGAAAGAGAAGTGATGGATGGAAGAAAAGAGACTACTCATTCCGCAAAGAACAGCTGTGAAACGTTCTTTTTAAAGTAGTTATGGACTATGAAATATAATTCCCATATTTAGACCGAGTGATGGGACACTTGTGAAAGGATTTCTCAGTACATGGAATCGTCAAAGGAAGCTACAAAATGATTTTGATCATTTAGGTGGATGATCCACAGAATGGAGGGTATTGGATATGAAGGAATTTTGGACAGTATCTAATTTTGTAGCTTGAAGGCGAGCAACGTAAGCTCCCAGTAATATTAGTACCCAATCAATATGAACAAAGTTGAAGAGAGTAGAGGCTATTCTGAATTGCATAATGATAAATTCATACTTTTGGACGAGCTTAGCGATATTTTAAGCTGTCTGAAACATTTAGACATACTTGGTAATGACAGAAAAGGTGGCTGGACCTGTCATGGTTGTATGAAAAGGGATTCAGATTTAAGAAACTGTGTGTAGTGTGAGGTGGAAAGGATGAAATATAATGACAGATGAAACAGGAATTAAAGTTATTAATTAAGAAAACAACAACATAATAGAAGCCCACAACAATGAATAAACAGTTGGGTCAGTAGTAATAGAAAACAACTGGGATGCCATAGGAAGCACTAGACCAGTGGACCAGTGAGGAAAGAAATATGCCCATGATATTAACTGTCGAAATCGTTGACCAAGAAAGGTCGTTAGCAGTAGTACTAGATATCCCTTGCAAGGATATTGGACTTGTCTTGGTATTAGAATCGGAGAACAACAAACATGAAATCACGTATACACCTATTTAATACTCAAATGTCTTGCATGAGAAAAATACGGCAGGTAGGCAACTGTGACCTTGTAGCAGAAGCCACCTTGGTATTTTCTTCATTGAATAAAGGGAAACCATGAAAGACCTAAATCATGATAGCTGGATAAAGAGTGGAGCCTCAATCCTGCCGAGGACAAAGCCACCCTGTTAAAAATAGGGCAACCTCATTCGGTTTACTCCTAGTGAACAATAGAGATTTACAAATAAGTTTTTCAATAATGTGAAAGGCTAATGCTACAATGTTCAATTTTTTCTCACACCCATTCACTTATCCCTTTCCACACATAATTTCATAACACCTCGCGCATTATCTCTCTATAACGAATGACATCAGGTCAGAAAGAAGATTAGGTGCTAGTACTGCACATTACACAGCTGTAGGGGTTAAATTTTTCATAAATGAAGGATACAGGAAAGAATGTTGTGTGTAAGTGTTATCTGCAATGACAGATGTTTTACTGCCTCTGTTGCTACTACTACTACTACTGCTACTACTACTATTTGTATATGTTACATTTATTATGAAACCCCTACTCTGCCTTCTTTAATCTCCTTTGAAATTTATGGCACGGTTTTTTTCCTCGGTAGAAAATGCTGTTTATGTTTCACGTAATTCGTTCTTGTTAATATTGTCCAACTAGTACATTAACGACTTCCCAGCAACACAAAACACGACGTTAGCCATCTACACGCATCATACAGCCATACTTGCGCAAGATTTGAAACCGTCGAACATTAATTCACGAATACAGTCAGCACTCAGAACTGCCGAGCTTTGGTTGGAGCGATGGCGTATTAAAGTAAACGTCGAGAAATGCGAAGCAGTTCTGTTTACACGCAGACCGAAACTACGAAACTACTGCGCAAACATCAACACAGTAGACATATTGTGGTGTCACCGCCAGACACCACACTTGCTAGGTGGTAGTTTAAATCGGCCGCGGTCCATGTAGTACATGTCGGACCCGCGTGTCGCCACTGTGATCGCAGACCTAGCGCCACCACCAAGGCAGGTCTCGTGATACGAGAGTGGACTCAGCCCCAGTTGTACGAGAACCAAGCTACCGCCCAGTTGTACGCAGCCTTTCTCTCTCATTAGCCGAGAGACAGAATAGCCATCAGAAGTTAATGGCTACGAACTAGCAAGGAGCCATTTGTATCAGTGCCTATAGCTTACGAGTAATCAAGAGAGATGTATTCCAAGGAATTATTAAAAGTTAAGTAAAAAGCATCTACATACTTTTCTTCTTATTCATTCATAAGTTTTTATGTTCCAGACTTCACGCCCGTCTGCTTTATGCCGTGCGTGCACTATCGGCCACAGCGTTAGTCTAGCTTTCTTTTTCAGCAATCAACTCCACGGTGTCGGTCCAGCTACCGACACTACAATTATTGGCGACGAGGGAAAAGGACCTTTTTCTGATTGCTTACATTTATTTCTGATTGCTTACATTTATTTGTGTCATGGCTTCGCCACATTCTCCAGATGTACTGTCCGAATTTTATCGCTTGCAGAATCAGCAGACGCAGGCGTTACTGGATGCCCTTGGACAGCTCGTCCAGGGTCAACGTACCATTCAAACCGATGCGGCCGCCGCCGCTTCTTCGCTACCGCTGCCACTGAACGCTGTTGCACCTCCCTTTCGACCATACGTGGCAGCCGATGAGACCTGGCAAGAGTGGTCTCGTCAGTTCGCCTTCCACCTTGCTGCCTACAGAATTCAAGGTAATGAGCGGCAGCCGTTTTTGCTTTCTTGTGTCGGTGTGTCCACATACCGTGTGATAGTGAAATTGTTTCCCCGCCGCGACGTAGCAACTTTGTCATACGAGGAAATTTTGTCTGCATTAGATGCCTATTTCAAAGAAACAGTTAATGTGGTTGCAAAACGGTATACGTTTTTTCGTACAAAACGTACGGCCGGTCAAACTAATAGGGAGTGGGTAGCAACATTGCAAGGACTTACTAGGGACTGTGCCTTTGAATGTGACTGTGGTCTTTCTTATTCAGATACAATGGTGCGTGATGCAATTGCACAGAACGTTTCTGATGTTCGCATACGGGAGCAAATTTTGAAACTGGTTAATCCCTCCCTTCAACAAGTGATAGACATATTGGATAGACAGGACACACTTGACTGTGCTCAGGAATCTTTTGAAACTTCGCCAGCTGTGTGTAACATTAACCGGCCCGCCGGGCGCGCTCGCGCAACGCGGCCCGGTCAACTGCCCTCGCGGCCGTCCGCACAGCTGACGCCGCGCGCTAAGCCAGGTGTGCCGCGCCAGCCCACAACTGCAGTGAAATCATGCCCGCGGTGTGCTACTAGACATTCGCGTGAACATTGCCCGTCACGCCAAGCTATTTGCTTTTTCTGCAATAAGAAAGGACATGTTCAAAGTGTTTGCCAGAAAAAGCTCAGATCAGACAATCACGATCATTCCAGGCCCTTTGCTTCGCGCCGGAATCGAACCAAGGACGCTCAGGCTCGAGAACCTTCGCCTATGGACATTCATGTCGTTAATTCCACTTCGTCCAGTGACACTTTCTCTAACAGTAACTGTGTTCGTCCCACAAAAACTGTGCGTCGACGTCGCCGGAAATCACGTCAATTAGCAAGTGATTCTGTACCAGTGTCTGTTCCAATTGCACAAAACAGTCGCTCTTGTCGTCAGCAGGACAATAAACTTTTTGTGGACTTAGACTTTGAAGGCCAAGTGATACCATTCCAGCTCGATACCGGAGCTGCAGTTTCATTGCTCAATCATGACACATACAAACAACTGGGCGCACCTCCGTTGCGTGCCGCACATGTTAAGCTAACTACATATTCCGGACAGAAAATTCCTGTGTTAGGACAGTGCAGCCTTCTTGCAACATACAAGGGACAAACAAAACTTGTGTCATTTTACGTTCTTCGTTCTTCTTCTGCAGTGAACTTGTTTGGTCTCGATTTATTTAAGTTGTTTAACATGTCTATTGTAAATCAGGTCCTCTCAGTGAATCAGACTGTGCCTACAGACAGTGTTTCCCGGCTGTGTGACGAATTTGCAGACGTTTTTGCACCGGGCTTCGGTTGCGCTAAAAACTATGAAGCACATTTAGAACTGAAGGTAAACGCGCAACCGAAATTTTCAGGGCGCGCAATGTTCCCCACGCATTGCGTGATGAGGTCGCAAGAACGTTACACGATCTCGAATCACAGGGTGTAATTGAACGTGTGCAAGCTTCTCTCTGGGCCTCACCCTTAGTCATTTTGCCAAAACCTTCCGGAAAATTGAGACTTTGCGTGGACTTCAAGGCCACAGTGAATCCACAGCTAGTGACTGCTACTTTTCCTTTGCCCCGCCCGGAAGATCTTTTTGCTAAACTGTGCCCGGGAAAATATTTTTCAAAGTTGGACCTAGCCGATGCGTACTTGCAAATACCGGTGGACGACGAATCCCAGCGCGTATTGGTGGTTAACACGCATCTTGGATTGTACCGCTTCAAAAGACTGCCATTCGGGTGTGCATCCGCCCCTGCCTTGTTTCAGCAATATTTACAAACTGTTTGTGCGTCGGTCCCTACTGCAGCAAACTATCTGGACGATATAGTGATCTCCGGACAGACAGAAGAAGATCATCTTGCGAACTTACGAACATTATTTCAGGTCTTGCGGCAAAATGGTCTTCGCTTGAGGAAGGACAAATGTGTGTTTTTTGCTCGTGACTTACCATACCTGGGACATGTCATTAATGCCCAAGGCATACATCCAAGTCCAGAGCACCTCCGTGCCATACACGATTTGCCTTCCCCTCAAAATCTGAAACAGCTACAGAGTGTGTTGGGTAAAATTAACTATTATCATCAATATGTGCGCAATGCCTCTTCCATTTCAGCTCCGCTTCATCGCTTACGCCGTAAAGGTGTTCCGTTCGTCTGGACGACGGAATGTGAACGCGCCTTTCGCCAGTTGAAATCGGCGTTGCTTTCTAATACTTGCCTTACGCCATTCGATCCCCGGAAACCCCTTTTGTTGATGGTAGATGCATCGGATTTCGGGATCGGTGCTGTGCTTGCGCACAAAGCTGGCTCCCATGATCGCCCTATTGCCTTTGCGTCCAAATTGCTCTCGTCTGCGCAAAGAAATTATTCACAGATAGAGAAAGAAGCTTTGGCTCTCGTGTTTGGTGTTACTAAGTTCCATGATTTCTTGTATGGTCGTCACTTTACCATCATCACAGACCACAAACCTTTGACATCGCTTTTTCATCCGACCAAGCCTGTACCTCCACGTACAGCGCAGAAATTCATTCGCTGGTCTATTTTCCTCTCGCAGTACCGCTACGATATCTTGTATCGGTCCACTGCTAAGCACGGAAACGCCGATGCGTTGTCCCGTTTGCCTGTTGCTGAGGATAAAGCATTCGATTCTTCCGAACTTGCTTGCATGTTCATTGATTCGGAAACCGATGAAGTGGTCGAATCGTTTCCGATTGATTTTCGTCGGGTCGCTACAGCCACAGCTGCTGACCCTGTCCTTGCTACTGTTTTACGTTTTGTTGCTACGCAATGGCCTTTGTCAAAGTCTCGGATCGAGGATCCGTTGGTTCGCCGATTTTTTGCTCACAAGGAGAGACTTTTTGTTCGACGTGGTGTTTTGTTGTTGCGTTCTGATACTGATCAGTCCAGAGTCGTGGTCCCACGTTCGTTACAGTCCTCTGTTTTACGGCTTCTTCACCAAGGACATTGGGGTATAGTGCGAACGAAACAACTTGCTCGTCAGCACTGTACTTGGTTCGGAATCGATGCTGCGATTACGAATATGTGTTCTTCGTGCCCGGCGTGTGCCGAACAACAGTCCGCACCGCCGCGGAAAGTCTTTGCGTGGCCAAAAGCCACTTCCCCTTGGCAACGCTTGCACATTGATTTTGCTGGTCCATTCTGGAATGCTCGATGGTTGGTTCTGGTCGACGCCTTCAGTAATTTTCCTTTTGTTGTCCGGATGTCTTCCACGACGTCCTCCGCCACCATCCAAGTGTTGTCTGCTATCTTTTGCATTGAAGGTCTTCCGCAGACTATTGTTTCCGACAATGGCCCACAATTCATGTCCGCAGAATTCCAGTCTTTCTGCCAGGCCAATGGTATTCAACATCTGACATCCGCGCCGTTTTCGCCTCAGTCCAACGGTGCCGCTGAACGATTGGTCCGGACTTTCAAGTCACAGATGTTGAAATTGAAAGAGTCGCATTCTCGGGAGGACGCATTGTTGCTCTTTTTGTCTTCGTATCGCTCTCAGCCCCGAGATGGGCGCTCGCCGGCTGAGTTGCTCCACGGTCGTCCTCATCGCACCTTGATGTCTTTGCTGCATCCGCCGCATCAGGTTCCTGCGCAGCGGCAGACTCCTGCTTTTGCTCCAGGCGACGTTGTATTTTATCGCAACTATCGAGGTTCACGGCGTTGGCTCGCAGGGCGCATTCTTCGCTGCCTCGGCCGCGCGATGTATTTGGTTTTGGGGGCCTCTGGTGAGGTGCGTCGGCATCTCAATCAGCTGCGCCTCTGTCGTCGCTCGGGTTCTGCCGCTCCCCGTCTGCTTTCAGCGACGGTGCCGTCCGGTCAGCGCCCTGGGGACCCATCTACTGGCTCGCCTCATCCCCAGGTGTTACCGACGATGCCTTCCATTTTGCCCCATGGCGACGCGCCGCCGCCGCCGCAGCAGCAGCAGCAGCAGCAGCCGCCGCCGCCGCCGACCGCATTCGACGCTTCGTTGCAGCCGCCAAGCGCCTCCCAGGGTCACGCGCCGCCGATCGCTTCCCGTGACCAGCTGTCCTCCGCCATGGAACTCCCGACCGCTCCGGACCACATGACGTCATCGCGCGTCGGCTACCCCGACGCAATGGAGGTCGACACTTTGGCCCCTCATGTTTCTTTACGGGCGCATACACCGCATGTTGACGTGCACCCTGGACTAGTTTTGCAGGCGTTTCCTAGCTCCCCTCGGACCGGATGGCCGGGTGCGGGTGGCACAGCCTCGCCTGTTGTTAGGCTCCCCACCTCATCGCATACGTCAACATGTGGTCCTCCCCACGGCGGGCGGAAGCCTTATTACACGACCGTTCGCCGATTTGCGGGGGAGGAATGTGGTGTCACCGCCAGACACCACACTTGCTAGGTGGTAGTTTAAATCGGCCGCGGTCCATGTAGTACATGTCGGACCCGCGTGTCGCCACTGTGATCGCAGACCTAGCGCCACCACCAAGGCAGGTCTCGTGATACGAGAGTGGACTCAGCCCCAGTTGTACGAGAACCAAGCTACCGCCCAGTTGTACGCAGCCTTTCTCTCTCATTAGCCGAGAGACAGAATAGCCATCAGAAGTTAATGGCTACGAACTAGCAAGGAGCCATTTGTATCAGTGCCTATAGCTTACGAGTAATCAAGAGAGATGTATTCCAAGGAATTATTAAAAGTTAAGTAAAAAGCATCTACATACTTTTCTTCTTATTCATTCATAAGTTTTTATGTTCCAGACTTCACGCCCGTCTGCTTTATGCCGTGCGTGCACTATCGGCCACAGCGTTAGTCTAGCTTTCTTTTTCAGCAATAAACTCCACGGTGTCGGTCCAGCTACCGACACTACACATATAACGCTACATGCACGCCCAATACGTTTCCGTGAGAAAGTCAGATATCTTGGTGTCTGACTGGACCGGAAATTTACATGGGGGGACCACACCGAATACGTTGCCAACAGAGCGCACGCGAGGCACAAACAACTCTACCCAATGCTCAAAAGGGAAAGCACACTGAATAGGAGGGTGTCGAGGTCCAAATACATGACACTGATTAGACCTCTGATGAAGTACGTAGCTCCCGTCTGGGGATATGCAGCTCCTATACGACTTCCCCTCCTGCAGATCATACAGAACAAAATGTTACCAATCATTAGCAAAGCTCCACGCTTCACACGCACCGTGGACCCTCACCAAGAATACCGACCTGAAACCCTCAAGGACTTATTCAAGAAAAACACCACATAACTATACAGTAAATCGAGACACTCGAACAATCCTTTCAGGCCAAAAATACATTACTATCTAGGGCATAGCCACCTATGGCAAGCTAACATACACTAACAAGCGACAAACGTCGGCAAGCCCCTGCATATCAGCAACGCTGACTGGAAATTACCAGCTGCTATTAGAGCCAACCAACAAGTCACAGCAGGGAAACCGACGAGCTCACCCACTGACGCACAAACAATTCGCCAACATCACCCTACACTGTGCATCCGATATATGACCTATCGGACACAAAAACGATGATAAACCTAACTGTTGCAGGTTGCTGACACTGATCGAGAGTTCAACACCGGCACTCAGCGGCAGCCGCCTAGCAACAGCACCACACAACGTCAAAGGTATCGACATGCATGATACCCGTTACTAACAAAACCTACCCTTGCACCACCTATCGCAGGCAGCAAGACATCCGCTACTGCTCTTACCACCCGACCTAACTATCACAGAGGTTTTTTCCCTTGGCTCTTGCCTTGGCACTTTTTTTCCTCTCCCTAAAAACCGCTACCTTTCGTTCGACTTCGACCCAATCTATCTCCAGATGAGCGCGTATTAATGATTAACCTTAACCAGACGTACGCAAACATCGCAGTACCCACATTCTGCGACACCTCACTACTGAAAACTAACCCTTATTCGGAGTTGGCAGTAAACCTTTTGAGTTGGCCATCATGCCAGTGTGGGCGTGGAGGGCCTCCCCTCTATAAAAGAAAAAGGTAAATGTAAGATCAGTCAGTATCTTGTTCCATGGTCATCGACAGAGGTGTGTGATCAATCAGCACTCCTGTTTAAAAGACTGTGACTGAGAAGTGTGGTACCAGTTGCCTCGTCATACCTTCCTCAGCGCCTTACAAATTTTCTGAAAAATTTTGGCATGCGAAGATACTGGAGCTGTTTTTAACATATAACTGAACTCTCATTCGCGCAAGATCCCTTAACTGTAACTTGCTGATACCCACTTGTCAACTGATGAAACTCGCTCATACTCAACCACTGCCACTTACCAGTTCTGAACCAATCATGCAGCTCTACTGACTGTCATCCTCTCTTTGTGTGTTTTTGTCCCTGTCTCGTCACAATCACAACCTACTTCGTTTTGTCCTAGTGCTACTGTCTCCTTGCACCAATATTGTCTCCCTCTTGTTCTTTCTTACTGCTTGTATCTATTACACCCATTCTGGCCCACTGCTGCTGTCTCTTCTAACTGTCACTATCTCTCGCTTCCTCATAGTTAACGTCTTAGACTCCATCTCTCATTATCACTGGTTCGCTCCCGCCTCTACTTCCTCATTCGTGCCTCTCCCACTCGCACTGGTTCCTTACTCTTTCCCTAGCAGTCTTCCGTCACTGTCACCTATGTTCCACTGGCACTGTGTCTCTTTCTTTCACACTGACATTCTTTCCTTCACTCTTTCAATACTACAGCCACTGTCTACGGCCTTCTGGTAATAACCACTTTTCTGTATCTTTCCCAATACCACTGTGTCCTTCTTTCTCAGCTTAAAAAAGAGATAATACGTTCATAAGAAAACATTTTTGGAAAGTTTATAAAAGTGCTGAGAAAAGTAGAAAGAGGCAGCTGGAACCCAACTTTTCAGTCAGAATCTTTTCAACAGGTCAATATTGGCATTTTTGGGGCCCAAATGGAGCATTTTCCACTGGTTTCCTTCTTTCTCTTGTCACAGCATGGAATGCTACTCATATGGAAAGAATTTTATGGGGCAGAAAAATTGTAACAATTTGCTTATGTGAGACTGAAATAGCGCAAAACCAATGTTACACGTCAGACCAAATTTTACGTGGACGCAAATTGTGCTTGTGCTTCATAGGGTTCCATTACACTTCTGATGATAACAGAGGCAGCTACAGGACATGTCTTCATGCTACGCCACTTTGAAAAATATGTTTTCACCTCACATAGTTATTTTAAAATCAGTGGCTCCGTTTTGGAAGGGAAAGATGGTAAAGATAACGGGGGGAAGTTACGAAGAAAATTTGGGAGGTGATTCGAGATGAAGGTCGTAGCAACGTCTAGTAAAAAATTCGCCATTTAAATTAGTATGTGGAAATGGGAAATAACCGCTTCTGGGGTCCTAACCAACCGACTACGAGCTAATAAGTCCTTTGTAAGCATCTAAAGGCGGAAGAATCAGCAATGATCAATGGCATGGGGATGTAGAAGGCAAAGGAAACCACTGCATTAAAGACACATAACGTGTACCCACAGGACATGTGGCTAGTATTTGAAAAACAGTCATGTGATCTTCCCATCGGCAAAAGATTACAGAATAGCCCCCATTCGGATTTCCGGGAAGGGACTAGTAAAGGGAGGTGATTATGAGAAAAAGATTGAACAGTCAACAAAAAGCAGTTTGCAAGACTGAAAAAATGCAATGGTCCAATCTAGATCCTGTAGGAGACAGTGAAGTGAAATGGAACGAAGACAAGTATTTCTAGTCAGACAAATATAGGGTAATACCAACAACATCAGAAAATGGTATAATGGGAGTAGGACTTGTTATTAATAGGAAGGTATGGTAGAGAGTGTATTACTGTGAACATTTCAGTCATAGGGTTGTTCTTACCAGAATCGATAGCAGACCAACACCGATAACGAAGTTCTGGTGTGCAGGCTGAAGATGCAAAGAGAGAGAGAGAGAAAGTATATGATGATATTGAAAGGGTAATACACCAGGTAAAGGCAGGTGAAAATCTAATAGTCATGAAGGACTGGAATGCAGTTGTAGGGGAAGGAGTAGAAGAAAAGGTTAGAGGAGAATAAGGGTTTGGCACAAGGAATGCGAAAGGGGAAGAACTAATTTTCTCTAATAAATTTCGCCTAATAATAGCAGCGGCTCTGTTCAAGAATCACAAGAGGAGAAAAGGTACATTTTGAACAGGCCGAGTGATACGGATAGTTTTTAGTTAGATTACATCATGGTGAGAAAGAGATTCCTAATTTAGTTCCTGGATTGTAAGGCATACTCAGGAGCAGATATAGACTCCAATCACAATTAATTAGTGATGAAGAGTAGGCTCAAGTTGAAGAGAATGGTCAGGAAGAATCAATACTCAAGCAAGTGGAATACAAAAGTACTAGGTCACGACGAGATACGCTTGAAGTTCTCTATAGATACAGCAATAACGATTAGCTCGGTAGGCAGTACAGTAGAACAGGAATAAACATCTCTAAAGAGCCCAATCACAGAAGTTGAAAAACGTTGGTACAAAGAAGATAATTGCGAAGAAACCATAGGTAACAGAAGAACTACTTCAGTTGATCGATAAAAGGAAGAAGTACAAAAATGTTTTGGGAAATTCAGGAAAACAGAAATACAACTAACGTAGGAATAAAATAAATAGGAAGTGCAGGGAAAATAAGGCGAAATGATTACAAGAAAAATGTGAAGCAATCGAGAAAGAAATGATTGTCAGAAGGACAGACTCAGCATACAGAAAAGTCAAAACAGCCTTCAGTGAAATTAAAAGCATGGATGGTAACCTTAAAAGTGCTACGGGAACTCCACTGCTACATTCAAAGGAGAGAGTGGATAGTTGGAAATAGTACATCGAAGGACTTTACGACCAGGGGGATTCGTCTGATGCGATAGAAGAAACAGGAGTCGATATAGAAGAGATAGTGGATCGAGAATTAGAATTTCAAACAGCTTTGAAGGATTTAATGTCAAATAAGGCAGAAGGGTGGGTAATGTAGACTGGGAGTAAAGCGAAAACAGGCGAAATCAATGAGAAGTAGCAGAAATGAGAACAGTGAGAAACTTAATATTAAGGCTGATGGTCTCGGGGTAGATGAATTTAAGGGATTCTGGTACCTAGGTGGCAAAGTAAACTATGACGAACGGAGCAAGTTGCACATCAAAAGTAGACTATTAATGTCATAAAGTGCATTCCAGGCCAAGAGAAGGAAACTGTATCATACATGGCCTCAATATGAGGAACACATTTTTGAGAATGTATTATTGCAGAGCAGTATTGTACGATAGTGAAACATGGACTGCGGGAAAACCGGAACAGAACATCATCGAAGCATTTGAGATGTGGTGCTACAAACGAATGGTGAAAAATAGGACTTACAGTGTAAGGAATGAGGGGTTCTTCATAGAATCGGAGAGGAAAGAAATATGTGGAAACACTGACAAGGAGAATGGACAGGATGATAGGACATCTGTTAAGACATGAGGGAAAGACTTCCATGGTACTAGAGGGAGCTGTAGAGAGCAAAAACTGTAAACGGCAACACAGATTGGAATACATTCAACAAATAATTGAGGACGTAGGTTGCAAGTGCTACTCTGAGATGAAGAAGTTGGCACAGGAGAAGAATTAGTGAATTCGTGATGGGCCCCATCAACCCTCTCGTAAGGCTGATGACCTCATAAAAAAAAAAAAAAAAAAAAAAAAAAAAAAAAAAAAAAAAAAAAAACTTTATTTTCCAGCATAGACCATATCAGATACATAAAGAACCAACCTATTTGCTCCAATTGCCTAAGGAGGAGGAAGTGTGTAATATTCTTACATTGATCGTGCACTTTAAAATAATGACACTAATCAGACCTTCTGTAGGTATACAAATGGTTCATAGAACAATTGCTGTTCAGAACATTTGGTCATACCTTTCTGCCCTCAGCAGAACTCAGAATAGAAGCACCGGAAGAACACCATTCCTATCTGCAGCATTTTGAATCACATTATGTAGTGCATGGTACGGATGCATACCGTTGTTATTTTTTGTGTCTACAATTGATTGGCAAATGCACTCAATGCCCTCAGGAGGTGCAATTAATGATCCACTATTTTGACGAGATCTTTACAGTCACCTCTACTACTATTTATTCCTGACGACCCCTTTCTGCTGTTTGAAAATTGTGTTCGCATTTGCGTCTATGTTCCGCATTAAAGAATGTCATAGTTAAGAATTTAGTGTTCTTAGTAAATAGTATTTGGGCATGAGATACTGGCTGTTACACCCATATGACAGGTTTTTAAGAGCGTAGCATGCTGACGATATTCTGTAGGGAGTACATTTTGCTCATGTGGGAGCGATCTAGACTCTTGTAAAACAATAAACTGGTAGCCAAGATCGCAGGAATTCTTTTTATTCCATGAATACCGGTTTCGGCGGATCTAGGGAGGTCAGAAAAGAGTATAAAAGTGGGCTTGGATTCCACTTATATAACACGTATACATACAAATTTAGTAACATACCTTAGGACACACACAGGTTAGAGCATCAAGGCAAACAGTGGTGACATTACTAGTTGCCCATAACACGCAGGCTTTATAAAATTGTCGTAAGTAGCACATAGGCGTCCAAGAGCGATGACATTATAAATGTTAAGTGTCTCCATCACATACAAGTGCAAGCTAGGTACTACCGCAACTCCGGCTCTGTTCTTATACTACAGGTCGTGTCGCGAGATTGCGCTAGCAGAACAGGCGCCAATGAATGTCACAGCTCGCGTCATAACAGGCTCGGCTTGTATGATAACACTACCTCATTAGGGCTTGTACATATTTCTAGAGATTACTGTATCACGTAAACATACACATAACTTAAGGAAGCTGCAGACCTACACAATTGCACATCAGCCTGGTCACAAATACGACATATCGAAAAGCAAATGCCAATTTCATGATGACTGCGGAATTGCAAAACTGTACATCCGTCTGGTTCTATACGTAAAAAGATATGAACATACATACATATTTTATGGGATCTGCAGAATTATACTCACCACCTCATTCTGGTGATACATAAAATCTACCGAGAGTATATCCAAATTTTAAGAACGTTACAGGGTTACACAGTGAATACCCCATCTGGTCACATATAAAAATACCATTAAACCCACCCTGCTTATGAGGGCAGATTTTTCCGGTCATATCAAATGCACATCTGCTTGGTTACATATAAAACACACCGAAAAGATATGCAAATTTTCTGAGACTGCCGAGTTACACAAGTGCACATCTGTCTGGTCATATAAAAACCTACCAAAAGTTATATACAATTTTTAAGAACACTGCATGGCTACACAAAAGCATATCCGTCTGGTCTTATATTAAACAACTTAGCGCTAAATACACATTACGTATGAGCCTATGCGATCTTGGCTACCAGTTTATTGTTTGACGATATTCTGCCTCAAAGTATCATGATGCGTTCACATCACTTCAAATTGGAATCAGTATTTATTCCTAGAAATTTCGTATATGTTACACAATCTATAGAGGTACCAACTACTTTTAATTTAACAGTATCACTTGCCCTCTCATACTTAATTTAATTTGCACTAGTTTCTTTGTGCTAAGTGTCACCTTATTGCTTTTTTTTACCAGTTGTAAACTTCCTTGCATGTTTCGTTTGCTTTCTCTGCAATGAGATCTCATACTTTCTCGGTAACTATTGTGTTGTTGTTGTTGTTGTTGTGGTCTTCAGTCCTGAGACTGGTTTAATGCAGCTCTCGATGCTACCCTATCGTGTGCAAGCTTCTTCATCTCCCAATACTTACTGCAACCCACATCCTTCTGAAACGGATTACTGTATTCATCTCTTGGTGTCCCTCTACGATTTTTACCCTCCACGCTGCCCTCCAATGCTAAATTTGTGATCCCTTGATGCCTCAGAACATGTCATACTAAGCGGTCCCTTCTTTTTGTCAAGTTGTGACACATACTCCTCTTCTCCCCAATTCTATTCAATACTTCATCATTAGTTATGTGATCTACCAATGTAATCTTCAGTATTCTTCTGTAGCGCCACATTTCGAAAGCTTCTATTCTCTTCTTGTCCAAACTATTTATCGTCCATGTTTCACTTACATACATGGCTACACTACATACAAATACTTTCAGAAACGACTTCCTGAAACTTAAACCAATACTCGAAGTTAACAAATTTCTCTTCTTCAGAAACGCTTTCCTTGCCATTGCAAGTCTACATTTCATATCTCCTCTACTTCGACCATCATCAGTTATTTTGTTCCCCAAATAGCAAAACTCCTTTACTACTTTAAGTGTCTCATTCCCTAATCTAATTCCCTCAGCATCACCCGACTTCATTTGACTACATTCCATTATCCTCGTTTTGCTTTTGTTGATGTTCATCTTATATCCTCCTTTCAAGACACTATCCATTCCGTTCAACTGCTCTTCCAAGTCCTTTGCTGTCTCTGATAGAATTACAATGTCATCGGCGAACCTCAAAGTTTTTATTTCTTCTCCATGGATTATAATACCTACTCAAAATTTTTCTTTTGTTTCCTTTACTGCTTGCTCAATATACAGATTGAATAAAATCGGGGAGACGCTACAACCTTGTCTCGCTCCCTTCCCAACCACTGCTTCCCTTTCATGCCCCTCGACTCTTATAACTATTGTAAATAGCCTTTCGCTCCCTGTATTTTACCCCTGCCACCTTTAGAATTTGAAAGAGAGTATTCCATTCCATATTGTCAAAAGCTTTCTCTAAGTCTACAAATGCTAGAAACGTAGGTTAGCCTTTCCTTAATCTTTCTTCTAAGATAAGTCGTAGGGTAGGCATTGCCTCACGTGTTCCAATATTTCTGCGGAATCCAAAGTGATCTTCCCCGAGGTCGGCTTCTACCAGTTTTTCCATTCGTCTGTAAAGAATTCGCGTTAGTATTTTGCAGCTGTGACTTATTAAACTGATAGTTCGGTAATTTTCACATCTGTCAACACCTGCTTCCTTTGGGATTGGAATTATTATATTCTTCTTGAAGACTAACGGTATTTCGCCTGTCTCATGCATCTTGCTCACCAGATGGTAGTCTTGTCATGACTGGCTCTCCCAAGGCCGTTAGTAGTTCTAATGGAATGTTGTCTACTCCCGTGGCCTTATTTCGACTCAGGTCTTTCAGTGCTTTATCAAACTCTTCACTCAGTATCGTATCTCCCATTTCATCTTCATCTACATCCTCTTCCATTTCCATAATATTGTCCTTAACTACATCGCCCTTGTATAGATCCTCTATATACTCCTTCCACCTTTCTAGTTTCCCTTCTTTGCTTAGAGCTGGGTTTCCAACTGTGCTCTTGATTTTCATACAAGTGGTTCTCTTTTCTCAAAAGGTCTCTTTAATTTTCCTGTAGGCAGTACCTATCTTACCCCTGCTGAGATAAGCCTCTACATCCTTACATTTGTCCTCTAGACATCCCTGCTTAGCAGTTTTGCACTTCCTGTCGATCTCATTTTTGAGACGTCTGTATTACTTTTTGCCTGCTTCATTTACTGCATTTTTATATTTTCTCCTTTCGTCAATTAAGTTCAATATTTCTTCTGTTACCCAAGGATTTCTACTAGCCCTCGTCTTTTTACCCACTTGATTCTCTGCTGCCTTCACTACTTCATCCCTCAGAGCTACCCATTCTTCTTCTACTGTACTTGTTTCCCCCATTCCTGTCAATTGTTCCCTTATGCTCTCCCTGGAACTCTGTACAACCTCTGGTTTAGTCAGTTTATCCAGGTCCCATCTCCTTAAATTCCCACCTTTCTTCAGTTTTAATCTACAGTTCATAACCAATAGATTGTGGTCAGAGTCCACATCTGCCCCTGGAAATGCCTTACAATTTAAAATCTGGTTCCTAAATCTATGTCTTACGATTATATAATCTATGTGATACCTTTTAGTATCTCCAGGTTTCTTCCATGTATACAGCCTTCTTTCATGATTCTTGAACCAAGTCTTAGCTATGATTAAGTTATGCTCTGTACAAAACTCTACCAGCGGCTTCCTCTTTCATTTCTTAGCCCCAATCCATATTCACCTACTATGTTTCCTTCTCTCCCTTTTCCTTCTCTCGAATTCCAGTCACCCATGACTATCAAATTTTCGTCTCCCTTCACTACCTGAATAACTTCTTTTACCTCATCATAGATTTCTTCAATTTCTTCATCATCTGCAGAGCTAGTTGGCATACAAACTTGTACTGCTGTTGTAGGCATGGGCTACGTGTCTATTTTGGCCACAATAATGCGTTCACTATGCTGTTTGTAGTAGCTTACCTGCACTCCTATTTTTTTATTCATTATTAAACCTACTCCTGCATTACCCCTATTGGATTTTGTGCTTATAACCCTGTATTCGCCTGACCAAAAGTCTTCTTCCTCCTGCCACCGAACTTCACTAATTCCCACTATATCTAACTTTAACCCATCCATTTTCCTTTTAAAGTTTAAGGTTAAGGGTCTGACATTCCACTCTCCGATCCATAGAACGCCAGTTTTCTTTTTCCTGATAACAACATCCTCATGAGTAGTCCCCGCCCGGATATCCGAATGGGGGACTATTTTACCTCCAGAATATTTTACCCAAGAGGATGCCATCATCATATATCCATACAGCAAAACTGCATGCCCTCGGGAAAAATGACGGCCGTAGTTTCCCCTTGCTTTCAGCCATTCGCAGTACCAGCACAGCAAGGCCGGTTTGATTAATGTTGCAAGGCCAGATCGTCAATCATCCAGACTCTTGCCCCTGCAACTACTGAAAAGGCTGCTGCCCCTCTTCAGGAACCACACGTTTGTCTGGCCTCTCAACATATACCCCTCTGTTGTGGTTGCACCTACGTTACGGCCATCTGTCTCGCTGAGGCACACAAGCCTCCCCACCAACGGCAAGGTCCATGGTTCATGGGGAAGGACTATTGCGTTACTGTGATCAAAAAAGATAACTTCCCCCAGGACTAAAATTAATGAAAATGTCAGTGAGGAATACCAGGAAGAAATTTGTACTAAAATATTACCCTGAAAAACTCCTACATTAATGTATTTTTGTCTTGAGAAGTTTTACTAAAAGTTTAGACGTATTAGAATTATATGTCATCTCTGCACTTTGTCCCCTATCTAATAGGTATCGTCGGATCCAGTCATTAAGTACCCTTCATATTCTTACAGCTTCTACCTTTCTTAGTAGAATCTAATGGTCAACAGTATCAAAAGCCTGAAAAGACACAAAAATATGCCTGTGGCACATTCATCTTTATCAAAAGCATGAAGTACCAATCTTGTGAATTACACGACGGCTGATTCTGTACTTCTACCACGACTTTCTGGGCGTACTGAATTTTTGTTTTGTAGTTTTTGAGCAATTTTATTGACTTCATGGTCTGTGGTTGGTAGTAACATCACTGTACTTTGTGTATAGTTATTTATAACTTTTTATTTGATTTCGTGTAATTTTAATGTAACTTCTCTACAATACTTGAGAAATGCTCATTCACATAGCTTCCTAGGTGGTGTGGATCATGTATTATTTTATACTTCTCCCTTATCATGCTGTTATTATGTCTTTGCTTGTCTCTCCCTGGTTCCTTATTCATGACATCCCTGATTGCTGGGGTGTACAAGGGTTTGGTAGCTCTTTTTAAAACTTGCTGCTATATATTTCATTGATACTGATGTGGGTATTTTTGAAAATGTCTTTTGTAAGTTCAGTTTCAACGAAACTGAGGATTTAGAGAATTTGACATTCACATCAGTTGCCTCATCATCCCAGCTTTGGTTTTCAAGGTCTTATGAAAAAAAAAACCCTGTAATATTATTTCTGATAAATGCCTTCTGTAGGCCTGCAGTTAGAGAAATTTCCCATACACGATTTTACTATTATTAATAAGCACACTTGTTCTGATATTCCTACATAATTTAAGGCTGCATTACATTTTACCCTCCCCATATTTGTGGCCACATGGCCAATTATTGCTGCAGTCTTTGTGCTAACCCTTGTTCCACTATTGACTAATTGGGACATTCCAAATCTACAATGAATATTAAGAGGATGCTATGAGCTTCATCTATGTTCTTTGTGTTGATGTTTGTATCTCTTCACAAAACTATGTTGACTTTCGTATGTGAGACTATATCTGCAGCTTCTGTTAGTATACTGAAAAGGTGTTTTTACCGCCACTGGGAGTTAAATACACAAACAAAATGATTAATTTATTGGTGGTATCAAGCCCTGTTAATTTAACAGCTGATATTTCAAAGTGTTTGTCCACCCTTACATGATTCTCCACGATTAGAACTCTGTCCACACATACTATGATAACACTACATGTTCGATTTTTATGTTTTTACACCAGTCGTCTGTGGCACAAACTACATGCAGTTCAAAGATTTTAGCTCAACTTAAAAGTGGTAAATTTTAGTTTTTATTGTTTGCATGTTCTGATGGATTGTTAAGTCTATGAAACATCGTAATTTATTTTCCAATGGTTTCTTTTTCTTTATGATATGAAGCATGTGAGTCATTTGATGTGTTAGACTCACCATTGTGGATGATTTTTTCCATTTTTTTCAGATTGGTAGAAATACTCATTAGGAATGGGAACCTGTTGTGGATTCATCATAAAAATGATCTTGCTGGGTCCAAGACCCATCCTCAGCTGCATCAGTCTTCCCTTTCCAGATCCTGTTCAGGTGTAGACAATGCCTAGTGAAACCCCATCAATTGATAGTCGAAATAGGCACCAGAGCAACAGGCTTTAAATCAGCTGCCATCAGTGCCTTCTGTAACCCCATATTAACCTCCCTAAGAGCTCTATTATGGTGTAGATGATCATAACGCTGCAACAGCTCTACAAATTATAAATTGGTGTTGTGAGTCAGGGAAGCTATCTTGTGTAGCTCTCCATCAACATCGTATACCTCAGACTTGTCCAAATTGTTTCCCACCTCAACCACTATCACTACATAGTCCTCTTTTGAAAAATCCTTGCATAAAGGCCATAAGTTCACAATCACTTGACTTGGCCTTGCAATTGGTTTGAAATTGCTGGTGGTGCGCTATGCTGCCCTAAACTTTACCGTGAATGAGGTCGTGCACCTAATGCATGGCTGCTGTGTAGGTGCAGTACTTTCTGCTTCTTCCAAACACTTTGACTTTTGTAGGGTTCCTGAGAAGTGTCCTATACGTTTACTGCTCACAGAAGCATTATTAGAGAAATAATTTATAATATGATCATCACTTTGCTGAATCTTCACAATTAAACAGTGTACATTACTCTGAATCGTTCCAGTGCAGTAAATAAGGAACCTTAGAAATAAAAAAAAGGCGTACATGTGAAGGAAATATGTTGTTACTATTCTCTTCTCACCTTTTCATCTTAAATGCTTATTTAAGGTCGTGGCTGGATTGGTTAGGGGAACAAAAAGTAATATTAAAATTTGAAGACAAAAAATTACGAAAACCTAATTTCTATCTAGAAGTTCGGATTCCTTTTCATAATCAGGCTCTTATGAAAGAGACAGATGAAATTAATGTAAAAATATGTGCAAAGCTAATGTGTCCAGATATTGTGAGACAGGGGCAAGAAAAATTGTACAGAAGTAAGTAACAAGGTACTAACATTAATGTAAATAAGAAACTTTCATAATGATGTACTGACTAGTATTGAGCAAATGGAGTTCCAAAATTATTCATATAATACACGGTAGTCTCTACTGACAAGACAGGAATGACAGAACTGTATGAATGTCACTAAAAATCAAAAATTAAAACTGTTCTTTGAGAAACCGTATCCAACACCATTTACAGTGAAGGAAGCAGCTATAACAGAAATAAGTAAGATGGCTGAAAAGAGGTCCATTAAGAAACCGGTAATTTACTGTGAAAAAACCTCTAAAAAACTCTAAGGAAATGTACATTGAACACATCGAAATGGAGAGAGATCGACACATTTCTATCTAGGAGATATTGACTATACATATTCTGCATGGAGCTTAGAGAAAATTCTGGCTAAAGTAGAGGGGGTTAAGTATTTCATTTGTATGGACCCAACAGAAAGTCACTGGCAACTTACAGTATTCTTATTCGACATGTCTTACGTATTTATAGTTTTTCGTTTCGGATTAAATACATCTGTTAGTAATTTAATTCAGGCTTTGGATCAAGCATTAGGATCACAATTATAACAAAGGGTAATCTTATAAGTAGATGCTGTAATGATTCTCTCAAAATGTATAATGAATGCACAGAAGTATTAAAAGGAGCATGGTCAGTTTTATAGGACTTACATTCCATCTGAAATATTAGATCATAATATAGTGGGTTTATTGAAACCAATGACAAAATGGCAATGACATGATATACAGTGTCAAATTTGGTAAAATAAGGAAAGAATGAGTTAATGCTTATGCATTCCATAATCTCACGATGAGTAAAATAAATATCCATAATAGGCATGCTCACACTGGAATTAAAAAAAAAAATTAACCCACCTAAACAAATTTTATTATTGTGGGACTACAGGTAGACTAGTAATTGCAAATGTAAAGTTTTGTGTAACATGTCAAAGTGTTAAAGAAAAGATTCCCAGGTGTAGACATGAAATGTGCTCAGTTGTACCGAAGAGTGGTTGGGGTGTTATCACCACTGAGCCTTATCTAAAGTCAATGGTCGTTTTGTATGTGTTCTTGCAGTATGTAAATATTAGTTCAAATATACGCAGTTATATGTATTAATGCTCACTACATCATGAATAGTAATCAGATGTTTTGAGTAGGACTCTTTCTCTAAATTTCAATTTCCAAAAGGATATTACTGAACAGAAGCCATTGTGTTTGAATATTCAAAGAAGAAACGTGAAGCAACCAGAAAGCATGGTACGATGGCAACGTAACTTTGTATGTGTACACATCATCAGTGAGTAAGTAAATGTTTAGGGATGCATTTGCCTGTGACAAGCAGAACAGCCACTGGAGTCCATCTACGTTGTCACTGTGCCTCGTAGCATATGTGAGGGACATGAACAGCATTAGATGGAGAGTGACCTCAGTGAAGGACGGGGATGCCACATACTCGTACTTACAAGAAACAGCATTAGTTGCACCTGACGAGATTCAAGAAGCTGCATGCTGGGTCTCCAGTTGGCTGGTTGATCATATCACGCAATATTCAGCCTTTTGGGGCATTCAAAAGTGACGCTGGTCGGATGCTGGACTGCATGGGAACGTGAGGACAGGCATACTAGTCAAAACGATTCCAGTCAACAGCGTCTGACCAATAGAAGAGAGAACTGCTGTATTGTTCATCAGGCACCCCTTCTCATGTGCACCTGCTATCCAACAACATGAAGTCGACTCCCTGCAAATTGTGTTACCATGCACCAATGGTCGGACACTAACGGCAGCTGGACTAACGAATTGCCATCCCATGCATAAGCTGACATTAACATCAGTATTCAAACTGCTGTATTTGGACTGCTGCTGTGACCTGCAAGGATGGACTGCAGACGAACGGTGTTGCACTGTGTTCAGCGGTGAACCTTGGTTCTGCATTACCCTGGATGTCAACTGTCGATGAATATGGTAGCGACCTGTGGAAATGTTGAGTTTTTCCAATATTTTCGAAAGGCACAACGATGTTACTCCTGGCGCGATGGTGTTGAGAGCAATCAGGAATGACTGTCGTTCGTGAGAGGCAGTGGTTGAGGACACTCTGATGGCATAACACAACATGGGCATTCTGTTTCCCCAACTATTACCTGTCACGTGACAGTAATGTGTTGCTGTTTTTCAACAGAACAATACTTTTCCACACACAGCTCTGAAATCACGTATTATACCCTTTCTACTCATGAATTCTTATTTCGTTTCTTCCTCCCCTTCTGTGTGCTTGACTAATTTTGTCAAACTGTGTATAATTTTGTGTTGCTAATAGTGAAAACAACGTAATGCAGGGATAGGCTTCAAACTGAAAGCTTTTTATGTAAAGTATGTAGATTACAAGGGCAGTGAATGGGAAATCTTTGAGGTGAGTAGAAGCGAATGATATTACACAAAAATATAGAATTATGATATACTATCAAGAGTAAGTTATACATTAGACGATAGGCAAGCTCTGACTAGCAGACACTATGTGACAACAGTTTACTTAGAAGACGCAAGCAACTGATGTAGTAATTATGAAACAGTAAACAACAGTATGAAACAAAGTATCTCATTGCATGTGCATGCTGTTACAAAACTGATATTTATGGTACAGTCAAATGTTTGGAATAGCCTTGGGGCTGAGGACTCAACATAAGGATCATGTTTGTGTCACTGTCCTAGAGCACAGGGTAAAAGTGTGTTACACACTTCCTCCTACTTAAGAATGCAGAATAAATCGATTGGTTCTTATTACATTTCATATGGCCTACGGTGGGCCTGTGGAGGGAAAATTTGTACAGAAGTTGATAACAAGGACATTGAAAGTAATATAGTTGATATAATACATAGTATGTTGACCAGCCCTGAGCATCATTAATACAAAATAAGGAGGTATTTTCTGACACGTCAGGAATTACAGGAAGTAATGAATGTAAACTAAATCACGGGAGGTTCCTTAGAAATCCCTAAAAGTAGCATTTTTAACACATTTTCGCACCAACACGGCTTGTTGACAATTTTACGTTATATTCCTTAGATCCCAATCACGGATATTCTTTTAAAGATTATTGATATTTGGATCCATTTCCTAACACAGAGGTTAAATTTCACCTCATCTGTACAAGTAAAATACCCACGTAAAATTCAGTTTGGAGCGAAATACGAATAATAAGTATCCTCAGCATGTTGATCAGACTTTATCGTTACATTCTCTAGGGATTTATAAAGATGTTCCACATTACTTCGTTCAAAAATCTTTATCCATTATTTAGATACGCAGCTAAAACATACATTACACGCCATTAAAATTGCTACACCAAGAAGAAATGCAGATGATAAACGGGTATTCATTGGACAATTATATTATCCTAGAACTGACATGTGATTACATTTCGACGCAATTTGGGTGCATAGATCCTGAGAATCAGTACCCAGAACAACCACCTCTGGCTGTAATAACGACCTTGATACGCCTAGGCATTGAGTCAAAGAGAACTTGGATGGCGTGTACAGGTACAGCTGCCCATGCACCTTCAACACTATGTCACAATTCATCAAAAGTAGTGACTGGCGTATTGAGACCAGCCAGTTGCTCGGCCACCATTGACCAGACGTTTTCAATTGCTGAGACATGTGGAGAATGTGCTGGCCAGGGCAGCAGTCGAATATTTTCTGTATCCAGAAAGGCCCGTACAGGAACTGCAACATGCGGTCGTGCATTATCCTGCTGAAATTTTGGGTTTCGCAGGGATCGAATGAAGGGTAGAGCCACGGGTCGTAAAACATCTTAAATGTAACGTCCGTTGTTCAAAGTGCCGTCAATGTGAACAAGACGTGTAAACCAATGGTACCCCATACCATCACGCCAGGTGATTCGCCAGTATGGCGATGACGAATACACGCTTCCAATGTGAGTTCACCGCGATGTCAACAAACACGGATGCGACCATCATGATGCTGTAAACAGAACCTAGGTTCGTCGTTGAGTACACCATTGCAGGCGCTCCTGTCTGTGATGCAGCGTCAAGGGTAACCGCAGCCAAGGTCTCCATGCTACTGCAAACGTCGCCGAACTGTTCGTGCAGATGACTGTTGTCTTGAAAACGTCCCCATCTGTTGACTCAGGGCTCGAGACGTAGCTGCACGATCCGTTACAGATACGGATAAGATGCCTGTCATCTCAACTGCTAGTGATACGAGGCCGTTGGGGTCCGACACGGCACTCCGTATTACCCTCCTGAACATACCGATTCCATATTCTGCTAACACCAACGCGAGCAGGAATGTCGCAATACGATAAATCGCAGTCGTGATGGGCTACAATCCGACCTTTATCAAAGTCGGAAACGCATTTCTCCTCCTAGCACGAGGCATCATAACAACGTTTCAACAGGCAACGCCGGTCAGCTGCTGTTTGTGTATGAGAAATCGGTTGCAGACATTCCTCATGTCAGCACGTTGTAGGTGTCGCCACCGGCGCCAACCTTGTGTGAATGCTCTGAAAAGCTTATCATTTGCATATCACACCATCTTCTTCCTGTCGGACAAATTTTGCGTCTCTAGCACGTCATAGTCGCGGTGTAGCAATTTTAATGGCCAGTAGCGTAGTTCTTGGGTACCAAAACGGACTGCAGACTCCAAGACGTATGGGTGTTATTTCTGCTATATACTTTTACTACATATTTCTAAGGTGCCAATTTTGTAATGTGTTTCCATTGTCATCAAAAGGAAACTGTGAACGTCATGTTGTCCTAGTGAAGCGCACGTAAACTATTTGTGCACCTAAAATCCTATCAAGTGTGTAAGATTATTCTCGCGCTATGTTACAAACTATTAAAATTTTACGGACATATGATTTCTTTTTCATACGAGTGAGGTGCCCTGCTGTGGTACGGAAAAGAAGGGAATGAGCAGGAAAATGCTCCAATCGGCGTACAAAACGGGTAATATGCTTCGGTTTATAAGACCGTGACTGAATAGCTGTCTCGTTCTACGTTCCTCAGCATCTTTAAGAATTTCTCAAAAATTCTGGCCTGCGAAAATATTCATGCTTTTTTATGTTGGTTTTCATGGGTGACTGAGCACATTGTATTGAAGAGCATTGCAGCAGTATTTACTGTTTTTGGAGACTTATAATTGTAGCATTTGAGAGCATTATGTTTTTGAGACGATTACTGCCTTTGGGTAATGCTTATATACCTCTGGGCAGCATTTCAGGTGTTGAAGTATTGGCACGTGGACGCAAATTGATTAGTCTGTACTGACAGGTGTTGTCCACTTATTAGTGTAGTTGCGACACTACAGAAAACATCAGGTAGTACACTACGTGACGAGCCCGGCGGAATACTGCTAAATGCAGAGAAAAACAACAAACACACTAAAGTGTGTAGATATAAATGTACCAATGATCAGACTGTGTCTGCACTTATACCCCTAACACCCAATATATGAGAGTGTTTGTTTTAACTTGAGAGAACTAAATATCTCGAAAATGACTCATTGTAGGAAAGAAAGGTGCTAGGTGAAATGTTAATATTAGTAAAGGAGACATCTTGCTGTGCAAAAACTGGCGACCACCTAACCACCCCTCCTGTTTGGAGGGATTTTAAAACGGGAACCGCCAGTTTTTCTTATGTATTCGGATTCTACACCAAACAGTACGTACGGTTTATTTGAATCATTGTTTTCCACTCGTGGTAGATGGCTCTATAATCGACAAAGTGCAGGTATGCTTGCCTTTGCAAATAATAACAGACACTTTAGATTACACATTTCGTGTATGATGTAAATATAACTTTTATATTCTAACTGTTGGTACTTATGTTCAGAAGTTACTTGATGTTGCAAATATGTTTGCACAGGGCATACAAGAAAGCTAGGCATTGATAGTTTTGGCAAATAAGTCACTTGTGTAGTAAGGTAGTCTCCTGTTCCCTACGGTGTTGATTGTGGCGAGTAATTGGAATGTTTGATTTTCGTGACAATCTTCATCACTGTTTACGGTATGTGTTCTCATCCAACTACTTTAACTCTTCCACTGGCCGCAACATGGCTAACGGCGGAATACTAACCATAACCGTTGTAACATGGAGAAATACCAATAATGTGTCAGTTACGGCAGCACATGCCATGGATACTAATCGAAGTCAAGCACTCCAATGATGAGAGATT
This sequence comes from Schistocerca piceifrons, assembly GCF_021461385.2. NCBI lineage: Eukaryota > Metazoa > Arthropoda > Insecta > Orthoptera > Acrididae > Schistocerca > Schistocerca piceifrons. Next base: position 372,567,904 of record NC_060142.1, read on the forward strand.
AGGAAATTCATCGAAATCTAGCACCGCAACGATAAGAGGCATGAGAACTCACCAAAATCGAGCAACCCCGGTGGTGAGAGGCAAGTGACTCATTGATATCATGTGTCTCAATGAGAACAGAAAATCATGCCATCCACGTCGTTGTTCCTGGATGACGGTAATCGCTGTTTCTAGCCAGATATTGAAACAGTCAAACTCGTTGTAATGTACAATCAAATTTGCAATACTTAACTAATACATGAAGGGTATCTCTCCTAGGGGTGGTCAGCTACACTTTCGTTGGTGTTTCAGCAGATATTTGCAATTTAATTTTTGCATTTGGTATCAGGTGTCAGCCGAAACAAATAATGGTCATCACAACTTTCATGTGACACCTAGTGTCGACGGAAAGCGTCGGTCTGTTCCCCTTTAGAAACAAAACGAATTTGAAAGCAAATTTTTATATGACCGTTTGACAGAACGGTCCCAGATTAGCCTAGCGCCATATTAATTTTATCTATATGCATGAACAAAAATAGTTGAACTAGAAGAATAACAAAGACACTATCAGTGACAACACCGTCCTGGCCCACGTTGACTGCTACCGCCAAGCATGTAGCGCTACAAAGTCACAGCTTGGCAATTGTTTATTATTTGAGTTTTACAGTTCCCGTTAGTACATGTCGATAAAATGAATTTCAAACCAGACTAATTCGGGAGCGCTCTATCGAATTTGGAGGTAAAATTCGAATTTAAAAATAATTCATTTGTAATGGGAAACAAAGTGACGCTTTGTGTTGACACTGGGCGTCGCGTGAAAGACGTGATGAGCAGCAATTGTGGACGCCGACTCCAGTTACACAGTGCAAAGACAAAATTGCAAATATCTGCCGAAACACAAGATAAAATACGCCTGACGACTCCTAGGAAGTACAACCAGGATGCCCAAGGTCATTCAGCTGTCCCTACTTACGGATTTTAAACAACCTGCAATGCCTCCAAACGCCACGTTCAATATTTTTCATATTCTCTCGTTTGCTACGTGAAAACTATCAGTCCTATAAAAAAAATTAAAACTTACAAAAGTTATTTACAGTACTATCTTCTTGAATACGGCGGAAACTGTGCTCCGAAAACGTATCCCAGTAATAATTTATCTACATTAAATTTCGTACAAAAAGTTTCTATTCATTTCTTCTGTGGGACTAATAGCTCGCACGTAGCAAGCAAGAGAACTTCAAAACCTCGTATGCTCATTTTCAAGGCACCGCAGGTTGGATAAGACTTATCAGTAGGCGCAGCTGTATCATCCTGTATATACAGGCTCCGTTTTATGCAACCTACACTACGTTTATATCAGGCGCGCTATCCAGACAGGGGGGAGACACATAATCGATATTAAGTTAGCTCTCACTTCTTTGGGCAACTATTAGCTAACTAAATCATCTGAAGAAAATACAAATGAAGATCGATCGTGAGTTATGCGGTATTTTATGGACTAAAATATATCTTATCTCTACCACACATATCCAAGTGTCCCCACTCTTTTTTGTTTAGCTACCGCTTTTTAGTCAGTCTTCTAAAGTGTGTTTCGCCATAGGAAACAACGCGAGTAACAGATGATACCAAAATGGGAAGTGTAGAAGTAACAGCTTCCCGGTACATAACCCAATGAAAAGATTAATTCGTGACTCGCAGTAGTAATGATCTAAAGCAGTTTCATAAAAAAATTGTGTACAATAGATCTCGGATCTTTTCGTATACCGTAGTTTACTAGGTATTCTGCGACATTTTTAAAATGTGCTTCACATCTCCAGAGCGAAGTGGCCAACACCATTGTCCTGTCATGTGCGGTTGCACAAAACAATATCGGTAGGGGCAGCTGAATAGCCCTGTACATTTTTGTTTTCAATGGTTTATGTACCGGTAAGTCGTTACTTTCACAATTCACATTTTGATATGTCATGTTAATTACGTTGTTTCTGATTGTGGAACAACCTTATAAGGCAATTTTTCTGAACCATTTACAGAAGATTAAATACTGCAAATGTATAAACTCAAAGGACTTCCAAAACCTCTATGACTGCACCACTAATTACATGAAGAAAAATTGGAGATATCTGGATAATTGTGGCAGAATTAAGGAATAACGTGGTCCACAAATACCGTGTAAATTATGGCCAGTCCTCAAATGAATTTTTACTGTATTATTTCGTTTGATAATAGTAGGCCTAGCCTCTGAGAGAGCATTTACTCAGATTATACTTTGAATACGGTTCCTGATACAGATGTAGTGCGGGTTGCATAAAACGGATCAGAAGAGGCAACTGAACCAGGAATGGTTTTTTCTGTAACAAAAAGAAAAGATTTTAAGTAAGCATTGGCTTTATTTATGGAGCTATAAGCACTTATGTTACTTTAATACGGTGAATCAAATCTCTTTTAATGCAAGCTCTTTGCTTTTCAGATTTTGGGAGGAGATACTATGGATCAAAACATTAAAATACTACCTAGTTAACATGGGCTCTAATACGCATGAGCACTTGTTGATCTTCTCTGCTGTGAAACACATTTTTTCTGCTGAACAAGTGCTAATATCTCTGAAATTATGCAGTTTAGACTCTGAAGCTGAAGATGTGTTCATAGCTCGTAAGTTATGCACCTTAGAGCACATGTTTACTAGACTTTTTTCCCTCTTGCTATATGAGAAATCAATTCCTGAGGTTTGCTGTCGATTTTTGGAACTGTGTGATTCAGTTGCCCCTACTTATCGGTATTATACAACCTGCAGTGTCTTCGAATACCAAGAATTAGACTTTCATATTCTCCCTGTCACTACGTTCAAGCTATTAATCACACATAAAAAAATAATCAGGATCTTTCTGTAGGAAATTTAATGTAATTAAATTTATCACTGGGATAAATTTTCGCTAGAGGCAGCAGTTTTCGAATTATTCATGAATAACGTACAAAAGTAAGCTTCAGGCCTGTTTTTCCTGAGTAACTTGAGAACCATGGTCTCTAGTGAAACATATCCCAGTAATAACTATAACTACATAAAATATTTTACAAAAAGGCCATGTTCATTTTTTTTGTGTTGGACTAATAGTTCGGACTTAGCGAGCGACAGAATATAAAAAATTCCGCCGCATTGTAGATTGCATGAAACCGATAGGTAGAGGCAGCTGAATCACGCTGTACGTACAGGGTGTCCATAATTTAAGATCCACTCTCCAGAACGCTGTAAAAAGGGAACTATTGCTCAAAATGTCGTCAGACTTGAAAGTCATATTATTGACGCAGTGGAAAATGTTATGAAACGGATATATACAGTGGGTTACAAAACTTATTTAACACACTTCTAGAGGTAGATTGGGTAATTAACAGATCAAGTTTTACGTATAAACACTTGTTCGGAAACTTCATCCAACGACACTACACAGCGTCAAAGTTAAAGGCGCCGGGCCTGTAGATGTATATCTATACAGGGTGATTCCGTGATGGTGTTACAAGCTTCCTGGTAAAGGATAAATGTATCAATCTGAGGTAAGGGTCCAGACACTGGAAACGTACGAGTCGAAAGTTATTATCGAAAACTGTTGTGACACGCCTGACAGTGGAGAACATACACTGGTCCTGTTGTTGCTAAGATTGTAGGGTACAGAACTTTCAGAGGTGATAGTACGGATCAAAACAAGAAAAACGGTTCAGCAAACATGGGCTCTAAAATGCATACCTGAGGAGCTATGAGCACTTGTTCATCTTCACTGCCGGACGAAGTGGCCAAGCGGTTCTAGGTTCTACAGTCAGGAGCCACGCGACCGCTTCGGTCGCAGGTACGAATCCTGCCTCGGGCATAGATGTGTGTGATGTCCTTAGGTTAGCTAGGTTTAAGTAGTTCTAAGTTCTAGGGAACTGATGACCTCAGAAGTTAAGTCCCATAGTGCTCAGAGCCATTTGAACCATTTTTTTCATCTTCACTACTGTGACACATGTCTCATCTGCTGAACAGGTGCTCATAACTCTCAGGTATGCATTTTAGAGTCCATGTTTACTAGATACTTTTTCATGTTTTTGTCCATACTACTACCACTTGTTCATCTTCGCTACCGTGAAACACATCTTTTCTGTAAAGCAAGTGCTCATAGCTCTTTAGGTAAGCGTTTTATAGCCCATGCTTACCTAAACATTTTAGGCTGGTCCATGCTACCACCTCTACAAGTTGCCTATTCAACAATCTTAGCAACAACAGTACCGGTACATGTATTCCACTGTCGAGAAGTATCAGAACGATTTTCGCTTATAACTTTAGACTCGTTCGTTTCCGTTACAGGGACCCATACCTCAAATTCGTACATTTATTCTTCTTCATCATCCTAGAAGGTATGATTCATCCTAACGGATTCCCCCTGTGTATACATAAATTTACAGGCGTCTGCGACTATAGCTTTGACGATTTATAGCATCGTTGGATGACGTTTTCGGACATAGTGTACCATATAAGATTTCGCCTACTAAGTCCCCTCTGCAACCTCTACAGGTGTGTAACTAGAATTGTGAAACAACCGGCTTAGACAACTAATGATTTACCAACAGATAGCGCTCTAAGCGTCTTAACGTAAATGTAGTCGCCTACAAATGACGGATGAATCGCAATACGATGACTGTGATTTGAGTTGCACCTTTCACCATCCGTAGTGTTAGTGTACGTTACTGCACAAGTTTACCAGTCAGCAGTTGTACGGTTTAGATGACCCCATCCATCATGGCAAGATTGTACAACATAGGTGGGGAAAAACAGGGCTTTAATTGCCCTGGAGCCAAAAACCGCACAAAAAGCAGAATGACGTTCATTTCTAATTGAGCTGATACTGGTGCAAAGCCTGTTCGGTATGTTGTAAACCGTATTGCATCACAAGCTGAACTCGAGAAACAGCACGTCCCATAACAGAGTTTCTCAGGGTTCACGTTCAGAATGCGTTGCGCAGTGCATGTCTTCATTGCAACTACATTCCTAATTAGAGACCTAAAAACACTACATCTTTAGATAGGCCCACTGTCATAAGTCACAAGGATTAACATTAGGTGCCTGGACGGCCAGGCTGCAGGGAAATGATGGCTTATAATTCTAGCATATCCGAAATGCCTCTGCAGCATCCGCTTCACAGGCAGTGCAGCGTGCATAGCAGCGCTGTCTTGCATAAAAATGATCCTACCCAAACATCCACGCTGTTGAAGGGTTGGAATATCGTTGGTGTCCAAAAGACTGTCGTAGCGTTTACCAGTGGCGGTACAGGTAACAGGACGCGCAGCACTTATTTGCTGTCAACACGCACCACACAGTCACCTTTAAAGAATGAAATAGTTCCGGACAATATGCGTCCGTATTTTCTGTTGCCCGTATTCTTTTTAATTCTGTTAATTGACATGTCCTTGGAGATGGAAATGGACTTCGTATGTCCATAGAATGTTCGATGGCCATTCATTGTCCACTTCTATCAGAGAGTGAAATTTCAAAGAGAGTGTTTGTGTCGATGGCAGGTCATCAGGAAGCAACTTCTAAACATGTTTCATTTCGTATGGATAACAGCGCAGGGTGTTTGGTACGATTTTATGCACCTTGCTTGCAGGCATGTCCAACTTGGGTCTATTCCCCGGGCACTGCGTGTGTGCATATTGCAACTCGACCCCTTCTGGAATGCTGTGGCCCCATCTTCGACAGACGTCAGATCACCTACTTTCCTCCCTTTCCCACATTGCGCTTCAAAACGCTTTTTTTCCTGGATTTTGCAATCAATTTCTCCAGACCCTTTACAGACATCGGAACAATGTGCTTTCTTATGCTCCTGAATGTCCTGAACTTCTGCAGGGCTGCTAGCTCACAGATACCGCTCTTGTAAAAGAGGTTACCAGCACGCGTGATCCTTCATGGAGACATCCTGTTGGGCGTCTTGGTCACAAATTGAGGAACGACGGTGTGCTGCACGTCGTGCTTCGCATATCCTGACGCTTACGGCGCCATGTATTGGTCAAATTCTCGTTTTTTACCTGTTAAGTTTGTCCCCGCGTCAGTAACTTTTTTTAAAAAAATTACGTCGTTCTGAGCGGTAGTTCTTTTTCTACAGCACTCTGAATCTGGAAATATAATTATGGAAACCTGTATGTAAACATGATCCTCTAGAAACGATATTAGCTGTTGTAGTAGCTGTGTTGGGAAAGAATCGGAGCACTAGCAAATGGAAAGTGTCCAAAGCACATATCGTTATAGATGCTGAAAGCTGATTAAACCCAGAGATAAGTTTAGCCGAAACTTTTACAAAGGACCTAACGGTATTCAGGAAAAATAAACTACATATAGTTGGAGTTGGTGTGTTTGTTGCTGTTAGAAGTAGCCTGTCTTGTACAGAAGTTTACGTAGATAGTTTCTTTGAAGTAGTATGAGTGGAGTTTATGCTTGACAACCGGAATAAATTAATAATTGGTTCCTTTTACCTACCTCCCGGCTCACACGATACGTTGCTCAACAATTAAAGGGAGGCTTGAGTCTCATTTCAAACAACAAACAATCTTGTTGGTGGAACAGCCGCAACTGAGCATTATACCAAAGGTTTAAAATACCGCTACAGTTGTAAAGTTCTTTTATTTAGAACACAATCGGTTTCCGGCTCTCATACGCCCATCATCAGGTGTTGTGGCCGCAGTGGACGAGTACAGGACGCCGTGTGTTACCAGTGAGCGCAGAGTACGGAGGCTTTCCTAATAGTCACCCCACTCACATAATTATACTTGGTGGTGACTTCTACCTTCGCTATGTTGGCGAAAATACATATTTAAAGACGGTGATAGGCATAAATCATCGTCAGAAATCATACTAAATGTTTTCTCCGAGAACGCGTTTGATCAGTTAGTTCAGGAGCGCACTCGAAGTGTAAATAATTGCTGAAGCATACTCTACCTCACTCTTGCAAATAACACCGAGTAAATAGCGAACAGTATGACGGATACAAGGATTAGTGACAATGCCGTAGTAGCGATACCGAATATCGTAACATCTCACCCCACCAAAAATAAACGCAAGACATATCTATTTAAAAAAACAGATAAAACTCACTGGATGCCTTCGTTAAGAGACAATCTCAGTTCTTTCCAGAGTAACTACGAGAGTATTAACCAGATATGGCTCGAATTCAAGGAAATAGTATGGATGCCACATGAGAGATTTGTACCAAATAAATTAACAATTCATGGAACTGAACCCCCAAGATATACAAAACAGTTCAGAACACCGTAGCAGGAACAGAGAAGAAAGCATGCCAAACATAAAAGATCGCAAAAACCCCAAAGTTTGCGAAGATTTTCGGAAGCTCGAAATTTACGGGGTATATTGAAAACAAGTTAATTTTAAAAATGGCAGAAAATCCAAAAAGATTTGGGTAGTATGTGAAGTTCACCAGTTCACCAGCGGCAAGACACAGTCAATAGCGAAGGTTATGTGATCGGTAACAGGGCCACTAAAGCGGAATTATCAAATATATTTTTCAGAAATTCCTTCAGCTAAGAAGACGAAGTAAGTGTTTCCGAGTTAGAATTAAGAACTACGTCCAACATAAGTAAATAATACGAAGAAATCCTAGAAGTTGCATAGAAGCTTAAATCATTTAGTAAAGAAACGTCCTCCGGTTCAGACACTATACCAATTAGATTCTTTTCGGATATAATAGCTCCGTACCTGGCTTACAACCACTCGCTCGACAAAACATATGTACCTAAAGAACGGAAAGTTGCACAGGTCACAACAATACTCATGAAAGGAAGCAGGAGTAATACGGCGAATTAAAGACCAATATCACTGATGTCGTATTGCAGTAGAATTAAAGAAGATGTTCTGTGTCTGTTGACACTCAGTTGACACTCTATCACACTTTCTGTCAAATGTGAAGTAGTGAGTGCTATGATCAGGGACCTCAAAGTGATTCCATCCTTCTAGATTTGAGAAAGTATTCTGATACAGTCCCTCACAAGTGGCTTATTATCACATTTTGCTCCTATGGTATGCAACTGGAAGCGTGATTTCTTGTCAGAAAGGTCACAGTTCTTAGCAATTTACGGGAAGTCATCGAGTAAAACAGAAGTGGCATGTGAAGTTCGCCAACGAAGTGTTAAAGACCCTCTGCAGTTCCTAATCTATATAAACTATTAAGGAGACAATGTCTTAAATTCTTTGCAGACGACGTTGTCATTTAACGTCCAGCAAAGTCATCAGAGAATCGCATCAAGTTGCAAAACGATTTAAAAAAGATGTGTGTATGTTGCAAAAAATAGCAACTGAAACTAAATAACGAAAAGTGTGATGTCTTCTACGAGTACTAAAAAGGAATCCGAGAAATTTCGGTTATTCAATACATCACACAAATCTAAAGGCTAATGTCTAATCTACTATATACCGAATATCTAGGAATCATAATTACGAACAACTTAAATAGGAACGATCTCATAGACATGACGCGAGGAAGACAAACCAGAGACTGCGTTTTATTGGCAGAACACGTGGAAGATGCAACAGGTCTAATAATGAGACAGCCGCCCATCGTCTAATTGATTACTGCTGTGCAGAGTGAGATCCTTACCAGATGGCGCTGTGGGTGGAAACCGAAAAAGTCAGCTTTTTTCGTATTATCTTGAAATAGGGAGACAGTGTCACGGAAAGGGGGTGGCATTCACTAAAAATAAGTGCGGTGAGATCTTTTCACGAAATTTCAGTCTCCTACATTCTCTTTCGAATGCGAAAATATGTTTTTAACGCCCGTCTACATAGGAAGAAAATGTCATCGAAATAAAATAAGAGAAATCAGAGCTCGCACGAAAGATTTCGTGCTAGTTTTCCCGCGCGCTATTAAATAGGAGAGCTACAGAGAAATAGTGTGAAAATGGTTCTAGGAAATCTCTGCCGGGAGCTTAAGTGTGAACTTCAGAGTAGTCATGTAGATTCACGCCACACAAACACATACACATGCACACAAACACACACACACACACACACACACACACACACACACACAAAATGAAAGAAAGTTCCTTTCTTTCAAGGTCATATTCCAGTTAAATTACATTGTTTAGTACCAGAGCACTCTAGGTAAAATGTGGATGATATTGGTTCCTTTGGCAGGTATTCTGAGAGTGCTTTTTGAATTGCATAACAAAAATTGTTGAAGGTTAATGATAACTTTTTCGAAATGAAACTGTCCTGAAGCAATTTTAACATAAATTTTGTGGTACAAATAAGTGGACATTGTGTGCCACCCATCAATAACTATGGACTCCCAACTATGCGAACATTTAAATGTACTGTCTTAATGTGCTGATTGCCAATGATACAAGCATATCTGATTTATCACCATTTTCTGTGTAATTTTCTTGTCCTTGAAAGAATGTCAGCCTTTGCCTAGGCTTTATCTGCGGTGCCAACGTTTTCCTGTGACATTAACTGTTAGTATATAAGGAGTTAATTATTTAATAAACTTTACTCAAATTATCGTCTACGAAAATTTTAAAAAGAAATAGAAACTTAGAACTAAATTCATAATAGTAAGTATAATTTCATCCACCCAAATTACTTTCCAAGAAACATTATCTGAGTATTAAAAGTTGAAAAAGGCATTCTGCTACTTGCATTTCTTTTGTTTGTAAAGTGTAGGAAAAAGAGAGCGAAGGAGTGGACTAGTGAACGACTAGTTAACATAAGACACACCCAAGAATGTTCGCGAGTTGACTTGCTGCAGAAGACAGAAATACATGATGTGTGTGAGGGCAGGAGATGTGTCATGTATACAGGATATTCGAAGGACAAGTAGCTAATTTGGTGAGCAGGTTGGTTTAGTCTATGTCACGTCAACTGACGTGAAAGTCACAGATGACACATATTCCTATCACCCGTGAAAGCGTCTGGAAGGTGCATTATTGCGCACTGGCTTGCTATGAAAAACGCGTTGCATATTGCGTATTCAGGAGGCTTAATGTGAGGTCAATGCAAATCTCAATATGCTGTCGCACGACTGCATAAGCAGTATAACACACATTGCATTCCGGCCGAATTGAGGCTGAGTGATCATGGGTTCTCAAGCAGCTGTTCCCAACCATATTTTCCACCACCAAAAACCATTATCCGACAGCCCCCTCCATCCCAATTCGACAGCATAACCACCATCTAGCGTTAAGAAATACCATTGTGTAGAGAAGTCCTCCTGTGTCCTCTCTGAACGCGTACCACTGACACAGTCAGTGTCAGTGAACTTTTACTGTTTCGTCTCCTTCTCAGTTACTGCGATGTTTTGGGTATGGCCTGTGACAAACTTTTTCTGTTTTTTTTTTTTTCCTTCACTTAGCATTAACCTTGTATCAGAACATTTGTAATTTAGAGGTTAATTGTCCTTTTGTTTGCTTTGTACATTGTGCAACTGCATGTAAATAAAATACTCCGTTCTTAGGAACAGTGAGTACCAGTTAACAAGACAGTTGAATTTCAAATACGATTTTATTTATAATATCCATTTATTTTACAATGCGAAAGCTGTCCATTTTGAAGAGGAGGATGTATTATTCCACAGAAACAAGTTTACATGGCCAAGAGATCTGAATATTTTATTAATGATTTTGAGTCTGTCTTACTTACAGTGAGTGATCTATCTAAGGGGCCCCCACCTCTCATAGTATCTCTATGCGCTCTGTGTACAGTGAAAGCGTGGTGTGTTTGATATTAGATCTTGTAAATAATTGTATTTCTTTTATTTTTATGTCTGGTGTACAGGATATAGTTCATCTTTTCTGATTAGTTACTGTCGTGTAAAGGATATAGATTGTGTTGTTTATCACGTAGGAATTCCAAACATTGCACAAATGTGTGCCGGACCGAGACTCGAACTCTATACTTTACATATCGCGGCAAGTATTCTACCAACTGAGCTACCCAAGGAAGAATCACGACTCGTCCTCTCAGCTTCAGTTCTGCCAGTACTTCGTCTCCTACCTTCCAAAGTTCACAGAAGCTCTTCTGCGAACCTTTCAGAGGGTAAGTAACTCTCGTGGGAGCGCCAGATCCTGCACCGGCCAACAAGAGCGCCGAGGGCGTATATTCTAGTTCCATGTCCCATGCAATTTTAAGTGTGAACATCCCTTGTCTGTCTCGTTCTGGGCAGCAGAAGTTATTGAGATGTCTGTTTTCTGTATATAATGTGGATACATCTGACCAGCCACTTTCAGTGTAGAGATAAAACTGCAGCAAGGTGCTGGCAGCTGATTGGAAACAGAGTGATGGAGCTATGTAAAATCGAGTCCTTTTGACGTTGCATTTTACATTAGGACTTAACGTGTAAAATTTTGCGCTTTTGTTCTGACTTTCGATCTCATCAGAGCACGTTATGATCGTTAGCCATTACTGCAGTAAACATCTGCTGTTTCAAGTTACTTACAAACAGATTCTCTCACTTGTTAGGTTATTTCGCAAAAGTTCTAAAATTTGTTCTTATGTACTTTTGTGCCATGCTGTTCGGAGGGTATGTCAGATAATCTAATCCGATACTCGTCGTGATCCATAACGGCTGACTTAGTGTCTTAGATTTGTACACATATTATACTGCATCATATATACGATTTTTACTTACAAATTTATTATTTTACAGCTTTACTTTATTCACAAGGTCTATAGATTGTTCCGTTACTCCATGTTTGGGTCTTTATATTTTATTCAGACAGAACGTGCTCCATCCACTTATACGGAAAATTCATCAGAAGCGATCTGCATAAGCTAACAGCACTTGCGTTTATCATTCATAAGAACTTTGTGCAATTAACGGAAGGCATCACTCATACACTTTCCACGTTAAAGGCGGCAGAGACTGTGTCATTGAAAATTACTGCTTTTACTACAGAACGTTTGTAATTTCAGGTTACCAGGAAACAGATGACAAACACATTACTCTTGCACAAATTGGTCCTACAAGACCTTATTTTAAAACACTTTTAGCCAGTATAGTACAAAGGTTCCCGTCAGTGTTCCAAGTGAAAACTCAACTGGTTACTTTAGAGTAACCACCCTGTTCGTAGCGCTTTGCCTATGTTTCAGCAGTATCGTCACCAAAACTGTACCCCTGAAGTCAGATTGCGTAATTACAGGGCAGTATTCAGTGTTTGGGGCTATTTTTCAAGGCAGAAAGCGGAGTCACAGCCTTGCACCAACACTTATGTACAGCTTCAGAAGTCACAATCTTAGATACTTTTGCTTCCTGTTATCTAAATATGACACTTTAATTTACACTACTCTAGTTAGAGAAACCTACTTGCGCATGCTGAAGGTGTATTAAGGAAAAGTGTGCAGGTAACAGATACACTTATATCACTATCATAATTTCATTCTTGGAGTGTTTTAATAGATCTAAATATTAGCAGCACCAAAACATTAGGTATCGCATTGAAGAAAGTAGAAATAACGACCACAGTCTCGCTACAGAAAAATTGCCCATAATCCTTATTGAACTTAAATATGTATCACGGACTACATAAAAGAAGAAAACCAAAAGATGAAAATAACATATTAGAGGCAATGAGACAGTAAATATCTACACCAAAGTAAATACCTAGCTAAATATCGGACTTCTTCGAGTTATGAACTATTTATCAACTGAGACACTACACGAGACAGTGTAAAATGCAGATTAGTAAAACGAACTATGTATACCAACCTGCTCATGTTGTGGACACATTTCATCCTTGCTAACGCTACAGACAAGGACGCCAGAGCCAGATCAGGGAATATTACTGGGAGACTATTTTTTGCACCAGTCAGAGAATGATGCTCTCCCTTTAGGCAGTTTTTCACACTTCTTAATGCAAGGCGTCGACTGTCTCGTCATTTCTGCACCATAAAAACAACACATAAATTATGAAATGATAGAAGGGGTAACAAAGATTTGAGAATTCACAGATTACGTTATCACCTGAAATAAAAATGATAAAGAACAACACTACACTGAATTTGAAAACTTTTGGAGCGATATTTTTAATGTCAGGTGATATTTAAAGTATCTTTTACTCTGATGTCAAATCCTATATTGAGACTTCTTTATCACGTCAGATTTTTTATCAAATCGCAGCTAACTTTTAATTGAAATCACATTTCTCTTTTTCTAAAAGAGAATCTTAACTGCTTTGAAACCAAATTATTCATTTTGGAACTTTATATAGAAACGCTTTAGAATAGACAAAGGTATAGTTCACTTCTAAATGCTAATAGTTATTAAAAAACACAACAAATGTACGAAAATTTAATTTCCCTTCACTGATTTCGCTGCATCAAGTTCCTTTTGACATCGAGGGAAACTTCTCTTCCTTCATTGTCTCACTCCACCAGTGGCGTCTTTGAGAGAAAAAATAGGAGCCGCTCTCAAGAAGCCCAGTGGAAGGCATAGCATGATTTGATTGCTGGCTCCTGCAAGTTTTTGGCTATTCGTTGCCTCTGGCCAAAATGTTTTCATTGAATTCTAGTCACGAATTTTCTCTAAGCTTATGTGTGCCTTCCTCGGCCGTCTGTTTATGATTGACTACCTGTTGGATACCTCCATTGATTTGGTTCCTGGACTACATTGGAATTTGAGCCGCCTTAGCTCTCGGTGTGAACTGAATCTTGTTACCGCACTGTAGCTTCCGAGACAACAATAAAAGTCGGAGAAGTTTTGAAGGAAATAATTCTCTCCTACATACTACTAATCCTTTTTTTCAACGTTTTGCGACATAGTCGAGGCAAAAGTGATCTCCGTGATAGAGGTATTATTTACACATCTTATTGCGGTTTGGATTAAGACACTTTTTTTAATATATTAGATACTTTGTTTCTGTCAATAACAACCGCCTTCAGACCTATAAAATATGTGAGACTCCCTCAAACGTAAGAAAAGTAACTAATTGTACATTTTTTCGGAAGTAGTCAAAATAAATATTAATAAATTTATCTTACTATGAGACAAGACGGTGGATGCCTTCAAGCAAACATATTTGCAGCTGCCTGTGGAATCATGACTGTACCCAGACGTGTATCTCTTCATACGAAGCCATTTGGCCTTCATGAATGTCGTTCTTGAGGTCTCCAAAAATATAGAAATCATCTGGGGAGAGATCGGAACTGTGTGGAGAATGTGAATGGGCTTCCAACCTAAACCTTCTGCAATCCAGTCGAAACAATCTTGGCATCATGTGGGGAATAAATCAACAAAGCTACAGGGTCCTTTGCTTCAGAAGCCGAATATATGAAAAAAGTGAGCAACTGCGTGATAGTAACTTCGATTCATCCTAATGCGAAGTTGTCCGTACACCCCTGGACATTCCTACGCTATTAATTACTGAACCTTCTCTTATTTTAATGGTCTCTGTTTTGTATTTCTGAGCACTGCAGAGAGATGATTAGCGCTGAACTAAACTTAGAGATCACTGTCAAGACGATCATCACGGCCCCATGTTGCTTGAAACAGTTCCGCAGTGTGCAGGAAAGAGTCTCACCGGAGATGTCAAGCATGACAGAAGAGTCGATTTATAAAAATAGATGTAGGCACTGGGGCCTCGCACAAATGACTTAGTTATCAAGTAATAATAGGGGCGTTTCAAAGAAATGCTACCATGAGTAAGATGAACTAAATTACTGTGTATCAAAGCGTATTAATCCTCTTGTTATTTCGGCCCCGGAGGAGTAACGTAAGCTGACATCCCTTCCGCCGAGTCCCGATGTCAACACACCTGCCGAACACAAAGAGCCGGTAACCTCGTCTCTTTCTATAGAGCAGCGGGGTAAGTCCCCTTGCCGACGTTCGTAAACACAAGAATAGAGTGACCGGCCATAGAATAATATCTGTTAAGGCACCTCACTCTACTTCCTTTTAACGGTCCCTACCGCAACGGTAGTTTTGACGTATTAATCCTCTTGTTATTTCGGCCCCGGAGGAGTAACGTAAGCTGACATCCCTTCCGCCGAGTCCCGATGTCAACACACCTGCCGAACACAAAGAGCCGGTAACCTCGTCTCTTTCTATAGAGCAGCGGGGTAAGTCCCCTTGCCGACGTTCGTAAACACAAGAATAGAGTGACCGGCTATAGAATAATATCTGTTAAGGCACCTCACTCTACTTCCTTTTAACGGTCCCTACCGCAACGGTAGTTTTGACGTGTTATGACAACCTCAAGACAGACAAGGTGTTTCGAATGAAATGTCCCCTATATTAGATAACCTCTTCAGCACATGAAAGAAAGTGGTATGGTAGCTTTATTCCTCAACAGCATACTTATATGGCTATCGAATTTTAACCCTCTCTATTGTCGCTGATTTAGGCTACTAATTTATTAACCAATGAATCAAAATTTTTCTTGTTTTCACTATCTGGAATGTGTTTCGATGTATGACCAATATTCTCAATAAATATTGCATTGCACAGTACAAAAATGCTTTTTTTTTCAATCAACACGTAGTTTCTCTTAATTTTAATATTCGCCTCTAAATAAATTTAGTGAAAACTAGTTCTGTCTAGTTTAGTTGGAACGCGGTCTTACTAGTTGAAACTAATTGTTACTGATAGCCTTAGTTACAACTACAATTTACTGCTGGTCAAAAGCGAAAGTCAGTTAAAACTAGTTTTTAATTAGGCAAAACGCGTTTTGACGAAGTGGCTCAATGTAAACTAGTTTCAACTAGTAAGAACGCGTTCTAACTAAAAACGGGTTTTGACTGTAATATATATATATATATATGTGTGTGTGTGTGTGTGTGTGTGTGTGTGTGTGTGTGTGTGTGTGTGTGGGTGAGTGTGTGTGTGATAATAGGAAGGTCGATGACGCTTATGAACAACAGGTTGGGTAGTTGGTTGACTTTCGGAAAGAGGACCAAACAGCGAAGTCAGCGGTCCCATCGGATTAGGGAAGGATGGTGAAGGAAGTCGGCCGTGCCTATTCAAAGGAGGCATCCCTGCATTTGCCTGAAGCGATTTATGGAAATCACAGAGAACCTAAATCAAGATGTCCTGACCCAGGTTTGAACCGTCCTCCTCCCGAATGCGAATCTAGTGTGCTAACCAGTGCTCCACCTCGCTCGGTGTCCACAGAAATACAGTTTACACGGAGATCTAGATGGGTTGTAATGTACTCATACCACAGGCATGAAGTGAAGGTAGGTTTTTCATATGTGAAGGTAATTAGTGAGGAAGCCAATGAAGAAGAGCTGAACAGTTAATGCGACAGAGAAAGTGATGGGGATGTGAGTTACTGGAAGAGTGTTAAAACTGAAATGTGGTAGAATTTCACCTTTGGAGACGTGTATTAGAGGTCAGATATGTTAATAAACATGAAAATTCTATAAAAGTGTTATCAGAAAAGGATTTAATCTTTCCTGCTCACCTTGGCGGCTATTTTAGAAGCATAAAAACTAAAAGAAACACTTAATAAACTTGGTGAACATCTCGGATGCAAGTATTCAGGTACAAACCGTTTTGAGATATTAATATTTGTGGCACATTTCTCTGTCATAGTAGAAGAAATTTGGCTGCACTAAAGATTGTAATACTTTATTTATTTTTTATTACGGCATGTTGTCTATAATTTTTTATTTTCATCTACACAAGAGAGAGTTTGTCAGTATGTTATGACTGTCTTTCTGTGCAATCCACCTGTTTGTCCCATGTTATCGTGTTTACTAATCTATGAAGATGTACTAGAGTATGAGTGCCTTTATGAGCAGGAATGGAAGTGCGCCATATAAATGTTCAATCAGTAAGTGTCACTTTGATATAACGATGATTATGCATTCATAGAATCAAGTTAGATAGGAAAAGTTTTGAGTCGACTATGTGCTGAAAAAGGTTGTCCTTTGAAACAACTGCATGTCACAGGATGTAAGCAACAGTTACATGAGTGTAACACAGATGTAATGTTTCAGAGAAATGGATTGGCCTGAGATCTTTAACTTAGGAAAAGTTGGCAGTATACGTACTACAACAATTTCTTCGTTCCACTGATGGCCTGTTTCTCATGCTTCCGTTGAACTAACACAGTGACTAATAGAGAGATGATATCTGTTCCAGCTTTTGAGAGTGTAACAGACTGGTGTCAGTCATATGAAACACCTTGTTGAAATAAAACTTTGTTAACGTGCAAGCATCTCCATATAGCCTTCCCCATATATTCATTTATTTTCGTTTGTACCCTTCAGGTTACCTTGTATGGAAGGACGACTGAAAATGATCATCTTAAATGAATAAATTACGTCCAGATATGAAGATAAAATATGTAAATAGTGGATCATAGAAGATAGGTCTTAGAAAACCCGTTGTAGGCACTCCAAAAATAATAAAGTTTAACGTTTGTGTAAAGACAAAACCAACCAAGTGCGCTAGCAAACTGTCAGTAACAAGTTGAATCCGAATACAAGTAGAGTGACATTAATTTTGATTTTTCGTAGTTATAAGCGTTAAGATCCTCCTGACAACTTAGCAGCAGAAAAGCTTTCCTTCACTGAAAGCTGATTGAGCTAGTATTTTAACAGACAATGAGCTCATACCTGAAGACATGTTGAACCAAAGAAAAATGAGCTAACGGAGTAAGGCTCTCCAAGTTTAGCTTAAAATGCATCTATTGCTTTTATTCTCTGAAAAAGCGTTAAACAAGACCATGTTATGCACTCTGAAGTACTCCGTTCTAAAATAATTATCAGTAACTGCAGTAACAGACTTTAATCATACCAAGCTGTTCATGGGACATAGTTCTTAAAAGAAACAGGTAATCTACCAATTATTAAGTTTTCAATTTACGCTGTTGTTAACATCTTACTTACAAAAAATAACTGTACAGATCTCTATATAAAATATGATTTACAAAATTAAATCCAAATCAATAGGTATTGCAAACATAAGTGTACAATGTGCGTGCCACTAAATCTCAGAAACGAGCCCCTATACGATAAAGGGAGTTATATGGTGTGGTAGCTCTCTATCCTCCATCATGAAGAAGGTTCCCGTTTATACCTGTACAATGTGATTTTCAAGCTAAAAGGGCTGGGCTAGAAATTTTTAAAACATTCCAGAATATTGTAGACTATTCGAGAGCACTGTAGAATATTATAGAGTATTCGAGAGCATTATAGAATATTACAGAGTATACGAAAGCATTCCAAAACATTCCAGAATGTTCCCGAATTTTCCACAATGATCCTGGAAGTACTGAAATGTTGTGGAATAGTGTGGAACATTGGAGAAGATTCCAGAATGTTTGCACAGAGCCTGGAACATCCCAGACTATTGTGAAAAATTCCAGACCACCCTCGATTTTTTTTAATGTTCTGGTTCACTGCGGGCCATCGGAAACCTCTGTGGTATGTTCCGGAACTCGACATTGGTGGGGCTACCTATTGGTGAGATATATAAAGGAAGAGCCATCATGGGTTCGAACGTAAGTTACTTATCAGTAGTGAAGGGAGGAATTGAAAAATTGGTACGGTGTGTGAATTGAACCAAACATTGAAGTATGAGCAGTGAAAGTGTCAGAGTGACTGAATATAAATCGAAAATAAAGTGTGGGAAGTGCGTAAAATGCACTTAATGTATTTGTTAGTAGAAAGTTGATTTTTTTTACATTTTAGACAATGCCCAAACGTAAAGGAGGAGTAATCGTAATGTATTTGTGTGTGTATTTTCCACATCTCGTCCCAACCGGACCGAATTCAACCAAATTTGGTACACATATACCTTAATGTAAGGCAACAGTCACTGTGGGGGTAGCTACCACCTACCTGTGAAAGGCGAGGAAGGTAGGATGAAAAAGAAGTGTAACTCGTGACGCGTGAATTCCCTGACATTATTCATATAGTATCTGAGAATGAGAGCACTTAGCGGCTTGAGAAATTTGAAACCTTCACAATTTTTTTTTTCTCGCTGACAGTCCCTATAAATAATGAAAGGGAACATGTTCATCATGTACTACTTTTTCGTTGTTCATGCAGTAAAAGTGCCGCATGAGGCATGGCAACATAATTTATTAACTTTTTACTACTAATTGAATGGACGACACAGGTCATAGACAGTACGCAAGTATACTGATGAATCGATGTGCAAAATTATATCGTTGTAATATACAGAGTTCGGGAGATATGATGTGATAAACAATGAAATCCGTGAAACAATGCTACATCATGCATTAGGTTTGATTTTATTACATTTTTGTTACTAACTTTTTCGCAAAGATTTTTGCAGAGTGTCGACATATGCTGCTGTATGCATCCTTGTATGACTCATAGTTCAGGAGATATAATGTCGTACACAGTGAGAAGTGTGAATCACTGCTACATTGTGAACGCCGCTTAAAATTATTACTTTCTTGCTACAAATTTCATTCGCAGCATACTTTTCAGATAGTATCCACACATCCCATAGAATGTTCCAATAAAATTATATCATTGCACAACACATAGTTCGAGAGATACGACATTATAAACATTGAGGAAAATGACAGAAGCTACGTGGTATGGACGTGGATACACAGCTCTAAATAAATAAGTAGGCAACGTTGCGTTTCTCCGCTGGTATTGCTATGTAACAGACAAAGCGTCCACTATCGTTCTTCACATATTTATTGAAATAATCTAACAATCATGTATTGCAATTATACACTGCAATTCACTAGATTTTGTCAGTGCAATACGCAACAAGAAAAGTCCTCAGGATTAATAAAGTGCATTTAAATATTATAAAACATCAGAGTTATACTGAGGGAAACAATGAAAAGAGAAATTAGAAAACTTTGAAGCTCCTTCAATGAATAAGCATCTAATGATGTAAACACTACCATGATCATGTTATTAAGGAAATAAGCAGTACTTCATCTTGAAAGATTTGAAGATAATTTTGCGGAAAAATAGCCAGCAGAAACGTAATCGGAATCAGTTATCAATCGGAGTGAACACAAATTGAGAGAAATAGAACTTAAAAAATACAGTACAAATAAAACAGTAATGGTTACGTGTGCACCTAGAAATGGGTGTTTCACTGTCACCATTTCCAAGTGATACTCTGAGAAGTTCTGGCGGCTCACAAGATTTATTTCCAGCTCGTTTTTTTCAGTTATTTAATGTTTTGATTTGCAATACTAGGCGATGAATGTGAGTTATATACTATAATTAGTGGTACACAGAGTGTAGTCCGGCCGGTGTGTCCGAACGGTTCTAGGCGCTTCAGTCTGGAACCGCGCGACCGCTATGGTCGCAGGTTCGAATCCTGTCTCGGGCATGGATGTGTGTGAAATCCTTAGGTTAGTTAGGTTTAAGTAGTTCTAGGTTCTAGGGGACTAATGACCTCAGACATTAGGTCCCATAGTGCTCAGAGCCATTTGAACCATTTGAACAGAGTGCAGTGATATCATCAATACGTTTTCAACACTAGAGTCAGCTGTTGCCTTCTAGATGCACTGCTCCACGTTAGGAGCAATTTTATAGCAGCCTTGACGACGGCAGCCGGCACTTTGGAGACTAGTTGAGGATCTGTAGGATACATATGTGTGTTATCGTGGTATCGTACAGTACATCATTATATTCCTTCCGCTATAAACATTATGATTTAGAATATGAATCAATGTCAACGTACATTTTTGTGGTTCTAGTTAAAATAACTGTTTGTTTAGCAACACAAAAGAAAACTATATCTGAAGCACTTATATTTTACACAGACATGTTGCAGTGGGAAAGATTTACATAAATATGACTATTTATTCCATTGTGCATCAGCACTAAAGAGTTCACATTTCAGTGCATCAAGTTAGGGAAACATGCTACTCCTGCCTCATCGATGATGCTGTGGTATATATCTTAGAAGCGCGTTGCACAAGGAGAATGTGTAGCTCATGGGATTGACTGACGCACTTTGGAGATTCTATTACTGGAGCTAGTTTTCTACTTGAATTTGCGGTTGTTGACCTTGGATGCATTTTCTTTAGCAGGATGGCTGGCTCAGGTCTGCAACTGCAGGGATCTTCTGGCTATGGGGCGTTTCATTAACAAAGTCTTCTTCAGAGCGTAAATGTACCAGATGTGGTCCATCGTTGGTACCTTGGAAAAATTTCGCCATTGCATGATGCTTTATGGACAGATATGAAGAGGTGATGAGTTGAGGATAGATCAAGGCAGATGTTACTGCATGGCGTAGAACATTTATTGATGTAACTGACGTCATTCATGTGCCGCTCTGTCTTAAAAATGAAAGTTAAAATGTCTCACGCCACTGGCGTTCCATGAAAGAAATCAGTTCGAAGTCTAGTCGTCATGCAGTAAGTCATTTATGCAGTGATGGTATTGTATTTAGGAATTACATAAGCATGAAGAACGATAAAAATTGTAGGAAATTCTGGAACAAGTCATTCGATAGTCGAGCACTTAATGCTGTCTTGATTTAAAGATGCTACCATTCGACTTTACCTTTCGATGCCATATTATATCCAGTGGATTTGATATGGTGTGTACCTATGGCCTTCCTGAGGTGTTCGAACAACTGAAAATCAAAGTGCCGTCCTCCCTCGGTGGTGACGATTTCTGGGACTCGAAATTCGGCAATCCACAATATTAGAAGAGTGCTGACAACACTTCCTGCAGAGATGGCCTTCAGAGGTACTGCCTCTGTCCAGCGAGTAAACGTGTCGATCATTAATGAAATATAGGAGAAGCTCTGAGAAGAAGGAAAAGGTCCCACTCAATGGTTGTATGTATTAAAATTTTTGCTATTAGGCGGTCCTTGTAACAAGCTGATTATCCTTCCTATTGGTATTCCTGCACAAATTAATCAAAGCAGTATGTAGTAATTATCTCACATAGAACATATCCAGTCAGTAAAAAAGACATATTTCTGATACTGTTTTACAACGATTAAAGTCTTTGATTATTGCCACTTTCTCTTCAAGTCGTGAAATTATTTGATGTGACACACGAAAACCCAAGAATATCTCTCTACAAAATGCTCTTCTCACGTTAATGTTAAAGTGAACTTGTCCAGCAAATGAATAGCATATTGTTGCGATGTGTGTACTTCGTCGGATGCTAAAGGCACGAGAATGTCATCTTAAAACGAATAAAAAGGCAATTCATTCGAAACGCCATTAATAAATCGGTGAAATGTTTGTGTTGCATTCCAGGGACCAAATGACTACTCAAAAAATTCGACAAGTCCAAGTGGCATAATTACAGCAATTTTAGGCACCTCTTCTGTCGCGACAGGAATGTGGTGATAACCTCGAATAAGATTCCTTTCAGAAAATATATTTCTGTTGGAGAGATGGCAGCAGAAATCTTGTAAATGAGGTAGTGCATTAGCGGTCTGGTGCTGTGACACCCTTTAAAGATCTATAGTCCTCACAAAGACGCCAAGTTTCATCTTTCTTTGGAACGAGGTGGATATGACTGAACCAGCCGCTTTTATAACGACTATGTATTTCAAGATTAATCATCCTGATATTCAAGTTTCACTTGTGCTAATTTTTCTGATAATGGGGGATCTCGCTTGTGAATGCACTGGATGTTCTGTTGTTGCGATGGTGTGTTGCACATTAACTTCAGGTAAATCCTAATTAGGTTTCACCATGAGATTGTTAGGATGTATCTTCAATCAACAATTTTCAAATTTGCATGATGCCAAGTATTCAAATTCTTAGATAAGATGTGTTTTTAAGTCTGTGATACAGGGAGCTAATAATGGTTTGGACATGAAATCCGGAAATAGCTGAAGTGTTTCGCTATTCACTGATCCCAAAATATGACATGTCGTCATTTCATTGCTTGTGCGTACGATAAAGAACTGAAATTCCACTTGCAATAATCATTATCTCAGTTTTCCGCCAGAAGAATGGTATTTTCACAGCTAAACCCCAGAATTCTACTCTGGTGTCTTTGATGCTGAGTGTGCTACGAAATCGCATGTTTACATTTAAGCCATAACAGTGGAATGCTGTTTCTGATTTATAAGGGCTCAGCAATGTGGTTCTAGGAAAAACAAGTATTTATTTAGTGGCACAAAAGAAAACTACAATAAATGTGCGTGTGTTTTTGCGGTCACGTTGCGGTGGAAACGATAATCATGAACATAGTTTCTGATTTATAAGGGCTCAGCAGTGTGGTTCTAGGAAAAACAAGTATTTATTAATGCCACAAAAGAAAACTACAATAAATGTGCGTGTGTTTTTGCGGTCATGTTGCGGTGGAAACGATAATCAAGAACATAGTACCAATTACACCATTGTGAATCAATATTTCGAACAGATTTTATATTTCACTACATCAATTACTGCCACAATATAACTGGTACACCTACAGTATGTCATCTATAATTGTCAAATAACTAAGCATCTAAAGCGAGTGAATTTTTAACAGTTCTTATGACATAACACAAGCCCAGCAAACGTATGAGATTTTCTAATTATTTAAATTTTTGGTGCTGATAAGCTTGTCCAGGTTGTAATGAGTACATGTCATTTATTATGAGTAAGAATACTAAATAATTCCATCTCTGCCATAATGTGAGTTATTAATAATGCTATGAGGTATGAAGGCTGGATTCCTCATGGCCGAAGACTGAGGATTACTCCTCCTGCACTTTCAGTCAGTACTTTGAAGAACATTATTACAATATTTGAAATTTATTTGCTTCTTGATGTATCCACTTCCATGAGAAGAAAATTAGCTACTTGGGTTGATATTCCCAGTTTGCACGAAATATATTTTCTCAGTTTCATGATTTAAGACCATAGACCTACAGTGTGTATCAAACCTTTATTTTGTAGCCAGTTTAATTCTAAAAATTGATCATCTCTGTGTAAAAAGTAGGAAAAGAAATTCAGATATGGACTGAATATGAGACATTACTGTATCTACTTACTCAAGGACTCATATTACGTGTCCTTCATTTGTCCTTCTATGCTTTCAGATGATAAATTTGTGTCACAGAATCTCTGCTTAAGTACTTGTCTATGTAATTGCAGTAGAAATATAAAGCTCTACGAATGTATCATATGCAAAGGAAACGAAATTGAACATTTATGGAGGTAGAAAACTTAACTGAAGGCAACATTTTCCCCCTGCTGTTAAATTTATTGTACTGCTTACAGTCACTGCACTTCTGTATATCTATATCGATCTTCCAACACAGTCTCTACATAAATATCATAAGTTAACCCTCGCAATACGAAATGTTGTGGTGAGGAGGGAGGGAGGGGGGGGGGGCGAGGAACTTGATGCCCACCTCTCGATAAATTTGTAAACTAGTCAGTTACTTTATATTTTAAAATATAGAAAAAAAGTATTTAATTTTTCAAATAAATTCTTCTATCAGATTACATGTATTTTGTACATTTTTCAATTAAACTTAACAAATGTAAGACGCATGAGCAGCTTTCTCTTTCCCCAGTGAATGTTGTATTCAACATTTAGAGGTTCAGGGCCTTATTTACATACCAAAACCTCTTTAAAATATATGTCGAGAGTACAAGTCACCAATGAACTAAATCTGCGTTTTTATGAACGTTTTTCTTTCTGGTGGTCATGAAGTCGGTAATACATGTTACTGCAAGTGCATTAATATTGCTAATGTGTGCTAAAAGGAATTTTCAGGTTCTGGATCTTACTTATATGTCAGTACCTCTTTCAAAAGTATGTTGTTAATATGTTAACACAATTCAAGAACATTAATGCATTTTCTCGTTTTTCAATTTTTTCCCTCTTTGTAAGTCAGGTTGTGAAAAATGCTTTGGTACATGCAGGGATCAGTTCTCTGTTAATTTCTCATACCTACTTCATGACTTACACTCCACGATTGTGCTGATGTTTTCCTAGAAAAACAAATCCTAATTCATTAATAAATTACAACTCATTTGAGAATTTCTGCCAAACGGTACTGCTGTTGACATTCTTCATGGTGTTCTAATAGCAGCATTTGCTATATCCATTAAACCATTCTACACTCATAAAGCAATTATAACGCAATTTTATTTACCAGATATTTAAGCCAAAGCATCAACTCAGTATCTGTTACTCATTGTGAACCCAAAAGAATATCAGATTAGTTAATATAGAGTTGCAAGCACTACTTAGACTACCAAGTGAATTCATCTGTATAAGTGTATTACTGTATCAGACTGGATTTCAAAAGCCTTTTACTGCCCACATCTAACTGTTCTTTCACACTTTAGTGGCAATTTTTGACAAGTTATAACCTATGTTGCAAGCAACAGGTGCTATTAAATGATAAAATGTTAATAGTAATTTATAGGAAGACAGGACAATAGGGAGGCCTACAAGACGGCAAGAAGAGATGACAAAAAGAGATGGCAAAAAGAGCAGTGGCAAAAGCAAAGGCTGAGCAATAGAAGAGGGGCATGAAGAGCTGGAAAGAAGAAAGGACGGCAGGAAATTCCTACGGATTGCTAAAGCAAGAGATAAGGCGACGAAGGACGCAACATCAATGAAGCAGACAAAGGATGAAGCGGGTGTAGTATTATACGACATTGAGAAAATCCTGAATAGGTGGTGGGAGAGCTTTGAAAGGCTACTGAATGAGAAAAATGTATGAGAGAAGTACGAGGATGGAGATATAAATGAATGACCCAAATTATAAGTAGGGAAGAAGTCGAACACGCTAAGAAGAGAATGAAAAATGAGAGGGCCGTAGGGACAGGCCGAATCCCAATAGAAGCACGGAAAAATCGGAGAGAACAGGGACCTGATATTCTCTGGGATCTAATACAGAAGATCTGGAAAGGAGAAAGAATGACGCATATGTGGAGAAGCAGTATGCTGGTCCCCATATATAAGGGGGAAAGGGCAATTATAAAGGTATAAAACTGATGTCCTACACAATGAAGTTCTGGGAAAGAATAATTGAGAAAAGGTTGCATCTAGAAACTAAGTATGTGAAGCAACTGATAGAGAACCACAGAGAAGTACAAGCCAAACAGCATACAGCCTTTATCGATCTTGACAGAGTGCTGAGGCAAGAGATATGGAGATGTGTGGGAAGTAAATTCCTTTCAGAAAAATTTATCATGGTAGTAGAAGACATGTATGAAAGTGCAATGACACAAGTCAGGAGCAGTGCAGTCGCTACAAAGGCATTTCCAGTGAGTATAGGACTACATCAGAGATTTGCTCTCAACCCTTACCTCTTTGACCTTGCCATGGATGTGCTAGTCAAAGATGTGAGAAAAGAGGCACCTTGGAGCATAGTGTTTACCAATTATGTTGTAATCTGTGAACCCACCCTCGAGGCACTTCAAGAAAAGCTTGAACAGTGGAGAACAGCTCTAGAGGAAAGAGGAATGAGAATTTGCAGGGTAAAAATAGAGTGTACGTGTACAAAGGATGCCAAAGATCTATATATTAAACTGCAAGGAGAACAACTTATGCTGGTCAAGAAATTTAAATATCTAGGCTCTTACATGCAAAGTGATGGAGGACTGGAGGCCGAAACACAACAAAAGATAAATAGTGGATGAATGAACTGGAGGAAACAGGGCAGAGGACTGCGTTATAAGAAGGTTAGCCCCAGAATGAAAGGAAAGCTTTGAAAGTCTGTGGTGAGGCGTGCGATGCTGTATTGCACAGGAACTTGGCCAATTACAAAAGCCCAAGAGAAAAAAATGGAAGTGACAGAAACGAGAATGTAAAGGTGGATGAGTGGGGTGACACGAAAGGATAGACTAAGGAATGAGTACGTCAGGGGAACACTGAAACTGGGGCCCATAGGAAGAAGATACAAGAAAAACAGGCTAAGATCTTATGTACATGTGCAGAAAAAAGGGGAGTACTACGTGGGGAGAACATTTGAAGACCCAGAAATCGAAGGCTCAAGGAGAAGAGGAAGACCGAAACTGAGGTGTGAAGACAAGGTAGCAGGGGACCTACGGGAGAAAGGATGGTTCAGAGAAGAAGCAGTGGTTAGGCATTTATGAAAGAGAAGGTTTCAGTAAAGCAACGCTGACTCCACATGATGTGGGAAAAGGCTGAGATGATGATGATGAGCAGGCTTACTTACATAAAAGTTTCTGAAGATTAATATGTTGTTCAAATATAAAATAGTATTTTGCTCCTTTCCATTCAGAAATTCCATATTGTTGTATCATACTCTCTGCATTTAGCCTGGATACACTGGTGCTTTAGTAACTATTTCATTACTGCCAGATAAATATAACTTTTTGGTGATTTTGCAGAATCTGGTTTTATAGCAGTGGCTTGTCTATCGCTGGAATTACTGTTACTATGTAAATAAAGGACAGTCAGTACAGTACAGGAAAATCAAGTTCACTATCAAGTGTACACTGTCATCTTTGAAAGTTCAGCCACATAAACTAAAGGCTACGATTCTGTATTTCGTATTTATCACCCACTGTTTTGTTTCAGGTTTTTAAAGTTAATCGTATCTTCTCTAAAGCTGTTTAACTGACACTTTTTGTCATACTGTAAGTAAACACCTTCAATGTATGCGAGTACCTACTACATCAAATAACCACTTTCATCTCCTTGTTGCCTAACAGAAAGCATTAGGAGAAAAATGAAAATACATTGCGCAACAAATACAGACAGAACAAATAAAAGTAAAATGGAATATTTTGGGGGAAAGTAACAAAGTCGCATAGAACTAGAGAACTCAAACATAGTTGGAAATTAATGTCAGATCAAACTATAGACATAACAGAATTATTTTCAGCACTAGAAGCTATGTCACTCATTTACATGCATAGTCACTTCTGTTGTGAAACGGTTTTCTATAAAGAAGTAACTAAATTAATTAAAACAATTACTTTCAAGGTAACAGAAAGTTGGTTATAAATAAAAAGGTACCAATCATTAAGTATATACGGTAGATTTAATTTTGTATCATTGGAGCTTGGGTCTGCCTTATGATAAACACTATTTGACAGTGTCTTGAGATCTGTCTTCAATGCTGTGTAACCGGAAATACTAGAAATTACACTCACTAATTTTGTAATTCAATTAGTATCAAGTATACAGACATCAAAAATAAGGACTACACATCTAATATTCAAATATTTCACTACAACCAAATAATGAAAATAAATGAAGTAGAGCTAGGAACAGATATTTAATATTAGTTTTGGTAACAGATAAGTAATAAAGTAGCATGACAAAGGAACATTCACATTTGGGCTTCCTGTTTCTAAAGGCAGATGACAATAAATTTGAAAAGGAAATTTATCGACATCATGAGGAAAAGAAATCTGTAGATAAAATAGTGCTTTGAATGAAATTCGTATTTGAAGTTTTTCTTCGATTTTACAGTCTTATTAGAGATTTACTTAGCTGCATGATGAAATTATTGTCCTGTTTTTAGGATATTGTTAGTTAGTTACAGTTTGCCACATTTTTTCATTGATGTGTGGGTCCAGACTACATAATGTGATGGGTATTGTCGCTTATTCTACTATCAAAGGTTTAGTATGATTAACTTGCAACAATGAATTTCTGCATCTCATATGAAGTTAGGACACCATATTAAGCTTCAAGAGGACATACGAGACTTGTATATCATTGATGTTGCAAGCCCAAGGACCCCAGCTGTTTACAGTATCGCTTCATTTTTCGATTTATGTACTCCTTACTACTCCTCTTCTGTGTCTATCTCAATGTGTATCTATTAGGGCGTCTTCAAGTTGAGACTTCTGATACGGTTATGGTCTTCGGTTAAAATGTGGAAATTCAATGAGAAATGTAAATGATTAGTTCATGAATGTTATTGGAGTTTTTGCAGTTGTGTGAAGGAATCAATAATTGGTTTATAAATCATTGTGTCATAGTGTCTCTTCGATTGGAGGTTTCTATGGAGTATGATTTTTAGATTCCTCAAACTGGGGTGATATCGGATATTTGTTGCCTATATGACTGTACAGATTCTTCTAATCACATGTTTGTCGTGATCCATAACAGCTGACTTCCTATATCAGATTTATTCATACATGATACTAGTTACAGCATATGTTCTTGCTTTGTAAATTTATCACATACCTTTTATACCTCACTATATTGTGTTTAATAAACTTATACTGTACATTTCCTTTGTCCAGATATTCCACTGTCTCTCTCTAAACTCTGTGGTTCGTATAAAAGATGCTCCAGTCACTTATATGGCAGTTTTTACAAGGGCTACACTACACATGTCTAGAGTATATATATATATATATATATATATATATATATATATATATATATATATATATATATATATCTTGTGTAAGAACTATGCTGCAATTTACATAATACATCACTGATTCAATTTTCAGTTTAACGCTGGCAAAGACGACTTCGCCATGGTAAGTTATTGCTTTCTGCACACAACCTCTAAACATTCAGGTTATCTGGCAACAGACGACAAACACCTTATTACTGCACAAATTGAGCATGTTAGGCCTAATTTGAACGCACTTTTGTACAAAAAAAGTGTAAGATTTGGAGTCAATATTCTAATTCAAAAGTCAGCTCTGTTACTTCCGAGCATCCAAGCAATTCGTAACATTTTGCCTAGGTTTTAACGTCTTCATGTCTGAAATCTTAGCCCTGAGGTTAGATTGCTTTACTACTGCGCCATACTCGGTGTCTGGGGCTAGGTTCACAGCCTTGCACGAACACTGATATAATGTTTCAGAGGGAGTGACACTCTTAGATACTTTTGCATTGTATTACCTAAACTTGACTATTTAATTTACACAACTGTTATTCAAGTAACCTACTTGTACACGCTAAAGATGCATAAATGTTTAGGTAATGGATGCAATTGTGGCACTATGATAATTTCATGTTTTTTTGTGTTGTATTAACAAGAGTTATGTTTTAGCAACACCAAAACGTTACACATCACCCTGAAGACTTTAGGAATAATCACCATACTCTTTCTACAGAAAAGTGGACCATATTGATTCTTGAATTTAAATGTATATCAAGTTTTGCATAAAATGATAGAACCAAAAGACGAGACTCGCATCCGAGAGGAAACAAAACAATAAACATCTACACTAAAGTAAATACACAGAGGAAATATACCTACACGTGCACATTTAATGAATAACCTCAGATAACGTGTTATTATACATACGAAAATAAAATCAATTTCTGTCCATTTTAAATAACACAATACCTACATGTTCAAGAAGCAACAGCTGTAGAGAGGTATCACTTTCATTTAACATCTGAAAAAATTCAAAAAGATGGGTAATGCGCATTCTTTTTTCACCTGCGCTTAAGAGTACGCAAAACAAATGCAAAAGGTACGCATTTAGGAAACGTTACAAGTGAACTAAATACTATCCTTACATAAAGACCATTGTTCGTCCCATTGTTAACGAACTGGAACCAGTCCTCGAAAATTGGCTCCTCACACTCCTCTTCATATCATGGACACAAAATAGGTAACCTATCTGCTGTCTCTTTAGGAGAAGTAGTAGTATTCCCTCTCGAAAAGGATGCCGCCCCACGTTGATTTTATCTTTGTCCCAGCAGGTATTTGCTATTATCTGTTGGTATTTCTCTCCAAAATACATCAATTACTTGAAAAGGATGTCAGGAGCTCTAATAGGAAGGCTTGTCACCTCCTCTTTATTGTTTATTTAGCCTTCGATAAACTCAGGATTTATGCACTCACCACTGTTGTTCTGTGTTCTCACTTCCCACACATGGAGATTTTCTACCTGGATCACCATTGAAGGTCCTCTTACAATCGGCCACTGGGCCCCTCACCTTCAACTGCGTGTGCAGTTTTCAGTGGTTCAAAGAAACCATGATCTACGGGCTGAAGTTTAGGACTGGCGGGTTGTGCTGCCGATATCAAAATTTCATGCTGATCAGTTTGAAAACTGCAATGTGGTATATGATTATACAGTATCAATTGGACTGGGTCATTCTTAGTTGGTTTCCTATTTTCGGAGGTGCGCTTTAGACGAACGGATCATAGCTTGTGAAACCATTGTCTGAGGCCATCGAGAGAGATGTTCTGTCAGGCTTCATCCTCATTCATGGAAAGATTATGGTTGGTTCTCTGAAAATATGGAAAGGTTTTATTACTCAAACAACTGAGACTCTTTCTCCTCTTTTTGGTGACACAACCTTCACAACCAAAACATTACCATTTGGGCTTACGAACTTCGCGATCTTGTTTGGAATAAAAACCATTATATCTATTGTAGAATCTAGGATTCATGTATTCCTAGTTCGTTTTCCAAAGGTAACTGCAAGTGTTAATGCTAAATGTCCTGTTCTGGTGAAAATATATGGAAATAGTCCAATTAATGTCCAAGTGACTTTTGTACACCGCCCTAAAAGAAAACGCAGCCCATATTAGGAATGGTCAAGCATATTTATTTTTGTATTGGACGTTTAGCAAAACAGCGCCAAGAAAACATCCTTCAAGTATACACCTTCGTCCCAAGAGCAGCTCCAAAATTTCGTTTGCTTTCTCCGTTTGCGTTCTTTGTTTGGCCTCATTGAGCAGCACGTTGTTTGAGCGCTCTTTTCTGCGTTAACAATTATTCCAAGCTAAGTCAACAGACAGTAGCACACATCACATATGTAAAATATGGGGATGCAGCATGGTAGACTAAAGCCAACCTTTCACAATGCATTCAAGAATTTAAGACTGTTGCTCGTGTATTCTGTGAATAAGTTTTACAATAGAGTAGGAGAATTATATGAAAGCAAAGTCAACACACTGCAGCACACATCAATTTTCCAAAAGTTGGGATGCAGTATGGTAGACTGAAAGGCAACCTTTCTGAATGCATTCAAAAATGAAAGACTGTTGCTTGTGTAATCTGCAAACAAGTTTTACAATAGAATACTATAATTATATAAAAAATTCTCGAAAGTGATTCTTAGTTATTTTTAATTCGTGAATACGGAATTTTTTCACAAAAAACCTAGGATGTGTTTCTACTACCACTCTGAACACAACTACAGAAATGCAAAACTAATCCCTTTGGCCAACAGTCAGGAACATAGACTGCACTCTTTTTGGGAATGCGCACATGAGTACATTTACCCTAAGTTTGTGACTTACAGATTTTCTTCTGTTTATGACCTAGTGATCGATTAATTCACAACATGACACTGTTAAAACTTAAAGTTGTAGAAAGAATTATGTATACCTACCTCCTCATATTGAGTAAAACGTACCATGATGGCTAAGAGATGGAAGACGGAGCTGAATCAGGACGCATTACTGGGAGACTGTTTCGTACACCAGTCAGATGCACTCATTTTAGCCAGTTTTCTGTTCTCGTCCATGCAAAGCGTTGGTTGTTTCTTCATTTCTGCCTCAGAAAAAAGACACAATAATTATCAAATGAAAAACGATTCATAAGTCACATATTTCGCTCTCATTTTAAGTGCAATGAAACTAAATAGCGCTTCAATGCATATTAAAACGTTAGGAACGATGTTTTATGACCGCAAGGTAATATTTAAAGTATTATTTATTCTGATTTAAAATCTGGTTTTGGATTTTCTGTACCAAGACAGATATTTATTCTAATCACATCTGACGTTGTAGGTGAAATCAAATTGTTTCTCTAACAGGCATTTCTTTAACTTTAACTAAAAATAAATTATTTATTTTTTAATCTTGTACAGAATCATGTTAAACACTGCTTTAGACAGTGGTATATGTTCACTTAAAAACACTGGTAATGGTTACAAAAGAACGATTTAATTTTCCTTTTCTGGTTTCGCTGTACCAAGTTCATTCAGAAATGGGACGAAACTTCTCTTCCTTGATTGTGTCCCTCTACTGGTGCCACGTGTCTTTATCAGTGACCTAGTAGAATGTTCTCCTTGTTCCTTCCTAACATCAAAGTTTGCAGGGAAACAATCAGTACGTCGGTGTAGAAAAAGAAGCTTCACAGTCATGTAACAGTCTAATTTCATTATATTGACTGGCTTGTTCTAACCATGTTTTTGTAATTTGGATGTTTGTAGTTGCCCACGTAATTGACCATTACTGCTTAACAGAAACCCAAGCTTTCTTCCCACTGGATTCATTGTACTTTCAAACAAATTATCCTTCAATAACTTTCGAATCTTCTCTGCGTGCCACCACTCTCCTCCCGCCCCCCCCCCTTACCCCCTCAACGATCCATCCTTTCACTTTATCAAAAGATACTTTTGGAAATAGTGTTACAAAGTGCAGGAAACAATTACCATATTTGGAAATACTTTAGTAAACTGTTTCACTAATCCCAGCTTGATGTGAAGAGGAGTTAACAATATCACGTTTCGTAAGCCCAGTTGGAGAGTTTTCCTTTTGGGCTAGTTGGTTACTTCCAATGCTTGTATTTAGCTCTGCTATTCCACTCACACTTAATGAAACATGGCTATTACTGAGCAGCCGTATTGTTGACCATGTAGCTTGTCAAAAGACTTTCAAATCCCTACATACTGTCTAAAAATGTTATTTAGCACATGTTTGAAGTTTTCATACGTCTCCTTACGGTGTATGAAATAGTCAACAGGTACTAAGCCAAACAAATTTCTGTTATGGATAACTACATGTGTCCTCGGAGTCTATCGTGGCGTAATGATTGCATAAAATCTTCTCGACTTTGAAGCCGCGTCAACTGCAATAACATTCTATGGAACAGAACATTTTTTAGGCTACGTTTTGACGAGTCTATAGCCAACCTCCTCTGACTTGGGTTGTAAGTGACGTCAAAGAGTTTCAGTAAACCCTCAATATCGCAGCAGAAACCATACGGCCTTCTTTTCCTAAAGGATTACGTAAGTTCCATTTTTCTGTTCCGGTACCAAGAAAATGAAAATGATATTACGGGTAGTAGAAGATGGCTTGCTTTCACCCCTAACCCAGGCAATTTGGTGGCTTCTTTTGTCAGATTAAATTCAATGTTGAACACTTCAGATAGTTTTGCTGCGATAATTCTGATGTAGAATCTTATAATCGTCACAGTCATTGCTAAGCTGTTCTCCGTTATAAATCTTGAAAAGTGATATGTGGAATTAGAACAGGGAAAGATTTGTTTCTTTCTTCATTAAGTGTAGCACGTCGTAAGGTCGAAGAAACGTTCGAATATTTTACATTCTTTATATTTATTTCCTTTTTACCTTTAATGCTAACCATACGAAAATAATAACCATATACAAGATTTTGCGGCTTTCTCCGAACCAGGGTAACCGAAAAAGTCGTTGGTTTGCTCTTCTCATTTCTTCACAGTCAGAGTCCTTCGACAGACGCTGTACGTCTTAACCTGCGCAGTGTCCAGCTTTTGAGTTGGTCATTAAGTCTTACACCAAAGTATTATTAGTACACATTTTACACGAATCTGGTAGTGGCTTGTCTTTTCTTAGCAATTTCGTAGCTACTATATGCATGACAAAATACAGTTGAGCTATTCAAATACTTGTGGGAACTCAGTTCTAACATACTGCAAAACGAAATTTAACAGCAAAAATTTAACCTCACATAACTACATCATGTCAAAAATCAACCAAAACTTCCTGCATAACAACGAGTTTGGGGTGAGAAGTGTGACCTCCAATTTAATCTAACTACAATGAAAGTCCTTACCTATAGTAAAATTTTTCTATATGGAACTTAGGTTTAAATGTAAAGTGGGTTTATTTGATTTGAGAAGAGAACTTTATCTGATAGAAAGAAAATAGTGACAGATTTGAAATCAGCATAAATCGAATTTCAGGAACAGCGAAAATTATGCAAACATTAAATATCATGTTGCATAGTGTAACTGCCAAATTTAGTATGGTTAACTTTCCATCATTTGCAAAAAAAGGTTAACGCCAGAAATAAAATTGAATTTTTGACTTTTTAAGTATTGTTTTATTATATTTATTATCATTACTAGCGTTACACTGTTCAGAGAATAAATGTCACTCTCAAAATATCTTACCTTGCAGGTAAGACACATTCTGTCCTGTCATGATAGATTACCCTAGCAACTGTGGACAAAAATGGCTTACACTTTTGTTTCTAGCCGGCCAGGGTGGCCGAGCGGTTCTAGGCGCTACAGTCTGGAACCGCGCGACCGCTACGGTCGCAGGTTCGAATCCTGTCTCGGGCATGGATGTGTGTGATGTCCTAAGGTTAGTTAGGTTCAAGTAGTTCTAAGTTCTAGGGGACTGATGACCTCAGAAGTTAAGTCCCATAGTGCTCAGAGCCATTTGAACCATTTTGTTTCTATGTTTCACTTTACTCTAATTCGTGAGAACTGTCAGCTACGAGATTCATTTGTTTTACTACAGACTATTCTTTAGCGTCCGGTGATAAAATTGGTGGCAGCAGTGATCTGGAGATACCGGTGCCCATGGTCCTCCGGAGCGAACGTAGTACACGCCGTAGCGAACCTAGTGCAGAGTCAGTCCCAAAGAGAGCTACATGTAGGCAAGGAGAGGGCGAATGAAATCTCCAGCACAACTGTAAAGCAGGATTCTGCCAGTTCCTGCCTGTTCGTTGCCTCTACCCAAGCTGCGACAGTACGGGGATGAAATAAAATGTTTATGTTGGGCTGTAAATAACAGTCTGTTGGATTCTTTCCCCGCGAAGGTTTGTAACTGTAATGATGCAATAAAATTGCTTCTGATGCTGTTAACCAGGAAGACAATTCAACCACCATGTGCCACTGTGACACCATGATGACTGTTCATTCTTTGGGTTAAGTTACAACCAAAGCTTTGAGTCGATTAAGTATCGATAAAGGTAATTCCAGTGGCAGCGATGGGAGAAGCTCTGTTCTCTAAACTGGCACTTTGTTAAATTGATTGTCACGGCATACTGATAACAGTTAAATGAATGTAAACAGAAGAAATTTCGAGAAATTGAACGCCATGAGGTCTGTAACCTAAGAAACGTATGAAAACATATTTACTGCAACAGTTTCTCCATTCCATCGACTTACATGTCCGTCGAACTACAGCAGTGACTTTGCGATAAATGTTAACCGATCTACTTTTCGAGAATGTAACAGATCTGTGTCATCTGTATGAAAGATCAGAAACGCTGTACACCTTTGTCTTCAGCACATCATCCTTGTAGCTATGTTTATATAATATCATTGACTGTCTTGTTGTTATAGTTGTTATGTAAGTAAATATTCAGTTAAGTGATGGCTTGTACTTCTTTGTTTTCTGAACTCGGCAGTGACATTTTCTGGTGCCGAAAAACGGGAACTGGGAACTTGAGGGCTGTTATTGGACGATACACTCCCCCCTTCTTGTCACTGACGGAAGACGGAGGTGCTACAACATTGCAAATGTATTATGCAACTGCGCGCTGTAGATTAGGACTGACACTGCCCACTGCGCTTGCGGTTGAGGGGAAAATAATCACGATCTACTGAACCTGCTGTCGCCGTTATTTAAGTTTTAGAAAGTGCATTATCCAGCCGTAAAAGGTCATATCATTGTGCGTGTTTAATATAAAATTTGTCGTCAATTTTCGCACACGGTAGCCTCTGGCATCCCTTCACGCAGTCAGTCTTTGCTAAGGTCAAACAGTTGAAACGTTTTGACAGCGCGCATAGGGTATTGTTTGGAAACTAAGAACAAGTATACCTCTTTAAGGGTTTCAAGGTTTTAGAAGATTACTATCTCGTCCCAGAAGTCGCGTCACGCGTCTAGTATCCGTGGTTGTGAAGTTGTCAGATGAAACACCAGTACATTACATTAAATACCGCAGGGAAAGCTAGGAAGAAAAGTTATCACTTCTCTCAAAGCTTGACGAAGCTGTACACAATCATCCCTCGGACGAGTATCTCGTCAAGGCGAAAGACATTCAATTTTCAAAAATACAGAATCGTCTGTGGTTCATATCGCTGCGTCAGTTAATCTGCCGTCTCCTAAACTCGAACCATTCTCTTGAGAAATTAAGACATGGCCCATATTTGGGGAACAATTTGAAAGCTGTGTCGATAGAATACTTCCACGCCTACTGGTAATAAACACGTATTCCTAAGATAAAATCTCGTGAGTGAGCCAAAACAGGTGGCCAATGGCATACCAGTGACTGCTTCTGCTTACAAAGACACAAAGCGTATTCTTCAGGCAAGGTACGGAGACCGCAACCGCAAAGCCAGGTCGAAATAGACTACTTAGACTTCAGGTAACTGCGACCCATTCCAGTTGAATCTTCTGAAATTCATAATGTGGCATTCATAGAATGCAATAAAGACAGCCAAACTCTGAAATCCTGGGGTGAGTATATAAATGCCTATGTCAAAGTTTCCACCCGAAAGCCTTATGCACTTTTCTCGCAGACGTTTACCAGCGTTGGATAATCCACGTGAACAGGAAGAAACTGTCGGAAGGAGATGTACTATGCTTAAAGGAATATTTAGGGGAAGAATTCAACTGTGCACTCACTGCTCATAATAAATACCTAAGGACACGCCATTCACTAACACATTTGGTCATTAAGGCACATTAACTCCTGCCGCAGCCACTCTCAGCGTTAACTCCAATCAAGGTCATTCGTAACACAAGACCACACGTATCGTGAAGACTCTGCTGTTTTAGCCAACATAGCGTAGTTGGCCACAAGACTGTAAAAATTAAAGAACGTTCCAGCGTACCTGACGATCCTAAGCTGGAGAATTCGCTGTTATCTTTGTCTCAGTCAAGACCACATTACAGCGGCGGTTCGAAGAAAGGAATGACCGCCTACTCTTATTCCAAAGAGCCGTTGCTGACAAATTTGTGATGAGTCAAACCAACCAAAGCCATCCCGCAAACAACATCTACGTCTACATCTACATGATTATTCTGCAATTCACATTTAAGTGCTTGGCAGAAGGTTCATCGAAACGCAATCATACTATCTCTCTACTATTCGACTCCCGAACAGCACGCGGGAAAGACGAACACCTAAACCTTTCTGTTCGAGCTCTGATTTCTCTTATTTTATTTTGATGATCATTCCTACCTATGTAGGTTGGGCTCAACAAAATATTTTCGCATTCGGAAGAGAAAGTTGGTGACTGAATTTTCGTAAATAGATCACGCCGCGACGAAAAATTTCTTTGCTTTAATGACTTCCATCCCAACTCGCGTATCATATCTGCCACACTCTCTCCCCTATTGTGTGATAATACAAAACGAGCTGCCCTTTTTTGCACCCTTTCGATGTCCTCCGTCAATCCCACCTGGTAAGGATCCCACACCGCGCAGCAATATTCTAACACGGGACGAACGAGTGTAGTGTAACCTGTCTCTTTCATGGACTTGTTGCATCTTCTAAGTGTCCTGCCAATGAAACGCAACCTTTGGCTCGCCTTCCCCACAATATTATCTATGTGGTCTTTCCAACTGAAGTTGTTCGTAATTTTAACACCCAGGAAGTTAGTTGAATTGGCAGCATTGAGAATTGTACTATCTATCGAGTAATCGAATTCCAACGGATTTCTTTTGGAACTCATGTGGATCACCTCACACTTTTCGTTATTTAGCATCAACTGCCACCTGCCACACCTTATAGCAATCTTTTCTAAATCGCTTTGCAACTGATACTGGTCTTCGGATGACCTTACTAGACGGTAAATTCCAGCATCATCTGCGAACAACCTAAGAGAACTGCTCAGATTGTCACCCAGGTCATTTATATAGATCAGGAACAGCAGAGGTCCCAGGACGCTTCCCTGGGGAACACCTGATATCACTTCAATTTTACCCGATGATTTGCCGTCTGTTAATACGAACTGCGACCTTCCTGACAGGAAATCACAAATCCAGTCGCACAACTGCGACGATACCCCATAGGCGCGCAGCTTGATTAGAAGTCGCTTGTGAGGAACGGTGTCAAAAGCTTTCCGGAAATCCAGAAACACGGAATCAACCTGAGATCCCTTGTCGATAGCGGCCATTACTTCGTGCGAATAAAGAGCTAGCTGCGTTGCACAAGAACGATGTTTTCTGAAACCATGGTGATTACGTATCAATAGATCGTTCCCTTCGAGGTGATTCATAATGTTTGAATACAATATATGCTCCAAAACCCTACTGCAAACCGACGTCAATAATATAGGTCTGTGGTTTGATGGTTTACTCCTACTACCCGTCTTAAACACTGGTGCGACCTGCGTAATTTTCCAATCTGTAGGTACAGATCTATCGGTGAGCGAGCGATTGTATATGATTGCTAAGTTGGGAGCTATTGTATCAGCGTAATCTGAAAGGAACCTAATCGGTATACTATCTGGACCTGAAGATTTGCCCGTATCAAGCGATTTGTCTCAAAGTCCCCGTTAATGGATCAGTGGGTAGAGTAGTCACGGGACACTCAAGTTTCAAGCATCACATGGGATTCGTTTTTGTGATACGTCTCACAGGAG
Organism: Schistocerca piceifrons; assembly: GCF_021461385.2. Lineage (NCBI taxonomy): Eukaryota > Metazoa > Arthropoda > Insecta > Orthoptera > Acrididae > Schistocerca > Schistocerca piceifrons. Next base: position 372,607,282 of record NC_060142.1, read on the forward strand.
AAAGGCATATCCCGTGTTTTATTTTGTTTTCCAGGTAGCCATTATACATTCATTTGCCGAAACCTGACTGACAATCTAAGCCTGTAGTTTACCGATGTTCAGCGTCTGTCACTAGATGCATTCGAAACTTCTTTGACTTTCATGCCTTGCAGATTTGTGCTTTCTATCTAAGCAGCGCTTTGAAAGATGGCTCATGTTACGCTCCACGCATTCGAGACATTATATAGCTTCAAGAAACATCCGGCTGTGCCAAAAGATGTCAAGATAAAACAACATTTCATACTTAAAATATCGGTAGCATGAAAGGATCTGCATAAAGCCCTTCTCATATCACAATTCAGTTTGATTAATATCCGTGACGATCAGTTGCATGGAAGGATAACTGATTATAGTGATCTTATTTGTATAGATTACGTCCAGTAGTAAAGTTGAAATATGCAAATAGTGCAGCAGACTAAATATGTCATAACGTATGATGTAGGATCTCCAAAAGTAATAAAGTGAAATGTTTATGTAGAGATATAACTTACCTTGTGCATTGGTTACCTAAGAGCAAGAAGTTGAATCCATATGCAGGTGAAGCCAGATTAAATTAAATTTCCCGTAGTTATGCATCAAACATTTAGATCCTCCTGGCAACAAGGCAGCGGAAACGCCTTGTCTCACTGAGGTGGGATTCTGATAATAATTAACAGCTAAAGAGCTCGTAGCTGAAGACATGTTGAATCTAAGAAAAGGAAGGTAAGAGATTAAGATTCTCCAGGCTTAGCTTAAAATCCATCTAGTACTTTTACTGTTTTAAAAAGCATTACATTGGGAAAATTGTACCAAGTTCTTAAAACTATGAAGAATTTGAAAATTCAGTTTTGTCCTTATAACCAGTTTTCCGCGTTTATTAATGTTTTTACCTAAACTTTTGTTTTACTGATTTTTAGTACATAAACTTTTCAAGTTATGCTGCTGTTAACAAGATACTTACAAGAAACAGCTTTCAATATCTCTACTGAAATAACAATTTATGAAACTAAGATTCTAATTTTTGTAGGTAATAGGCAGAGTCTCTACTATTGTTCTTCAACTATTTGCTGAAATAATTTGTTACTCATATGTTTGCAGTATATAGAGTAAGTCATTGCATTTTATCAGTAGGATATTATACAAAACAAGATCAACAGGACAACTGAGGTGTGTTCAAATTGAAAGAAGGAGGGATAACCGAAATCGGAAGAAATTTCAAGTTCCTGCAATGAAGAAATGTCTAATTACGTTAAAATTACCATCATAATGTAACTAAAGAAACAGGTCACGTTTTACTCTGAAAAATTTCACGGCAATTTTGTGGAAAATTGCAACCAGTAATCTGTTTGTAGTAAGTTATCAATCATGGTGAACGCAACATGCAAGGAACATGGCTTAAAAATGTAGGACAAAGGAAACTGCAATAGTAATTTCCAAAACTATATTCTGAGAAGCTCTGTAAACAGAGAAGATTTACTTCCGTAACGTTTCTCTGCAGTTTCCTAATGTTTCGATTTGCATTACCCAGCAATACATGTGATTTATATACTGTAATAATTTGTAAACCACAGTGTCCTTCCTGTCATGAAAATTCAGTAGTTACTGAATGGGCTTGTTTGACAGTCATAATGATAGCCAAAATCATACTGAAAACAAATTTGATTTTTCCATACATAAAACTATAATACGAAAATGTAGGACAGACGTCTCACCACATTATGAGAAATAATTTTATCAAGTCTCTATATCAGTGGTTTTTGTGCCTTGTAAGTTCAACATACTGATATAATGAACTGTTACAAGCACGATGTGACCCATGCAAACTGTCCTCAAGCTCGAAATCGGGAAATTTTTAGAAAATATAAAATTCATGAATGATATGCAAATAATGAACAAAGGACTGTAATCCTCCAACACTCTGGACTATAAAGTTAACGCTACACATAGTATAGTAATAGCATCAGTCCACTAGCGTGAGCAGTCACCTTACATCATGCATGGACCTGTAGCATATCGACTGTATTTGGTTAGAAAATATGACAGAGTGGATGTGAGTTGCAACAGAACCAGCCACAGCTAGGTGATAGTGTTAATGAACATAGTCTTCATTGTGTAAGTACTCAGCCCTTTGTATATTAAATGATTTTCATCTCCATTCCACGATGAAGTCATGACACCTGGAATGACATCCCATAACGCAGTATGGGGTCCACTGTTCGATCAAGCGACAGGGCCGCCTGCCCTGAGTCACAAGGGAGCCGTCTCCTTGCTGAGGGAAGTTCATAGCCCTCGTCAGCTGTGGCGCCACACTGACATCACAGCTGTAGCCGGAGACATCACAGACAGTGGCATTCAGTGTCAAATGACCCTTGGATTGTCACCTGCAGAGAGTCAAATGAGATGTCAGTACTATAGAAGATTTATTCAATTCATTTCTTTATTTTAGGCCTCAGCAGTAATATATCAGGAACGTGTTGGTGGAGGCATCCAGTTGCCTCTCGTTGAAGACAATAGATATCTGACGCTGCTGATGCATGGCAGCACTTAAATGCCGCTTCAGCGATGTTTCCAAATGTGACTGTGATGGCAGCACTGTGACGCAGCTGATGATGGACCTACCTCCAGTGAGCTGGCGGCCCTCTGCTCCTATGGTGGCTCTCTTATGACATATTCCCTGCCCCATGGATGAGTAGTGGATCCCGTACTGCATTCTGGGATGTCGCTCCGCATGTCACAGGCCCTTGGTGTAGGCTTTGCTAGTGAGACGGGAATATATTAGTACATGAATGGCTGAGTACTTATAACCTCCAGACTATGTTCGTACAGAGCTTAAGGCACGTACTCTAAACACTTCCATGGTAGCAAGTGAGGAAAGGCTTCGGTCCTTCCGCTAGTGTGTTGCAGCGTGATCTGTTGCTATACCGCGCCCAGCTGGCTCCGCTTCACAACGTCAGTTAACCATGTCCTACACTGCAATGCATTGCACTCTCACCTAATTATGGCTGGCTCGGTTGCAACTCATTTCTGTTCTGACGAATTTTAAAATTAGTAAATCTGTTGTGTACATTAAATTCACCACTGAGACTTGAAGGTGCGCCTGTTTCGTGATCAATTCTGATCCGCGTTAATTCACTTAAACACAAATATTTTTTAAATACCTGCAACTCTAGAACATCTATCGGCTGGAATGTTGCCTCCTTGAGAAAGGTATCGAATATCTGTGGTGATGTGACTGACAAATTCCAAATAACACAGCTGCTTAGGTATTGGTTCTCTGGGTGCTGTTTAAAGACAGATGTTAACATCTTGAGATCTGTCAATATTTAGAATTCCCTGTCTTCCTGGAGACGTCGAAAATCTGTGAATAACGAGTATGTTAGCAACATATTAAATAAGTCTTCATAATTTACTATATCAGTTACAGCCACAGTCTAACAAGGGATGCTTCCCATTCCGAACATTAGGCAAACAGCAGTTGTACATACAGTACTTTGTCTAGAATTACGGACCTACTCAGCATGCACAGTTTGTTAACTTTTAACAGGTCCCTAGATATATCAGAAGCCCCTCAGATGGATGAGTTGTACCACATATGGAAAGGAACATTTAATCATTTCGTACTGATAGGTTTATCCATGATGTAATGTGCACATGTCATTTATTACGAATAACTAAATAATTACATCCTTGCCATAATGTTGGTTATTCCTAATCCTACCACAGTTTTAGAGGACGGATTTCCCATGGCTAAGGATTGAGGATTAATCCTCCTGCACTTTCTATCACTGTACTGAAGAACACTATGACACAATTTGAATTTTATTTACTGCATGATGTGTCCACTTCCATGAAGTGAGGGAGAATAGCTGCTTGGATTGATGTCCACAATTATATATGGAAAATCCTAATACATTTTCGGAATTTCTTGGTTTCAAACCACAGAGCTGTACAGCGAACCTATATTTTACAGTAAGTCCAATCAGACACAGACACAGACACACACTATATATATATATATATATATATATATATATATATATATATATATATATATATATATATATATGTACTGAATAATCTGATGTAACACTGTATTTACCCAAAGACTGACAGTTCATGTGCTTCATTCTCCGTTTATACTTTCAGATGAGAAATTTCGTACGTATTGTGTCACAGAATCTCTAGTTATATTCTCGTCTACGGCAAAATTCCTATAAAGATGACATTTCTGTTAAAGAAACATATACAAGAACACGAAAGGATAATACTCATGAACTAAGTAATTCAGTTAAGGCAATGTCAATTTATGTCTGCTATCAAATATATAATACTGCATAATTACTCTCTATAAAAATATTTCTACATTTGCCATGACTGTGTTGACGCATTTCTATAATCACGAATCAACATTCGTTTTTAAATTATTACTCATCTGAAAATTTGTACTAAAACGTAATACTTTTAAATTACGTTGTTGTCATTCCTCACTGTATTGGAACAGCGGTATTTGCGAAATCTAGTAAATAAACCCACACCAATAAAGCAAATAGATCATAATTTTATTTACGATTTAATTAGCTCAAAACATCATCTCAGTATCTTCTACTCATTGTGGAATCGAAACAATGACAGATTTATTATCTCAGTCTGTTATATGAATTCATGTACATTAGTAAATGCAACAGACTTTAAAGAACTCTCATTGTTCACATCTTACAATCGTCTAAGTGCACTTTGATATGCAGTGTACAGTTATTGAAAAGTTATAATTGATATGACAAGGAACAGGCATTCTTAAACATTAATCATACTTACATCAGTGCTTCTTAACGATTAATACGGTGACAAAAATTGTCTAGCGTTTTGCACATTAACCCTCAGAAATTCCATGTTGCTGTAGCATGCTAAACTCGTTTAGTCTGGATTCGCTGGTGCCTCAGAAATAATTTCGTTTCTGCAAAATATTTATAATTTTAATCAATTTGAAGAAAATTTCTGGTATTACTGTCTTCTCTATTTTTAGAGTTATTGCTATTAGGCAAAAAGAAAGCAGTACCATAGAGTGAAATGAAGTTCAGTATGAAATGTCTGTCCTCGTCTTCGATAGTTACATCTGTATAAACTAATAGCCAACGAGTCTCACTTTAAGATTTATCACGCACTGCATAATTTTAGTTTTCTGAGGCTAAAACTGTCACTTCTTCTGGAAGGCTATTCAATTTGTGCCTTTTTGTCATATTATATGTGAACAGCTTCAACTTACAGTAGTGTTTTTATAAGAAATTGCTACACTCCGCTCATTATTGTAATTTTGAGGTTTGGGCCTGCCTTATGATAAACGTTGTTTGACTCAGTTTTCCATTTGGCAGATCTGTCTCCAAAATTATGTTATTAGAAATACTATAAATTTCTCTTATTCAGTTAGACCTACTCAATATTCTCACATTCGTAATTAAGTTTTAAGTGGCATCAACGGTACAGATTACACAAACATGTTCAATTATTTCAGCACAACGACGTAACGACAGTAAAAGTAGCAGTGGTAGCAATAGAGAGTTATGAGAAATTTTAGTATTAATGAAGCAGTAAAGTAGAAATGCTATGAGAGAAAACCGTTCACGTTTTGGCTTTCCTTTTGTAAATGTTAACGAAAATAAATTTTGGAAGACAGTATATCCACATCATCACGCATACATATCTGCAGATAAAATTATGCTCACAATACGTTTCACATTGACAACGGATTAGAGTAGGGCTGAAAAGATACATGACGTCTGAGACAAATAAATATCACAACTGTTGGTCTTCCTGGTTGTCTACTACCTACTAAGACAACGTTGTCTTTCTGGGACTATAAAGTTAAGGAATACCCGTAGCGTCATGCTGCCGTACTGGTGCCCGTGGCGTCCAATTACAGCATATAATTCTAAAAGTGAACTGAAACAGGGCAAACTCATGTAGTGTCTGATTCTGAAACAACAGAATATTCGTACACTGGAAATCGATAACCATGTACCATTACCATATTTTTAAGATCCAGGTTTCGATCCCGAAACAGTGCTAGAAATTTTTTCTAGTAGCTAATGCTTTCTTAAGGACCGTAAATGATGTACTGTTGTGATTAATACAAAGTTACGCTGTTTTCCAGAGCTTATGGTAAACTGCATGTCCCCCTTTTCCACGATGGCTAAGCTAGTTCAAAAGTTGGAAGACGGCATCGGCATAGCACCTTCATTAGGATCATGTCTAGTACAGCACTTGAGTGTTCAGACCAGTCTTCGGGTTCAGTTCATATTCCAAAATGACCTTCCCTGTTTCGTCCCCATTATTCTGTTGTTGCTTTTTGGTACTAGAGGAGTAATCAAAAGGAAAGTTTTCTCTAAAAATAAAGGTTATTAGGCTATTGCGAGATCCCCATTGTTAACAGAGCATTAAATGCGAGATAGTAAATCGAAACTCGGCGCATACCATTTGTGCAGTCTTCGTTACACCACTGAAATAAAAAGTTGTTAATAAAAGGCTGTTTTGCTTTTTTACTAGTTTGTGTTTATAGGACCCTGAGTCGTGACTGGCTCGCGTCATGCCTTGTTTGTTTATCATTGGTTGCAATCCAGTGGTGTCGTATGTCTTCATTGGTTACCGCAAAAACATAAAAACATTGCTATCTTCTCTCCGTGAGTGGCAGCAGCAGCGTGCATCGATATTAGTACTGCTGTACCATCTTTGGTGTGGCGGATATTATTCTGGCTGTGGTGTGTGTGGCAGTTGGTCGGTTGGGGCAGAACAGCAAGGAAGTCTCCGTGGTGCGTGATCAGGCTGGACCCGCTAACGGCGTGCACGCATGGTTGGAGTTGTGAGGTGCTTCTTGCGAGGATTACGAAGTTTATCACCCACCGATCCTGGACACTAAGGTTGAATGCTCACTTAACCAACTATCAAGCCTCAATTGCTATCACATCTCTTCGTTTGATCTTGGTTGTCACTTTCTGGGAGATTCCCGCAAGCAACAACGTGTGTGCACTGAAGTCGGCTAGAATTGCAGCCATCTTCCTGTGTCGTGTTTAACTTAATTTAATTCATTCCTTCATTAACAAAGTGTACCAGCGGTATCTTCTGCCTTGTGGCCGTTGACGTTTGGGTGACCTTCCCTGGTCGTTGACGTAGTTTTCAGTAGTGTATTTTCCTCGTTGTGTTGATGCTGGCTCGTGGTCGTGCGGTAGCGTTCTCGCTTCCCACGCCCGGGTTCCCGGGTTCGATTCCCGGCGGGGTCAGGGATTTTCTCTCCCTCGTGATGACTGGGTGTTGTGTGCTGTCCTTAGGTTAGTTAGGTTTAAGTAATTCTAAGTTCTAGGGGACTGATGACCATAGATGTTAAGTCCCATAGTGCTCAGAGCCATTTGAACCATTTTGTTGATGCTGTCCAGCAGGGCGTGTAGTTCGACAGGTGAGGTGTTATTGTTAGTTTTGGGTGTTTATTCTGACTTGGCTGGATTGGACACCAGTATCAAGAACGTTGTGCTACTGGCATATTGTCGTTTTGCTGGTCGGGTGGAGCGGAACTGATCTTGTTGGTTGGTTCGTTGGCTAGCTTTCAGTTGGGTTGCCTTCCGATTAAGAGGTTGGTCTGGCAGCCTGTGTCACCTAAATGTGCGTTAGTGTTACCTTCCAAGGCCGATCCTTGGAACCTTCTGAGCACCGCTCCTTGTGTTTTACATAGTGATTTCCTTTTTAGTCTTAAATACTCTGTGTGGCCTTCAACCTAGTTTTAGATTATTAAAATTGCAAGGCTTTTCTTCTTAGGCTTAAGTCGGAAAAAAAGTTGTTTCGTGTTTGGTATGTAGCCTTCAGCCGAGTTTCAGCCTTTCAAAATTAAAATTGAAAATTCCTCATTCCTAGGCCTTAAGCCATATATGTTTTTCAAGTTGGTATATGACCTTCAGCCGAGTTTTCAGCCTTTCAAGTCAAAAGTTGAAAAATTTTGTCTAGGCCTTAAGCTCTAAGAAATATTTTCTAGTTTGTATGTGGCCTTCAGCTGAATTTTCCAGCTTAAATTAAAAATTGGAAATTTCTTTGTCTGGGCTTTAACCCGTGAGATTGTTTGCGTTTCGTATGTGGCCTTCAGCAGAGTTTTATGTGAAGCATTTTAGGATAAAGCCTTTAGCCTATTTTAGTTGAAATTTAGAAGCTCTTCTCTTTAGGCCTTAAGCCGTAAAATTCGTTTCTGCATGGTGTGTGACATTCAGCCGACTTCTTAATCTCTCTTAAATTAAAAAGTCAAAATCCTTGTCTTGCCCTTAAGTCATAAGTTTGTTAATCTTTAGTATGAGGCCTTCAGCAGAGTTTTACAAGAAATTTTTTAAGATAAGGCCTTCAGCCTTTTTCAAATTGGAAACTCTTCATTCTAGGCCTTAAGCCATTAAATTGTTTTGCTGATATGCGGCCTTCAGCCAAGTTTTCAGCCTACTTAGATTAAAGCTTGAAAATAATTGTCTCGGCCTTAAGCCATAACACTGTTCTTGATTAATGTGAGGCCTTCAGCCTAGTTCTATGGGAATAATTTAAGCTAAGGCTTTCAGCCTATTTATATTGAAGATAAAAAAAATTTTCTTAAGGAGTGAAACCTCCAGAAGAATTCCTGTACCTCTATTCCTTGTTTGGGCCTTGTGCCTTGGATTTTCGATGTGGCCTTCGACCGATCTAAATTAAATCAAAGGAGGTCTTTCGTTAAAACGTTGAGAGTTTTTGATTCTTTCTTGTATGATTGTTTTAAGAAATAAAGTTTATATGTTGAGTGCAACTGACAGTAACTTATTTTGGCCCCTTTTCCACAAAAATAACTCCATCCGCTCTGTCCTGCTGGCCCAGGGATTTCGGACCCAGTTGGCATTTTTATTGATGCTTGGCACATCCGTACACCCTAATGTTAAAGAAGACAACGTTCGATACTAACGTTCTCATACTGTTAAAGAGCCGAAACCGAGTGTTCATTGACATCGTGACCCTTTGTGTCTGTTACGCTAAGCCACGTAACCTCTGTCCTCTGTTTAACACGACGGAGATGTCTACAAAAGGCATATTCACGCAGAACAGCTGACTCCAACGATTCTCGAAGAGCTGTGTGTGCTTAGTGAGCGTCCTTGGGACTATTTATTGACAGAATGTTATGATGAGTTTCGGTAACCACCCGCTCTCAGAGTGTAACCCGTGCTTGTAATACCAGTATAAATCATTACAGATAGCTGCAATAGAGAAAAACAGCTGTGGATCGTTATATTAGTAAATCATTTATGTTTTGTAGAAGTGTTCAGTGTGCCCTAAGCCACAGTAGCTCAGGATGAGATGAATGACCGGTCTTAATCTGCAAAGGTATGAATGGAAAATTAAATTATCTCCATAACAATAGACCTTAGGTCTCTAGAGCATGGGTTTAGATTCAGCCAGATTGCACCTTGTCGACGTACAGTTCGTATGAGAGTATTCATGTCATGCAACTTTTTTAAATGTATCGGCACTGAAGATGTTAAACAAAGGAATTGGTAGTCAGTTACCATGCAATTACTTAGTCTGATAATATGGACTCATCCTATGCTGATCTGAAATAATTATTGCTAATAAAAGAAATTTAATTCCTTCAGCAAAATGGACACCACCAAGGAAGGAGCCGAAAGTCCATTTTCCGTGAAACTATAGTCGTCACCGATTCTCCAGAGTGGGCTCAGCAGTCCACAAACCGCAGGTGAAAATTCCAATTCAGAAGTAATTTCATACTATTTCGTGTCATATACTGAAGGTCACATTTATTGCCATGCAGAAAGAACGAAAAATATGCGATGTGTTTTGAAAAGTGGTTCCAAACTGTGAGATAGGACTTTCGTGAGGAAAAGCATAAATAAAGCCTTATGGCCTTATACATAAAACGCAATGTAATGAATGAAATATTGTCATTCTTCTCAGAAGAAGGTACGGTTCCACAAAAGGGCCGCAGTTTCTCACCGTCCATGGGGTCAAAGGATGATGTGAGCGCCTTATTATCGACGTCCAGCTTATTTCCTCCACCTAGAAATGATGCATGCCTCATGTAGAAGAGTTCTAGGACGCAAATACATCATTTCTGTACGTTTACAATTTACATGTTTTTTATCTTCTCCGATACTGTCTCACGTACTCCCTCGGACTTTGTTCCAATTCTTCGAACTCCGACAACCTACAATGATCAAAAGAACATGACTTTGGGCGTCTGCAGTAATGTATTGAGCAATAAGTAAAGACTGTTTATGTTACAAAATTATACCTTTGTCTATCACAAATTAGGTACACAACAAAATATCATTTCATCCTCTAAGCTTTACTTAAAAACAACTGGGTTGTCCGACAGGGGTCGAAAACAAAGTGGAAACAACTACTCATCTCGTCATCCTGAATGCTTTTCATTGGACTTTGAGAACTTCAATAACGTTTATGATCTCCGTGAGTGTTTGCCGTTTCCTGATACGTACGTGGAGTACTCCGTGTGAGGCTGCATTGTCTCTGGGACCAACGAAACCTCTCAGACGCCTTCGCCAGAGGCCGTGGATAACATCGATCGTCAGATTGGTCGCAGAGTGCCCGAACCACTTCGACAGTTTTTGGCCCGGTGAAGGAGAATGGTTTACGTTCTACTAAGTTAGAATCCATTCTGTGTATCAAGTACGTTACATTTTAACCTCCTGAGGTTGGCTGTATACTATGGCGCCTGTGTTTGGAGACGAGTGTTACACTGTAGCTTTTGCTACTAAAAAAGCGCCTATTGTATGTGAATGAGCTATTTTTTTTTTTTTTTGTCAACAGTCTACTGACTGGTTTGATGCGGCCCGCCACGAATTCCTTTCCTGTGCTAACCTCTTCATCTCAGAGTAGCACTTGCAACCTACGTCCTCAATTATTTGCTTGACGTATTCCAATCACTGTCTTCCTCTACAGTTTTTGCCCTCTACAGCTCCCTCTAGTAGCATGGAAATCATTCCCTCATGTCTTAGCAGATGTCCTATCATCCTGTCCCTTCTCCTTATCAGTGTTTTCCACATATTCCTTTCCTCTCCGATTCTGCGTAGAACCTCCTCATTCCTTACCTTATCAGTCAACCTAATTTTCACCATTCGTGTATAGCACCACATCTCAAATGCTTCGATTCTCTTCTATTCCGGTTTTCCCACAGTCCATATTTCACTACCATACAATGCTGTACTACAGACGTACATCCTCAGAAATTTCTTCCTCAAATTAAGGCTGGTATTTGATATTAGTAGACTTGTCTTGGCCATAAATGCCATTTTTGCCATAGCGAGTCTGCTTTTGATGTCCTCCTTGCTTCATCCGTCATTGGTTATTTTACTGCCTAGGTAGCAGAATTCCTTAACTTCATTGACTTCGTCACCATCAATCCTGATGTTAAGTTTCTTCGCCTTTCTCCGATTTACTCTCAAACCACACTGTGTACTCATTAGACTGTTCATTCCGTTCAGCAGATCATTTAATTCTTCTTCACTTTCACTCTGGATAGTAATGCCATCAGCGAATCGTATCATTGATATCCTTTCACCTTGTATTTTAATTCCACTCCTGAACCTTTTTTTTTATTTCCATCATTGCTTCCTCGATGTACAGATTGAAGAGTAGGGGCGAAAGGCTACAGCCTTGTCTTACACCCTTCTCAATACGAGCACTTCGTTCTTGATCGTCCTCTTTTATTATTCCCTCTTGGTTGTTGTACATATTATATATGACCCGTCTCTCCCTATAGCTTACCCCTACTTTTTTCAGAATCTCGAACAGCTTGCACCATTTTATATTGTCGAACGCTTTTTCCAGGTCGACAAATCCTATGAGAGTGTCTTGATTTTTCTTTAGCCTTGCTACCATTATTAGCCGCAACGTCAGAATTGCCTCTCTCGTCCCTTCACTTTTCCTAAAGCCAAACTGAGCGTCACCTAGCGCATTCTCAATTTTCTTCCCCATTCTTCTGTATATTATTCTTGTAAGCAGCTTCGATGCATGGGCTGTTAAGCTGATTGTGCGATAATTCTCGCACTAGTCAGCTCTTGCCGTCTTCGGAATTATGTGGACGATGCTTTTCCGAAAGTCAGATGGTATATCGCCAGACTCATATATTCTACACACCAATGTGAATAGTTGTTTTGTTGCCACTTCCCCCAATGATTTTAGAAATTCTGATGGAATGTTATCTATCCCTTCTGCCTTATTTGACCTAAGCCCTCCAAAGCTCTTTTAAAATCCGATTCCAATACTGGATCCCCTATCTCTTCTAAATCGACTCCTGTTTCTTCTTCTATCACATCAGACAAATCTTCACCCTCATAGAGGCTTTCAATGTATTCTTTCCACCTATCTGCTCTCTCCTCTGCATTTAGCAGTGGAATTTCCGTTGCACTCTTAATGTTACCACCGTTGCTTTTAATGTCACCAAAGGTTATTTGACTTTCCTGTATGCTGTCCTTCCGACAATCATAACTTTTTCGATGTATTCACATTTTTCCTGCAGCCATTTCATCTTAGCTTCCCTGCTCTTCCTACTTATTTCATTCCTCAGCGACTTTTATTTCTGTATTCCTGATTTTCCCGGAACATGTTTGTACTTCTCCTTTCATCAATCAACTGCAGTATTTCGTTACCCATGGTTTCTTCGCTGCTACCTTCTTTGTACCTATGTTTTTCTTCCCAACTTCTGTGTTGGCCCTTTTTAGAGATGTCCATTCCTCTTCAACTGTACTGCCTACTGCGCTATTCCTTATTGCTGTGTCTATAGCATTAGAGAACTTCAAACGCATCTCGTCATTCCTTAGAACTTCCGTATCCCACTTCTTTGCGTATTGATTCTTCCTGACTAATGTCTTGAACTTCAGCCTACTCTTCATCACTACTATATTGTGATCTGAGTCTATATCTGCTCCTGGGTACGCCTTACAATCCAGTATCTGATTTCGGAATCTCTGTCTGACCATGATGTAATCTAATTGAAATCTTCCCATATCTTCCGGACTTTTCCAAGTATACCCTCTCCTCTTGTGATTCTTGAACAGGGTATTCGCTATTACTAGCTGAAACTTGTTACTGAACTCAATTAGTCTTTCTCCTCTTTCATTCCTTGTCCCAAGCCCATATTCTCCTGTAACATTTTCTTCTACTCCTTCCCCTACAACTGCATCCCAGTCACCCATGACTATTGGAAGTTCGTCGCCCTTTACTTACTGCATTACCCTTTCAATATCCTCATACACTTTCTCTATCTCTTCATCTTCAGCTTGCGACGTCGGCATGTATACCTGAACTATCGTTGTTGCTGTTGGTCTGCTATCGATTCTGATTAGAACAACCCGGTCACTGAACTGTTCACAGTCACACACCCTCTGCCCTACCTTCCTATTCATAACGAATCCTACACCTGTTATACCATTTTCTGCTGCTGTTGATATTACCCGATACTCATCTGACCAGAAATCCTTGTCTTCCTTCCACTTCACTTCACTGACCCCTACTATATCTAGATTGAGCCTTTGCATTTCCCTTTTCAGATTTTCTAGTTTCCCTACCGCGTTCAAGCTTCTGACATTCGACGCCCCGACTCGTAGAACGTTATCCTTTCGTTGATTATTCAATCTTTTTCTCATGGTAACCTCCCCCTTGGCAGTCCCCTCCCGGAGATCCGAATGGGGGACTATTCCGGAATCTTTTGCCAATGGAGAGATCATCATAACACTTCTTCAATTACTGGCCACATGTCCTGTGGATACACGTTACGTGTCTTTAATGCAGTGGTTTCCATTGCCTTCTGCATCCTCATGACGTTGATCATTGCTGATTCTTCCGCCTTTAGAGGCAATTTCCCACCCCTAGGAGAAGAGAGTGCCCTGAACCTCTATCCGCTCCTTCGCCCTCTTTGACAAGGCCGTCGGCAGAATGAGGATTACTTCTTATGCCGGAAGTCTTCGGCCGCCAATGCTGATTATTTATCAAAATTTAGGCAGTGGAATGGATCGAACCCGGGACTGAAAACGTTTTGATTATGAATCAAAGACGCTACCCCGAGACCACGGGTATCCATTATCAGCCTCTAAAGGAAAGTGGTAAGCACTGTGAACTCTATTTCCAGTTATCGGAATAACCACACACGTCCTACGAATGTGTGAGATGAAGGGTGAAACGTTGTTTCACCTACTCGAGATCGATCGTGGTGACCTTGATGAGCCGTGGTAAAAATTGCTGTTTTGAAGAGCGCGCAGCGTAGTGCGAAGCAGTCGCCCTCCGTTTCTGGCGGTGGCACCGCTGTGGCAATCGCAGCTTTGGTGTCTCCCTCTAGTGGGAAAGGGGAAAGGTTGCCTGTTCACGTGCATTTAAGGGGCGCTATGAGCTCGCCAGTCGGTCAGTATGGGTCAGTTCTCGTCCAAAGCTTGCTAGTCTATCCCTCGTCCGCGTTTCTTAGGCAGTTAGTGTCTGTCTGTCGTTCGGATCAACCTTTAAAGCCGTAAAAATGAGGATCTTTCCACTCCGCCAGTAAGAGAACTCAGCGAGTGGTCGCCCGGTCGGGGCTTAGTTCCTGCATCTGAGTCTGCGCGTTAGGCCGCCAGTTTGCGCAGGCAATGGTCATTGGCGGTTGGATCGATCGGTTGGTCGGTCGCGCACTGGGACACAAGATGACTTGTCCGTCTTGAGCGTCGTCGCATGTGAGGTCCCCACGTGAGTCCAGTGGGCCGCGGTGTATAGCGAGGGGTAGTGACTTCGTGGTCGACACAAGAACAACAGGATTCAACCCACGACATCAGTCTGGTCGGTGCGAGATGCGACGCCGTGAGGCGGGAGATTGGCGCGCCTTCCTGCGTCCGTCGAAGCGGCTGGCAGCGGACGGTTCGGGAGGGCGATTTGGGGGTGCTGCGCCAGGTCTTCTCGAGAAATAGCAGTTTATTAGAAGTTAAGTGATTGGTGATATGTTGTTTGATTTACTCTTGTTGAATTCTACTTGTTTTCTTGGTGAGATCACCTGCCATTATGCTTTGGGATCGTCCCAGCATTCTTTTCCGTTTGCCCACCTGCGGGAAGGTGGTTGTTTATAAATTGGGTGGTCTGTTTTTCCTTTGTGGAGTAGGGGCGGGTTAGAGCAACCAGGAGTTCGGGTTGTTCGGTAATCTCCCTATCAATCTACCGTACGTTAGTATCTGCCTTTGTCATGTTTGTCGGATTTGGTGTGTTAACGAATTTATTGCTTGGAGTGTAAGGCCTAATACCTGAAATATATTGTTATCTTTGGAAACTTTGATATTATTGCCTATGATCTTGACAGGCGGTATCTGTGTATTGTAGAGCATCTTAACTATAATTTGGCCAACCTTGTAGAACTATATATAAGATTGCATTTCATGGGCTTCTATTTAAATGATCATTTTAGTATATAAAGTTGCCACCCTTTCACCGTAAGACTTTTCTTGGAAGTTAAAATCAAGTTGCACCTTCGGTGGCAAGGTTAATATTCTAAATGTTGTGTTTTGTACCATTTCCATCCCTCCTACGGGGGTGCATAATTTGTGTGCTTGTGTAAATTGTTAAAACTCTTAGTTTAAACTTATCTGGTGTGTTGCAGATTTCCACTAGTGTAGTCTTTCGGAGGCTGTTGTGAGCAGTCGTAACTACGGCCGTGTCAAAAGGGAGCGGCAAGGTTCTCTGCCAGAAAGGTCATACAGTCAAAACTTGTTTCTTTCTGCCTCTGAATAAATTGTAGCTTCGATATTTAGAGGGCGCTTTCTGATTATAATTTTAGATCTGTTTCTTTTAAAAAATGCTTTTAGGAACTATTAAAGTGAACAAAACTCCCATTTGTTAAAAGGAATTTGGTTATGATTTCATCAGTTACTCCCTGGCTACCACTTCCTTGCTTACATATTGTGATGAAATGTGTTAATGTTCTTAATGAATCGCTAGTAAATAAAATAAATTCTTAAGAATGTTCTTTGAAAATCAATCACGGTTCACTTGAAAAGCAAGATACTCTGTTTTGCTGTTTTTAACTTTTTTTTTACTTTCTGTTAGCATACGTCAGTTAACCTTCAATGACCGTCCCTTCAGTATCTGCGTGAAAGACAAGCGTGAAGTTTAGGGCAACCAAAGCACAAAGCACTGAAAAGTGGAAACACATAGTAGCCTACACTACATTTGTAAATTAGTTCGTATAATAGAAACATCACCCTACTGGCATAAAAACGCCAGGAGGCTTCAGTAGTAGTAATCATTTGTAGACATCCAATACCCATCTACCACAAACAAAAAGAAACACTAGAGTAACTGTAAGCATAAGACATGACATCCTTCTCTATTGATCATTTCGAGGTTGTAATTTGCGCCTAAAATTTCCGATAAAGATATTACGGACATGCCGTTCCAGTAAACCTGCTATTTCAATCCATATATTCCGAACTATATCCCGATTGATATACTTCTCATCCTCAGTATCACACTGTTTCACCCTTCATTGTACTAAACTTATCCGTTTCTCGCAGGCAATATTTTTTGAGTCGGGACGTCGGTCGACTCTACCGCAGAAAACAAACTCATTAGAATTTCACCAACTGTCGTCCGAAATCTGCACTTTCGGCTACAGTGTGTCCGCTCACGTAGTCGCTTACTGATTTGAAAAGGTCGGCCGTCTTCGGCAGATACCGACAGGCGGCGGAATCCACCCGTATCGGTGCCGCTGTGACCCCAGCTAAGTCGACGGAGGTCTCTCTGTGGCATCCGTTTCCATTCTGCAATGAAATCTCATGAGAGTTTTTGGCGGATCTGTGGTGGAACAGGACTACCACCGTGTGTCAAGCATGTTCCACATTTGCACGATGGGATTTAGGTTTGGGCTCATCGCCGGCCTTTCCATTGCTTTAATGTCCATACTTCGCAAGACATCCCTGCTGACACCCTCCAGGTGGTCCCCTACATAAGAAGGAGTTTGCAGCCTATATCGAATGCAACCCACCACATGGCCCAACAGGATCTCTTCGATAAACTGCCTCGCAGTAAGCTTACCATGGAGAACGACAAGATCTGTATGGCTGTCAACACTGAAGCCTTTCCACATCATCACAGAACCTGGGAGATCTGCCGATTTCTGGACAACATTTCGGATGTCGGAGGTACCGCTCACCGGGTCGCCACACACGAACACAACCATTATCTTGCCCAGAGGGTATGTGGACTCGTCTGTGAATAATACGTTTCGCCAGTGAAGAATTTGCCAGTGGACACAGCAGAGCTGACTGCGAGCTGCAAGATGTCGTGGCAAGCGAGGTACTCGAACTGGACGTCTTGGTCGTACTTCCCTTTCTCGGAAGCTGTCCATTACAGTCTGATCGTACACAGCGGTTCCAGTGGCCCTTCTGAGATCGTCTAGCACTGCTCTGGCGGTATCCATGAAACGCCCCAGCGCAGAGAGAGGTTGTATTTGTCGCCGACCTTGTCCAACTCGCCTTGTGTACTGACCTGTGTTCGTGTAGCACGTAAACGACCTATGGATGACAGATGGAGGGACATTGGCATCTGCAGCAACACAAGGAAAGGCCATCCTTTGATCAAATGAGAACGACCCTTGCAATTTGCATTGCGTTAATATGTCGCATTGCATGTACTTGGTTGAATACAACGACTAAAAATTGCAACCACCATCTGTGTGCCTCACTAGAAAATTCTGGGACATCTGTACTCACTTCCTTCTCAGGGGTCACCTTACACCATAATGCATGACACGGCAAATAGATGATTTTAATTGTTGTATACAATGCAAGCAAACATCTCAAGTCATGCAATAAGATCAGAGGTACCACGTGTACCAAAACAGATTCTTGGTACCGGACGTTGATTCGTATGTTCCCCTGCTTCTTCTGAGCAGTGTTTTCTTTTGATAAACTACAAAATGCGATTATGTTTTCTTTCTTCGAATTGTTCTCGAAAGAAAACTGCGAAATTCACTTACCTTATTTCTCTGGCGTCAAAATAGCTTCGTACCACAGTACAATAATCGTTGATGAACATCGTCGTTACTTGCCACACTTTGGTGGGGTACTTCTACTGTTGAAAATAAAGTGTGAGACTGGAGAGGTGCAACACTTGTTTACATTATTATAAGTTAAAAACGTATTAACTAAAATTTAGAAAGTTGCGACTAAAATGTGCACGAATGCCAAGGAGCGAATTTTTGAAGTAGAGTAATCCATTTTTTTCTTGCATTTAATCGTTAGACTTTTGACAGAGTAGATGGTGTCTTCCAGTTATTTCCGTTCTTTCGTTGCCTAATATCGAAATTCTTGCGGGGAACCTATGCTACATACTCTTGACTTTGCTTCTTCTACTTTACTATCCATTTGATATTGAACTACCAATGCTAGTTCTGTCACATTCACCAATAACATGTTGCAACTTCTGGCACTGACATTGAAATTGTATTTTCGACGTTTCTTTTAATATCTCTTCATTTTCAACCCTGTAAGTTTAATTCTGTGTCCTCGTTAATACCTCAGCATGTAACACTAATAGTTTTACTTTTACAATCCTCCAGGTATCCACTTCCCACGTACATAAGTATCTGATGCGACTGAAACGTGCAGTTACGAAGTCGACATTTCATACTAGCAGAATTCTTTTGCTGATGAAGTCTTTCAGGTAGTATGACGACTGTACGAAATATGACTAACCAAATGATAGGCATACTTTTCTTGGTCGATACAGTATACCAATGACAATTTTACCACAATTATTCCCGAAGTTCTACGAACGATTATCATAAAGTACGAGGAGTCGAATATTGGCATCTCATTTGGTAAACACATTTAGAAAATAGATCAGTTATCTGGCACAAAGTACACTATTTATCTATAGAACTATCTTATCAAATGGTCAGCATTTCATCTTGAAACATTAATTAATTCCCAATCCGTTAATCATTCACGTTAGCGACACTTCTGCAGTCACGACGCAGCGAGGTTTCCCAGTGGTCAGCACAAGAAGACATCTGTTTAAATGGCCTTTTGTCCAACCAGATTTCATATTTTGCTGAAGGTAAAATGTCTGGTTGGCTTCATTGAAAAGGATAATGTCCTTCATTTCCTTCCCCTGCCCCCCCCCCCTCCTCAAAGTCACATGTTCTCCTACTCTATGGAGTCGCAGTCGTCCGTTCTATTTGTATTCTTCCCTTGATCGACTCGTGTAGCTGTAGTATGATGTTAATCACTGAAACGATATTTACTGCACTGAACTGTGTTTCATGCTGTTCTGGTTGTAGCATAATCAAAGAGCCACCGAGTACAAAGTTTTAATGCATTTACATCGTCTATTAGACTGCGGATTTTAATAAAAGGTTCCGTAATTTTTGGTATCGGTACATAATAAATTATTGTTGTGTTTATTAAACAGTGACTGCATACTTATTTTCACACTTCCTTAAATTTTTCTTCAAGTAACTCCTCAGTCACTCTTATTTTCAGTTTGAAGCATGCCATACCCTTGTCTATGTGACACTCTGCAAACTCCATTGCGATTACAACGTATATGCTCAGAAGGTTTCTCACCAGAGAGAAATGTTTGTTAATGATCATCAATGTAACTAGCAGTTTCGGGGGTTACTAGAGAATTATAAACATTTCCCTTCCAATCGTATCATTATGAAGAAATTTCCTTTAATTACTCATAGCTTTTGTTCTAGTACATTTTTGCCATCTATATAATACATTCTAAGGGAAAAAAAGACGCAGGAACGGGACAGTAATCGTTAGACGCCATTTACATGTCCGGGCAAACAAATGAGTATAATTTCATAAAAATCGGATGATTTACTCAAGAGAAAGAGCTTCACAAAATGAACTAATCAGTAACACGTCGTGGCCGTGCGGTTCTAGGCGCTACAGTCTGGAGCCGAGCGACCGTTACGGTCGTAGGTTCGAATCCTGCCTCGGGCATGGATGTGTGTGATGTCCTTAGGTTAGTTAGGTTTAATTAGTTATAAGTTCTAGGCGACTGATGACCTCAGAAGTTAAGTCGCATAGTGCTCAGAACCAGCCAGTAACGCGTCGGTCCACCTCGTGCCCACATGGGAGCAGTAATGTGGAATGACACTGACTGGTAGAGGTGTTGGGTACCCTCCTGAGGGATATCGTGCCACATACTGTCCAATTGACGTGTTAGGTCTCAAAATCCCGAGCTTGTTGCGGGCCTGCCTATTATCCTTGAAACGTTCCGAATGGGGGAGAAACTTAGCAACATTGCTGGCCAAGGCAGGGTTTGACAAACACTAAGAAAAGCAATAGAAACTCAGACACCGTGTGTGGGTGGGCATTACCTTGCTGAATTGTAAGTCCAGAATGGCTTACCATGAAGGGCAACAGAACGACGCGTAGAATATCGTCGACGTACCGTTGTGCTGATAGGCGCCGCGGATAAAAACCCAAGGGGTCCTTGTATGAAAGCTAATGTCACCTCAGACCGTCACTCGAGATTGTCGGGCCGTATGGTGGCGACGGTCACGTTGGTATCCTACAGCTGTTCGGGTCATCTGCAGACACGACTTTGCCCTGTAACCTCACTGACTGCAGTAAAGTTGTCTTCAGTGGTGTGCCCCACCACCCTTTCGAAATGAGCCCTGATGACCATCAAAGACGCCCCGAGCAGAGGTGTCATACCATCGTGAGGTTTTGCGTTCCGTACGACACCAAACAGTCCGGAGTGATGGTCTGGAGTATAATTTTTTTCATAGCAGGACACCTTTGGTTGTCTCTCCGATCCCCTTACAACACAGCGGTACGTCGACGATATTCTGCGCCCCGTTTTGTTATCTTCTTGGCAAGCCATACTGGGCTTCCATTTCAGCAAGATAATGCCCAGCTGCACGTAGCGAGAGATTCTTTTTTCTTTGTGCTTGCCAAACCTTACCTTGGCCAGGAAGATGGCCTGATCTCTCCCCAAATGAGAACATTTGGAGAATTGTGGGTAGGGATCCCCCACCTGCTCGGGATTTCGACGGGCTAAAGCACCAGTTCGACGGGATTTGGCACGATACCCCTCACAATGACATCTAAATACTCTATCAATCAATGTCAGTTCGAATAACTGCTTGCATAAGAGCCAGGAGTTGACCAAAGCGCACTGAATTGTTAAATTTGTGAAGCTCTTCTCTTGAACAAATCATACAATTTTTCTGAAACCGTAATCATTTGCTTGTCTGCACATGTAACATGTACATCACATCTACCGATTTCTGTCCCATTCGGACAATTCCTTCGTGGTGCATCATTGTTTCCTATAAATTTTTATATTTTAATTTTTTAAATTTTTTTTATTCCTAGAATGTGTATATGTATGTATTATGTAAACTAATACGTAAAATACTGTACGTGTACATTTCCTATTGTGTGTATGTTATGCTCAGATACATTTATATCTACGAAAAATTGGAGGAACAGACAACTGAATGAAATGTAGAGGGGCGGTATGAAAAATAGGGATGCCGGAAGATTTTCTGGACTTCGAATATTTGAAAACGAAGGTTTGAACGACTGAAGGACTAGATGTACAGAAGTGAAGTAAAGAAGGTGTAATTGTAAGTGACGAAAATTGATGAGGTCGTGCAAGAGATGTATGAGCATCGAAGAGCTAATATGTGTGTTACAAAAGATAGAAAAAGTAAGAAGTAAGAGGTGAGAGTACAGTTCATTAAAATTAGTATGCAAACGATATGTATTTACCAATATCTTCATTAATTTCCCCGATACATAGTCAGACGCAGAAAAAATAACACGAAAGGCCGTTTGAGAGAAGAGTCTTGCAGATACCAAAGGGATGACTTTTTCATAGAACTGAAGAGTAATTTCAGTGTCTCCTAATTCTTTGGCTGGTTAGAAAGCAACTAAGCTAGCTAACATTGAGAGGTCTAAAAGGCCTCTTCATATGATTGACACTGCAGCCCCTGGGGCTGAAATACATTTTCTTGAAACTTCAGGAGGCAAAGTTAAAACATTCTGATGACTGTGTGCTGCCAGATCATACCATTCAATAACGATGACCTGTCTTTGAAGTTTTTAGGTGTAATAATACCTATAAAATGTTTTCCGAACAGCATTTTGGAGAACTTTTCACTCACGTTCCTATTTGACAGTCGAAAGTGTACGTTATATTAAACCAGAGAGTTATTTATCCTAATAGAGTGAAAAAAAAGTTTGTCTTACATTTCTAACAGAATTTAGACGAAGATTCACACAAGACAATAAACTGTTTTATTCCATTTTTTCAACAGACGTCTTCTACAACTATTAACATGAACAGAAGGCACTTTTTGCTCTGACTTGTAGTCATTAACTATATTTAATTTAAATCCTGCTTGAAAAACGAAGAAATAAGACAAGAATGCAGCTTTATGAATTTTTGAGTTGATAATAAGGCGTAACCAGAAGAAGATACAGACTCAGACCACACTATAGTAGTGATGAAGTGTAGGCTGAAATTTAAGATATTAGTCCTGAAGAATCAATACGCGATACGGAAGTACTGAGGAATGACGAGATACGCTTGAAGTTCTTTAAGGCTATAGTTACAGCAATAATCAATAGCCTAGCAGGCAGTACAGTTGCGAAGAAACCTTCGGTAACAGAAGAAATGCTTCAGTTGATTGATGAAAGGAAGAAGTACAAAAAGTTTCTGGGAAACTCAGGAATACAGAAATACAAGTCGCTGAGGAATGAAATAAATAGGAAGTGTAGGGAAGCTAAGACGAAATGGCTGCAGGAAAAAATGTGAAGACATCGAAAAAGAGATGTCAGAAGGACTGTCTCAGCATACAGGAAAGTCGAAACAACCTTCGGTGACAATAAAAGCAAGGGTGGTAACATAAGAGTGCAACGGAAATACCCCTGTTAAATGCAGAGGAGAAAGCGGATAGGTGGAAAGCGTACATTGAAAGTCTCTATGAGGTGGAAGATATGTCTGATGTGATAGAAGAAGAAACAGGAGTAGATTTAGAAGAGATAGGGGATCCAGTATTAGAATCACAATTTAAAAGATCTTTGGAGGACTTACGGTCAAATAAGGCAGAAGGGATAGATAACATTCCATCAGAAGTTCTAAAATCATTGGGGGAAGTGGCAACAAAACGACTATTCACGTTGGTGTGTAGAATATATGACTCTGGCGACATACCATCTGACTTTCGGAAAAGCATCATCTACACAATTCCGAAGACGGCAAGAGCTGACAAGTGCGAGAATTATCGCACAATCAGCTTAACAGCTCATGCATCGAAGCTGCTTACAAGAATAATATACAGAAGAATGGAAAAGAAAATTGAAAATGCGCTAGGTGACGATCAGTTTGGCTTTAGGAAAAGTATAGGGACGAGAGAGGTAATTCTGACGTTGCGGCTAATAATGGATGCAAAGCTAAAGAAAAATCAAGACACTTTCATAAGATTTGTCGACCTGGAAAAAGCGTTCGACAATATAAAATGGTGCAAGCTGTTAGAGATTCTGAAAAAAGTAGGGGTAAGCTATAGGGAGAGACGGGTCATATACAATATGTACAAAAACCAAGAGGGAATAATAAAAGAGGACGATAAAGAACGAAGTGCTCGTATTAAGAAGGGTGTAAGACAAGGCTGTAGCCTTTCGCCTTTACTGTTCAATCTGTACATCGAGGAAGCAATGATGGAAATAAAAGAAAAGTTCAGGAGTGGAATTAAAATTCAAGGTTAAAGGATATCCATGATACGATTCGCTGATGACATTGCTACCCGGAGTGAAAGTGAAGAAGGGTTACATGATCTGCTGACTGGAATGAACAGTGTACTCAGTACAGTGTATGGACTGAGTGTAAATCGAAGAAAGACGAAGGTAATGAGAAGTAGTAGAAATGAAAATAGCGAGAAACTTAACATCAAGATTGATGGTTCCGAAGTAGATGAGGTTAAGGAATCCACTACCAAGGCAGTAAAATAACCAATGATGGACGGAGCAAGAAGGACATCAAAAGCAGACTAGCTATGGGAAAACATGCATTCCTGTCCAAGGGAAGTCTACTAATATAAAATATCGGCCTTAATTTGAGTAAGATATTTCCGAGAATGTACGCCTTGAGTACAGCATTGTATGTTAGTGAAACGTGGACTTTGGGAAAACTCTAACAGCAGAGAATCGAAGCATTTGGGATGTGGTCCTACAGACGAATGTTGAAAATTAAGTGGACTGATACGGTAAGAAATGAGTTTCTGCCCAGAATCGGAGAGGAAAGGAATATGTGGAAAACACTGATAAGGAGAAGGGACAGGATGATAGAAGATGTGTTACGATATAGGTTGCAAGTGCTACTCTGAGATGAAGAGGTTAGCACCGGCGAGAGGTTTGTGGTGGGCCGCATCAAACCAGACTGATGACCAGAAAAGAAAGGAAGACTACAGTTAAGAGACGGATTTATTTTGAAATTCTTATAAAGGTAGAACCAGAATAACACTGACAAACGTTTTTAGGTAGTAGTACGAAACAAACCAAGAAAACATGTCTAGTAAACATGTGCTCCAAATGCGTATCTACGCAAGAACTTTTCTTCATTTTGGAAGGGGGTGGTAGGAAGCAACAAAAGAAAAAAATATGCAGTAAACATTCTCTAAAATGCAGACCTCAATAGCCAAGATCACTCGTTCAGCAGATGTGCTTCACAGCAGCGAAGATGAACGAACGCTCATAGCTCTTAAGGTATGCACTTTAGAGCCCACATTTACTTGGTTTTTTTTTCTTGTTTTGGTCCATACAACTACGTCTGAAGGTTTGTGTGTGGTGTTCTGGTACACTCCGTCTATGGGCTCCCTGCATGCAGAGACAGTGGCTGACAGAATAAGACGCAGTCTCTTTGAAAGAAACAGCGTGGACTTCGAGTGAACATCAAACCGACGTGAAGCCAAAATCAAAATTTCGAAAATTCTGATATCGACCTTTTATTCGACGCTGTATCATCAGTTTCCTCCGTCTTCCGAATTACTACTCCGTTTTCACCCACTCTCCCCATACTGACGTAGAAAGCTGATGAAGAAGTTAATTGAGCATAACCGTAAACCATATTCCCTAGTATGCCATCTGAAGAAGCAACATGATGTAAACGGCCTTATCGTTACAACTGGGGAATTTTGAGTTAGTGAGCACCTCAAATGCGAATGCAGAGCCGTGCCTGAAATGCAGCAGTCGCTAATTACTCACTCGTTGCGCACTGTCCTCTCCGGCGCCGCAGAGGCAGCCAAGCCGGTAGCCGCCAGCTCGTTATCCACTTGCTCACCGTCTGAAAGCACGCGTTTCCCTGCTGGTTACGTAAGAAAGTCACGCCCGTCCATACGCGTGGCGACATCAGGCGGACGATGGTGGACCTAACTCCGGGGCAAAAGGTTCACTTCGTTTCAGCACCTACCGACAGGTGACTCCGTGGTCAACGCAGTGGGTACACCTATACTTACTTTGGTTCTCACGCTATAACATAGAAATTAACTATAGAGCAACAAGAATAATAAATAAAGATGAAGAACATACGATTAATGTTCTACGCATGAGCTGTTTTTGATACACTTTTACATTAAAATTGTTTCTAATATGTATCTACAGAACGTAACTATAACGCATTCAATCCATTACGAGGCTATTTAAAAAGTTATACTAGCGAAAAGTTACCATAACCGGCCCACATTATGTTTTAATTAAAAAATAGGAAATAGAAGAAAATTAAGATTTTCATATGCATGGAATATTTATTTTGTAATGTTTGCGCAATTTGCATTTTACTGTTAAAAAGTTATTATGTTTTTTTTTGTTTTTTTTTTTCAAAATCGTTGCAAATTGCCACGCTGAAAGAGAGTTGCCACAATCGGACCTCCTGAAAAAAAATTGTGGAAGTATCACTTAACAAAATTAGAAGGAGGCATTAAACCCGAGAAAACGTACTCTACTGTTAAACTACAAGAGTAATACATCTTCCAGAAGGTCAGGAGATTTTTCCATGTTTTCGCCACTGAACCCAAGAGCCTTGGTATTGCACGTTATTGTCGGCTTTCTTTCTGATACCGAAGTTGTGTGCCTTATAAGAAAAAATCTAACCCAATTTTTCCCATTTGCTTGATATCACCTCTCCCCCCCCCCCCCCCTCCTCAACTTGTATGACCAGTGTAAAAATCTTTACGATTAAACCATTAAGTGCAAAGAAAGAAGCTTCCATAGCAAGACAACAGTAAATCAGCACTTCTTCAAGATCTAATTGAAACTGTCTTAAAATTTTACCATATTTAGCAACTTCGTGTCCTTTACTACACATTAGACCAAATGCAGTACCTACGCACAGTGTGTACCTACACGCTCTATGCATCTGAAAAGCTTCATAAAATTACTAGAGTACATAACGGACGGTAATATGCGGATTAAGCTAGCAATTACCTATTTTACCTATACTATGATCGATACGAAATCAGCAATTCCTTACGATTATGAAACAGCTATTTGAAACCATTATAGCTATGATTTTGTAGCATTTAGATCCGGAGTGTAGACAGAACTATTAGGCAGATTGGGTTTGAGGTGGTTGATTTACTTCTTCTCTATTAAAGGGAAACACTTCAACATTCCTTCCAAGAGATCCCATATGATAATTTGTAGGAGGGGAGGGGGGGATGCGAACTATGGGGGATACGAATTAATTTTAATGTTTTGGAAGACGGATGGCGACTAGGACTTGTAAGTAGCAATAAAAATGTTCCAGTTACAACACTCTTAGAAACCTGTGTAATACAGACTTTTGAGTCATCTGGTTGCGCTATATTTTTTCTTTCCATGAGAGGCGGAGAGGGGGATGGAGCGCGGCCCCCGATTGCCCCGGTATGGGCTCTCTTGACTTCTTCCAATATTACCTTTTTCTGCAGCTATATTTACACTTCACAAACCACTGTGAAGTGCACGTCAGAGGTTATGTCCAATTGTACAGGTTACTTGGGCTTTATCCCGTTGCATTCACGCAAGGATCGCGCGAAGAATAACTTCATAGATGCCTTCTTTCTCGCTTGCAATTTATCTAATCTTGTCCTCACAGTTCCTGCGGGAGCCATCGGTATTGGGCAGTAGCATAACCTAGAGTAATTGCTTAAAGGCGGTTCTTGAAACTTTGCTTCTAACTTTGTAAGTCGACTTTCTCGGGATTGTTTACGTCCATCTTCCAGTGCGCTCAGTTTCGTTTCTCATCTCTGCTCATTCACCCGCGGGTCAAACAAAACTGTGCTGCCCTTCTCTGTACATGTTCAATAGCCACTATTAGATTTTAAATGGGTCTCACACACTTGAACAACAGCCTAGGGTGGATGGCACGAGTGATATGTAACCAATAATTTTTGCAGATTGATTTCGTTTCCCTAGTGTTCTACCAATAAATCGATATCTGCCACCTGCTTTACCTACTTATTTCTTAACATTTAAAGCAAACTGAAAATCTTTGCACCACTTTGATATGGTATCAAGAACTGATTGAATATTTGTGGTGTATTTTTCCTTAGATTAATTGATTACAAAGAACTACATTATCTGCGAAAATCATGAGGTTACTATTAATATGATCCGTTTAATATCAGTTAATATGATCCGCAATGTCATTAATACACGAGGAGCGTTTGAAAAGTCCGTGCAAAAATAAAAACTACTTACGTGTTTGGGGTAAACCTTTTTTTAATTTTTCGACATAGTCTCCTTTTAGACTTATACCTTCCAACGCTGTTCTAATTTGTTGATCCCTTCCGAATAATAGGACTTGTCCAAGTCTACAAAATAGCTATTAGTTGCTGCAATCACCTCTCCGTTTGAATAAAATCTTTGTCCTGCCAGCCATTTCTTCAAGTTGGGGAACAAATAGTAGTCAGAGGGAGACAAGTCTCGACAATATCGGGGATGTGAAACGAGTTGGAATCCTGTTTCCGTTCATTTTGCGACCACAACTGCTGAGATGTGTGCTAGTGAATTGTCGTTACGAAAAAGGACTTTTGTGCGGTCCAATCGCCTGCGTTTTTCTTTCAGCTCGGTTTTCAAACGGTCCAATAACGATCAATAATATGCACCTGTAATAGTTTTACCCTTTTCCAGATAGTCGATGAGGATTCTCCTTTACGAATTCCAGAAGACAGTCCCCCTAACCTTTCCGGCCGAAGGAATGGCCTTCGCCTTTTTTGGTGCAGATTCTCCCTTGGTAACCCATTGTTTAGATTGTTGTTTGGCCTCAGGAGTATAGTAATGTATCCATGTTTCATCCAAAGTGACAAAACGAGCTTAAAGTCCTGCGAATTCTTCCTGAACAGCTGCAAACAATCCTTGCAACATTTCATACGATTCCGTTTTTGGTCAAGTGTGAGCAATCGCGGAACCCATCATGCGGATAGCTTTCTGATGTCCAAATGTTTATGCAAAATATTATTTACCCGTTCATCCGAGATGCCCACAGCACTAGCAATCTCACGCAAATTAACTCTTCTGTCATCCATGACCATATCATGGATTTTATCAATGATTTCTGGAGTCGTAACCTCCACAGGGCGTCCAGAACATTCAACATCACTTGTCCCCATATGGCCACTCCTAAAATTTTTAAACCACTTATAAACTGTTCTAATCGAAGGTGCAGAGTCCCCGTAATGTTTATCAACCTTCTCTTTAGTCTCATGAGGCGTTTTGCTTTTCATAAAGTAATGTTTAATCACCACACGAAATTCTTTTTCGCCCATTTTTTTCAATCACTCGACTTCTTTGATTCACACGACTGCCTAACACAAATAAATAGACCAATATTGTTGAAACCTTGTGTACGTTCTTTTCAAAGCTGCTACTAACTAAAAATGACCTCGATAAGCGCCGGTGATGCCATCTCTCAGACTTTGCACGGACTTTTCAAACGCCCCTCGTACAGCATGAAAATCATGGGTATCAATACATATAACTGAAGCAATTCCGAAATTATTTCTACTTCTCTCCATGACTCTGCATTCAATGCAACAGGTTGCATCCTCCCTAACAAAAATTTCACTTGATACTCCATACGATCGTACTTGTGTTAAGCGTAAAGCTTTCAGTACGTCATGAGAGAAAAGTGCGAATTGGGTTTCGTGTAATCGATGTCTTCGAAATACATCCTGGTTGGTTCAGTTCTAGACACCTAGTAACCTTTCAGAAAGTTTGAGGCCAAAATATTCTGTACGATTCTACAATAAATCGATGTCAAAAATATTGGACGTTAGTTTTGTGGATCACTTTTGTTACACTTGTAAACAGATGTGACTCGCTCTTTCTTCCAACTAATAGAGCTACATGAATATTCGCATTAATTATTTCTTGAATTGATTCTTACTACTTGGCTTCATCTGGTATATTGTTATCACTGAAGTTTCTTCTTCCACAACGCTGAAGAGAAAGGACTACCCTAAAACAAGTCGTTTCCTCCTAGGGTTTTTCTTTGATTTTATTTTGAAAGAAACCCTTTATTTCGTAGGTAGCACATCGCATCACACTCGTGTGTATTATAACATGCTATAAGAGTAACAATACAAGCTGTGTGGTAGTCTGATAATATAAGCGGTGAAATTAGCTAATTCCTCTATGATGGAGCAACGTGTTTGTTTATTTTGTGGTAAATTCCTATGGGACCAAACAGCTGAGGTCATCGGTCCCTAGGCTTACATACCGCTTAATCTCTCTTAAACTAACTTACGCTACGGACAAAACACACAACCATGCCCGAGGGAGGACTCGAAGCCCCGACGTGGGGAGCCGCGAGAATCGTGGGCAGACCCTCTGAGACCGCGCGGCTACCCAGCGCGGCAAGGTGTTTGTTTAAAAATAAATGTCGATGCAGGAAATTGACTTCTTTTAAGGAATGTACTGTGGCTGTTCACCCATACATAAATAACCAAAATTAAGTGAACACCAATTATTTAAATGCTTCCTTACGTTTATGAGTTAATATTAGTTTCAGTTACAGTTGTTCATGTCGTGATAGCACTTAAGAAAATTCACCTTACTATGGGATACGAGTTAAGACATATGACTTAAAATAAATTTGTGACACTATTATTGTAATTAAACGGATTTCATAAATGTAGAACACCATAAGAACTACGTTAAGAAGAGATAATGCTCTGATTTATTACACAGAGATTGAACCACAGCGCCTGTCAAAGAAGAATTGCTTAGCTTCTTGTAGTTGACAACAGTGTAAGCTCTGATTATGAATAATTTAATGGGATCAACGTCGCATTTGTGTGATTTGGGTACCGTTGAAAATGGGTGTCGAACGTGAGTCTGGGTTGAACATGTTTCCTGATAAATACTTTTCTTGGATGTCAAATCACGTTGAACAGCTCATCTAAGCTCGATTCCTCTTCTTTCCTTACATACGTTTTAGGTGAAGTAAGATTCTGTACAGCGAAGTATTACAGAGCCTTATGTTACATACGCCTTTTATCGAAGTCACAAATGAAATTTTAAGAATAGTCTAAATTAGAATGTAAGTAGTGTTCGTTGCAGGATTCTAGTGCGAGTTGTTTAAGAGACATCGTATTTTTAAAAGTGTCCATACCGACATTCGTTAGCACTATTCAACTTGCATAGTTGCTAGGTATGTTGCCGTTATGTTTGCTCACAATGTCCTTTTTTCTTTTCCTTGAATGTATTGTGTTGCTAGTCAGTAAGTGTGTGTCAGTCCAAACAGCAGACCGTAAGTGGACTGCAATATTTATCAGTGCAGCAGAAGACAACATGCTCATTGTGTATGGAGAGTTTAGGAAGAATGCAGTTTGTTCCTGTACTGTGTGTGTGCCGCAAGATTTCCAAACACACGCCAACCATCTCGACACTTATTTAACACCCTCTTCAACCATTTACGTGAAAGTGGAAATGTAATACCTAGACGGCGTAACAGAAGGAAACAAGTGACCATAGAAAGGGGGAAAATCAATGTTGCTGCTGCTGCTATTGCAGTTGATCCGCACGTTATCTCCTGCGCAATAGCACGAGGAAGTGGTATGAGTCAGGCAAGTGTCCTGCGCATTCTCCATCGACAGGTTCCATCCTTATCACATCTCTATCCACCAAGAGCTACAATTAACTTCTGTACATGGGCATTAAGACGGGTTATTCCAAATGTATCAAGTATCTTGTTTAGTGATGAAGCAACATTTACCAATCGTGGCCAGGTAAACCGCCGAAACATGCACTATTAATCTGTTTACAATTCCCGTTATCTTCGTCATGTTTGACGTCAGCGTCCCTGTAATGTCTTTTAGGAAATAGCGAATCATCAGCTCATAGGCCAGTGTTTCGTAGACGCACACGTATCGCAGCCTCCTAACAGATATCTTCCACAGATCCTAGAAGACGTTCCTCTGGAGACTAGGGGGAACCTTTGGTACCACCATGATGGTTGTCCAGCCCATGGTACACGATATACTAAAGTGTGTCTTGACGAATTGTTGCCATGTCGTTGGATTCGAGAAGAAAACCTGTACACTATTCGACCCTTTTCCCGAATTTGACGCCTGTAGACTTTTTTCTTTGGGGAAAGGTGAAAGACGCTGCCTACAAGGACATAACAACTGCACCCAATGATATGCAACGACGTATTACTGTAGCCTTCTTAGACATCTCCACTGAAATGCTAACACGTGTGGAGCAGACGTTCCAAACCAGACTGGAGGTGTATATTTTCGCTGCTGGTGGTTACTTTGAATACAACCAGTGATAGTCAATTGTTCTGGTCAGAACCTACGCAATGTATGCCGTTGTGCTGTTCTTTAGTGTGTGCTGCCACAGCTATTTAAGCAGGTAGCTCGTAAATGACATGCACTTGACTCCTGCAACAGACACCACAGATATTCTAATTACCCATATTTATAGTTTGCTATAGTCCGTAGGCATTGTTAAACATAAAAAAGTGTATGTTTCCAAAAAAATATAGTTTATATGTATTATCATAATCTGTTGATGGGCTAACAATACAAGCCCTTGACTATCAATCTATGCTGTGAAAACCGCACTTCAGTAACACTCTTCGTTTCCATTATATTTGTGATGCAAGGTTTAGCTGATACACCATGCATAGCCACGTAAAATGCAACATCCGTTTTATTTCGTGATTGGTTCCAGATATCCAAACGAGCTCTTTGGTAAACGATAGTACTCAAAGCGGTGTGCATTTTGATATGTAATAAGTAGTTTTAGTTCTTGTATCGCTCGAGATAGAGAAGCATATGTGTTTAAAAAAATACAGTAACATTTTCTAACGGCATCCGAAAGCGCTTTAGAAGAGTGATGTGATGAAATTCTTCTTAATGATGAGCTAGAAACACTTTTGAAAGGATCCGGGAAATATTCTAAACTTGAAAAGAAAGTCCCCATGAATCGACCATTGCGTTGTAAACACGCTCATTCCAGGCTACATCGATGTGTCAAGCCTTACGATTGTTTCGTTGTCTGCACTGCAGAAGTAGCAGGAACTGTGTATTCTGTGGTGAGGTCATTTCTGCTTCAGCATACCTTGTATGCAAACAAGACCACCAATGATGATAAGTTACACATGCTACTTTTATACGGCAAATGGTAACACGGAACGTATTGAGAAACGCCTGACCTCAATCAGAGGAGTGTCATTCGCATCTTGAATCGACATGAATTCCACCATCATCATCTTTCACTATACCACGCACTCGGAGAAGCCGATTGTGAAAGTCGTATAGAATTTTGATGTTTTGCTCTACATTGTTTTGGAGACGACACTACATTTATCCAAGATGTGTTCTTTATCGAAGAAGCAACAATTACGAACAACGGGAATGTAAATTTATATAACGTAACTGGGTAACTGGAAATCCACACTGGCTTCGACATGTACAACAACAAAAAACTCGAACTGTGAACTTACGGTGAGGCATCTTAGGAAATTCCTTTTGGGAACCTTATTGGCACAAGTATGTCAAATGGAAATACATGTGCACACTTTCTCACGAACATTCTATCTGTTCGTCTAGAAGAGATATTACTGGATATGTGGCTGCGTATGTGGTTCCAACACGAGAGCTGCCCGGCTCGATCGTTCCGTGTTGCAACGCAAAAACTGAATGTAAACCTTCCTGGGCAATTGGTAGAACGGAATGCCGCAGAACAATGGCTGTCCCTTGATCTGATTCCACTTACTTTGTTTCTATGAGGACACTGAAAGACGCAGTCTGTCATGAAGACCCACAGCATGCCACGGCATATCATTCATTACATTTTCATCTCTTAAGCTGTCTCTCGGACAGTGATATACTCACATGCTTAAGTGATGTGTAAATCTACGTTCCATTAATAAATGATTTTCTTTTGGGTGACATGTCGTCAGTCACTATGGGTAAGCTGTTAATGTATAAAAGTGTATTCCTCCTAATTACAGTTTCGAATAGTAGTACAGACGCAGTTCTCCGATAGCTGGTGGTTTAGAGTAAGAAGAATTCATTTCTCTCCCGCTAAAGACAGCTCAAGCAGTCTTTTTCTTATTTTCCTTTTTCTTTAAGTCTAAAACAGTTAATACAGTAGTACAGTAGTTCACTCACTCTTTCGTAATGGTCTGTTTGTCGTTATGAATTATGGATTACCGACGTTTTCGTTTCGGCTTTGACGAGTAAGCAGCAACGTGTAGGACTGGAAATGAAAATTGCCTGAGAAACTGTACTTGCCATAAACACCTGTAAGTTTACACACATTTGAAACTGTTTGTCTATATCTAATCTGATGCGCTAGGAGCAACAGGTGCCTTAGTTCCCTATACAGTTCATAGTTGACCCTGTATCTATGTCGTATAGGAAAATAATGATGTTATATTTGGTAAGATGTGCTTTTCTCGCTGCATATAACGAGGGATCCTAGTATGAATACTCTGCTTTGTGGTATTTACATTGCAATAGCTCTGACTCCGGCCATATCGCTTTCGGATCTATTGGCGAAGAGTTTCATCCTTACCACTGTGCTCGCGTTTTCAAGCGTTTTTGTTTGGAGGGAGGGTAGCTTTAGTGATTTAATGTTCGTTACAGCTGACACTGTTTCCCAGGTTGGGAGTCTCGCAGCAGAAGCTGTAAAATTGTATCAATGCAAATTTTAGGTGACTGGCTCGTGTAAGAACAAACTTTTCAGAGGAGAAAGGGGAATTTTTTACTACGTGGCCTCCCATTCGTGGCATTCAGTAACTTTTGCCATCTTTTCTCGCATAAATTTCTGAGAACCGTCGTTTTAAATCTTCTCTTGGAGGGGAGATTTCGGGGCGCGAGGCAGTAATGACTCCTCGTCGGGACGTGAATGTGTACGAGCTCCCGGTCGGGATCGGTGGCGCAGAATCCGTCCTCTGCATGGGCCGTGGCACCTTTTGTGGAGCGGAATCCGTTTGAAGTTGCTGAAGCTGCAGCTCGGTATGCTCAATCCCGGCAGAAAAGCTGGGAGAGATGCTAGTGATGATGCTGGAATAGGCGCAATTTCAATTAGACTCGAGAGCATTTCTGTTTAAAACTCACTTTGGCAGATGATGGCCTAGCCAAGGCTTTGTTATTAGCGTTCCTGCATGTACGTTCCTAATACTACCTGTAAGATGGAATTACCGTTTTCGAAGTAACGATGACTTCTTTTGCTCGAGTGACTTTATGAGTTAGTTACCAAAATATGTTCTTGCCTTCCCACGCACTTTGGCACTCAATTCCTAGCAAGTGTGTAATTGTGCGGAGTTCACGTTAAAGTGTAGTCGTCTCCAGTGTGTGAGTAGCTTATTATTAAGTCATTGTAATGCGCTGCTTCTCATGTAGAATACATTGTAATAAATTATATTCATAGTAACATCTCTTTCACTCCAGATGCACCGCTTGCTTTCACTTAGCACTGTTTACTTCATTTGGAAGTACACCCTCGACTCACTTGTTGGTTCAATCCCCTCTGCTTATACTTTACTTGCACACAGTTCATTAAATATATCCCAATCGCAGGCGGCGATCTGCACATCGAATGGGATTACTCGATTAATCTGAAAGACACCATATAATTTTGGCCCTCGCCAGTATCTTCTGTATATTCTACTCCATAGAATTCAATCTATGTCTCCATTAATAACCCGCTATGTTCGTCCTTCCACTACAGACTCTAAAGTTAGAGAGATAAAATATTACCTATCGGACGAAAACGCTCTTTAGTGGATTGTCAGTAAATAAAATTTGCATGAACCACGACAAACATACATTTACATACAAAATAACAAAAGTCATCTCATATTTGAAGATTGCATTAGATTCTTTTGTGGAGCAGCTGCCCCCCCCCCCCCCCGTCCCCCTCTCTATGGGCAGCCGTTCGAGGAGAGGCACCACTTCCGGGACGGGAGGGGAGTTGCACCGCGCACGGATCATGACCTCCCAGCGTATTAACGACGAGGGTCGGTATGTGTCAACCTGAATGTGGTTTATAGGTGGTTTTCCACTTCCTGCTATGTGAATACCGTGCTAGTTCAAAGTCCTTCCTTAGTTACATGATCGGCAAACATTTAGATAAGTTCGCTGTCTTTCACAAGACAAACACTACACGCAGACCGTTGGATACACATATTCGGTCCCGGTGCGTAACGGGTTGGTAGCAGGAACGGCATTCGGCCATTCCTTAAATTAAATACATAGAATCCGACCCTGAGCCACTGCTAAACATAGGAGAAAGAAAACAAGAAAAATCTAATCATTGGTATAAAAACATTGAAAATATATTACATTTGAGTCTACATTAAAGCTAATAACCATGGAGAAAGATATTACTAACTCATAATCGAAATCTCATTCACGACTCTCCTTTTCCTAAGATTTCCCAATCTCTCCACATTTTCTTGAGGACTAAACACAAAGGTAGACCTGCTTAAGTTTTATACACTGTTGTGGTGTTCGATTTTTGTATTTCATAGAAGTGATTATATATTGTAATGTCTTTCGACAACTGATAGAAACTGAGCATCTCACCAGGTCCGGAAGGCCCAAGGGATATCTGCTGACCATCGTGCGGATGAGTCTGGATGAGGCATGGAGAAGCATTAGGTCAACCCACAGCTCCCTCGGACGTTTTGCAAACTACCCGGACCGTGGGACCTCTACAGGTCGGTCAAGTACCTCCTCAGTCGGCAACACGAGGCTGAGTGCACCCTGTACCAGTCCTCTCACAGAGGGAAAAGTCCTTGGCAAAATCGGGAATCGAAGTCGGGTCGTCCGCGTGGCAGCCGTTTACACTGACCACTCAGCTAAGGAGGTAGGCCATATCAATTTATTCGACAATATTTTTTTTTATTTTGCTTCTTTATCTACAACGTTTGCCTGCATTATTTTTCCTAAACACTTAAATTTATTGATCCTTTTGGTTCTAATAATTCTTATGCGTAGGAATTTTGGAATATTTGTAATGGAATTCTGTATTCTGGAAGGAAATTTGCAATCCATCCTTTTCTGCAGTCTCTATTAACAGGCTTATTTGATCAATTGCTGTACAGATGTTCTCTGAAAAAATCATTCGCACATTGGGATGTGTGGCAGCGCACATACTGCTAACGTGCACTTGAACAACAGGATTCATGGTAGCAGAGACAATAGTTTGTGAATTGGGTAGTGTTTCACAGCTTCACTACAAGGTTCTTCTGAGATACTTCAATCAGTCTTGAAAATTAAATTTCACAGGGTGAATGCTGCAGGAGGCATCTCAGTCCCAATGGTCCGTGACACGTGGGTTAAAATTTAAACAGACAATGGCAATAATTTACGAGTCACAAACCCACCACTTTGTTTTACTTCCTATCAATCCATTCTGCTTACACATTCTGTATGTTTGAAATTTCATTGCAGTACTGTTCTAGACGGGTGAAATCACTGCTTGAGTAATGTAGCCAACTAGCTGTTCAACTGGTGATAATTTACTTGCGACTAGCCGCCCAAGTTTCGTAGCATTAGCACTAAGTATTTCGATCGGACGACTTGTTTGTAATGTATAGTGACATACACAGGCATTCAGTATGATTCAGTATCTCTATTAGAAAAAAAACGGTATTATAATCCCTACAGTATTTACGAAGATTAATCTTCACTTGCAGACAGAAAAAAGCGGAGGGAGACTTCATAATATGATAGACTATGGTCAAGCTTCACTATTCTCAAGAGTTTCGGCTCTATTATTCCACTGATTCTCCCATCAGTTACCGTCTCCTTTCTAGCTGTCATTATTGCCACGAGATGTCACTCGATACGCCATCTGAATACTGAACAGATCAATACATATGTTACATATGACCGGAATGAGATATATAGGAAATGCAGGGAAGACAAGGCGGAAAAGCTACGAGAAATATATGGAGAAATGGAGGAAGAAATAAATGTCGAACCATAAAACTTTCGGGAAAAATATTCGCACAATTCCGTAATCAGCAAGAGCAGCTAAGAGAGAGAAGTGAAGTTTAAAAGCTCATACACCCAGGCTGCT
Source organism: Schistocerca piceifrons (assembly GCF_021461385.2). NCBI lineage: Eukaryota > Metazoa > Arthropoda > Insecta > Orthoptera > Acrididae > Schistocerca > Schistocerca piceifrons. The sequence goes on from NC_060142.1 coordinate 372,644,874, forward strand.
GACAAGAATGTTATCCAGAAGAGTCTCGGAATACACTGATGATCTTTTTGATGACGATTAGTCTAGATTTAGGAAAAGTGAAGGCCCAAGAGAAGCACTTCTGACCTAGTGGTTGATAAAGGAAGCAAAATCAGGAAATGTTCAGAGGAGTTGCCGAGCTGGATAAAGCGTTCAACGTTGTGAAGTCTAAAATAGTGCAGGATGTTCGAAATTCTTAGACGAATTATAGTAAGCTATATGGAACAACGTCTAATGTGCAATATATACGAGAACCAAGAGGGACTAATAAGACTAGACGACCAAGAGCTAAATATTCGGGTAAAAAGGGCGTAAGACGGATTGCTAAACCTATACATCGAACAAGCAAGGCAGGAAATTAAAAGAAGTTTCAACAGTGGGATTAGAATTCAGGGTGGCAGGATATCTATGACAAGATTTGTTTTGACAGTACTATGTACAGTGTAAGAGAAGAAAAACTGAAGAAACTGTGGCGTGGAATGAACAGTCTAATGGGAATATAATATAGACTAAAAGTAAACCGAAAGGACATGAGCGTAATGAGATGTGGCAGAAATGATAACGAAATGAAATGATTCACGAGGTACACGATGTTACGGAATTCTTGTGCCTTGGGAGCAAAGTAATAGGCGGTAGACGAAAGATGAAGGGCTTAATAACTAACTCGCGTGGCAGACAAGGCATTCATGGCCAAGAGAGTTTAACAGAAATAAACATAGACCTTAATTTGAGGAAGTAATTTTTACGACTGCGCATTTGGTGTACACTATTGTGCGGTAGTAGATCATGTAATGCGGAAAACAGCAATTGAATAGAAATGAAGCCTTTGACATGTGGTGCCACAGAAGAATGTTGAAAATTAGGTGGACTGATAACACGAGGAATGAGGAGGTTCTCCGCAGAATCAACAAAGAGAGGAACTCATGAAAATCATTGTGAAGAAGGAATGTGGTAACAGATGTTCGAAACAAGAAAAATTATTTTCTTAAACATCGATCCGAGAACCCATAATTTCGGATATAAACACATGTTTATAGAATGTACCATATATGTTTAGCCCTAACCAATGTATTCTCTCTCATCCCCCCCCCCTCCCCAACTCTCTCATTCTCTCTCTCTCGTGCACGCAGAAGTTCAGCAAAATGACGTGGCAAGGACTCGACTAATATCTGAAGTATATGAAGATGGTGTCTGTTCTTTCAGACGTGTCCGAAAGAACAGATACCATCTTCATATAGTTAAGACTAACCGCCCATTGACCTTCTGTGCTGGATGTACATGCATTTCCCGACCTCTTACGGGTCTGGGTAAGATTGTCTTCCGCAAGTAATGAGAACAGCGGGCAGGGGCACTACGAATGTAGTGTGTAGACATTAAAGTTGGGAATGTGGGTCTCACGAGGAACGCGAAAAGGATAAATCCCTGCAGTTGCATTATCCTCTGTGTCCTCGGTGGCTCAAATGGATAGAGCGTCTGTCATGTAAGCAGGAGATCCCGGGCTAGGGTCCCGGTCGGAGCACACATTTTCAACTGTCCCCGCTGATGTACCGGGTGATCAAAAAGTCAGTATAAATTTGAAAACTTAATAAACCACGGAATAATGTAGATTAAGAGGTAAAAATTGACACACATGCTTGGAATGACATGGGGTTTTATAGAACAAAAAAAAACACTGTATTGCTAGACGAGTGAAAGATCTCTTGCGCGCGTCGTTTGGTGACGATCGTGTGCTCAGCCGCCACTTCATCATGCTTGGCCTCCCAGGTCCCCAGACCTCAGTCCGTGCGATTATTGGCTTTGGGGTCACCTGAAGTCACAAGTGTATCGTGATCGACCGACATCTCCAGGGATGCTGAAAGACAACATCCGACGCCAATGCCTCACTGTAACACCGGACATACTTTACAGTGCTGTTCGCAACAATATTCTTCGACTACAGCTATTGTTGAGGATGATGGTGGACATATTGACCATTTCCTGTAAAGAACATCATCTTTGCTTTGTCTTACTTTGTTATGCTAATTATTACTATTCTGAATAGTTGAAGTGCCATCTGTCGGACATTTTTTGAACTTTTGTATTTTTTTCGGTTCTAATAAAACCCCATATCATTCCAAGCATGTATGTCAATTTGTAACTCTCTATCTACATTATTCCGTGATTTATTCAGTTTTCAAATTTATACTGACTTTCTCATCACCCGGTATATCAACGCCTGTTGACAGCTTAGGGTCTTGATTTCATTATCATTTCATTCTAAGAGAGGTGCATGGCCACCGATGGTATCTGTTCTCCTGGACATGTCCGAAGGAACAGACACTATCTTCATATGCTTCAGATATTAGTCGAGTCCTTGGTACGTCGTTTTGCGGAACTTCTGCGTGCTCTAGTGAGAGTGTGTGTGTGTGGGGGGGGGGGGGGGGCGGAAGATACCGGCTAGGGCTAAACATATATGGTGCCATTGATATCAGACGAGTAAATCCTTTCGATAGGAAGGTAGCCACCTACGACTCAGATGTATTTGCTGAACTGTGTACAAGGAAAATGGAGGAGACTGGATGGCCCCAACAAGTGAGTTGAGGGTGTGGTTCTAATTGAAGTACATAATGCTAAGTGAAATCGAGGAGTTCATCTGGAATGAAAGAAAGGTTACGATGGCAGTAATTTATTACAAAGTGTTCCACATGAAGAACAATACAATATTACGCTCTAATAATTAACTCACTCCCACACTGAAGATGACTAAATCATAACATGTACTCACTAATGGTATACACTTGCTAGCAACTGAGCAGCAAATTCCGGAGGAAGGGAGAGTACACAGTCTGGTTACTAACTCGCAAAGTCACTCTAGCATAAGAAGTCACCGTTACTTCGAATACGGTAACTGCATCGTACAGGTAGTATTAGGAACATACATGCAGGAACACTATTAACAGAACCTTGGTTAGGCCACAATCTGACAGAGTGACTTTTAAAACGAGATTCCCCGCCCCGAATCTAATCGAAGTTGCGCCTATTCCAGCATCATCACTAGCATCTGTCCTTGCTTTTATACCGGAATTCAGCAAACCGAACTATAGCCTCAGCAACTGCAGACGGATTCTGCGGCACAAAAGGTTGGGTTGGATTGTTTTGGGGAAGAGAACAGACAGCGAGGTCATCTGTCTCATCGGATTAGCGAAGGACGGGGAAGGAAGTCGTCTGCGCCCTTTCAAAAGAACCATCTCGTCATTTGCCTGGAGCGATTTAAGGAAATCAACCAAAACCTTAATCAGGATGGCCAGATACGGGATAGAACCGTCGTCCTTCCGAATGCGAGTCCAGTGTGCTAGCCACTGCGTCACCTCACTCGGTCCACGAATGGTGCCGTGGTCCATGCAGAGTTTGAATTCGGCGTCACAGTTACCGAACGAGAGTTGGCACAGATTCGCGTCCCGACGAGGAGTCGTTGCTGCTTCGCTTCCCGAACTCTCCTGTTTAGAGCTTCATGTCACATCCCAGAGAAAATTGAAAACTACGCTCCTCTGAGCTCTGCGAAAAAGCTTACACGAGCCTATCAGCTAAAATTTGGGTTGAAGCAATTTTACAGCATCTGCTGTAACAGTGTCAGCTCTAACCAATCTGAAATCACTAAAGTTACTGTCCCTCCAAAGTAAATACCAGCTCCACACTAGGGCTAATTTTAAGGACGCTGCCCAGTCATGAACCCGTAACTTCATCTGTTATGTTGTACGTGGCGCATTGGGTCGAAGAAGGCAGAGATTAAAGAACAGCAGCGGCCTAATACGAGAAATCGATCTATAACCTCATATGATCTTACCTATGGACCAAACTGCGGCATTAAGTTCCAGGAAAATTCACTTTGCTCATCATCATACCGCTAGCTGCGATATGATCAAAATCCCCAACTTTAACGTGTGTAGGTATCTGCCTCTTAAAGCCTCCACAATATCGTAACTGCCACTGGGACAGGGGTCAGGTATTTTAGGACACAATCAGATCTCAGAGACGCCCCAGACAATAATGTTGCTAGAATGAAATTGTCACTCTGCAGCGGAGTGGGCGCTGAAATGAAAATACCTCGGAGGATCAGCTCCGTCGTTTGTTAATTTATTTGGTATAAGTCTCTCAATTGCGGCCGATACTATTTCTTTGAATTTAAGCCACATCTGGTCTGAACTTATATTATTTATTTGAAATGAGAGGATATTGTCTCTCAGGAAGGCGTCAAGTGAATTTTTATCTATTTTTTGAATAGGTAATTTTTTCGCTTATTTGAGAAGGATTTGGGGTTTACAATATTCAGTCTCGCTACGACAACCCTGTGTTCACTAATCCCTGTGTCGGTTTTGATACTCGTTAACTGAGGATTATTTGTTGCTAAGAGGTCAAGTGTGTTTTCACAACCGTTTACTATTCGCATGGGCTCATGAACTAACTGCTCGAAATAATTTTCAGAGAATGCGTTTAGCACAATTTAGGATGATATTTTGTGCTTACCTACGGAATTAAACATGTATTTTCGCCAACATATCGAGGATAAGTTAAAGTCACCACCAACTATTATCGTATGAGTCGTTACGTGTTTGAAATCAAACTCAAGTTTTCTTTGAACCTTTCAGCAATTGTATCATCTGAATTGGGTGGTCGGTAAAATGATCCATTTGTTATTTTATTCAGGTTGCCAACAATAACTTCTCCCCATACTAACTCACAGGAAGTATCTACTTCAATTTCGCGACAAGTTAAACTGCTTCTGACAGCAAGAAACGCGTCAGCGCCAACAGTGTTTAGCCTGAAGTGAATATCGTGCGAGGAATTGAACGACGACCGGCTGCAAGCCCGAAATTTGTGTGAACGTATTTAGCCTATCCTCTACATTCATTTGGGCTTTGCAGTTCGCTCTATTAACATAGAAGTTATGCACTCATGGCTTAACATGTGTCCCGTTACTATATCAGTTCTTCACAGTGATTTCCATGTGTTCCTCTCTTCGTTTATTCTGTAGAGAATCCTCTGATTCCTTATCTTATGAGTCCGCCTCATTTTCAACATTCTTTCATGGCACCAATTTTCAAACGCTTCATTTTTATTCAGTTCCAGCTTTTTCACAACTCACGAAGCACTACCATATAATATTTTAGTCCAAATGAACATTTTGAACAATTACTTCCTCAAATTAAGGTCTATGTTTAATCCTGTTACACACTTTGGGCCATGAATGCCTTGTCTGCCACGCGAGTCAGCTTTTAAGCCCTTCTTCTTTCGTCTACCATTTAATACTTTGCATCCAAGGCACAAGAATTCCATAACTTCGTTTACTTCGTGAATCATTTAATTTCGTTATCATTTCTACCACATCTCATTATGCTCATGTCCTTTCACATTACTTTCAGTCTATATTAGATACACATTACACTGTTCATTCCACGCCACAGTTTCTTCAGTTTTTCTTCTCTTCCACTGTACATAGCACTGTCATCACCGAATCTTGTTATAGATATCTTGAACCCTGAATTCTAAACCCACTCTAGAAACTTCTGTTTACTTCCGGCCTTGCTTGTTCGATGTGCGGGTTTAGCAATCCCTCTTACGCTGTTTCCACTCCGAGGATTTAGTTCTTGGTTGCCTAGTCTTATTAGTCTCTCTTGCTGCTCGTATATATTGCACATTAGACGTCGTTCGCTATAACTTACCGCAACTTCTCTCAGACTTTCGAAAATCCTGCCCCAATTTAGGATTTACATCGACGAATGCTTGATGTAGCTCGGCAATTCCTCTGAACGTTTATCATTATCAAACACTACGACAGAAGTGCTTCTCTTGGGCCTTCACCTTTCCTAAAGAAAAACTGATTGTTATATAAGAGATCGTCAGTGTACCCCACAACTTTTCTGGATAGTGTTCTTGTCAGGAGCCTGGGTGTATGAGCTTTTAAACTGACTGTGCTACAATTCTCTCTCTTAGCTGCTCTTGCCGTTTTTGGAATTGTGTGGATATTTATCCCAAAAGTTATATGGTTCTACACTCATTTCTTCTTTGATCTCTCCACATATTTCCCGTAGCTTTTTCGCCTTGTCTTCCCTGCAAATATCTCATTCCTGGCATACGTAACATATGCATTGCTCTCTGGACGGTATTCAGTTGGCATTTCGAGTGACAAACCATGGCAATAATGACAGCTAGAGAGGAGACGGTATCTGATGGGAGAGTCAGTAGAATAATAAAGCCGAAACTCTTGAGAGCAGCGAAGCTTGACCATAGTCCATCTTATTATAAAGTCTTCCTCCGCTTTTTTCTGTCTGCAGCTGAAGGTTAATCTTCGTAAATACTGTAGGGATTATAATACTGTTTTTTTTCTAATAGACAGATTGAATCACGATGAATGCTTGTGTGTCACTATACATTACAAACAAGTCGTCCGACTGAAATACTTAGTACTAACGCTACGAAGCTGGGGCGGCTAGTCAAAAGGAAATTATCACCAGTTGAACAACTAGTTGGCTACTTTAATAGTGATTTCACCCGCGTGGAATAGTACTGCATGGAATTTCAAAGAGATACAGAATGTACAAACAGAATGGATAGGTCGGAAGCAAATCAAAGTGATAGGTTTGTGACTTGTAAATTATTGCCATTGTCTAAGTTTAAATCAACGTATCGCGGACCATTGGAGTTGAGATACCTCCTGCAGCATTCACCTTGTCAAATTTAATTTACAAGACTTGTTGAAATATTTCAGAAAAACTTGTAGTGAAGCTGTGAAACGCTACCCAATTCACTAACTATTGTCTTTGCTGCCATGAATCCTGTTGTTCAAGTGCACGTTAGCAGTATGTGCGCTGCCACACTTCCCAATGTGCGAATGATTATCACTGTGACGCTGCTTGAAAGGAAGAGCATTCCGGAGAGTGCTCGATCGTAGTGTTCAAATGGTTCAAATGGCTCTAAGCACCATGGGACTTAACGTCTGAGGTCATCTGTCCCCTAGACGTAGAACTACTTACACCGAACTAACGTAAGGTCATCACACACTTAGATGCCCACGGCAGGATTCGAACCTGCGACCGTAGCAGCATTGCGGTTTTGGACTGAAGGGCCTAGAAACGCTCGACCACTGCGGCCGGCGATCGTAGTGTACTGGTAGATTTGCTGGCTGATGGAAAGCTGAACAATTAATATGGAAACGTCGTTTGCTAGGAAATACAGTTGCGGTGAGCTGAATTTGCTAAATACTTCGGATGCTGAGTGCAGTTTTACATTCCCACCTGTAAAGAAGTAGATTTCTTCGACAGGACAGGAAAAATTTATTTACGATGGAGTAGTTTATATAACAGTATCGTAGCAATTACTTTGTGAAAAACCGGTCTGGCTAACAATTTTCATAGGTAGCGATGCGATGATTAATTACAGGGTACTGAATTACTGAGCTACATTTTGTACCTTTATGTTTTCCCGTTAGCTCATTAGTTGATAACGCGTAATAATTAGCTGAAATTTGTTCACCTGACTGCCAGAAGCTGAAGCTCCGGTTTACTTTCCTGGGGAATTCAAATGGTTCAAATGGCTCTGAGCACTATGGGACTCAACTGCGGAGGTTATTAGTCCCCTAGAACTTAGAACTAGTTAAACCTAACTAACCTAAGGACACCACAAACATCCATGCCCGAGGCAGGATTCGAACCTGCGACCGTAGCGGTCTTGCGGTTCCAGACTGCAGCGCCTTTAACCGCACGGCCACTTCGGCCGGCCCTGGGGAATTCCTCAGTTTGTTTTTCCGCAGGGAGAATGTCTGAATCGGGACACATGTCGTGCAGAATGAGAGGTAGCTTACGTAAAAAACTACAGAATTCTAAGGTCTGAGGTCTACCAGTTATGCAAAACACCGTTTTTTCAAGTACCCAAACATGTTTCAGCACCACTGTGCCATCATCAGTCGGCTTCCGTTTTATATAATCTGTAATGTGGAACATTTTTTACAAAATGATTACAAAATTATGTGGATATTTAGCTCAAAAATTGTTCCGTTTCTTTTTGTTAATACCTTTACACTTGGTGTGCATGATTTTCCAGGACCACTTGTGCATTGCTTATTGCAGGTAGCTTGTCTGCAACTAAACGATGTTGATGACAAATTTTGTTGGGAGTTAACCTATCATCTAAACGTAATTTAGTTTGTAGCGATATTTGCGTATATATTCGTTTTTACTTATATTTTCGTGCAGCAAGCCCTTTTATTCTTAGCATCATTTCACAAATAAAGTCATACAACCACTTTGCACTTCACCAGAACACAGTGTAATGGTGGTTATTGTGTAACCCAGCCCAGTCAGTGTTCGTTTTGTCACCAGATAGTTCGGCGCCAAATTTTAATTTTATTTACATTTTATCTTTGTGTGTGTGTGTGTGTGTGTGTGTGTGTGTGTGTGTGTGTGTGTGTGTAATTTCTGTACGCTTCTCAGCTGTTTGTGTAGCTTTTTAAATAGTGTTCCTTTTGTGTGTGAAATGGTGAGTGTTTGTTGAGTAGAGTGTATCCAGTTTTTGTGCGTGTGGGGGGGGGTGGGGGGAGTGTTGAATAAAGTGCGCTTGCAGTGTATTCATTTATGACCTGTTTTCCTTCTCCTGTTGCCTTCTGTATGTGGATGTTTTCCTCCGTATTCAGTTTGCTGTATAGGCTGTGGCTGAATTTTAGCATTCGTAAATCTGTTTCTATTGTAATCGGGTGGTGATTGTGGGCTATAAGGGGGTCAGCAAATGTGCTATCAGAGCTGTTGGTTTTCAAAGCTATGAGATGTTTTGAATATCTGGTTTTGAAGTTTCATCATGTTTGTCCTGTGAACACTGACTGGCAAATGTTACATGTGAGTTCTTATACTCCTGATCTGTTAAAATTGTCCGTGGGCGTTTCTTGTGTTCTGATCTTTTTCTGTGTTGCGTTCTCTGTCCTGCATCCTATTTGGAGTCCCTGTTCCTTTAATATGTTGCCTATTCTCTGAACAGTCTTGTTATTGTAGGTGAGTATGTGCCATTTCGTTTTGTGCGTGTGTTGTTGCTCTGTTGTGTCTTGTGTGTGGTCATTGTTTGTGTTTTGTGTTGTTCTGTGTTGGGTGAGGATTTGTGTGTGTGTGGTTGATTTTTGTACTGTTTAAATATTTTTTTTTATTTCATTTGTCTACCATATGGGTATCATAACCAATTTCTACTGCTATTTGTTTTATTGTGTTTAGTTCTTGTTTTTAGTTCTGTTCGTTCATGGGTATTGTGTTTAATCTGTGGAGCATGAATCTGAAGTCTGCTTGCTTATGTGTCAATGGATGGTTTGATAGGTTGTGAATGGTGGTGCTTGTAGTTGTCAGTTTCCTGAATATTGTGAAGTTGTGTGTGTTGTTTGTTTAATGTATGGTGAGATATAGAAAATGTGGTGTTTTGTTAGTTTCTGTTTCTAATGTGAAGCTAATTTTTAGGTGTAAGTTGTTTATTTCATTGTGTAGCTGCTCTATGTGTGTATGTGATTTATCAATCACACATATTATGTCATCCACATAATGGTACCAGTATATAACTTTGTAGCTATTTTTGTTTTATTGTGTGTCTGAAGATCATGTTCTCCAGGTTGCGCATTTTAGCTAGGAGGCCACTAATTGGTGATCCCATTGGCAGTCCTTCATGTTGAGAATAAAATTCTTTGTTGGACACAAAATTATTTTGTGTTGTTATTGTCTTGAGTATGGTTGTTATTTAATTGATGAGTGTGTTTGGTGTGTTTCCTTGTTGTTTTAATCTTCATGTGATGCTGATTGTTTCATTTATTGGAATACAAGTGTACATTGATGTGATGTCAAGTGATATGAGGGTTGCTGCGTCGGGTATGCGTATGTAATTGATGCTGTTGATTGATTCCTTTGAGTTTTCCAGTTTCCTGTTGTTATCAAAAGTCTACAATTCCTTTATTAGTGTGTGCGCCTTTTGGGCTAAGTGGTAGGATGGAACATGTCGTAAGTTAATGATGGGCCTTAATGGGATATAATCCTTGTGAACCTTTGGTAGGATATTTAGGTTGGGTGCTTTTGGATTTTTCTGTGCCGTACTATTTACCTGGCCTTTTGAGAACGTATTTTTGATGTCTTTCAGTATCTGTTGAATATTTTTCTGGACGTATTTTCGATGTTTTTCAGTATCTGTTGAATGTTTTTCTGGCACCTTTCTGTTGAGTCACTGGTCAGTTTTGTGGCGTTGTCATTGAGAAAATCTTCTGTTACTCTATGTATTCTTTTTCATCCATAATTACAGTAATATATCCTTTGTCAACACATAGCAGTTTCCAACATAAGGAGCTTGGGTCCTGGCGATCACAGTACACTTTTAATGTATTCCACGTGAAGGTGTGTGCTTCTGAATCAAGGAATGAAAAATCCCTCAGCAGTCAGATAGGATCAAATTCACAAAAGCAAGTGCTGATATGAAAGATACAGGTTACCAAGCCAACAGAGGATGCATCAATCAACAGACCGAAAGTGACTATTAGAATGATCTCTCATCTTAAAATTTACAAGTGTGTATACGATATTTGCAAACGTCAGTTCACAATCGTGTGACCAGTGCGACAGCACATTTGTTTTCAGAAGATTTAAAAGTGTTTCCTATGTTTAACAACAACCCTGGAACGAGGTTCCAGACTGATGACACCTTTCAACTCCTTCCTTGTGTGAGGAACGAGGAAGTTTGCCATTGTACTTAGTTTTGGTTTTGTTGGGCAGTGTACAATCAGATTTAATTAGATGTCCCAGGGACCAATTTGCTCCTATCTAAACTATGATTTGTGCAGATTGGTTGTCATTTCAGACTGCAAGAATTTTTTTTAATATCATCTCTATCAGATCAATATGACGTGACCACACTTGTGTTGCTATCAGCAAATCACTACAGATAGTGTCAGCTGGTGTAGGATCTCCGATCTATTGCACAGTCATGCTGCTATGAATGTACCAAAGCTTACAATAAGACCGAAACGCAACTTCTGAACTTAGTAGCTCCTCCTGGTACGTATAAACACAGTATATCTACGTTATTCAATGCCCAGGGATGTCTTCCTAGCCTGGAGATCAATAGATGTTAGATGTTTTCCCCATGGAACTCTGGGAATAACTCATCAGTATTCTCAGGTCTCGTTAGGATAGGCAGAATAATTTAATTGCTAGTTCGTACATCTAAAAGTAATAGTATATTTACAACTGTTTTCACCTCCACAAAATTCGGACTACAGAATGTCACACTGAAACATTTTCGTAATCTCTCTCTCTCTCTCTTTCTCTCTCTTAACACAGGTCATTTCCACCATACAACGTAATACGAGCTGTGGCGGACTCTTTTGTGAGGTTCGACAGCTAGACCTCTTACATATCTATGTATAGCTCCAGGTTTCTCCTGAAACACACCAGTGTACCTGCGTAACATATTTAACAATTCAGAGCTTTGTTTTCCTTTGAAAGACAATTATTCTGGAACTTTTGATTGAATGCATTCCCTTATGCAAATAATGGCTGAAGCTCTACTGTGTTACCTGTATGTCTACTGCGTCTCATTAGCTTTCGAGTGCGTTCCCTTACTCAAGGAACCGCAGAACTTCAGTGTGTTATCTGTTTATCTAATGCGTCTCACTAGTTATCGACTTTACTGTAACGTCCTGGCAGTATTTTCCATGGGCATCACCTGTAAATACAGTGAAACCTGAGTAGCATCTATCACAAAACAGCACTTTCTTAAAGATGAGTCGAGGTTTGCATCCTTTCCCCTAAGGGATTAAATGCCAGTAATGCAGTCCTTCACTCCATATCTACAGCCGCAAACATTCATGCTGTCACTTTATTACCTATCTTCACATCTAGATTAGTCTGCATGTTTACATTTTGTTATCTGGTACCAACTACACTTAGGATTCTGCAGTTATTGATGAGTAAAGTCAGAACTCCCTGTCGTTCACAAATTTCTTGAAGTAAGATTGCGGACACTATATTTACAGCTTAACTTGTGCCTAATACCATTGGGACAAGTAGCTTCGCTATCCATGCACTGATGATGCACTGTGAAACAGTCCAACAGTGATTACTGCAGATATTTATACAGGAGCATAGCTTCTATATAATGTCCACACCATAACAGTACATAAGAAGATTTATCCCTTTGTCACAGTCCCAACTCGATTCCATGACTGACATGTGATCGTGCCTTGCTTTCTTTTCTATCTTCCGTCAGTCGATTAGTATCTGTGAAAATTTTCTTAATCACAGAAGGCTGAAACCACTAGTTCTGATTATTCTGCCTTTCCTGCTGGGCGTTGTGCCGGTGTTTAGATTTATTTGCCGCTATGTAAACAGAATTTTACCTGTGATCCTACCTCTTTGCTTGCTGCAGTTATTCTGATCGTTATTGTTGTTATTATAATAACGGCTATTGCTTTGCTTACCACAAGCATTTTGTTGATGTTCATGACAGCCCACACGATAATCTCCCGGTCAGTTGAAACAATGTCATTTGAATATACTAGCAATAGCCAGCAGATTTACTGATTGATCTGTTGTAGCCTTAGCATCCACATTGCACTGGTCCTGTGGCAAAGTGAAACATTTATTTATGGTTGATATGAAATGTTTATGTAATTAAACGAACTGTTATTCTTTATTAAAAGGAGTATGTAAAATATTATCTCAATGTGATGTGTATGAAAAGAAGTATCCATATTTCATCATTATCCATGTTTTGTAGCAAAGATACTGAGAATAATGGAAACCACAGAAACCATTTTGCATTATCTTTTTACTCTGGTTTGAATCTTCATACGATAAAAACAGGTTGAAGACGTGAGTATCTTGTAATGTAGTTATGGTAAGTATATGATATTTTTGCTAACCAGACTAGTTATTTCAGTAGCATTAGCTTCCTTACATTTATGAAAAATTAATTGTACATTTGTCAGAGATTAATAACGTGCAGTAGAGTGCGAGCTGTAATTACTATTGTTGCCCGCGATTTGCAGGCGGCAGGTTCTTTTTCAAATTACTCTAATATTGCATGGCATAAATCCAAAAGGAGATGAATTACAATTAACTTCTTGAATAAGGAGACTAAAGTCAAGTTAATTTCATACATTTTGCAAAGAATAATATCAATATCAGAACAGATTCTTGTGGTTTCCGTTTCATGGCTATCTTCTGTTCAAATGACGAGATTGAATTAATAATATGTGTACCACACAAAAGGTGTTTCTCCACGTGAATCCACGAAATTATAAATCGTTATTTATGCTAAAAGACATTCCATTACAACCCTGAGATATTTTTAAGAACAAACGATTAAGATGCTTCGCACCGACCTGTTCCTAGTTTATTTTACGTGTATACGGACACTACAAAGTGATTTATTTACCGGGCACTTGAATACACAGATCCTAAACCATATCTAGGACAGAATTTCATGCCCGTCGAATGAAACTCTATTGAATACATTGTGCACAACCAAGCGTGATTTTACGATGCGGCATTAACAACCCAAGTGTACTCACACCTATTACTCAGCGACTCGTACACAGACATGATATACACTTGTAAAGGAAACCACACTACATCTCCATCTACATCAACATCCATACTCCGCAAGCCACCACAGGGTGTGTGGCGGAGGGTACCTTGAGTACCTCTATCGGTTCTCCCTTCTATTCCAGTCTCGTAGTGTTAGTGGAAGGAAAGATTGTCGGTATTCCTCTGTGTGGGCTCTAATCTCTCTGATTTTATCCTCATGGTATCTTCGCGAGATATACGTAGGAGGGAGCAATATACTGCTTGACTCCTCAGTCAAGGTATGTTCAACAAAAGCTCATACCGAGCTACTGAGCGTCTCTCTTGCAGAGTCTTACACTGGAGTTTATCTATCATCTCTGTAACGCTTTCACGATTCCTAAATGATCCTGTAACGAAGCGCGCTGCTCTCCATTAGATCTTCCCTCTCTCTTCTATCAAACCTATCTGGTACAGATCCCACACCGGTGAGCAGTATTCATGCAGTGGGCGAACAAGAGTCCTGTAACCTACTTCCTTTGTTTTCGGACTGCATTTCCTTAGGATTCTTCCAATGAATCTTAGTCTGGTATCTGCTTTAGTGACTATTAATTTTATACGGTCATTCCATTTCAAATCACTCCTAATGTTTACTCCCAGATAATTTATGGAATTAACTGCTTCCAGTTGCTGACTTAACGCTACAACGTATCTACACACCCATATATTCACAAAAAATCACTACAACATTATCAGGCCCATACCATCGAGAACCAATATAAATTGCTGTAACTGTCTTTCAGATACATGGATCAACATTTCCCTAACATCGCTAGGTAATTTTGTCTTAAAGATTTGGAGAATATCATAACGTGACATTGGCTCTTCCCAGTAACATGTCTCATTAATCTACTTTTGGAAGTAACGTGTTAGGATTCACTGTCAAGAGTTGAATTATTCTCGGAAAAAAAGAGGTTGAAAATACCGCTTTAGCTGTCAATTACTTTATTTTCACACGACCGGTTTCGGCCTGTTATAAGCCCATCCTCAGGTGTTGTATCTGTGCTGTGGTCCCCAAGCGTCGCGTGAATCAGGCGCGGAGTGTTGCCTATGAGCAATACCACTTCAGTTGTAAATTACTTTATTTTCTCACGACTGGTTTCGGACTAAGCCCAACCTGAGGATGGGCTTATAACAGTCCGAAACCGGTCGTGTGAAAATAAAGTAATTTACAACTGATGCGGTATTTTCAATCTCTGCTATAATGCTCAGTTGCGGATGTCTTTCCAACATTATTGCTCGGTTAAACACTTCCATCTAGGGCGTTATTGTGTACCTGTGGAACGGTATTTGGTAATAAAAGCCCTTTTAGATTATTCGTAAGTGCGGCAATACTTCACTGACTCCATGACGCAAAGTGCAGCTCACCGTGGGCACAACCACTGACGTAACTGGCGGCCGGAGTGGCCAAGCGGTTCTAGGCGCTACAGTCTGGAACCGCCCGACCACTACGGTCGCAGGTTCGAATCCTGCCTCGGGCATGGATGTGTGTGATGTCTTTAGGTTAGTTAGGTTTAAGTAGTTCTAAGTTCTAGGGGACTGATGACCACAGTAGTTGAGTCCCATAGTGCTCAGAGGCATTTGAACCATTTTAGAACTGACGAAACATGTTTTCTGTTTTCGTTCCTCAAACATGATATTGTATGTCACCTCGGAATGCGCAAAGAACTATCATGGAATAAATACTTTTCATGCCTGGCGAGAGGGTTTGGAATTGTTTGTTCTTACTCAGATTTTCTTCAACAAGCACTGATGTATAGTTCAATGCAGCACACACCGCATACTGTGGTTGTAGCAACGATTGAGTGGGTAGCTGTTAGTGCTCAGGCTGCATCTGGCTAGACACCGTTCAAAATATTTGCATCGTTTTGGGTTCGTGCACCCTTGATCATGTATTGTGTATAACCCTCTTAACGTCAGCCTCTAAACACGCCTATATTTTCTTTAATCTCTTGTAACTTGTTTCTTAGTGTACTAGCCGAACCATCAAGCTCATTAGATGCTTGATTCATTGGGGCATGAACTGTGTTATCGGTTTCCTTTTTTACTTTTCCAAATTGTTGCCATTGCAACTTCAAATGTTCGTTAATCTTTTTCTGTTGCTGAATGGATATATTGCTGACATATTCACATCAATGGCGAGCGGTTTCAGACAATGATCCTGAGGTCCTCGTATTCCTCCTACGTCATCAATCAGCAGATCCGACTCCAGAATAAATTCCAGTACAATCGACTTATTATTCGGCGTCCCCTCCCCTCTCCCCACTTTTTCTCTCGCACACCTTCATCCGTGTCAGTTCCTGCTACTAATTGTGATACTCACTGTACACAAATCTCCCACTTGATCGCTCTTTAGCTCGGGTTCCCAAGCAGCGCCTTGTGTGCCTTGGGCCTTACACCAGCCTCATCAGTTTTCTCATCATGGTAGATAATCCGACCTGAACTTGTCTTAAATGAGTTATGATCGATTATGTCTTTAGGTGTCTACTCAGACGACTCGGAAATCAGTCGGCCACGGTGGCCATGCGGTTCTAGGCGCTGCAGTCCGGAACCGCGGGACTGCTACGGTCGCAGGTTCGAATCACGCCTCGGGCATGGATGTGTGTGATGTCCTTAGGTTTGGTAGGTTTAAGTAGTTCTAAGTTCTAGGGGACTGATAACCTAAGATGTTAAGTCACATAGTGTTCAGAGCCATTTGAACCTTTTTTTGACTCGGAAATCTCCTTCGCCAGGGTTTCGGAAATCTTTTAGACAGCTACTTGGTTTGTGGAATTTTACTGAGCCACGTTTCCGGAAACTTCCCGTTTTGTGTGGAAGAGTATCTGTCTGATGAAGTACTCGGACAATGTTCATAATTGCGATTCTGTGCTGCAGACTAATTCTGTTATTGCATCTTTTTGTCAAGCGCTCGTATTAGTTGACTCAAAATTTCCTGTAATATACTGAACGTTGCTCTCATCAGTTACGCCCAGGATCGTCTGTTTTTGCTACCTTTACAAGAACCGAATGAGACCTCGCAAAGGTGCATAAAATCACTATTCAGCTAATTAACGATAATTAATTATTATAATAATAGTGCAGATGCATGTGATTGCTAATTCAAGGCTTTTGTTATTGTTATTACAGGATTAATTAATACGAAGATTAATTAATAACAACATCTTGTATTCCTGTTATCCTCCGCCAATCCTCTTTATCCAGCACATCATCCTTGTCGATGCTGTGATGTTCCGTTACTCCACTTATGTGGTCTGTCCAAGAACGTCGTGGTCTTCCGCGCTTCGGACTGGCGGGTGGTTTCCATTCATAAACCTTCTATGGCCCCCGATGATGTGGCATTCTCATTATATGCCCGTGCGATTTTAATTATTTTATTTCAATTCTATCACTGTATCATTTGCCTTCATTCTAGCTCCTACTTCATCATTAGTTTTCCTTTCAATTCTTGATATTCTGGCACTCCTACGCAAATAATCCATTCCCACAGCTATTAGTCTTCTTCTGAGATCCACATTTAAGATCCATAGTCCTGACCCATAGCATAGCACTGATTCATCCATTATCTTACCTACTCTTTTCTTATTGTTGTTGGAAATATTCGTAGCCCGCCAAAAAGAATCCATACACCCTAATACTTTTCTGCTTTCCTGTATTCTAAATTTTACTTGTGTATGGCCCAACACATTTTATCAATATGTGCCCCGAGATATTTAAATTTCTCTACTGCTTTGTCCTTGATGTGTACTTCAAAGCCGGCCGAAGTGGCCGTGCGGTTAAAGGCGCTGCAGTCTGGAACCGCAAGACCGCTACGGTCGCAGGTTCGAATCCTGCCTCGGGCATGGATGTTTGTGATGTCCTTAGGTTAGTTAGGTTTAACTCGTTCTAAGTTCTAGGGGACTAATGACCTCAGCAGTTGAGTCCCATAGTGCTCAGAGCCATTTTTGTACTTCAAATTTAGCCTCACTATTCACCACCAGATACTCTGTTTTTGTTAAACTCATCTGTAGTCCTCATCTGTGGTATTCATGATACAATCGTCGTATCATGAACTGAAGGGTCGTAATCATTTTGTGCTATAATAGCTTGATCTTCAGCAAAATTTAATGAAAATATCTGAACATCGATGACAGTGATTCCCATTCCTCTGCAGCTGTTCTTCCAATTTCGGAGAGCCACTTCTACATACAAGTTGAAGAAGATGGTTGACATACTGCAAACTTGTCGCATACCTTTAGTGACATTAATAGGTTCTGATTAATTTTAACCTCGTTTCATCTGTACCACATTATCTCTGTACATTTCAATAATAATTTGTGAAAAGTGATCATCAATACCTACATTTTTTACAGCTTCCCATAGCTTAGGTCTAGGGACTGTATCGTAAGATTTTGGTAAATCTATAAAGGCAATTTGTAGCTCCTAGCCTACTGCTACAAATTTCCCCATTAGTTGTTGTAAAATAAATAGGTTATCTGTACATGATCTGTTCTGCCTAAACCCATTCTGCATTTCCCCAATACGGTGGCCAACATTTTGTCTAACATTTTCAAACCTTATCTTGCCAAATAAGCCGCTCATTGTACAGTTGACACTAATGCCTCTACAGCAGTTTGTGTCCTTTTTATTCCCTTTCTTGGAAATAGAAACCATGTATACTTTTTCCACTCTGAGGAAATTTCAGTCCTTTTACAAAAGTTTTTATCAGGCAGGTAATTCAAGAATGAAGCTGTAAAATTACTTCAACAAAAGCAATCTAGCAATGCAGCGCTATAACTCTTTATGTGAACGCAAAAATGCCTTCTAACAAAAAATCGTACAAATATCTATTTCTATAGGGACAAAAATCTGTCTCATTTACAATCTGGTTTCTGAAAGTTTTAACAAAAATTAAGATTGTTTACGAAAGATAGCTCACAGACGAAAGTAAAATTTCTATTTTGTGACTTGGTTGAAGCTCCTCCGACGAAGTTTTTGACGCTGACGATCCTCCTCTTATTTATACTTCTATATAAAGGCAAATCGTTGTTTAACGTGGTTATCAGAACTCCGGGAAGATACTTGACCGATTCACCTGAGATTTTTCACCATGCTCTAAAAAACATACCGACGATCGAGGAAACGTTGATAACAAAATTCTCCAAAACTTCGTCACCGATTTGCTTCAGTTTATTACACTCTGTTCTAACAAACGCCGGGACAGACATAAGCTATACAGTTTAATGTTTGAACATCAAAATATCCACGGGTATGCTGCCGGTCTATAGTGTCCAACGGTCACAATATTTCGGCGATCATACATGTCGCCATCATCAGGTGAACTGACGGACTGAGCTCCTGTGAACGTGCCGGCACGGAGATCCGTACGCTATGGCTGCTCAGAGGGAACTGGGTTCGGTCGCGGCGGCGGCCGATTTAAATACCCTCCGGCCGCGGCGCGCTCCCTCCGCCGTCCGCGCGCCGCGCCACGGTCGCGCGGTGGAACAGATTGCGACGGCGTCTGAGATGACGTCGGTGTGATGGCTCTGTCCTCCGTGGCCGTCACAACTATACGTTTGCTCGATTTACTCTTGATTAACCCGATCTCTGGTTCCCAAGCCTTGCTAAGATTATAGCCACAGTCACGGTTTATGAGGTCGTCATTGGTGCGAATTTCGATGGCCTCTCTAACAACACTGTCCCAGTATCTCGACGTCTGTACCAGAATCCTCGTGCGGTCATACTCCATGGCGTGATTTTCCGACAAACAATGTTCAGCGACCGCCGACTTGCTCGGATACATCAGTCGAGTGTGCCTCTGGTGTTCACGGCATCGATCCTCGACGGTACGCATCGTCTGACCAATATACGACTTGCCACATTGACACGGAATCTGGTACACGCCGGCCTTCCTCAAACCCAGGTCACCTTTGGCGCTCCCCACCAGTGCACGAGTTTTATTTGGAGGACAAAACACAGTTCCAACCCGGTGTTTCTTGAGAATGCGGGCAATTTTCCCCGAAAGTGCGCCTGTGTATGGAATAAATGCAGTGCCTACCTCCTCCCTCGTGACTTCATCCATCTCAACAAGTTGTGCTGCAGTGGTTGGGCGGAGAGCACGTTGAATCTGCCGCTCTGAGTACTCATTTTTTCGAAATGCAGTTCTCAGATGTTCCAATTCCTGGGGTAGACTCTCTGCGTCAGAGATAGTGCGCGCCCTATGTACTAGAGTTTTAAGTACCCCATTCCTCTGTGAAGGGTGGTGGCAGCTGTCTGCGTGCAAATACAGATCAGCATGCGTAGTCTTCCGATACACCCCATGACCTAGGGTGCCGTCAGCCCTTCTCTTGACCAAGACGTCAAGGAAATGTAGTTTACCCTCCGTTTCAGTCTCCATAGTGAATTTGATGTTAGGGTGTATGGAGTTTAGATGTGTAAGGAAGTCAAGGAGTTTATCCATACCATGTGGCCAGATGACGAACGTGTCGTCCACGTAACGGAAGAAGCAAGAAGGTTTCCATTCGGATGACGTCAGGGCTTCCTCCTCGAAGTTCTCCATGTACAAATTCGCTACCAGCGGTAAGAGTGGGCTACCCATGGCGACTCCCCCGGTTTGTTCGTAGTATTCTCCATTAAAAAGAAAATACGTGGAAGTCAAGACATGCCTAAAAAGTTCAGTGGTCTTCTCGTCAAACTTCTGACTAATCAATTCTAGTGACTCTCGCAGAGGTACCCTTGTAAACAAGGAAACGACGTCAAAACTCACCATGATATCTGACTCATCCAACCTGAAGCTATCAAGGCGTTTAACAAAATCCACGGAATTACGGATGTGATGAGGGCATTTACCAACATAAGAACTTAATATTCCCGTCAGGTATTTGGCCAACAAATATGTAGGTGCCCTGATGTTGCTGACAATGGGGCGTAATGGTACCCCCTCTTTGTGAACCTTCGGGAGTCCATATAGTCTAGAAGAGTAGCCAGCGAGAGGGCAGAAGAAGGAGATCGACAAACATAAAAGGGGAGGGGGGGTAGGGGGGAAGGGGGGGGAAGGAATTTAGGATGCTTCTCCAATCCCCACACATAGCTAGCAATTGCGAAGCATTGCAACGTTTGTTAGTTGTTTTATACGTAGTATTTCCAGTGCGCTTAACAAAGAAAATACATGCTTTGTAAGTACTTGTACCCAGCATACAATAATACGAAAAATATTTTTACAGTGGTTCTAGTCTAAGGGAAACATCTCAAAGTAATGCACACATATAGAATTGGATTTACATATATTTCAATGCATTTATGTATGTATGTATGTTCCACATCTCCTTCTAAACCACAGCACCAATTTCAACCAAACTTGGTGTACATATCACTCACTGTCTGAAGTGAATCGCTGTGTGGCTAAGAGCACCGAGCTCTGAAAATGGCGGGGGTAAGGTTTCAAAAAGTACTGTAGCTCATAAAGTGCAAATTAGTGGGCTGTATTCATCCAGTATTTGAGAATTAGAACTCTTAGTGACTTGCTTTGTGACCTGCAACAAAGATTACTCGTAATTTCAAACCTTTACCAAAAAATTTTCTCGCTGGAAACTCTGACAAAATTGTGAAAGAAAAAAAGTTTATTACTTATAACATTTTCGCTGTTCGTGCGGTAAAACTGCCGCAACAGATATGACGTTTCAGTTTATTACTTACTTGGTCATAAATGCTTTAAGACAGTATTCACATATAGCGTTGAACTGCCGCAACAGATACAACGTTTCAGTTTATTACTTACTTGGTCATAAATGCTTTAAGACAGTATTCACATATAGTGTTGAATGTACCTGTTAAATTATATAACTGAACGACACATAGTTCAGGAGACATGCTGTCATAAACACTGAAACGTGTAAAAAAACTGTCGTATCAGCCATAACATTTCAATTTATTACTTCCCTGGTACCAACACAAAGATTCAGTTTGTACACTCCTGGAAATGGAAAAAAGAACACATTGACACCGGTGTGTCAGACCCACCATACTTGCTCCGGACACTGCGAGAGGGCTGTACAAGCAATTATCACACGCACGGCACAGCGGACACACCAGGAACCGCGGTGTTGGACGTCGAATGGCGCTAGCTGCGCAGCATTTATGCACCGCCGCCGTCAGTGTCAGCCAGTTTGCCGTGGCATACGGAGCTCCATCGCAGTCTTTAACACTGGTAGCATGCCGCGACAGCGTGGACGTGAACCGTATGTGCAGTTGACGGACTTTGAGCGAGGGCGTATAGTGGGCATGCGGGAGGCCGGGTGGACGTACCGCCGAATTGCTCAATACGTGGGGCGTGAGGTCTCCACAGTACATCGATGTTGTCGCCAGTGGTCGCCGGAAGGTCCACGTGCCCGTCGACCTGGGACCGGACCGCAGCGACGCACGGATGCACGCCAAGACCGTAGGATCCTACGCAGTGCCGTAGGGGACCGCACCGCCACTTCCCAGCATATTAGGGACACTGTTGCTCCTGGGGTATCGGCGAGGACCATTCGCAACCGTCTCCATGAAGCTGGGCTACGGTCCTGCACACCGTTAGGCCGTCTTCCCCTCACGCCCCAACATCGTGCAGCCCGCCTCCAGTGGTGTCGCGACAGGCTTGAATGGAGGGACGTATGGAGACGTGTCGTCTTCAGCAATGAGAGTCGCTTCTGCCTTGGTGCCAATGATGGTCGTATGCGTGTTTGGCGCCGTGCAGGTGAGCGCCACAATCAGGACTGCATACGACCGAGGCACACAGGGCCAACTCCCGGCATCATGGTGTGGGGAGCGATCTCCTACACTGGCCGTACACCACAGGTGATCGTCGAGGGGACACTGAATAGTGCACAGTACATCCAAACCGTCATCGAACCCATCGTTCTACCATTCCTAGACCGGCAAGGGAACTTGCTGTTCCAACAGGACAATGCACGTCCGCATGTGTCCCGTGCCACCCAACGTGCTCTAGAAGGTGTAAGTCAACTACCCTGGCCAGCAAGATCTCCGGATCTGTCCCCCATTGAGCATGTTTGGGACTGGATGAAGCGTCGTCTCACGCGGTCTGCACGTCCAGCACGAACGCTGGTCCAACTGAGGCGCCAGGTGGAAATGGCATGGCAAGCCGTTCCACAGGACTACATCCAGCATCTCTACGATCGTCTCCATGGGAGAATAGCAGCCTGCATTGCTGCGAAAGGTGGATATACACTGTACTAGTGCCGACATTGTGCATGCTCTGTTGCCCGTGTCTATGTGCCTGTGGTTCTGGCAGTGTGATCATGTGATGTATCTGACCCCAGGAATGTGTCAATAAAGTTTCCCCTTCCTGGGACAATGAATTCACGGTGTTCTTATTTCAATTTCCAGGAGTGTATTTTGAAAAGATAATAGACCGATTTTGTTGATTTTCTACTTAAGGTTAGGTTGGTTTAAGCTGATTTGATGATGATACAAATAACGATGATTGTGGTGTTAATGAGAAAGTTCACTACCACACTTACACAAACATTGTATGAAAAAACGTATACGACCTACAATTGGTAGAATGCTGCGTAAAGTAGCTGTAGTTTTCGAAGAATGATAATATATGGTAACGTCGTTATGTGACCGATTGTTAGCGTATTTCGACGAATCAGATTAAAACTGATCTCAGATCTAGCACCTTGAAGACGAATGAGAAGTGAGACATGGACAGAGACTGTAAATCAGAAAACAAAGGAATGACCGTATTAAATCTGTAAAGACAGGTGTTTATCGAAAGAGACTTCTTAACAGTTACAAGGAGCTAGCATAGTTCCACTGAAAAAGAATGTCTGAAGTGTGTACTTACGAATGGTGAAACGAATTGGTACATGTGTGACAATGTCTAGGGGTCGAGTTAAAATGGGAGCAGTGTGAGTTGGATAATAACATAATTTCAGCACGTCACTCGATAATATTTTGAAACAGTCACATTTTTAATCTTCATTGGTGAGGAATTTTTTGGAAACGTAAAGATGGTAATGAGATTAAATTCATGTGCGTCTTGAATGTCCACGCTGTAACGCTGTTAGTGCTTGACGTTCAATCGGTGCTATGTCTAACATTGGCAATTTTGGCAACTGATGACCTGTATCGTAGGCAAATGTGTACAGAGGCTTGACAAAATATATGGAAATGTCAAAAAACAACACATTACCATGCCTGTTACGGTGGAGGAAGAGTGTTGGCATTCAAACCCTGTTCCAGCCGTCTCAGATTAGATAGATATAGGTGCTGCTGTTTCTTTTAGGGCATCTTATACCATTATTCCTGCGAAACAGTGATGGAGGTGGATACCGATCACACGCGCTACTCTCCATACTCGTTGCCAAAGTCTCAGATGACCAGGGGAGATGCAACAATTTATCCTCGTCCTCCCCGAAGATGCGAGCTATGCGGGTGGACAGGGCCGTTGTCGTCTTGTAGCACAGTGTAACCATTGTGGACAAACACTGTAGCTTGGGATGGACCTGATCAGGCAAAATGGCCACATAATCCCTGGCATTTAAGCGACCTTGCAGAGCACCCACGTGATCCAAGGAAGACTACGATGTGGCTGCTCTGATCAACATCGAAATGCGGCCACAAATTTGAAAAAGTGCGTAACAAGGCTCATATGACTAAATAACATCCGTCTATTGCTCCACAACCCAGTTTTCATGGTTTCGGCACCACATTTCTCTGTTACTGGAGCTTGCATTACTGATAAGCGGTTTCGGGATTCCAGTTCGCCCTGCAATTCCCTGCTTGTGGAGGTCCATTCGTGTTGTTTTAGCACTGACGGGACTCACAACTGTGACATTAAGTTCTGCAGTGATTTTTTCAACTGTCGCCTTCCCACTTTTCTTCACAATCCTCATTAATGGCAGTCTGTCACGATCACACAATACACACTTTCGTCCGAAATGTGATTTAGCGGATGCTTTTCCCGTTTTACCTGTGTGCGATGTAAATTTTCGATATGGTGCCTTTTGAAATACCAAATTGCGGCTACTTAGGTTACCGTAGCACTCACAGTACGAGCACCAGCTGTTCGACCATATTCGAATTCACTTAGGTACACAGAACACCCTTCACAGCTACTCAGAACACCGTTTCGACCAAGACTGACTCTTGTAAGGAACTGAGGAAATTGCACATCTGTCGTTTGTGGTCGAGAACAGCAGCGTAACCTGCAGGCTTCGCTAGCATCTGAATTTATTTTTTACTGTGGATTTCTCTTGGTGTTCCCATATTTTTGTCCAACCGCTGTACCATTGTATGACTTGACGGCGACTGTCGTTATGATGATTGGACGAAGAAGCTTTGTAAAGATTCCTATTGGAGTGGGGAGGGTAATGTGTGAGATGGGCGTGGATCATTGTGGGAAAGACACATGAGTTTAATAGGAAGAGGATATTTACAGCTCCAGAACCGTTTAAGAGTTGTTAATGTATGTGTTGTTTGACGGAGTTCGCAAGAAAGGCTGCACAAATGTTCAATATGAAGTATGACGGAATATGTAAATTATTGACCTTATAGGTTATCGAGAATGTGGAGTTGTGTGGGAAGTGTCAGTTTTGAAGAGGGTATGAGATCTCCTCTAAGGGAAATTCGGTTTCCAGAACAATGGAAATGAAGTCAGCTTTTTTTCTATTATACCAACAGCACATAAATTGTTGGTGTAGACACACTGGTCTATGCTGTACGCTTTGATGAGTATTTGTGAAGGGGTTTATTACAAATAATCTATATGGACAGGAATAGATGTTTTGACATTGTTGAAGGATATTATAGCTGAGCGCACTTTTTCTCGGAACACACTTGGAACCCATGGTTGATACACTGAAGAGCCAAAGAAACTGGTACACCTGCCTAATATCGTGTGGGGCCCCAGCGAGCACACAGTAAAGAGGCAACACGACGTGGTATGGACGCGACTAATGTCTGAAGTAGTGCTGGAGGGAACTGACACCATGAACGCAGCAGGGCTGGCGATAGATCCGTAAGAGTACGAGGGGGTGGAGATTTCTTTTGAACAGCACGTTTCAAGGCATCCCAGATATGCTCAATAATATTAATGTCTGAGGAGTTTGGAGCCCCACGGAAGTGATTATCTTTAAAGAGTGTTTCTTGACCCACTCTGTAGCGATTCCAGACGTGTGGATTGTCGCACTATCCTACTGAAATTCCTCAAATCCATCAGAATTCACATGAATCGATGCAGGTGGTCAGACAGGATGCTTACGTACGTATTTGCCTGTCAGAGTCGCATGTAGACGTATCAGGATCCTATATCACTCCAACAGCACACTTCATTACAGAGGCTCCACCAGCATGAACAGTCCCTCCTGACATGCAGGGTCCGTTGGTTCATGAGGTTGTCTCCATACCCGTACACATCCATCCGCTCGATACAGTTTGAGGAGAGACTCGTCCGACAAGGCAACATGGTTCCAGTCATCAACAGTCCAGTGTTGGTGTTGACGGGACCAGGCGAGGCATAAAGCTTTGTGTCGTGCAGTCATCACGGGCGTACGGATGGGCCTTCGGCTCTGAAAACCTGTATCGATGATATTTCGTTGAATGGTTTGCTCGCTGACTCTTATTGGTGGCTCAGCATTAAAATCTGCAGCAATTTGCGGAAGGGTTGCTGTCATGTCACGTTGAACTATTCTCTGCAGTCGTCGCTATTCTCGTTCTTGCAGGATCTTTTTCCGGCCACAGCGATGTCGGAGGTTTGTTGTTTTACCGGATTCCTGATATTCACGGTACTTTAATGAAATGGTCGTACGGGAAACTCCCCGCTTCATCGCTGCCTCGGAGATGTTGTGTCCCATCGCTCGTGCGCCGACTGTAACACCACGTTAAAACTTACTTGAATCTTGATAACCTCTCATTATAGCAGCAGTAACCTATCTAACAACTGCACCAGACACTTGTCTTATACAGGCGCTATCAACCGCAACGTCGTATTCTGCCAGTTTACATATCTCTGTACCGCATGCCTTTACAAGTTTCTTTGGCACTTCAGTGTGTAATGAGTGGACTACGCCTCTACGAACGGACACACACAACAGCAAATGCTATGGACCAAACGACAATGCGACACACTCTAACAGACGAACAATACCGAGGAAAAGCTGTCCAGGCACATGTGACTCTGTGATGAGGTGGTAAACTACCAACCATCGCACTAGTTGCTAGAGGTGAAACTGTTCACTTAGCCACAGCGTCTTTATGTCAGCAGCTTCTAAAAGTCCCTTGCACTCTTTACTTACACAATACGTTAGACCCACTTTCAAATAAAAATGTTGATGTAATCTGCGAGTAATGTAGCATCATAGTGCCAGTTACCACATCAGGGGATACACAGTCGACTACAGACAGCTGAAGCTCTTCGCTGAGATGATTGTAGTGTGGCTGACCGTCATTTCAGCACTCGACATTGACTTATAGTTTTTGTGAAGAGAGCGCACCAAAACATTTTTTCATCCACATTATTTGCACACTAGCAAACATTCAAAGAGTAATGGTGTAATCTTAGAGCAATTTACAGTTCATATTCGAAGAGAAATAGCATAAATTTAATGCAATACTTGCAGTGTGAGGTAGCACATTTGCACATGAAAGCTGGCTGTCACTGGTCCTTTTTCCTAAAATCCAATTCTTTGAAATTACAAACTATTTACCTACAGTGAACATCCCACCATTCTATTCCTTTTAGAGATTAATTATTTAGCCCACACATCCTGATTTCCATTCCCTTTTGTTGTACAAGCTTTTCTCTGAAACATCTGACTTCCTTGAATATCCAACACGCCGAAAATCCAAATCCTACCACATTCCACCATATATTGTCACTGTGGTAATGGAAGAAGAAGGCTTCCCCATTAGGTAGGAGCAGAGTGAACGGTAAAATGTTTAAACGTAAATATTCAAGTCCATCATCGTCTTTGATCCAGGATTACTCTGACCCAGATTATGATCTGTGTAACTGTCCACTCAGTGTACACATATCATTTCAATATAGGGCACTAGCGTACCACAACACTGAATTCTCCCATTTCAGTTGAAACCACACCACTGTTTGAAGTAACAAGTTTACAATAAATATTTGGCGTAAGATGGCAGATAACCACTGTCCAGACTTCGTTGAATATCCAACAATCTCCTTCAGCAATGTCATAACTTCAGTGCAGCCTGAATCTTTGGAAATTCATGACTAGCTCGTTGATAAAATTCGCATAACACCTGATCAAGTTCATACTGCCCAATTTGTATTCTCATGTCATTTTCGTTAAATTTTCGGATCAACTGCAGGTACGTAGATAGGCTGCTTTTGCGTCGTAGTTCTAAAGTTCCTTTTAAGCACCATGATGAAGCTCTTTGCTACTGCGGAACTCGATCACATTAATTTCCTTGACGGCAGTTTACCTAAGAAGGTTTTGCTCCTTTATGGTGATGTGAGGGGTATACCACGAGTGCGCTGGTCCACCCAACACCGGTTGCAATGTAATAGCGGAATACATTCGGTGGAGATCGTACTCAAACATATAATTCCTTCCCATCATGTCTAGACATGTCAATGGTTACCGCATACTTATAAATACTAGTGGGCAAGTGAGAACAAGCTTTCTATGGAATGAAAAAGGTCACCTTAGATCTAACTGATAGTACCCGGACACCTGACAGAAAGCGACTTACAAATTCGTGGTGCCCCCCATCGGTAATGCTGGAATTCAGTATGGCGTTGGCCCACCCTTAGCCATGATGACAGCTTCCACTCTCGCAAGCATACGTTCAATCAGGTGCTGGAAGGTTTCTTGGAGAATGGCAGCGCATTCTTCACGGAGTGCTGCACTGACGAGGGGTATCTATGTCGGTTGGTGAGGCCTGGCACGAAGTCAGCATTCCAAAACATTCAAAAGATGTTCTGTAGGATTCAGGCCAGGACTCTGTGCAAGCCAGTCCATCACAGGGATGTTACTGTAGGGTAACCGCTCCGCCACAAGCCATGGATTACGAACAGGTGATCGATCGTGTTGAAAGATGCAATCGCCATCCCCAAATTGCTCTTCAACAGTGGGAAGCAAGAAGGTGCTTAAGGGGACATGCTCGTGAAAATGACCAAAAATTTGACAAACATTTACTTGGTCTATAGAAATGTGCCTTTCATGCTGATTTCAAAAATGTATATTTTATGGGGCCTTTGATTGTGGCACCATACACAATCATTAACCCGGCTCCAGAGAGGTAGGGTGCTCTTCCCTATTTCTCCCCTGGGGTATTTCCTGTCTGGCGCGTCCCCGTCGCGGGGGTGGGCATCCTACACTTCAGTAGGCCAATCCCGTGGGGCATAACACGGAGCCCATGCCCAGGGTTACGGGTGGTGACCTTAATGGCAGCGACAGCGGAGAAGGAAGACTTCGGAACGGCGTAGCTGGCAGATGAGGCAACCCTCCTTTCTGGGGATTAAATGAGAGGGGAACCACTGTCTTGTGGTGGAGGAGAAACTCCAAAGGCTAAGGGAGACAACCCCAACAGAAAATCCTTTCCAGTGTTAGGCCTAGCAAGCCAGTAGGAAAGTCTTCATATATTGCTTTCAAAACACAGACGAGCCTCGGAACGAACCACTCAGGATGTGACCCTACTGCTTCTTCAAGTACTGATGCAAATGATGGGAGACCTGATGATATTCATCAGTAGAAGAAGATGAATTCAACTGGACTAAAAATTAACCTAAATTTGAGAGGAGGAGGAAAACTGTACTGGAGTGGGAATAACAGGTCTGGAAGAAATGGTGTGGCTGTGATGGTGAATAAGAATGTACAAAGCTATATTGAAAATGTGAGATATATATCAGACAGGATCATAATCTTAAACCTGAGATTCCAAAAAGACACACTAAAAGTAATCCAGAATTATGCACCTGAATTGGGATGTAGCGAAGAAGAGAAGATGGACTTTGAAAATGTATTAGAAAACCATATAGAGAGTGCTAATATAGTGATGGGAGATTTTAATGCACAGGTAGGCAAAGACAGAAAGGGATTTGAGCAAGTATTGGGATGTTTTGGATATGGAGACAGAAATGAAAAAGGGGAAAGACTCCTGGATTTGTGCCAGAGGAATGGAATGAAAATAGCAAACAGCTGTTTCGTGAAGAGAGAAAGTCATGTTATCACCAGATAGAGTAGGGATGGAAGAACCAAGAGTGTAATTGATTATACTCTAGTAGATAGGGAATGGGGAGAGAAAGTAACAAATGTGAAGGTAATTCCAAGTGTGAGTGCAGATGGGGACCATAGATTACTGGTGGGACAATGGAAAATGAATCAATGTGTGAAAAATAGAAAACAGAAGTAAGTGATGAGGATACGGGATTGGAAACTGAAGGAGAGTGAATGTGCTGAGAAGTACAGAGAATTAATCACACAAAAATTTCCAAAAGAAGTTTTCTCTCATGTAGAAAACGATTGGAGTTTATTCAAAGACACTTTAGTCGAAGCAGCACAAAAAGTATGTGGCAGAACATCTGGAACGGAAAAAAATAAGACAGACAAGTTGGTGGGATGATACCACAATCCAAGCAGTCAGAAAAAAAATGGAGCATGGAGAAAGTGGTGGAAAACTAAAAATGACGAAGACCATAAAAGATATATAGAGAAAAAGAATAAGTGCAAAGAAATAGTGGAAACGGCAAACAAAAGTCTTGGGAAGAGTTTACAAAAAAACTTGAAGATGTGAAGAGCAATAAGAAAATGTTCTATAAAATGATGAAAAATAAAAGGAAGGCTTCTGAAGTACCAATAAAGATGGAAACAGAGGACGGTACCATTATTGAAGATCCAGGGAATATAAAAGACCTCTGGAAAGAACATTTTAAGAAGCTGTTAAACGCTGAGGAGCAGGTACATGAGGAAACAACAAATAATAGAGAAATTGAGAAAAGTTGGGAAGCAGAATTAGGACAAATTACACGGGAAGAAATGGAAAGAGCTGTGAAGAAGATGAATGGGGGGAAAGCCCAAGGACCTGATGAAGTATCAGTGGACATGATAAGAGCAGCAGGTCCAGTGGGAATGCGGTGGCTGTATAGAGTACTATCAAGAGTGTGGAGAAATAGTACAATACCTGACTACTCGAGAACAGGAGACATTGTTCCCATCTTCAAGAAAGGCAATAAAAGACTGTAAAAACTACAGAGGAATAATCCTTATGAGTCATACAGCCAAGATTTTTGAAAGAATGTTACTAAATCGAATAAGCGAAAAGATAGAAAAGGAGCTGAGTGAAGAACAGCGGGGGGTTAGGGAGGGAAGAAGCACGATCGACCTGATATTTTCTATCCGCCAACTGATGGAAAAAAGTTGGGAGTGTAACAAAAGGGTGATAATGGTTTTTACAGGCATAGAAAAGGCATATGACCCAGTTGACAGGGAAAGACTCTGGGAAGAAATGAAGAAGATAGACGTAGAAGATGGATACATAAATGTTATAAAGACAATGTACAGAGGACACAGTTGTAGAATAGAACACCATTGGGGAACTCTGAATACTTCGA
This sequence comes from Schistocerca piceifrons, assembly GCF_021461385.2. Classification (NCBI taxonomy): domain Eukaryota; kingdom Metazoa; phylum Arthropoda; class Insecta; order Orthoptera; family Acrididae; genus Schistocerca; species Schistocerca piceifrons. Next base: position 372,676,065 of record NC_060142.1, read on the forward strand.
AATAAGACAAGGACTTAAGCAAGGAAGTATTCTATCTCCTGCACTTTGTAATGTTGTGATGGAGGGAATGAATTGGGCAGTTAAAGAGATAGTAAAAGAAAAAGACAAAAAGATGATTTTTGCAGGTGATATGGTAATACTGGGTGATAAAGAGGTAGATGTACAGTTACAGCTTGACGCGTGGAAGGAACTAATGAAAAGGTATTGATTAAAAATAAATAAAGATAAGAGTGAAGTAATGGTATTTGGAAGAGAGAAAGGGATCAAAAGAAATATTACCTTGAATGGAGAACCCCTCAAAGTGGTAGACAGTTTCACTTATTTAGGAAGTGAAATATCTAGGGATGGAAGAATAACTAACGAAATTAATAGGAGGTTACAGAAGGGAGGCAATTTCTACAAAAAAGTAAAACACCTGATTTGGAATAATGAAGTTTCAGAAAGAGCAGAACTCCTTATGCATAAGAATTATTACATCCCTATTGTCACCTATGGTAGAGAAACATGGACAACTACAGAAAGGAACTGGAGCAGACTGCAAGCAGGGGAAATGAAATTTCTCAGAGCAGTTAAGGGAAAAACAAGAATGGACAGAGTAAGGAATGTAGAGATTAGAAAGGACCTTAAACAAGAAAGTATGAGAGAAGAAATTGAAAGAAAGAGATTAAGATGGTATGGGCATGTTAAGAGGATGCATGGGCAGAGACTCCCCAAAATAATGGAAGAACTAAAGATGGATGGGAAAAGACCTAGAGGCCGCCCAAGAACACGGTGGAAAATGGGAGTGAGAGTATCTGTAGAAAGGAGAGGTGCGACATGGCAGCAAGTGGAGGAAGAAAAGTGGTGGGAGGACCGAGCCAAATGGAGAGGTCTCGTCAGCACCCAGACCCGGCAGTAGCTCGAGTGGGATTCGGATATAAATAAATAGATATTTTATGGGCATTATCATTTTCCGTTCTTCTAAAATTCAGGTTGAACGTATTGTTGCATAGGGGCTGCGCTCATCTGTCAGTTTGAAGTGCGTTAGAATACGTGATGCATTATTTTGTTCTTCCGTTTTTTCTATCGTTAGCTACAGATCGTTAACACAGGTGTATTCTAGAAGGCAATGACTCCAGGAACCAAAGTACAGGCGTGCCTAGAAGGCTATGGTTTGATTGAAAACAAAGGTCTGAGAGTATATGATTTCGGAATTTCACACGAGTGGTTTTGTAGTTATTGAGTGTTGTTTTGTTCCTGTGTGTGTGTTTTTACTGTGCTATAAATGCAGAGACCAAAGAAATTTAGCCCCAAACGAAAGTTTCTCGGCAACCAGTTCCAAACACAACCGAAAAATACACATCAGTTGCTTCAGAATTCGTCCGGAGAAACTGTGTCTACAGGCAGTGCTTCTAGACGCAAACTTTCGCTTTCTGAATGCAATAAGAACAATTCAAGTAGTATTGTGAGAAGCAATAATGGTGGAAATGTTATTTCGAATCTAAATATGCTGTCAAGACTTTTGAAGAGTGCTATCAATGGAATTACTGCACTTGTGAAGATGGTATTGACTTTTCTGATGTCATTTCAGCAAGGAAGGGTCTTTCAAGTCGGTTAGTGCCTGCCTGTAACTCGTGTAAGATGCACAGCGATACTGTGACATCGCCAGTAACCGATAGTCGACATTACAATGTAAATCATCAGCTTCATTATGCAATGCGGCGTATTGGAATGGGAAGGAGAGCGGCCCAGCCTTTTTGTACAGTGATGGGTTTACCTCCATCTCCACCGAGGTTTGAAAATGGCTCTTAGCACTATGGGACTTAACGTGTGAGGTCATCAGTCTTCTAGAACTTAGAACTACTGAAACCTAACTAACCTAAGGGCATCACACACATCCAAACCCGAGGCAGGATTCGAACCTGCGACCGTAGCGGTCGCACGGTTCCAGACTGAAGCGCCTAGAACCGCTCGGCCACACCTGCCGGCCCCGAAGTTTGACTGACACACTAAATTAATACATAATACTCCATGTGTTGTAAGTGAGCATTCAATGAAAAGAGCGGCAGAGAAAGCAGTAGCCTTGTCTGAGAATACCGACATTGCAGCAGCATTTGATCGATCTTGGCAGAAGAGAGGTCATACTTCTCTGAATGGGGTTGTAACTGCCAGATTTATTGAAAGTGGTAAGATACTAGATCGTGAATGTCTAATAAAGCACTGCCAGGGTTGTTCAAGTAAATTTATTGGCACTCATGTTGGTTTAAAGAATTTTGGCGGCTCAAGTGGAAACATGGAAACGAAACGCTAAACATTTTTAGAAGATCAGAGGTCACTTTGGTGTGTGGTATGTAGGCTACCTTGGGGATGGAGACTGTAAAGGACACACTACTGTTGTTAATGACAGACCATATGGGAACACTTTCATAGAAAAGCTGTTGGGAATGTACAAAATGGGAGCTTAGCTGAGAAAATTATGTAAAGTCTTCAGTGGAAAAATATTGTCAGACGGAAAACACATAGGTTGTCCAGGCGTCTTACAAAAAGTGAAACTGACTCTTTCACTCAATATTATGGACTAGCAATAAGGAGAAATGTAGGAGATTTGGAGAACATGAGACGAGCTGTTCGGGCAACATGGTTTCACAAAGTGTCAACAGATGAAACCGCACAGCATGGTTTGTTTCCAAAAGAGAAAAATTCGTGGTGCAAGTCCTGGTTGAGAAATGCTACAGGCATACCATATACCTACAAGCATTCCTTACCACTTTCTGTAATGGAGGCAATTACGCTTATATATAGGGATCTGGCAAAAAAATCTATTTTGGAAAAGTATGCATGATCTCTCTCAGAATGCAAATGAAAACTTCAACAGGTGTATATGGGAAAGAATAACTAAGACTGTATTTGTTTTGTGGACAGTGCTGAATATTGGTGTAATGGATACAATAATAACATCCAATGATGGTGCAATTTCAAGAATCAATGTTATGAAGAAATTGAACATCTAGACGGGAAGAAATATGGCTTCAGCTCTAACTGCTATTGATAAAAGTTGGGTAACCGAAGCAGAGACAAGGATATAGAAAAGATTGAAGAGAAAGAGTGTGAAGGATAAGGAAATGGGAGGACTACTAGAGTATCTAGCTGGAATTTTTTAAAGGAGCACAGTGGTAAGTTAATAAATCTGTATATCTTCTTTTGCGATTTACCGAAAATTTGAATTTTCATCATTCAGTTACATTTTTCTCCTAAATGACTGAAGTTAAACTCACAAAAATTTGCACAGATATTTAGAATGACATCCTCTCTCTAGGAAAACACGACCACACCATAACACCACCGCCTCCGAATTTTACTGTTGACACTACACAGACTGGCAGATGACGTTCACCGGGCATTCGCCATATCCACACCCTGCCATCGGATCACCACATTGTGTACCGTGGTTCGTCACTCAAGATAACGTTTTCCCACTGTTCAATCGTATGATGTTTACGCTTCTTACAAGTAGCGAGGCGTCGTTTGGCATTTACCGGCGTGACGTGTGGCTTACGAGCAGCCGCTCGATCATGAAATCCAAGTTTTCTCACCTCCCGCGTAACTGTCATAGTACTGTCAGTGAATGCTGACGCAGTTTGGATTTCCTGTGTGATGGTCTGGATAGATGTCAGCCTATTACGCATTATGACACTCTTCAACTGTCGGCGGCCTCTGTCAGTCAACAGATGAGGTCGACCTGTACGCTTTTGTGCTGTACGTGTCCCTTCACGTTTCCACATCACTATCAAATCGGAAACACGTTCGAAGTACGTGAGTTCCGCGGAGCGCTCCATTCTGCTTTCACACGATGTGTAATGACTACTGAAGTCACTGATACGGAGTACCTGGCAGTAGGTGGCAGCACAGTGCATCTAATATGAAAAACATGTTTTTGGGTGTCCGGATACTTTTGATCGTATAGTTCATGACCTCATTTGAACAGAGACGAAAATCGACTTAACTGATTCCGTTTCCACTGTTCACGAGATTGGTGCCACGCCTACCCTGGGTGCAATGGAATAACAGAGCGATGCACAGCTTGCTGCCCCTGACCTTCCCCCTTTATCATCGCAGCACGGACCTGAAATCGTTTTTACCAAGCGTGCAATGTTCACAGTGTAACATAATCTTGGTCGTCCCCAAGATGGTGAGGATTCGGACACATCTGTTCTTCACCAACCCAGCTCAAAAGAAGGTTGATGTATATTGTAGTGCTGAGCTCTGCATTCTTGATGTGCGAAAACCGCTTCTGAGATATCCAGTGTTACTCCTAGTATTCCTCTGGCGGTTGAGATAACTTCTCGGGAACCGGCCAGGAGTAAGGAAATTGTTGAGCTTTCTGGTGTTCCAATGATTCAACAGCAGCAAAAAATAAATAAATAAAATAAAATAAGGCGCCTCTAGATTTATCTGTTACCATGATCCCACCCATTCATGTGACCTTGGAATGACCTACTCTTGTTACCTCCGTGGAGGCGATTGGTGGCCGGGAAGTCCTGCCTGTCGACCGAGGCCTGGCTCCTCTCTTGTGCGTCGATCTGAGTTGCAAGGATTCCATCCTGAGAAGTGGTCGTCTGAGGCTCCTTGTTTGTCACCTACTTTAGTTAATGTTCAAGAACTTTCTGCGTCCCTGACTGCAGAAGCTGTATTGCTTCCGAGTCGCTGCAAACAATGTCTCCAACCTGAGCGCACGGTAGCTCATGAAACGCAGAAACATAAAGATTCCAGAGTCGGGGGTGCAATCCCCCCGCCATCTGACTCGTCACTGGACTCGTCGGTGGACGTTGCACACAATCATGAAGTAATTAAGTCGGTTAGCAGATCGAATTTTGATCCTTGTTATTAATGTATACCGGCTATTAAGTTTCTTTCTTTGAAAATTAATAGGATAGAATCGGACCTACAGATCGCTTCTTAAGTTAGTTTGTCCAAGATTCTTGTGCAGGTGCCGTATTCCTGTCAGAAGATCAGTTTGCTCTCACTGATTTTTGCACTGTGGTCAACGTGGATCTCGAATGTTCCACGAGGACTATTTTTTTCTTGATGACGGTAGAGAAATAAGATGTATTTTTCTTCTCCTGCCCTTAATTCTCCTTTACGCATCGTCCGGTACCAGACTCACTTTGGATCGTTCCCGGTTTTATAAGGAAGAGATAGTTTATTTGTTAGGGAAAAGCGTGCAGAGTACCTTGATAGGTGGTAGTTTTAATTGTGTTACATACTGCAGATTAATCTCTCAGTTATAATTCTGTCGGGTACAGTAATATTTAATTCGTTCTTGAAACTGCCAGATTTTTGGACCTGTAAATACCCTACTCTTGTCAACCTTTACCTATTTTTCTTCTCCCAATCAACCGAATCCGACAGATCGCCTTTCCTACTATAGGCCTTACATTCTCGTTCCATTTCATATTCCTTTGCAACGTTATGCCTAGGTATTTGATCGACGTAATTGCCAAACAGCACACTACTAATGCTATATTCGAGCACTCTTGGCAAAATCGAATTGGGATGCCAATAGGACCCGGCGAATTTTTGCTTTCACCTCTACACCAGCAATGCTTATTATTATGTCCTCCATAGTGTAATATGTGTGATATTCAAATGACGGCATGTTTCTTAAATGCGAAATTTAAAGCTTCGGCTTTAATTTCTACTGACACACCAGACTGGTCAGCGAGAGATTGGATAGAATCCTTAGACCCACTTAGCGACTTCACGCACAACCAGAATTTTTTCAGGTTCTCGACAAGATCTCTTGTTAAGGTAGGACAGTGGTGGATGTTGTAAGCATCGTGCATCAATATATTTAGAGACGAGCGAAATTCTGTCAACAACCTCATTTGATATTCTGAAGATGCTCATAAATAAAGTTCAGTTTCTGAACATCAAGTGACTAAAATTTTCTCGAGTGACCTAACAACAGCGTATAAGAAAAAAGCCTCAAAGCGGATGTAGACATTAAACTCACCAGAAGGTTTAGTGATGCATGTGACGACCAAACGTGTGACATACATGAAAAAGTAAGAAACTATAAGCTGAATTTGAGGGGCAACAAGACGTATGATGAAAAACAATTGCGCAAAAAGCAAACGTGAGATGAAAATTCATTTGCGGAGAAAAATGCAATTCCGGTCGCCACTGACATTTTGTTGACTATTGCGCTGATGAACTAATCGACTCTGAAGGCGAAAGCACGGTGAAACAAACAAACACAGTCACAACGCCACAATAAAAAGAACAGCAATCATAAGGGATTATGAAACTCTGGAAAACAAGTTGAAATTAATGAGGCTGGAGAATAGAGACGTGTTTCAAACTTCGCTCCCATTATTGATCCGTCATTCCCACCGAAAGGGTACGACGGAGTAGACGGACCGAATGATCATGTTCACCAAAAACTTGCCAACGGGTTTGCTCGAACTCCGCGGACTGTTTCTGCAGGCATGCAGACGAAGATCGCTAAACCATTCACAGAAGTGAAAGAATTATAGTTCTGAGAGCCAGAAATAAGAAATGATCAACAATAGCAGACATCAACAACAGATCAACACTCTCGACTGCAGACCTGATGACAGAGGAATGACTCTGAGCACTATGGGACTTATCATCTGAGGTTATCAGTCCCCTAGACTTACAACTACTTAAGCCTAACTAACCTACGGACATCACACACATCCATCCCGAGGCAGGATTCGAACCTGCGACCGTAGCAGCAGCGCGGTTCCGGACTGAAGCGCCTAGAACCGCTCGGCCACAGCGGCCGGCGATGACAGAGGATAAATAGTTAACAAGGCCATACTGGAAAAAATTTCATAGTGTTAACTAATTAACATCCACCATACACACAAACAAACACACACGCACACAAACGCACGCGCACGTATATATAGGATATGCTGGCGGAATGAGCAAAATCGACATCACGTTAGCCAATGCCACAAACATTAGCACGAGCATCACCTGGACTGCCATACCACGTGCCCCAACCAGCGACAACATCATCATTATCACAGACGATGGCTGGTTTCGACGAAATGCATCCCGAGTTCCTGAAAAACACCGGTCCGAAAACTAAGCAGTGGCTGCTGCAGCTATATAATATGATATTGATCACTAGAAAATTGTCAAGAAAATTTAGGGGTGCAAAGATAATATCTGACAAAAAACGAGGTAAAGATGGCAGCGAAGCATCACATTACAGAACCACATCGCTACTTAGTGTAATTTATAAACTACTAGGAGGAATGTTGCTAAACCGAATTCAACCATTAACTGATAGAGTACCTGACGGCATCAGCCAGTTTTCGAAAAAAACCGCATTTAGTGCGTTCAGGTATGGGCACTAACCTCTTTCATCGAAGCTGGGCACTAAAGCAAGTTAGAGACTGCAGTAGCATTTGTTGATCTTACGACCACATTTGACACCATATTGCGCCATGGCCTGCTACTTAAATTTGCAGAAACCATACCATGCAAACATTTGGTTAATTTAAAGGATTGCATGTTCGGCAACAGACAATCTCAAGTATTCCTCGGAAAAAATGGTTCAAATGGCTCTGAGCTCTATGGGACTAAAATTCTAAGGTCATCAGTCCCCTAGACCTTAGAACTACTTAAACCTAACTAACCTAAGGACATCACACACATCCATGCCCGAGGCAGTATTCGAACCATCGACTGTATCGGTCGCGCGGTTCCAAGCTGTAGCGCCTAGAACCGCTCGGCCACTATGGCCTGCCGATTCCTCGGAGACAAAGGGAATAGATGGCGAATGGTCAATGATGTGTTACTACAGAGCCCCGTGTTATCACCAATCGTTTTTAATCTTTATACCAACAATACGCCCAACACTAGCGCTAAGAAGATACATTTTACTGACGACCTAGTATTTACTTATCAACGAAGAAATATGGAAGAGTGTGAAGGATCTTTGACCATGGATTTACACGTAATGAGTGACTGTTTCAAGAACTGGAGATTGCAGCTAAATCCATCTTAAGCGGAGATAAATGCATACCATATTAATAACAACGAAGAAAATCGCAAATTAAATGTGGTCTTCAAAATCGGCCGCCTGGAATACAACCCATAGCAAAAATACTTTGATCTCATTTTAGAACGGGCTCTTACCTTTAAGAGACACTCAGAAAACATAGAAAAAAACTGAAATCCAGAATTTATATTGTCTGAAAACTGGCAGGGTCAGGATGGGATGGAAATGCAGATACTCTTCGTACTGCTTCATTTGCATTAGTTTACTGCATGGCACAATACTATGCTCCAGTAGCGAAAAATAGTACATATGCACCCGTACTTGACGTCTAAATGCAGCAAGCAATGAGAATAATGATTGGCACCACTAAATCCATACCGCTTCGATGGCTGCCTGTATTGTATATTATTGCACATACGAACATCAGTAAGATGAGAGAAGCAGCAACAATAAGATAGTTCCAAAAGCGTTTCACTCCTCGATTCGGTACAGGTAATGGAAGATGTGGTGCCTGTTTGAATGAATGTGGTCTAGAGATGTCGTGGCACGTATCTGTGGCATTCCTGTGCAAACTATGAGAGTGTATCCTACGAAAATTTCCTGCGTTTCGTGACGTAAAGAGCTGTAGAGTGGTTAAGGGACGTAAACATACAGTTACAATATTTTCCCTGAATTGTTTGTTTGCTTGTTTATATTACGTGTATTTTTGTGTGTATTTAACCTTTAATGTACGAAGTCCTTGAATAAGACTGCAAAATGACCATGTAAGCCATACGAATAAATAAAATCATAGATACCCTACAGAACAGAACCGACCACTTCACATACGGCCGACTTGTTGTCAATAAAGTTAATTAGAATAAATTAGTGACCCACGAACAATAGAAGCTAAACATAGACAGTACTGACATCAGTGACTACAGGGCACATAAACTAATCGAGATACAACAGACAGCGAGCATGTTGCTGTACCATGTGTAACAAACAGACATAGGACTACAGCCTCCTGGGGCATCCAACTAACGAGACTGAGACACGACACAAGAAAAACACAGGATACTTTACCAGAGGGCAGTTACAGCCAAAGACAGACAAATCAAACAACAGCACTACAGAGACGCGAAAGACTTATTCAGTAACAAACTGCAGGAGACAAGAAAGTACTGGGGAACATATAACAATGCAATTAAAAACTGATACCTGTTCACAACCATATAAATAATGGCGGAGAAGATAAAACGTCCGTCTGGGTAGCTACGGTGGAAGTTCGGTAGATTGTTAACCGAAGGGGTACGAGTTTGATTCACCGCCGGAAAAGAGGTTATCTCCTCTTTGAGACTCGTGTTGTCCTTAAATCTGAATCGTCATTAATGTCATGATAGTCGACTCAAGCGTAATGTCGTATCGTCTTTCCAGATGGCTTCATAAGCGCGAACCGAAAGCCGATACATTCTAATAATAAAAAAAAGGTAAAATCACCCTTAGTTTTGTACACGTTAACGGAGGACGATGGTACCACAACAAATGGGTGGAGAGAAACAGCACAATTTTTGTTAAATAAACCTCTCGCCGATGCTGATCTCCACGACGGACACAATACTTCAGTTAAGACTAAGATATGTACGATATAGGGTATACGTAACAAAAAACATTACATGTCCATTTGCACGGGAGAAGGCTGTTTTTTCAACTGCAATGCTTAAGAAAAAGGAAGTTCTCAGCCCAGACAACATCCATGTAGAAACATTACAACAGGCAGCACCACTCATAACTCCTTACCTGACAGACCCATTACATGACGCTCTGCGGCTCGGTAGGGTGCACGAATCATGGAAAATAGCCAATACTGTTATCGCAAAACAAAGACCCATCAGAACCTAATTTACACACAGCTATATGCTTCATGAACACCATGGCTAAGGTGCAGGAACGGCTCCTGTAACTGCCAACAGGAATAACGCTACGGCCTTAGACCCCAACAGTATGTTTTTAGAGCAGGAAAATCAATTGACGATGCAGTAAATACAGTTTTTAAGGTCGTAGGGTTCACTCAAGTATGCTATCGTTGTCTTCATCGACATTCAGGTGCGTTTGAGAATCTTTGATAGCCTGCATCTTTGCTCGATTCCATCAGTTTCAGGTACCCATATCCCTCCACAATATTTACCTCCATTATTGCACAAAAACAAGTAACAAGAGTCGCAGATTGAGAGGCCGGAAAACGTAAAGTAATCAAAAAGAACACAAAGGGATGCCTCCAGGACTCGATTCGCGGAAACATCTTTTGGGTCACTGCAGTCAAACCCCTCCTGCATCTCGTAGACGGAGACCCTGGCATAAGAAAAATGACCTGTTAGTGGTGGTATCTGCAGACAGCCCGTCCTGACTATACAGGAAAACCAACGAAAAATTGGTGCAAAACACGTAAACTGACAATCGCAGCACACAAGGTAGCATATAAATTACTGAAAGGCACATTGCACCGACATCCATCGCTTAAAATTATGTTCAGTTAAAACAGAAAGAGTCAGACGAAACATGGGGGTATACATTGACGAAAAACAAAGTTTCCCGCATCACGTGCAGAACTGCCGGTAAAGCACAGAATATACTCCACAACATAAACACACGTAGTACCGACTACTAATGACTTACATCAGAGCATGCCACTGTGGTCTCTGTGAATCGGTGGTGTGCAGCACGTGTATGCGCACAGGGGCTTCACTAGTGGCCAACAGGACAGCAGTGAGGCTGTCACGGTCATTCCGCACTGTCTTAGCAGAGGTACTGTGCGTGGTGTTGGGCGTCTTCCTGACCGACCTAATGATCAGATGTTGGGTTACACGCTACTGGGTTAAGACCAAGGCAAAAACTCTGGAAGACATTGAACACCAATCTCAACTAAACGCTTGGTGGTTGAATGTCTAGCAAAAGGCAGTAGGGTGTACACCTTTTTCCACAACATCAGAGAACGGTGACAGACGAATTATGCAAATCCTGGCCGTTGCATGACTCATTTACGGAGTGGTCTTAGCCCATATCCAGTGCACCTACGACGCTTCTCACTTCCTGCGGACAGCAGCTGCCAATGCGATGAACGTGGATCCCTGGAACAAATCGTGCTGTGCTGTGGAGGTTACAGGAACACTACAATACACTCAGGGAATCACAGAAATGGGGAAGTTTAAATGAACTTACAGACCACATCGCCAAAACAAAACACATCATCTATCAAATAAAAGAATTTATTGCCTCAATAGTAGAGGTCAAAGGGAGACAGGGTTAGTTCAGCTGACGAGTCCAGTACTATATACCCCTCTAGCACCGACACAGAGGATATAATACACAAGGAAGAACATGTAGACACCAATGTATAGAAATATTAAACATAGATCACTGTAGAGACACATATGTTATCTAATGATAGTGGCCAGGTATTGTACGCGTCCGTTGTAGCCTCGCGGTCTAGGGCGACTTGTCACCGTCCCCGCAGCTCCCCCCGTCGGAGGTTCGAGTCCTCCCTCGGGCATGGGTGTGTGTGTTGTCCATAGCGTAAGTTGGTTTAAGTAAGATTAAGTAGTGAGTAAGCTTAGGTTCCGATGACCTCAGTATAAGACCTTATCCCATAAGACCTTACCACAGATTTCCAAAACTTTTATTGTACGCGTTGTCACATTAAACATGTTGCTATAAAAACACAGATTTTTAATACATAGCGTAAACAGTTTATCTAGAATTAAGTAGACCATCGTATCAACAAACTTTAGGAAGTAGTCTAAGAAGACACTGCTCAGGGATGTTGGGCTCAATGTCCGTGTGATGAGTGAACTACACTCCTGGAAATTGAAAAAAGAACACCGTGAATTCATTGTCCCAGGAAGGGGAAACTTTATTGACACATTCCTGGGGTCAGATACATCACATGATCACACTGACAGAACCACAGGCACATAGACACAGGCAACAGAGCATGCACAATGTCGGCACTAGTACAGTGTATATCCACCTTTCGCAGCAATGCAGGCTGCTATTCTCCCATGGAGACGATCGTAGAGATGCTGGATGTAGTCCTGTGGAACGGCTTGCCATGCCATTTCCACCTGGCGCCTCAGTTGGACCAGCGTTCGTGCTGGACGTGCAGACCGCGTGAGACGACGCTTCATCCAGTCCCAAACATGCTCAATGGGGAACAGATCCGGAGATCTTGCTGGCCAGGGTAGTTGACTTACACCTTCTAGAGCTCGTTGGGTGGCACGGGATACATGCGGACGTGCATTGTCCTGTTGGAACAGCAAGTTCCCTTGCCGGTCTAGGAATGGTAGAACGATGGGTTCGATGACGGTTTGGATGTACCGTGCACTATTCAGTGTCCCCTCGACGATCACCAGTGGTGTACGGCCAGTGTAGGAGATCGCTCCCCACACCATGATGCCGGGTGTTGGCCCTGTGTGCCTCGGTCGTATGCAGTCCTGATTGTGGCGCTCACCTGCACGGCATCAAACACGCATACGACCATCATTGGCACCAACGCAGAAGGGACTCTCATCGCTGAAGACGACACGTCTCCATTCGTCCCTCCATTCACGCCTGTCGCGACACCACTGGAGGCGGGCTGCACGATGTTGGGGCGTGAGCGGAAGACGGCCTAACGGTGTGCGGGACCGTAGCCCAGCTTCATGGAGACGGTTGCGAATGGTCCTCGCCGATACCCCAGGAGCAACAGTGTCCCTAATTTGCTGGGAAGTCTCGGTGCGGTCCCCTACGGCACTGTGTAGGATCCTACGGTCTTGGCGTGCATCCGTGCGTCGCTGCGGTCCGGTCCCAGGTCGACGGGAACGTGCACCTTCCGCCGACCACTGGCGACAACATCGATGTACTGTGGAGACCTCACGCCCCACGTGTTGAGCAATTCGGCGGTACGTCCAACCGGCCTCCCGCATGCCCACTATACGCCCTCGCTCAAAGTCCGTCAACTGCACATATGGTTCACGTCCACGCTGTCGCGGCATGCTACCAGTGTTAAAGACTGCGATGGAGCTCCGTATGCCACGGCAAACTGGCTGACACTGACGGCGGCGGTGCACAAATGCTGCGCAGCTAGCGCCATTCGACGGCCAACACCGCGGTTCCTGGTGTGTCCGCTGTGCCGTGCGTGTGATCATTGCTTGTACAGCCCTCTCGCAGTGTCCGGAGCAAGTATGGTGGGTCTGACACACCGGTGTCAATGTGTCCTTTTTTCCATTTCCAGGAGTGTATTAACTAGCTCGCAGCCCTCGTGCCTAAGCGATCAGCGACTATGGCGGCTCTTCACAGGATCTGGCTCTTTCTCAAAGTGCCAGCGATTCTTCATTGGAGGAATGAGTGAAGCTAAGTGCATTCAGATGCCATTCGAGAACTGTCAACTTACCTATGCTACCTATTTCGAAGTTCTACAAAAGCTCGAAAATTAGCGCGATCTGCAATGGGGGATGCTTTTAATGGCTCCCACAACGAAACTCTGTCACAAAATTTGCCCGAATAACAAAAGAGCTTCTGGTCGTATGTAACGTGCACCAGTGGCAAGACGCAGTTAATGCCTTCAGTGTGCGAGAAGAATGGTAAATGTTCTTGATGACAGCATCCCTAAAGCAGAGTTGCTAAACACGGTTTTCCGAAATTCCTTCACAAAAGAACCCGGAATTCGAGTCAAGTTAGAAAGAGATATCCTTGGTGTAGCGAAGCCGCTTGAAACAGTTAACAAAGGGAAGGTTTTCAGACCAGATTGTATAGCAGAAAGTTTCGTTTCAAAGTATGCTGATACTATAGCTTCATACCTTAGCAATCATATACAACAGCTCGCTCATAGAAAGATCCCTACCCAGATACTGGAAAGTTACACAGAACATACCAATACCCAAGAAATGAAAAAGGAATAATATCTGCAGTAGGAGTTTGGAACATATACTGTGCTCGAACATTGTGAATCACGTCAAAGAAAGTGATTTATTGACAAACAGCCAAAACGGATTGAGGAAATCTCTTTCTTGTGAAACACGGACAGCTCTTCGTTCTCACAAAGTAAGAAGTGCTGTTGACAGGGGACATCAAATCGATTCCATGATTCGAATTCTTAAATTTTCAGAAGGCCTCTGACACCGTTTCTCACAAGAGACATCTAATCAAATTGCGTACCTGTGGTGTGTCGTCCCGGTCGTGTGCCTGGATTCGTGATTTCCTGTCGTATAGGCCACAGTTCATGAAAACTGATGGAAAGTCGTCGAGTAAACAAAAGTAATATCTGGCGTTCCCCAATGAAGTGTTATAGGTCCTACATAAACGATTTAGGAGACATTAGGTTTTTGCAGATGATGCTGCCATCTACCTTTATGTAATGTTACTGAATGATGAAATCGAACTGTAAAATTAGATTTTAGCAGAGGATGCTGCCATCTACCGTCATGTGATGTTACTGAATGATGAAATCGAACTGTAAAATGATTTAGCCAAGGTAGCTGTATGGTACAAAAAGTGACATTTGGCTCCAAATCATGAAAAGTGTGGAGTCATCCACATGAGCTCTAAACAGAATCGGCTAAATTTCAGTTAAACAACAGATCACACATATAAAGGCTGTATATTTAATTAAATAATTAAAGGCTGCAGTTACGAATAACTTGAACTAGAACGATCACATAAATAATGTTGTGGGGAAAGAAAATCAATGACTGTGATTTATTGCCAGAAATGTTAGGAAATGTAACAGATTTACTAAAGAGATTTCTTCCGTTTCCGTTGTCCGCCCTCTTCTGGAGTATTTCTGTGAGATCCGTACCAGATAGAATTGGCGGAGGACATGGAAAAAGTTCAAAGAAGGGCAGCACGTTTTGTATTATCGTGAAATAAGGGAGTGAGTGCCACATATGTGATTCACGAATTGAGATGGCAGTCATTAACACACTAACGTTTTTCTTTGCTCCAGGACCTTCTCATTAAATTTCAATCACCAATGTTGTTGGTGTCCAACAATGTAGAGAGAAATGATCACCACAATAACATAAGAGAAATCAGAGCTCGCATGGAAAGACTTAGGTGTTTGATTTTCCTGCGCCCTGTTCGAGAGTGGAACGGTAGAGAAGTAGCCTAAAGGTATTTCTATGAACCCTATGCCAGGCACTTAAATGCGAATTGCTGAGTAATCATGTAAATGTAGATGTAGATGAAGATGTACCTACAAAAATTGTAGCTCCATGTTTGAAAAATGCAGCTTAAACGTTGCTTGAGCAGTGTGGTAAACCGGAGACATTAAACAGGTTACACTGAAATATGGCGACATGGCGCGCTCTTCTGCAGTGATAAAAGAGTTTAGTGTCTTGATAAACTCTAATGCCCTAAGGCAGACATCGGTCCTTCAGGGCCGTGCCCATGTTTTGCTTCAGAGTCAGTTCCATGAAACCGGAAACACCCTAACATTGCGTGTAAGCGCAGACAGCTCCGCTACACTTTGCGTCCGAACAACACCTTATGTGTAGCTGCGCCAAGGCAAACGGCCACGCACGTGGAACCTCTTGGCACATTTACCACACTGTTTCTGTGTTTCCCGCTACCCACACAACTTTCCACTGCCGCCTCGGCGGCAAGTGACCTCGAATTTCTGCAGCGTCCGACCGGGACAGCATTTTTGTGCGCTTCGGGCGGCAGCACGTGGCAGGGACGAGACACCGGAACGCCTTGAGTCTTGGAATGTGGCTCTTTTTCTGGCACGCACTGGCCATCTGCTGGAGGGCTTGTTCCGAAATTAAGAGGCTTAGGGTTTTATGGCACTTCGCCGATGAAGTCATTACTCACAGTGGCTCCAGAAAAATTAGGTAACGATCCAGCGCTGGCCTCTTCAAAGGAAACACTCCGGCATTTGCGTTTACTAAAGAAATTGGAAAATTGGCGTTAATTCCAACCATTCTTCAAGCGAATGTGACCCAGTGAATTTTACAATGCTCTATCTCACTTGATAGTTTGTAACTGAATGTCTAGTTTGCAGAATATGCAAATATTACGATGGGATTTTTTTTGAAATTATCCTACGAAGCTGGTATTGTTTAGGGGAATTATTTGGTTAATTAATTAAATATCATGAGAAGCGCAAGAGTCTTCTCATAACTGACTCTAAAGCATTAATGTTCTGTGCACTATTTGTAGCAGTTACTGTATAATTTTAGCAGTGTTATTCTAGCACTAAGTACACGTGCAATAAGTGGATGTCAGTAATGATAATCAGTAAAGTTAAGTTACATTTTTTAAACAAATAACAAAATGATAGAATAGGTAAAGAAAATTTCTATAGTATAAATGATACAATTTTTAGCTCACAAATGTAAAATTCCTGACGTAAGATCTTGGAACTTCAGTGAATTGCTAGTTATATCGTATATAATACTGAAGAGTGATACACAGTAATAGAAACAATAGCGTTCTGGTAAACATCGGTCCGGAAAAGAGCCGTTCGCGATTAACTTCCCAATGGTGGTTACGTGTCGCTATTGACTTCAATGTAATACTAAAGTAGTTCAGATGGAAACGTTGTGATTATTTACCATCTAATTTAAAATAAATACAGGTATGTACCGTTTCTCATGCATGATGTGTGTAAGGCGACATCTAACATTACCAATAAGGCCCGAGACCGATTGGTCAAACGGGACCTCAAAAATCAACTGCCCTGAATCATGGGTATTTTTCTTTAATAGGTCATCTCCGAATTGATGTGTATAACGATATGATCGGATGATGTATGAGAGAATACGTAATTCACACAGAAACGATTGCAATATTGCACCCGTATGTGACGACGATACGTGAAACACCTACTTCAACAGGTACGATAGTACAGTAAATTGCAACGTGGAACATACCGAGACAGTATTGCCTTTGTTTTTGATGTAGGACACGAATAAGTCTTGAGCGCAGTCAGATGGGGACATCATTTAAAAGCTTTCATTTGAAACACATTTGCACTACGTACGACAATGTTTCATATTAAAGTCAGTGGTCGTTCGCAACGACACATTCGCTACTATCAAGAGAACGGCTCATTTGTGGGCCCGCGTTAATTACAACGTTTTTCAGTCTATTAATGTGCATATCTGGCCATGTGAGATTTCACCATTAGTTATGATGCACTTTTTACGTAAGAATGGCAGAACTATAGTTTTATTCCGTAACAATTACTCGCAAGACCTGTTTTTCCAACATGCTGACTCAAAACTTCTTCCTCAGTTCTTGGCCCCAGTTTTTCATTTTACGTCGCAAGGAGAGTAGCGGGAAAGGGCGAATCAGTTTTGAAACAGAAAGACAAATCGTTCTCGGGTACGCACATTAATAGTCGATATCTACTTCTTCTCTGACTCTCATTAAACTGACAGTGAGGTGAGAGTTCTGCCTACTTACGTTTGTGAAGTTGACAGTGTGATATTTTATCTTCCAGGGCACTGGAAAGATGGAAAAGAAAATTGAGGATCTGTTACACGACGATCAGTTTGGTTTCAGGAATGGTAAAGGCATCAAAAAAGCGGTTCTGACGTGGTTACTCATGCTGAAAAAAATCAAGACGCGCTATAGGATTTGTCGGCTTGAAAATGTCAAATGGTGCAAGATGTTCGAAATCTCGAGAAAAATGCGGATAAGCTATTAGAAAAGATGGGGAATATGCGTTATGCTGACGAACCAAGACAACACAATTAGACAGGGAGACGAAGAACGAAGTGCTAGGATCGAATAGTGTGTGAGTCGGTGATGCAGTCTTTCGACCTTACTGTTCAATCTGTACATCTAAGATGAAATGACGGAAATAAAAGAAAGTTTGAACGGTAAGATTGAAATTCTTTGTAAAAGGATGTCAATGATAAGATTCGCTGATGACGTTTCTATCTTCGGTGACGATGAATTACAGGATCTGTTCAACTGAATGGACAGTCTAATTCGTACAGAATATGGATCGAGCGCTAACCGGATAAAGACAAAGGTAGTGTGATATTTAGCAGAAATAAGAATCGCAAGAAATTTAATACCTAAATTGAGGATCACGAAGTTAAGAAATTCAGATACCTGTGCAGAAAAGAATCCACGGCAGATGGAGCAAGGAGGAGATAAAAATGAGACTTCCACACGCAAAAAGGGCATTTCTGGCTAACAGAAATCTACTAGTGTCAAACATAGACCATAATTTGCGGAAGAATTTTTTGAGAATGTGCGTTTGGAGCACAGTATCGTATAGTAGTGAAGCATTGACTGTGGAAATAAGGGAACACAAGAGAGTCGAAGCATTTAAGATGTCGCGCTACAGAAACACGTTGAAAATAAGGTAAGGAATGAGTAGGTTTTCTATAGAATCGGCGAAGAAAGGGACTTACGGGAAACACTGACAAGAAGTGATTCGTGATTGTGCTTACGTCGTTCGTTCAAGACTCATGCATCTGTAGTGTGTTTGTATTTTGCGACGTTCAGTTGCGGCTGTAGAGGTTATAAGCTGAGTACTGACAAAGTTATTTGTGCACTGTTAAACAGTTACTAAATTTAACAGTTTTCAGCGGTGTTTCATGCTGTTTGTGGCGAAACAACGATTTAATAAACTTTTGGAAACGTTCGCTAGCTGTGTTTTTTGTGGGTTGAAGTCATTTAGTAAATTTCGTGCTTTAGTTTTCAGCGGACGTTTCTTATTGTTTCTAGTGAAATATTTCAGTAAAATATTCATTCAGTGTTTTAAGTTCGTTGAGTGTTCCAGCGGCCGCTTGAATTGTGGGTTTTAGCTAATAATTTTGTGAAGTTTTGTCGGTACTGGTATTGGTTATGGTTTAGTAGTAGTTGCTTTCTTAGTAGAGAGAGAATTTCGAGACCGCTACTGTTAGTTCTACAAAAAGTTCTATTGGTGTAACTGAACTTACGTAACGTAGACGTATAGTTTTTTTCAGTAAGTGTAAAATTTTACCATGAGTGAGAAGTGTGGACTCTGTCGTAGGTTTGTGGTTAGTTGTTTACGGTATGGGATTTGTTCAAAGTATTTTCATTCGGGGGGGGGGGGGGGGATGCAGTGGGGAAGCCAGTGGGCATTATAGCGCGATGCTCTGCTGGGAATGCAGATTCTGTACTAGAAATAAGTTGATAGAGGGGCAGGAGTGTAGAATCTGTGCCCTTAAGGTGCAGGTACAACACGCAAAGGAGGAATTAAGTAGGTTGAGGAGGATGAAGAGTGCTGGGGAATGGAAACTGGCAGTTTGCAAAATGGTAACTAGGAAGAGGAGGTATTCAGGCAGTTATACTTTGCATATATGCAATAGATTTGACCTACTGAAGAGTTTTCAGTGGAAAGGAGCCTCTTGTAGCTGTAGGGGTAGGGAACTTGCAGCAGTCCTCAGCCGTTACGAGGCCTAGGTCAGTTGCAAAGTCTAACAGAACGAAGAGTTTTCTGTTGCTAGGTAGTTGGCACGGTAGAGATGTGGGAGCAGTTGTAGGAAGTGTTGGGGAATGAGTACCAGGTAACCAGAATTGTGAAGCCTAATGCATGGTTGGCTCAGGTGAGTGACAGCATGGGGGAGTTAAGTAGGAATTTTACAAAGGAGGGTCAGGTAGTGATAGTGGGTGGAGCAGGGAACAATCTTGATAGGGACGGGGAATAAGTGGTGACCTGGTAAACAAGCTACTCAAAATGGTGGCATTAATGTGCATTTCGTGAAGCTGTTTCAGCGTCATGATCGGCCTCACCTTAATGCGGCTGTTAGGCGCGTTAACATGGGGCTGGACAAGGCACTGATGGCAGAAGGCATGGGTCACAGTTCAGAGGTGCCAGCTGAGTTCATTAGTAGTTCAGGTGTTACTAGTCATGGTCTGCACCTCAACAGGAATGGGAAGGGGAAGGTGGCGAAGCTTATAGCTGACAGTGTAGTGGGTGGTGGTGGAATCACTGATGGAAAAATTCCTGCAGTAGTTGGTGTTAGAGCTGCACCTTTTTTAGATTAAAGTCAGCTGATAGGTATACCTGGTTAAAGGAAGTCCCATTAACTAAGGAATCACCTTCAGAGAACATCATGTTTCTACATCTACATCTACATCTACATTTATACTCCGCAAGCCACCCAACGGTGTGTGGCGGAGGGCACTTTACTTGCCAATGTCATTACCTCCCTTTTCTGTTCCAGTCGCGTAGCGTTCGCGGGAAGAACGACTGTCTGAAAGCCTCCGTGCGCGCTCGAATCTCTCTAATTTTACATTCGTGATCTCCTCGGGAGGTATAAGTAGGGGGAAGCAATATATTCGATACCTCATCCAGAAACGCACCCTCTCGAAACCTGGGGAGCAAGCTACACCGCGATGCAGAGCGCCTCTCTTGCAGAGTCTGCCACTTGAGTTTGCTAAACATCTCCGTAACGCTATCACGGTTACCAAATAACCCTATGACGAAACGCGCCGCTCTTCTTTGGATCTTCTCTATCTCCTCCGTCAACCCGATCTGGATTCCAAGTGGAGAAGGAATTTGAATATTTCATCAAAACGTAAGCGGTATTAGAAGTGGTTCAAATGGCTCTGAGCACTATGGGACTTAGCTTCTCAGGTCGTCAGTCCCCTATAACTTAGAACTACTTAAACCTATCTAACCTAAGGACATCATACACATCCATGCCCGAGGCAGAATTCGAACCTGCGACCGTAGCGGTCGCGTGGTTAGACTGTAGCGCCTAGAACCGCTCGGTCACCCCGGCCGGCAGAGGTACTAGAGATAAAGTTAGTGAACTGCTTATAGATGTTGACTCTGAAATTTTTGGCATATCAGAGCACCTCTTAAATGATTTGATAATTCAGGGACTTCCTCTACCAGAATACATGTTAGCTGACTGTTTTCCAAGGAGTTCTTGTGGGGTGGGGAAGTGGCCATGTACGTGAACAACAGTATTTCATTTGAGACCATACACGTATCACAGCATTGCACTGAAAAGATATTTGAATGTTGCAGGGACAATTGAATTTAGTGAAACTAAATTTCTAATTGTTGTTGTTTATAGGTCCCCTAACTCTGACTTCAGAGCATTTCTGCTCAAGCTAGAGAGGGTTCTTGATTCACTTCGTAGGTAGTACCAGAAATTCGTTATATGTGGTGACTTGAGTATAAATTTTGTGTATGAAGTTGCTAGAAAAACGATGTTCACAAATCTCGTAAATTCATGTGATCTGATGCAGACTGTGTTTTTTCCAACTAGCGTGCAGGGGAACAGTACCACAGCCATAGACAATATTTTTATTCATTCTTGATTACTAGATAGGCATTCTGTTAGTAAAAGGGTGAATGGCTTTTCAGACTATGATGCACAAATTTTAACACTGAAAGGCTTTTGTACTAAAACAAATGTCAAATATAATTAGAAACTGTGTCGGGAAGAAAATCCAACAGCTACAAACAGTTTTTTAAACCTCGTCAGGGAACAAGAGTGGCAGGATGTTTATAGTGCTGAGAACATGGGTGCCAAATTAATGCTTTCCTTAATACATTTCTCATGCTCTTTGAGAATTGCTTCCCATTAGAACGTTCAAAACGGAGTACTAACAGTAAAAGGTAGCCCGGGTGACTGACAAGTGGGATAAGGATATCATGTAGAACAAAGTGGGAATTATATCAAAATGATAGAAGTAGTCAAAATCAAGTTACAGTAGCGCATAACAAACAATACTGTAAGGTGCTTAAGTCTGTCATAGGAAGGCAAAGAGTATGTGGTACGCTAATAGAATAGCTAAATCACAGGATAAAATTAAAACCATATAGTAAGTTGTGAAGGAAGTGTCTGGTCAACAGCACAAGGTCGACGATATGAAGTCAGTTCATAGTAAAAATACTTCTGTTACTGATTTCAGATATATCTGCGGTATTTTAACAATGATTTTCTGAGCATCGCTGATGAATTAAATAAAAATTTTGTTCCTGCAGGGACTCATATAACGCTCTTAGCAAATGCATTTCCGAGATTGATATCTGACATCATCCTCTGTGATACAGACAAGAGGAAGAGGGGAGATTGAGTAAATAATTAAATCACTCTCATGGTTATGTTGGAGTGTGTAGCAGAATATTAAAGTACTGTGCTGCTCATGGTAGCCTTATATTTAGCAATTTTTGTAATTTTTCCCTTAGGAGTGGTTAGTTTCCTGAAAGATTAAATTACTCAGTAGTAAGGCCGCTTTATAAAAAAGGATAAAGGGATAAAACAGACAAGTTTAGACCTATTCCTATGCCATCAGTGTTTGCTAAAGTTATTGAAATGGCGTGTATGCAAGGAAAGTTAAATCACATGATTTGCCATCAAATGTACAGTTTGTCTATAGTAGTCGTTTAACAACTGAAAATGCTATATTCTCTTTTATCTGTGAGGTACTAGATGGTTTAAACCAAAGCTTTCGAACGCTAGGCATATTTTTTGATTTAACTAAGGCGTCTGATTGTGTTGATCACAAAATATTGCTCGAGAAGTTCGACCATTATGGAATACAGAGAGTAGCTCACAATTGATTTACCTCTTACTTTGACAAGAGACAGCAAAAGACCATTATTCTCAGTGTTGAGAATGGCTGTGATGAGGGGTCTGAGTGGGGTAGGGTCATGTGGGGGTGCCCCAGATATTAGTGTTAGGGCCGATATGCCCTCTAGTATCACGGGTAACTCTAAACTGTTTCTGTTTGCTGATGACACTAGCTAGGTAGTAAGGGATGTTGTGCGCTATATTAGCTCGGTTTCAATAGCCAACAACAGTTCATGGCTTGTAGAAAATAAACTAACGCTAAATCACAGTAAGACTCAGTTTTTACAGTTTCTAACACCCAACTCAACAAAAGCTGTCGTCTTAATAATGGGCATATGGTTAGTGAAACTGAACAGTTCAAATTTCTAAGTGTTCAGATAGATAGTAAACTATCGTGGAAAACCCACGTTGAAGATCTTGTTCAAAGACTTAGTACCGTCATTTTTATTATTCGAACGGTATATGAAGTGAGTGATCGTTCGAAAAGAAAATTAGTCTACTTTGCTTATTTTCATTCGCATATGTCGTATGGTATTATATTTTGGGGTAACTCTACCCATTCTAAAAGAATACTTTTGGCTCAGGAACGGGTGGTTCTGGCAATAAGTGGTGTAAGTTCACGAACCTCATGTCCACCCCTGTTCACGAGTCTGGGTATTTTGACGTTCGCCTCTCAATATACATATTCTTTACTGTCATTTCCTGTTAAAATAATAGCTTATTCGTAAGAAAAGCAGCTTTCACTCACTTAATACTCGGCAGAAAACAAAACTGCATTTGTATCGGAGTTCCTTAACTCTAGTGCAAAAAGGTGTGCAGTATACTGCTGCATCCGTTTTCAGTAAGCTACCACTAGAAATAAAAAATCTCAGCAGTAATCGCCGCGCTTTCAAGTCGAAACTGAAGAGTTTCCTCATGAGTCATTCCTTCTATTCCGTCGAGGACTTCCTTCACAGAACAGAAGGAGTGACCCATGAGGAAATATTAGGCTGATTCTTGTTGTACTGTAGATTTCGTTTAATTTAACTCCTTGACTTTTTTCGGGTTCATAAACATTTTATTTTTATCTGTTGTTACTTTTAAGTGGTAATTTCATGTGCTGATACGTTCCATGCCCTAGGACATTTGCTCCTCAATTTGTTCCTAGGGAACTTGACATGCAAATAAATAAATATAGAAGGGACAAGATTATAGGACACCTGTTGAGATTACAGGGTATAACTTTCATGGTACTAGAGGGAGCTGCAGAGGGTAAAAACTGTAGAGGAGGACGGAGAATGGAATACATCCAACAAGTTATGGTTGTTGTCAGTGGGCGCAGGAGAGGAATTAGTGGCAGGTCGCATCAAACTAGTTAGAGGACTGATGGCTCAAAAGAAAAAAAAAGCTTGGGGCAGCTGCCGTCCCCTGTTCAGTGCTTGGTAGAACTCTGAAGAGTTCCAGATGATTGAAAAAGTGAGATGTTGTTCCCCTTTCACGAAAAGTCGTCGGAAAAATGCATGCAACTATACATCTAACATCAGTTTTATAAATCTGGAATTTGGAGACCAACTTTTTATACTGCGGTAATCAATATGAAAACCTCAGATCGTGTGAACCCAAGGTCACTTTGTTCGTGCACGTGACCCAATTTATTGTCCTGTTCCTTGCTTTCCAGAAGACGTTCTATACCTTTCCGCATTGTCCCTTAATGAATAAAACACTTACGCATGGAATATCAGTCAAGATTTTTCATTGGACATGAGAAATCCTGCAAGAAAGAACATATCATATCAATCGTCACAGAAATATGTCCTGTTACATAGAGAGCCAGGCAACTGCGACCTACTACTGTAGGAACATTACTGTTCACAAGATGAATAAGCAATAATATAGTGGACAAAGTCGAAAATTCTATGAGTCATGCAGGGATTAGTAGTTTACTCACAACATTAACAAATGTAACATATTGTGCATAAATAGGCGGAAATACCTATTTGATTTCCGAACTATAAATGAAAATATTCACATCAACAAAATACCTGAATAATATGTCAAGGGACAATTAATTTGGATCAAGTAGACAAAACTAAGTGTATGGGAGCAGATACTAGACTGAGAATCATTCGAAAAATCCCGAGTAAGTGAAGTATTGCCACCCAGTTTCGGACCCTTACCAGAGAGCAGTAATAGAGGAAATTGAGCAGATCCAAAGAAGAGCAGATTTACAGTCACGGGTTCGTTTACTAAGCGCGAAAGCATCTCGGAGGTATGATCCAACTCCAGAAGCAGACACTACAAGAAATGCGTTGTGCATCAACGTATACGTCTCGTAGAAACATCGTAAAACTAAAACTAAAGGGATTCGATCTACGGGTATTATGAAGAGACGTTCTTCCGGTCACCATTCACGACTGAAACTGAAAGGGGAAAAGCGCCGGCGGCACACGAAGTATACAGGGTGTTACGAAAAGGGTCGGCCAAACTTTCAGGAAACATTTGTCACACACTAATAAAGAAAAGATGCTATGTGGACATGTGTCCGGAAACGCTTAACTTCCATGTTAGAGCTCATTTTAGTTTCGTCAGTATGTACTGTACTTCCTCGATTCACCGCCAGTTGGCCCAATTGAAGGAAGGTAATGTTGACTTCAGTGCTTGTGTTGACATGCGACTCATTGCTCTACAGTACTAGCCTCAAGCACATCAGTACGTAGCATCAACAGGTTACTGTTCATCACGAACGTGGTTTCACAGTCAGTGCAACGTTTACAAATGCGGAGTTGGCATATGCCCATTTGATGTATGGATTAGCATGGTGCAATAGCCATGGAGCGGTACGTTTGTATCGAGACTGATTTCCAGAACGAAGGTGTTCCGACAGGAAGACGTTCGAAGCAATTTATCGGCGTCTTAGGAAGCACGGAACATTCCAGCCTATGACTCGCGACTGGGGAAGACCTACAACGACGAGGACACCTGCAATGGACGAGGCAATTCTTCGTGCAGTTGACGATAACCCTAATGTCAGCGTCAGAGAAGTTGCTGCTGTACAAGGTAACGTTGACCACGCCACTGTATGGAGAGTGCTACGGGAGAACCAGTTGTTTCCGTACCATGTACAGCGTGTGCAGGCACTATCAGCAGCTGACTGGCCTCCACGGGTACACTTCTGCGAATGGTTCATCCAACAATGTGTCAATCCTCATTTCAGTGGAAATGTTCTCTTTACGGATGAGGCTTCATTTCAACGTGATCAAATTCTAAGTTTTCACAATCAACATGTGTGGGCTGACGAGAATCCGCACGCAATTGTGCAATCACGTCATAAACACAGATTTTCTGTCAACGTTTGGTCAGGCTTTGTTGGTGATGTCGTGATCGGGCCCCATGTTCTTCCACCTACGCTCAATGGAGCTACAACATGTGCCTTTACAAGTACGACACAACATGTGGTTCATGCACGATGGAGCTCCTGCACATTTCAGTCGAAGTGTTCGTACGCTTCTCAACAACAGATTCGGTGACCGATGGATTGGTAGAGGCGGACCAACTCCATGGCCTCCGCGCTCTCCTGACCTCAACCCTCTTGACTTTCATTTATGGAGGCATTTGAAAGCTCTTGTCTACGCAACCCCGGTACCAAATGTAGAGACTCTTCGTGCTCGTATTGTGGACGGCTGTGATACAATACGCCATTCTCCAGGGCTGCATCAGCGCATCAGGGATTCCATGCGACAAGGGTGGATGCATGTATCCTCGCTAACGCAGGACATTTTGAACGTTTCCTGTAACAAAGTGTTTGAAGTCACGCTGGTACGTTCTGTTGCTGTGTGTTAGCGTTCTATGATTAATGTGATTTGAAAAGAAGTAATATAATGAGCTCTAACATGGAAAGTAAGCGTTTCCAGACTCATGTCCACATAACAAATTTTCTTTCTTTGTGTGTGAGGAATGTTTCCTGAAAGTTTGGCCGTACCTTTTTGTAACACCCTGTATACGAGAACCTGAATTCTTCCTAAAGATTTGGAGAATTTTGAAAAATATTTTCCGAGCCTGTTGATACAAAGAAGCCACGACTCCTTATAGAGTAACTGCACCTCTTTCATTTCATAACCCTAATTATCTGCATTGCACCTACAGAACAGTGCAAATGTTAACGTTATTCGTGGTGTGTCGTGTTTGTAAACATACATGTTCCATTCACTCACGGTATTTACTGCTGATAACAGTAACGCACACACTACTGTTTCCCTCATGGTTACATTCAGTATTGCTCGGCTATGCTTTTTTCCTCCAAAATTAGTTGACTTTAACAACGACACACTACGGTATGGATCAGTTTACTGATGAAAAGTTGAATTCAGTGAACGTAGTATAAGAGCGGTGCTACGTTGCTATACTGAACTGACAACCCAAAGAATCTAACAATAATACAGACTTTTCTCCCTCACTGTGAAAGAAAACATCTTTCAAATATCTTTTGGTCTTGTTAGACGCTTGTTTACTTGATTTCGATGCAGCCACAAGGACATCAGAAAGGAATACTCGAACTGTCGGTCCAAACTCATCATTAAATCCTTTCAAAACTATAAAGGGGCGGCATATCAGTGTGAAAAAACCGTTTTGGTCATCATACCCAAGGTCAAGGAACTTGTTCCCGTTCTGATTCCAAGAGCTCGACGGCGCAGGTACAGTTGTGAGATATATAGGCCTTCGATGTTGGAAGAACTTTTTGAAATGATTTTGAAGTATGGTTGTGTTGAATGATTATGATGTCAAACTCTTCTTGAGAAACAATATAATTATGTTGCAGTTTCAGTACATAGTCAATTATTTTCGATAATGCTTACCAATGTACTCAAAAACGCCTGATACAAATCTGAATATTTAGAGGGTCACCCGCGACAATTTGAAATCCTACAGAATTTTGATCTATATTGTGTTCTTTGTCGTGCATATTATGTGAAGAAATATCGTTCATTGTATATGTGTGGTGCAGTAAAACGTTATTTTCTAAGTATTTATTTACCAGTTATCATTACTATAATGATTTTCTATCACAATATTGGTTTACTTTTTATTTCAATTAACAGAACACACGTATGTGAAACAATAAAGTAAAGAACAAAACAAAAAATATGACAGTGAAACGTAAAATAACAGTTTAAAATGAAAAACTAATGTAAGTAAAATAAATAACTAGAAAAACAATGAATGTTATGTGTTTTAATTAGGTATGTTGAAAACGCTATGACAGCACACTGTGTACAGTTTATTTTAAAAGAACAGTATTTCAGAAACCAGATTTATTACACATGGATGTATGTAGCTTGGAAGTTTATTTTCTTTTTGTTGTAACATAAGTTTACATTTTACAAAATTAGTTAATGATGATGGGGTGTTTTGCAAAATCTAAAATTATTACAAAATTCGATTGTACAGTTTTCAAGTACTTTAATTACATATCAACTTTTATATGAGAAAAATTTTTGTATTTCATCGTTTAGCAGATATTCCCTACGAACCTAATATGCCAAATTACCTTTCGTAGTGATTTTTACACCTTAAAAATAAAATTAGGCTCAAACAAAATAATACGTATTGCTTTTTTTGCCCCATCTACGGATCCGCCAATTTTCATCAAGATTGTTTACTGGCTCTTGGGAATGTTCCCTTTGTTAGCAGCGCTGTATGCTTTGGGGTAGCAGTCAGGCGGGCCAGGGAGGTGCTGCTGCTGCCAGAATACTGGTTATGCTTCGAGTTTTACTGTCCTGTTAGTACTTATTGATAAAGGAAATATGTAACTACATTAATCTGGAACCGCTCCATCGAATGGAACCTAAAATTCCACTTTAAAATGATTTTGTTTGCAACGGGAAACACACATTCCGTCAATACTGGCGTCACATGAAGAACTTGATGAGTACTTTTGCTTGGGCTGACACAACGGGAGAAACAAATTCCAAATATGTTACGAAACACTCGAGGAAATACGCCTGGCGATACTTAGGCGAGACCCTCTGTATAATGCTCGGATAACAATGGTTCACTATATAATCACTGACCGTCAGTATCTTAGTACACATTGTTGCCTCCACATCAAAACCTTGCCATAGAAAACTAACTTGAAGTACTATGCCTCTCTGACTGATGTGCCTTATCCTGAGATACGTCAAGTTCGGCTAGATGAATGTCGGATGATCTACTTGTAACTATCTCCCACGTTTTGCCTGAGGTGAGCAAAATAACACATTTTTGCACTCTCATTCACTATTGCAACCAACAATTACAAATAAGTTAAACAAATACATACACAGACATGATTCTACAAATACTTGAAAGTACAGCTGCAATGATGTTTAATAATTATTAACTGTTTCCTGTTATAGGCGTTCGAACGTGTCACAGCCCAAATAATATTTGTTCCAGCTAGTTTCAGCCAGTAACAACTGAGAACGCTGACTTCAGGTGGGCTGAGACGCTGTTCAAATGACTCTCAGCAATATCGGACTTAATTCTCAGGTCATCAGTCCCCTAGAACTTAGAACCTGCGACCGTAGCGGTTGCGCGGTTCCAGACTTTAGCGCCTAGAACCGCTCGGTCATCTCGGCCGGCTGAGACGCTGTAACATTTCACTTAGATGCCACTTTTATCCTTGACCCACTTTGTAGGTCATGCACCATTTTATACCATATTGCGATATATTCGTTATAAATTCACTGTAAGTGCTGCACATCCCCCCCCCCTTAATTTCTTCTGCAAAACAGTAAATTTTCAAAGACAATAACAGTTCTCAAAAAGTCCATCTATGAAGACAAAATTCTCTTGTCGAATTGCTTTTATTATTGAATGTTAATTTTTGCTAATAACTGTTTAATATTACCTTGGTTTTATTTGTACACATTACATTAACATTCGGGAGTTACTTTGCCCAAAAAGGTGTGTGTTTTATCTATTTTTATCCTTGTACTTGCCCTATCAGTCATTAAATTCACTATGAAGTATTAAATTCCCTTCTTACTAATTCTAAAATATCTTGATGTACTTTTTGCCTGTACATTGCAGCTTCATTAGCGTAGGGTTCAACATGTCTCTTGCACACATCTCGTCCTCCTCCTGTCTCTGTCCATGTCCTCCTTTCATCCCATACCACTGTGTCAATGTCCACCTCAAACTCCATCCTCTATTTGTCCATCTCCCACCGATCTTTACCCATCTCCTCCACCACTATCTCTGATCATGTCTTCCCCTCTCTCTCTCTCTCTCTCTCTCTCTCTCTCTCTCTCTCTCTCTCTCTCTCACTCACTTTCCATATCCTCCTTCCTCTCTTTCCCTATCCCTCTGATCCTTCCCTCTTTCTCCCTGATTTCTTCCTCCCTCTCTCTTTGTTCCACTCCTTCTGGATCTCAGTCCCTGTCAGTCTTCTACAGATTCTTCTCACTGTCCCATCCCACCTGCCCGCTCACCCTATTTGTCTCCTCCCACACATCGTCTCCCACCCCTCCTTTCCCATATTTTTCTATCCATCTCGTCTCCCTTGTCTCCCTACCCATCCCTTCCACCAGCAGGCTGATACTATTCCCACATGGCACCCCCACTGTGTAGGGCAGCCTGCATGTCAGATGCTTGAAAACTGCTTCTTCCCCCTGATGCATAGGCTCTAAAGCAAAGCTCATCGGTAAGATGGGCCAGTACTATTTCCACATGAAACTACTAGCATGCATTGCAGCCTATGTGGCACATCGGGGAAGAGCACTTTTGGTCCACATATCTGCTCATACTGTATGTAGGAGGTTTCAAATCCAACAGCGCTGATACTCATCAAGTTTGCTATTTGTGTGCCAAATTTGGTTGAACTCGATCAAGCAGTTTGGGAGGAGACGCTGGACACATATATACATACAAACTGCTTTTTATGTGGTACTGTATACACCGATTGCATTCCATGGTTTGCTTGGCACATTGCCACCCCTGTTAATTTTGTCTATAATTCCTTCCTTCATTCTGTCTGTCACATTATGGTCCTTCAGACATGAATATTCACTGGTTAAATTAATAATAATGCACAGAAACTGGCTTCCACCTTTTGGCAATTTGCCGTTTCCCACTCCTCGCAGAAACACTATTTCTGACAGGAGGCAGCTGTTGTGCACTTTCAGGTGATGGTGCATTTCTATTAGAATCATAAGATTCTTCCCTCGCAGATTTTATCTTGTATTATGGATTCAGCTCTCTGTCATCTCTCTCTTACCAGGTAAATAATTCAATGTTATTACATGTAACAGAGATGTATCAGTTAATGATAAATAATTATCCTTAAGAGAAAGTATTGTACCACTACCCTGTATGGAAACCCATCTGAGCTACCGACCAATATATTTACATGAGACTTACCTGATGAGTTTGCCCAGGTGATCTTTGAATCCCTTGCTGCTGAACCATTTTCACAACTTTCCCTATCGCTGATCCTGTAAATACCTTATCCCTTTAGCATATTTTTATGCTCTCGTCTCTCAAAACACATAGTTTGGTTCATACGCACTACCAGTTTCCATCAACGAGTTAAAACATGGCGTTAAGATATCTCTTATTTTAATCATTGCTACGCAATGAACATGTTTCTTTAATCTTTAACTCATTTGGGTGTACGTTCTGTTGAATGTGAGCATCCTACATTGCGTCTGAAAGATTAGTTTGCGTTGCCAGCATCGTTTATTTGGTGTTTAGTTCCTACCCTGCCTAATTACATTCGATTAAACGGCTTCCTATTCGACTCTAATAGATAATTCATTACATACTAGGAGAGTCTGTTTCAAAAACTCGTATCTCAACAAGAAAGCCATCAAAGCATAAGGGGTGATCAAAATATTTCCGTTCGAGGTCCGTACAGTCCAGAATCGGTAAGCCTTGCGGCAATCATCCAGCGAAAGCATGATGTTGAAGCAACGCATTTGGTAAAACATCGTCTTCTGCTGTGTGAAGAAGTCCGTAACTGCCTGCTGCACGTTCTCGTCTGACAGAAATCGACGTTTGAAATCCATTTTTAAGGGACCGAAGGCATCATATGGGGAGAGACCAGGACTATAGGGCAGGTGTTCAAGCGTCTCCCACTCAAGAAAGCGTAACTTATGAATTACGATATTTACGACTTGAATCGAATAGCGACCGCCACGGAACTTGGCGCATCGTTTCACGGTTGTGATTTCCGACAGTCATGCTTCCCCATACACATTCTCCATTCTCTGATGGAAGTCTACCAGTGCATGTTGTTCGGCAGCCAAGAAAAGAAAAACAGCACGTTTGTCTGGTTCGAATGCATTTGGTAATAAGTTCCCCACAGTTTATATTTCACATTTAGTGCACACATGTTGGAAAGACATGGATGCCACACTAAACACTTGCTTCCATATCGGTACTTGTATATTCTCATTGGCGAGGAGCTAAGTGTCACATGCGCTGTAGCTAGGCCCTCAAACTGACACTTTTTAATCATCGTTTACATTTTTGCGTTGTGTCGAATAGTTACGGCAATGTACTTACTTTTCCTTTGTAATACCATATCTTTACGTCTTCATACAATTATTATTACTTTAATCAATCCTGATAAAATTTTCCTTTAGTATGTTCCTATGTCAGCACTTACCGACTTATGTCTTCTTAATTACTATACTTCTTCACAGCACTTGAGTCGGAATTACTTCGTCTACTCAGTAACTGTTGTAACAGGGATGCCTTACTGGGCACCTACCCAATATATTCTTTTTATTTTTTGAATAAACCATCTAGGTAGCAAATTAATTTTTTTTCCTTATTAAGGTGTTTCGCTTATTGATACCAACTGATATCAAAAGGCTTAGAACGGATAAAACAAACTTTTTTTTTGAGATGATATGACATCAGTAGCCGAAACATAGTAATAATGAAAGAAAATTTAATGAGTGATCTATACTGTTCTATTCGTGGACGTTTTAATGGAATGTGGTCCATTGAAAGTGGCCTACATCCTTCCACCTCCTGTAGGCTAATAATCTGACGTGTCTCCTCCAGTTAGTTTCCATCAGAACTTAACTTTCTGAACGTATTACACATGTATAGAATGACATTTCATTTGCAATGTTATTCGACAACCTTCGGTCGATCTCTTGAATTAAATAATCTTATGTTTGTGTGATCGCACAACTTTGGCGAATCTTATGGTTGTAAAAGATAGTAATGAGTTCTTAGCTGTTGTCTCGTTGACAATATGGTAACACATGTAATATGTTTTTGTTGTACATCCTGTCCAACCATCTAACCCTATTTTTGTACATTTCCTAGCCCGTATTAAACTATGTATTTTTTCTTGATTTACGTCATTTTATAGTATTGCCTTAGATAAAAAATAGGATAAATACATTACAAAGACTTAAGAATGGGGTAGCGTTTTCTGCGTTATCAAAAGTTACAAACATTATTATCTGTGTTCTTTTGTTGAAGAAAAATGAGTGTTTTTAGTTTAATTGTATTATCGATTGTGCTGTGCTTTCTGACGGACGTTAATTGTTCACGGTCTGTAACTGATACAATTATTTGTAGTAGAAATATAAATAATTGTAGTGCGTGTTTTTGTGAGTAGCGAGTACCTATCCTGTATATGAGTCAGTACGTAATAATTAAATGTTGGCCATTTCTGTGTAGGCTCATTTTTGTAGCGACGTCATTAATGACAAACGTTATATTAGTTCTTCCGACAGTCATTTAATGCTAAAAGTATAGAAGGAATAATTTTAATAATTTGAAAACGGCGTCTTGCAATATTTTTCAATTCTTATTGGGCCGGAGGTACAGTTTTTAATAACAACAATATCAATGAATTTTTACGCTGCAATTGTACATAGGCAGCTATCCTGGAGCATCAAGCACCACAGAGAAAATTAATTAAAAATTGTTTACATGTACCATCGCGTAATATTAAAAATGGATTTTTAACCCATCGTGAGTAGAACTGATGTCTTCACGTTGGATATGTATGCTATTATTGGTGATAGTGCCCTGAGAAAAATCAGTCGTGGCTTTTAACAAACATAAAGGAGAAAAGTTTTATTATTGCTATTTTTTCAAAACCGTTTCATACAATAAGAATAATTCAATAATAACCATTCAATTACTTAATCATTACGCGAAAATTTATTCCACTACGTCTTCATGTGTCTCATCCTTCACTTGTTGAGACAGTTGGAGAAAGATTAGCTTTACGCTTTAAAGACTGGCATTGTAATTGTAGAATATCTGGTGATACGTAAAAGTTATAGAAGGAATTTGAACAGCAACTCGGGACCTTGTATTTGTCAGGTAGATATTTTGCAGTGTTGCAAAATATCTGAGGTTTCATTCTCAAATATTACTTTTGTGTTCGTTTTCCAGAGCATCACTCAGGACCTCAAGTCTGAGTATTGTCTATAGATTTTACT
This sequence comes from Schistocerca piceifrons, assembly GCF_021461385.2. Lineage (NCBI taxonomy): Eukaryota > Metazoa > Arthropoda > Insecta > Orthoptera > Acrididae > Schistocerca > Schistocerca piceifrons. Next base: position 372,710,045 of record NC_060142.1, read on the forward strand.
TTAACATGTTAAAAATTACATTCATTGCTTTTTTCTAATAATACTGTGTACTCTTCCTCCTATCGTAACTGCCGCCACTTTGCTCGTTTTCTATTTACAGTCTCATTTGAGGGATCAGTTCTTAATCGTTAGCTATTAGATTGTCGCAGCTTTGACTTTGTTTTTGCTCCTCTTTTGTACTTTCTTTATGCTGTGCCCTGTTATTCCCCCCTCCACTCGTAATGTCATATTGTAATGTATAAATGTTTAACAACTCTTCGCTCCGTGGATTCATTCTTGGGGGTAAAATAGTGTCGCATTTTCTCTTTTTATTCGGGCGCATAATCATGGTAATTATAAGTAACACCTGTGGGATTGATTTGCAATGTGTTCGGTATGTTACATGCTCTAACGAAAGACAAGTCCTGTCGTGTATAATTTGTGGCACTGTGGGGTATGGCATGATTCACATATAAAGAGAATTAAAGCCACTCATCCCAGTATGATTGAGCCTATTGATACAGTGTTTAAATAAATTGGCTATAGTTTGGTGTAATGTTTCCAATTCTCAGTTACTGTGAATGGTAACTGGAGGTCTGGAGTCTACAAATCATTAATAATCTGCACTCTCTCTTTATTGTATTACTCAAAAAGTTTATACCATTGTCACTGAGTATTACTGAGGGTATACGAAATATCAGTACACGAGCCACCATACTATACGTGCAAACTAAGTTAATACTCACCGCGGTGGCTAGTGGGAGGGATCGTAAAGTCCACCGCGCCGAATGTCAACTTAATTTTCAAAGATGACGTCTGCATCCCTCTTGTCTATCGGTTCTGACACAATGAACTTTGTTAGATTGTTAGAGCATTTTGGAATGTTAGTATATCTTTGCTATTTCTGTATTTTACCGTCAGGGGACCGACTACATTAGTATCACACCATCAAACATCCCTTCTGATGTTGCTGTTATAACCAACGGCATTCTTGTTTTATTTTGAGTTATCGTATTTTATACTCCTTCGTACTGGACAATGTTCGGTATTCTCTATTTTGATGATACGTTCTCACGATCCATTGATAACCACCCATAAGTACGTTATGGAATTAAGGGGCAATTTCCGATTTTACTTTCTACTGCTGTTCTCTGCGTTCACTATAGGCTCTACTTTGCTTTCATTTAACCCAATTTTTGTGTTACCTGACTGTACTTCTCTTATCCTCGACAATACAACTTGCCGTTTTTGTATACATACTTCTCTAATTTCCATCTGAACTTCATTAAACGTGAGGACGAATCGGTAATGTTTCCAATCCATTGCTGTGGTTAACTTACGACTTAGGTCTGTTTTCCGAGATCTGCTGAAAAAGACACGTATCTTGTACCCAGCACTGCACAGTTGTTCGCAGAGTTTTTATGAAGATGTAGAACAGACGAAGATGAAAAATTCTAGACCAGTTCACCTAACTTCTTACGGAAGTCAAAACTGAGTCACTCTTAAGAACAAAGCGTCGTAATAGATTTGGTAATACATTGAGTTTACAAATATTTAAATGTTCCATGTTATTAAGTAGTTGTCTTCGTTCCCAGATTTCAATTCACTCGTTATTATTGCATCACTATTTTCGTACTGTGTTCAGAATTAAATATATTTCTTTAATATAATGTAGATGAATACTGGCACTTGCTATCACAGAATCATATCTTAGGACACATATTTACTGACTGAACTAGGAGTAACAAATGTCTGTTTGGTCAAGCAAGTAGTCTTGTTGGGAGTATGCGCACGACATAACTCTATGACCTTCATCACTGGCTCTACATATCCTCTAAAATTGAATTAATTCAATACGATATTTCTGGGCGTTCATATTTTTACAGGTACCCACAAAGATGCATTAAGATACACAAACACAATAACGTCGTGTGTCCGAAATAGGATACATTTAGTACTTGTTGTGTAAAATATTCTGGTGTATGCTTTATTGTGCTTCATAGCGTTATCTACAAGGGCTGCTGAAATTCTGACACGTGCTATATTGTGCTTCGTAGAGATATCTGTTAACATTCCAAGGACTTGTTGACGAGGTTATTTCTATTAACCTCAGTATACGTAAGAACAATACAGCCACGTAACGCAAGTGATATGCAACACGCATATTGAAATCTCTACACTGCCACAATTATAACATGTGACTGACCTACATAGTAGGAATAAAGGAATACGCAGCATATAATCTCGTATACTTTACTATCGAGTCGAACTAACACAAAAATGTCGGATTTCCAGCTGGATCAGGTCGTAAAATAGCAAGACGTTCCGTAGGGCCATTTCGACGGTCGCATACTACTGGAAAAACCGAGAAATTTATTTAGGAATACATGGGATACTTATTTCGTTGTACTCACCTAAATGATGGCCCCGAAAATTGCTGAACACCGAATAACAGAAACGAGATTGTATAACGTAAACGTACAGTGCACCATCAAAAAACAGTATGTGCAATCTGCAACTGTTTCCAACTCCAACCGGTTATCGGAGCGTCTGTGCAAAAGCCAGATGTGAGAACACTGTTTTCAAGGACGTCCCATTTTTTTACCAGACCATATAGTGTATCGTCTGTTTCTCTCTTTCTCTACCCTTCTGTTTCTCTTGCTAATTTTTTTTTTTTTTTTAAATTGCCACGAAACCTTGCACCACCATGCTACATTCATCGTATTATGTATTTGGCGTATAACATATATACGCAACAGTTCAACGGTTGAGGTATTTATTTTGGACTCACGTGACTTATCGTATGCTGTACCTGCTGCAAGGCTTACGAGGCACAAGTTTCAGCTCTTTTTTGGAATGTACGAGAGCGTACTGAAGAGTAATGCCTCCAAATTTTTATGTGGAAACCCCTTAAGCTTTTTAAATAAAATAATCGTTATCAAAGTTCTGTACCTTTAGTCCTCTTGTACACGTATTTACTTCTCAACGAAGTCACCCAAGCAGCGTATTTCTCCCAAAAAGAGACCAATTTATTGAGATCGTCACTGTAGAGTGTTTCACACAGCCTCACCTCTGCTCGCACCGCTCCACCATTATCAAAGTGAAATTGTCGTAGGTGTACTTTAAGTTGTGAAAACAAACGAAAATCGGATGGGATCAAGTCGAAACTGTACGGAAGACGATCGGTGACAGTGAACCCAAGGCCTGGATTGTTGAAGATGTCGCAGCGGTCGTGTGTGGTCTGGCATTGTCATGCTGAAGGACACGGTGATCATGTGTGGACGAAAGATTCGAACTCTGAACTCGTCTATAGCACGCTGTTTCTCAGGCACACACATATTTATGTTACACGAAGTAACGCGCTACAATTTGGAGATGGCAGATGGTTTCAAATATGAATGAAGGTGTAGAATGTTAATAATGTTAGTTTTCAGAATGTGGTTTTCACTCTGCAGTGGAGTTTGCGCGGTTATGAAACTTCCAGGCAGGTTAAAACTTTGTGCCGGACCGAGACTCGAACTCGGCACCTTTGCCTTTCGTGGGCAAGTGCTCTACCATCTGAGCTACTCAAGCAAGACTCAAGCCCCGTCCTCATAGATTTACTCATGCCAGTATCTCGTCTCCTACCTCCCAGACTTCACAAAAGCTCTCCAGCGAACCTTGCAGAACTAGCACTCCTGGACGAAAGGATACTGCGGAGACATGGCTTAGCCACAGCCTGGGGTATGTTTTCAGAATGAGATTTTCACTCTTCAGTGGAGTGAGCGCTGATGTGAAACTTCCTGGCAGATTAAAACTGTGTGCGTGACCGAGACTCGAACTCGGGACACTTGCCTTTGTTTTATTTAAAAAGATTCAAGAGTTCTCATATAAAAATTTGGAGACGTCACTATTCAACAAGCTCTCGTAATTACAGAACTGAGCTTCAGTACCTTAACGTATGTATTTCCTCTATTAAAAACGACCTCGTTGTCCAAATAAGTTATTATTTTATCATAACAGGAAGTGTTCGTGCTCCCACATGTACTTCCTTCGCTCATCGTTTCTAACGACACTACCGCTATATTTCATACACGTAATTTACCTCTTTAGTACTTTAAATACTTCCAGTGTTAGTCCATTAGTAGTCCATTGACAATGACTGCCTCTACAGCTAAGACATCATGAAACAGCTGCATTCTAACCCGGGTCTCACCACGAAATTTTCATTGGTTCTGAGCCCTGAAATATTTCCCTTCATCCTCGTGAGCGTAACTGAGAATCTAGTAATCGAAACACGAACAGGCAGGGCAGCAACATCCGGTCGCATGAAAATACAGTATTGATAAACGTAAGACCTGCTGCCAGGTCGAATTCGAGATCTTATGGGACGATTGTGCTATGAGATGACTGGAAATTTTATAAAATATTACAGTTTTACTAGTAACTCCGCGAGCTACACGAATACAAATCTAGTTCGTTTATTTTGTTATTAGTGAGAAATTCAAATAAATTATCTACTTTCTTCGTACTCAAAATGTTCCCCTCTTCGAGAGCAAACACACCAATAGATGTTAGATCTTTTGATGAAAATTTTCCGTAATATATCTCGTAGCAGTACTAACAGCTACTGATTCTGGAATGTTTGTTTCACGCACATAACTCAAATTTGTGTTCTAGATACGCCTTCGGTGAACCTCCGTATGTCTTCCTAAGCGTGTCACCTGAAAGCCAATGGAGCACCTAGTTCCTGCCATAGAACTAGCTGTTAGTTGCTTATCTGCTAGCAGTTAACTCCTACAAACGTTTGAATGAATGTTACATCCAGTTCCGGGACATCTCTGAAGTTCAAAGTTCACAATACCACATTAATTTGTTCCTCTCGCTGCCGCTTCTCGTAAAAATTGTCAGTAGCGATATCACTAGACTGTTTCACGACTCTACGTGTACTTCAGTTGTGTTCTGCATGAAACATGTTTGTCTTTCCACTAGTAGCTACACAAGTATCAGTTAAAGCGACTTTTGAAGAGTCTGCTCCTGATGGTTCGTTTCAGCTTGTAGCATATTGTTCGTTATAAATCTTAAGCTTCCTCCAAGTAAGTGAAATCTTTATGAGATCTTGCATATTAGTCATTGGCTAATGTAGGATAACGACTTTAGCGTTTTAGGTCACAAAATTTGCTATGTTGATAACAAGGACGCCTATGCCCTGGGGAAAGAGGGCGAGAGGGGCGCGCCCGCTCCAATCAGGACACCTGGCTGCATCTGACTTACAAGTTCGTGGCACTCTCCATCGGTAATGCTGCAGTTCAGTATGGTGTTGGCCCGCCCTTAACCTTGATGACAGCTTCCACTCTCGCAAGCATACATTCCATTAGGTGCTGGAAGGTTTCTTGGGATATGGCAACCCATTCTTCACGGAGAGGTATCGATGTTTACTGGTGAGGTCTGGCACAAAGTCGGCGTTCCAAAGCATCCCAAAGGTGTTCCATAAAATTCAGGTGAGGACTCTGTGCACGTCAGTTCATTACAGGGATGATATTGTCGTGTAACCACTCCGCCACAAGCCGTGCATTATGAACAGGTGCATGATCGTGTTGAAAGATGCAATCACCATCCCCGAATTTCTCTTCAACAGTCGGAGCTAGAAGGTGCTTAATGCATCAATGTAGGCCTGTGCTGCGATAGTGCCACGCGAAACAACTACGAGTGCAAGCCCAGTCCATGAAAAACACGACCACACCATAATACCACCGTTCTGCATTTTACTGTTGGCACTACACGCTGGCAGATGTCGTTCACCGGGCATTCGCCATACCCACATCCTGCCATCGGATCGCAGCTCTGCGTACCATGATTCGTCACGCCACACAACTTTTTTTTCCACTGTACAATCCTGAGTTTACTCTCCTTTCACGAAGCGAGGCGTGGTTTGGCGTTTACCAGTGTGATGTGTGGCTTATGAGCAGCCGCTCGACCATGAAATTCAAGTTTTCTCACCTCCGGCCTAACTGTCACAGTACTTGCAGTGGATCCTGACACAGTTTGGAATTCCTGTGTAAGGTGATTCGGTCTTCCGACAGTCATTTCTTTTTCGGTTTCTTCACATATTATTAAAAGCCATTTCGTCTTAGCTTCCTGTGCTTCCTGTTTATTTCATTCGTCAGTGACTTATATTTCCGTGTTTCTGAATTTCCATGAATATTTTTGGACTTCCTCCTGTCATATATCAAAGTATTTCTTTAGTTACCCATGGTTTCTTCGCAGTTAGCTGCTTTGTACTTCTGTGATTGCTCTTTTCAGAGATTTCCAGTCCTCTTCAACTGTAGTGCCTACTGAGCTACCCTCAGACAACTTCAAGCGTACCTCTTGATTCCTTAGTTCTTCTTTATCCCACTTCTTTGCATATTGATTCTTCCTGACTAATCTCGTAATCTTCACCCAACTCGTCAACAGTACTACATTGTGATTTAAGTCTGTATCTGCTCCTGGGTGCGCCTTACAGTCCAGTATCTGATTTCGGAATCTCTGTTTGACCGTGATCTGATCTAACTGAAACCATCTCGTATCTCCCGACCTTTTCCAGGTATATATCCACTTCTTGAGATTTTTGAACAGGTTTTTGCTATTACTAGCTTAAATTTATTACGAAACTCAGCCAGTCTTTCTTCTCTCTCTTTCCTTGTACCAAGACCATATTGTCCCGTAACTCTTTCTATTGCTCGTTCCCGTCTAATCGCATAACAGCCCCCATGAGATTAGATTTTCATCTCCCTTTACGTACTGTGTTACCCGTTTAATGCCTCCATATACTTTCTCTTTCTCTTCATCTTCAGCTTACGACGTCTGTATGTATACCTGAACTATCCTTGTCGGTGTTTGCTGTGGATTCTGGTTCTGATTCTGACTCTGATCTGTTCACAGTAACACACTCTCTTCCCTACGTTTCTCTTTCTATTCATAGCTAATCCTACTCCCTTTGCACCATTTTCTGCTGCTTATCACAACACGCTCTACTCATCTGACTACAAATCCTTGTATACATTCCGTTTCACTTTACAGACCCTCGCTATATCTCGGTTGAGTCTTTGTTTTCCACTTTTTTCGGTTATTGCACACTTGGACTTGTAGAACGTTATCCTGTCACTCATTATCAATCTATTTCTCACGCTCACCTCCTCCTTGGCAGTCCTCTCCCAAAGATCCGTGTGGGGGCTATTTCAGAATCTTTTGCCAATCGATAGATCATCATGACAGTCTCTCCACTACAGGCCACATGTCCTGTGGATATACCATATGCGTCTTTAATGCAGTGGTTTCCGTTGCTTTTTGCATCTTCATGCCGTTGATCATCGTCTTTATAGGCAGTTTCCCACCCCAAGAGAAAGAGAGTGCCCTGAACCTCTGTCCTCTCTTCCGCCTCTTTGACAAGGCGTTTTGTCGAATGAGTATTTCTTATATCGGAAGTCTTCAGCCAGCAATGATAATTATTATTCAAAATTTATGCGGTGGTGGGGTTCGTAGCCGGGATCGAGAACGCTTGGTTACTAATCAGATACGCTACCCCTGGACCACGAATCTATCCTGTATTTTAAAGAAATATGGTCAGTGGAAAAAAACTAAACATAAGAGAATCGAAGAATTTGAGATGTGGTGTTACAGATAATGTTGAAAATTAGGTAGAATGGTAACGTGAGGAATGGAGAGGTTCTCCGCAGAATCGGCGAAGATTGGGGTGCGTGGAAAACACTGACAGGAAAAGGCACAGAGTGATGGAATATCTGTTGGATCAGGGAATAACTCCCACGGTACTAGAGGGAGCAGCTGAATGTAAAATCATAGACGAAGACAGAGACTGGAATACAGTCAGCAAATAGCTGAGGACGTAAGTTGTAATTGCAACTCCGAGATGAAAAGTTTGGTGTAGGATTTCGTGGTGGGCCGCATCAAACCAGTTAGTAGACTGATGACTCAGAAACACGGGACCGTGAAAGCGATACTTATGAAATCTTCTGGGACTAACTTCAGCCTGTGATACCCACTTCTTAGATCCATTGTTGTAAAGTGCTGTCACTGTCTTACATTGTCTAACGCTTCCGTAATACTGCATTCAGGAATCGATAATCGTAAAAAAAATCTCTATTTTTAACACCACCTCATGACTTTTTTGGCACTATGACAACATTTGCGCTCGTGGATTATCACTGCATTCATTTATGCCTTCCACTAACAGCCGATCTATGATAATTTGAAGGTGTTTTCCTATGCGGTACGAATTTCTGTAAAGCATCGCTTTTTTACCTGCAGGTATACTGCGCTGCATAATTGGTGTTGCTGCTAAAGTACCCTTCATCTTTGTATAAACCCTGAAGTCATTGTACCACAGCTTCCATTGCATGCTGACCACTGATTTCAAGTGACTCATTTGCTTATGTAACAGTGCTGCAGCGATGATTTGTTTGCTGCTGTGGCCAGCGGGCAACCTATGAATAAGTTCTTCATCTAATCCTATAACGTGACACTCATTAAGCCCTTCGACAGACTAATCATGTGCATGCCGAAGTTATTCAGGTTTACAGGAACAATAAATACACCATTAATAACGCTTACTTATGCTGCGCTTCTGTACACGAAACAAAGCATTTTGTCTAATTCTTCATTTTTCCTTAGTCGAGCTACCAAATATAATGCTTCACGTGGTAGATCGGTATCAACGGAAACCCACACTGACTTCACAATACCTGGTGATATATTATCATGAGAAGCAATATTAAGCATTCTCGTACGTGTTCGCAGTTAAAATTCGGAAACACCTCCATTGCCTCGCTTGCAGCTATACCTCATCTCCCCCAGCTGTACTTCATTCCCCCCTTCCCCGTCCCCCCCAACCAATGGAAACAAAGCCCCACTGAGTACTACTGTATACTGCGAAAGATAGATGTTGGCATGGCGTTTATCGACAAATGCAGCCCATGACCGCTGAATACACATTACCCACGTATGGTAACATTTCCACATCCTCAGAAAAATCTCTGCTTCCGACATTGAAACTAAGAAATATCGTGCCCAACGACTCTACATTATCATCACATTATCATCACTGACTCTACGCTATTCACAACGTGGAGGCCCCAGTCTCGTCCTGCCTACGAGATTAAAACCGATGACTGACACGTACGCACCTGTGCCCGCCAGAACTTTATGTTCCTTGCTTCTTAAACAGCCCAACAAGCAGCATAACGTCCGCGAATCCATTTCTTCAGTGTTACTTTCTACTAGAAATGCCTTCCGATGGTTGAAGCCTTCCAGTTTGCATTTAACGGTTACTGGTGTTGACATTGTTATCCCTACTAACGCTTCTCACAATTTAAAAAATTTTTGGGAGCTGACTATCAACAGCCCTCAAGTGACGTATAAAATGTATGTTTTACCATCAGCTGCTTTTATTACAACCCAAATATCAGCCGGTTTCAGTCATGGACCATCTCCACTGATAACGGTTAAAATTGTTTAAGCGACCACAGTATATTTGTCGTTACTTAAATAATGTGTGGAGCATGTCATGAACATCAATATACGACAAATGCTAATACTAAATGTATATAGAGCAATACTTAAGAGAAGATCAGGACCATAAGTATTACACTGTACAAAATATTTCGTACAGAATAATGCTATACAGATGATTGATTTTCGAAATGCAAGTGGTTCTCATGAGAAACGGTTCTTTCTCTATGTAACAGAGTATTTAAAGCTTCTCCCTTTCAACTGGATGGTGAAAACTCTGGGAAAAAAATATAAATCTGACGAGGACCACTTCCATTCCAAAATTAACCATCTGAAATATGTGTTCCGAAAGAACAGCTGTGGGTCACGTGATATCAAGTCAGATTTCTGTGTCCGCAGCTCGTGGTCGTGCGGTAGCGTTGTCGCTTCCCACGCCCGGGTTCCCGGGTTCGATTCCCGGCGGGATCAGGGATTTTCTCTGCCTCGTGATGACTGGGTGTTGTGTGATGTTCTTAGGTTAGTTAGGTTTAAGTAGTTCTAAGTTCTAGGGGACTGATGACCATAGATGTTAAGTCCCATAGTGCTCAGAGCCATTTGAACCATTTTTCTTTTTCAGATTTCTGTAAGAAAAGGAAACAGGAATGTGTTGAACATTCGCTTGATAAACCACCGACCGCAATGCTTCCACTTTGCGGAGTTACATCCTGCAAATAGGGAAGTCCTGGGAAGAAGAGTTATTAGTTGTATTTCCCTACCTCCTAAGAAGAGAAATCAGGCACTAATCCCTGTTAAGGGCAGCCACCGCCTCTGGATTCGTGGGATATACAGTATCCTGCATCAGTGCGTAAGCAATTACATCGACCAATCCATCCACACCAGTTCCGACCAATGTGTACAACATCAACGGCATATTAAAAATCGAGAACTGTAGAAATCTGAAGTTGTTGAAGGCAGCCTCATAAACACCAAATACTGTTTGATGAAACAAACGCTTTGGCTCTGAACACTATGGGACTCAGCTGCTGAGATCTTTAGTCCCCTAGAACTTAGAACTAGTTAAACCTAACTAACCTACGGACATCACACACATCCATGCCCGAGGCAGGATTCGAACCTGCGACCGTAGCTGTCTCGCGGTTCCAGGCTGCAGCGCCAGAACCGCGCGGCCACTTCGGCCGGCAACAAACGCTTTGTCCCAGGCTTCCACATACTGGAACTCCATAATTAAAGAGGCTATAGAAATAAGAGTGTGTGAGAAAACATTCAACGGTGACGGCAGATATAATCTTAGAGGCCCATAGAAACAAGTTGTCGATGCAGAGAAGAGCCAGAGCTATTCGACGCAATGTGTACGCTACAGCGGGTGCAGTAAAGCCAAGAGCGCAGACATCGACACCATTTAAGACAGCATGACGTAACTATCGACTAATCAGAAACCGTTCTGGGATATTAAGGCCACCACACCAACACCTTTGACAGTCAGTTGCTCTTGACGAAGACACTAACGGATATCGTCGAAATCTCGAGGCTTTATCCGGAACTAAGGCTCGTCAAGAAGTCCGAGGAAGTGTTGTACAACAGCGCCGTCGCAAAAGTCGTCGTTCTCGTGTTATTACGTTAGCTGCCGATGGATCTAAAGCAACAGGGAAGGGACAGACGCTACTGTGTTGGGTTGTATGGTGTGATCCAATGTGGTACAATATTATACACATATTAAGTGTAAACCATCAAATTAAAAAAAAAACTATGCTACAAAACTTTTCTAAACACTTGGTTGGAGTAGGGTATCTTACGTTATTAAAACTGCGACTTAAACCTCAGTGATTCTTCGGATGGCTTTAGCAGCGAGAATGTGGAAGGTCTTCTATAGCTTCGCTAAAGAAGGTTAACTGGTTCATTAACCAATGAAAAATAGAACTGCGCCTGTTCTCAACTTGCTGCCCCGTCCACTACGCTTGCACGTATTTTACGCGATCAAATTACGCTTTTAGAGTGCAGCAACAGCTACAGTGTCGTAATTCATAGGAACAGAACCCTTCACAACACACTGACACAGACCCTGCGTATAGCACAAATGCATGCATCACAAACGTATGGCCCACAAATTACTTCTCGAACAGTGGTATTCTATTGAACTAATATTTAAAAATTATTTCGGGTGTTCTATTGACAAACTGGTGTAGACATTGTTGCATCGAAGGGTGAATCAGGCTGTAAATGAAGTAACACAAATTATTTTGAAAGTATTACCAACTGAACAGCAACTAGGGGAAACAAGAAAGGCGAGAATATGGTAGAGGATTCTTAGAAAAAAATGAGAAGCTAAATACTAAATGTAACAACTACAATCGAAGTTTAAAATGTTGGATCATTTCGTAGAACAGTCGCTTGAGATGTAGAGATTGGAAGAATGAACTGATCAACGTCACTGAAATATTGAATGTATCGAAACAGAAACCTCGACTGAGAGTTTCACGCGAAGGGTAAGTTTCGCGCTGTATGGGCAAAGTATATGATGTTTATATTCTCCGAGAACTCACGGTGATTTGTTTAAATGGAAGCGGCCTGGAATGTCTTATTTCTTAATGCCAAAACCCCGACACGTACGATCCGCAACGTATACATTTGGTGTAAGGTTAGTGACATAGCTCAAAACTGAAAACCTTGCAAGCTTAGACTATGCATCACTCTACTCGATACCGTCTCTTCTCGTGAGCCTTGCGTCTGTACAGCAGCGATGATGATGGTAGTGTAAACTCCTTTCGTGTAGCAAGTGCAAAGTCATTCTAGTGCCTGAATAACATGGCTGGACCATGGTCAAATCCTTGTGGATATCTACTTCACTCTGTAAGCGGTTGCGTTCGCGCGCCCCTGTATTCGTGTGTGCGAGAATGCGTGTGTGGTTTGGTGTGTGTGTGTGTGTGTGTGTGTGTGTGTGTGTGTGTGTGTGTGTATGACCTACAGTGTCGTACGACTCAAAGCATTTTCGAAACAATTGGATACACCCAATGTTAATATATCTGCTAGATGGTTGAGCACATGTAACTGGTAAATAGTAGTAGAAGATAGCATTCACTCTTCTCAGCAGACGCTATTACGATGATAACTTCGTGTAAAATAAGAAATTATCTCATGAAAAAGGTACATCCCACAATCGTTTTTCTCCAGTACAGGCTATGTAGATGGCCATTTGGCTTGTACTGTTCTCTATCGTTCACGTTAACAGTAGCACTCCTGCCGAACTATCTGTTTAATATTTCATAACTTCACTTGCGGCCGAGCGGATTTATTTTGCATGTTTTTGTCCCGGCTGCTCCACGGCGCAGCCAGTTTTGGGGCGGGGAGTAGCCTCCAGCCGCCTCGGCTCTCCTCGGCCCTTCGGCACGTGGCGAGGTCACGGCTGTTCCAGCCTCCTCAGCCTCTGTACCCTGCCGATCTACGGCTTCACGGACGACTCCGTGGCACCCAGACTGAAAGTGAAGGCCCAGTTTCAGTGAAGTATGGGTCGTTCTGTAACACTAAAAATAAAAAATTTAGCTGTGCTCACTGAAGTGGTTAAAATTAATGAGAATTTGTTTAGTCATATTACTTCGATCAGGAAAACCAAAACACCCATTAAGGTAATATGTTCATTTCTGTGCTGTAGCTCACAGCCTCGGCAGTTCCTTGAAACGGTCTGCATGTGACACCGAACTATTTGAGGAGACTTCCTGGTGGAGACCTCCGTGCAGGTCCGGTTTAAGGGGAAAGAGGCACAAGCAGCAGCTTGGAGCGCCAAGCCGAGAGGAGTCTCAGACGCGAACACACGAACTATCTGTGTACAATGTGTATCATAATTAGTAGAGGAAGCTCACTGGTAAAAGCAAAGACGTTCTAGTAAACATGGGTCATAAACTTTCGTAGAGCTCTTAGTAAGACCATGAAAAGTAAACATAAACCTATCCATTTATGTGATCCACATCTATGTCCACATGGCTACTACGCAATTCACACTTAGGTGCTTGGCAGAGGGTCCAGCAAACAACATTAGCACTACGTTTCCAACGCTCCAACCTCTAACACCATGCGGAGAAATGAACACTTCCAGCATGTGCGCTCTGATTTCTATTATTTTAGGACAATGATAATTTCTCCCAATGAAGGTAAGTGTCAACAAAACATTATTGCATTCGGAGGAGAAAGTTATGGACTGATATTTATCAGAAAGATCTCACGGCAGTTATTCCTACCCCAACTCGCGTATCATATGCGTTACACTATCTTCCCTATTTCAAGACAATACGAAATGAGCTGACCTTGTCTGAACTTTTTCGATAACCTGCGTTAGTAAAATCTGGCAAGGATCCCATGCTGCACAGCAATACTCAAACAGAGGGCGGACAACCGTAATATAGACAGCCTTTCTAACAAGCGTACTGCATCTTCTAAGGGTTCTGCCAGTAAAATGAAGTCTCCCTTTTGCCTTCTCCTAAACATTATCTATGAGATCGTTCCAATTTAAGTTGAACGTAATTGTAATATCTAGGTACATAGATGAATTGACAGCCTTTATATTTGTGTGATTTATCGTATAATAGAAATTTAACCGATTCCTTTCAGTACTGATATGGGTGACTTCAAACTTTTCATTACTGAGGGCCAATGGCCAGTTTTCGCACCATACACACACCTTTTCTAAATCATTTTACTGTTTCTTTCGCTCTGCAGATGATTTTACTAACCGCTAAAAGGACAGCTTCATCTGCAAACGGTCTAAGAGAGCTGGTCAGGTTGTCCCTAATCGATAACACAGATTGGGAACAATACAAATCGTGTAACACCTCCATGGGGAACGCCATATACCAATTCTATTTTACTCGTTCGCTTTCCGTCAATTTCTCGAACTGACTTTCCCAAAAGTAAATAACAAATCCAGTCGCACAAATGAGACGATACTCTATAGATGCTCAATCTGATTTGAAGTCGTTTCTGAGGAACGGTGTCAATAACGAATGTGATTACTATCCACCACTGACCTCAGAGTAAAATATTGTACTAGTCAATATAAATGTATTTGTCATGTAAGGTTTCCAATTAATTTAACATTTAATTGAACCCAAATTTTACCTAAACCCTGCTTGAACAAGAAATACAATACCAGTGCAGCACGTAACATGTTACAGTTCACTGATGAGTTTTCTTTACATGTGACATATAACATACATAATTGAACAGTATTTTACGTTTATCAGCCACGTGAATATAAAGTTAGATGATGTTATTTGTATTTATGTCCCATTTTTCCCAATGGAACGTGAAAGACGTTTTAAATCATAGAATAAAAATTTCCATTAAACATTAACAAAAGGTTTCTATTTTAATTCTTCGCGTTTGGTTAAATATATAGCACATCGTTATTGAGGCTGGAAGAATATAACAGGTCTAGTTATTTCTGTTTTGAGTGAAAGTTTTTAAACCTCTCATGAATTACCTTGGACTGGAATTAACTTCTTCTTCATTTGTCATTTAGCACTGGAAAAAGTGTCACAATTTAGTTTCTGCTACAGAATAATGTCTCCGTAGCACTTGCTTTAAAAGACAAAAAAAAAAAAATATTTGCGCCATCATTAGATTCTCATTTGCATTTAATGGTCTTACCAAGAACCCAAGGAAAAGTAATTAAAGTCTGTGGGATGGACGAAAGAGGGGGCAAATGATATATTGCTTATGTGGAAAATTGGTGGGGACACAAAATGATACGTCATTTGTGTGGATAAATGTTTTCGATCCGGCCCTGTTTGTCACCATGACAGGCGCAGAGGTGATGTAGAATACAAACAATTGGAAGCAGTTATAGAGCTGAAACACAGTTGCTGAATTTTCCACCATGAAATATGACAAACTAAACAGAATACATAACGGACTGTTTATCCATTCATGCAGCTCATGTAAGCACATAACATGTGCTCCACACTGTCAATAGCCAGTAGTCATACTGCCTACTTTAATGGCGGAAAAAGTAACCCTCAGCAGTTTTAAGCTAAGGACATCAATGTTGTTAGAGATTATATACACAAAATTGTATAGCATTTTTAAACAAATGATAATAGTAGATAACTGCTATAAAATGGCTTGTACTTTCAAATGTTTGCTGAATACGTTAGTGGTTATTTATCAAATCACTTGCTACGTCACACAATTGGAATTTTAGTTATTTTTATGCATTCCGCTCCAAGCTCGTCTGCTCCGCGATATTAGGAAGTAACGTAGACAAATACTATAGCTTCTCATTGATAACACAGCTCACCTAGACATTGTTTGGGATGCACCCTCTCAACAGACAACGTAGGCGGCTACTGGAATACTTCCAAAGCCTGATACCCATTTGCTTCAATTAAAGTTCGTGACTGTCTCCGTAACTTACTGCTGTTATTGGTATCCTGTTTTACCATCAGTTCCTTGATTTTGACTTCAGTCCCAACCTGATTTTACAGTGAGCTTGGTTGTCATGTACTATCAGTTTAAAAAGAAGCTTTCATGCATGCATTAACGTTAAATCTATTACTGTACCTAAGTTTTCTCTATCTCCTTCGCCAAATTACGCAAAATTAGAGTGCCTGTTTTCACAGGCAAGCAAAGCGTAGTTAAGGCTATCCTAATTTGTATTTCGTGATGTTTTACTACATGGCTCAATTCTGTCGACTGGATTACAAAATTTTGTTCTTTCTCGATTTAGAAGCTATATAACTTTATAATACGGCTCATTTTACTTTTCAGAGTCAGCTGTAATAATTTAAATTTAGAGGCAGTTTGCACGGGACCTCGCTTGAAACGGTGGGTAACTGTCGAGGCTAGTACCAATAATTGTATCAATTGTATAGGCAGGCAGTTCTAGATACCTTAATTTTACCACTTACTGAAAACAAGAGCATGAACTTTCTTTTCACTCCGTCAGATTCAGTATATACAGGACCTAAGGAGATAATGGTCTAACAGTTATGTTTTTATTTTATAAGTGACTTGTTTGTGAATGCTACACCGAATAACATTTAGATTTTACTACAAGTAATGTGTGTAAAAATGTGGTCCCCTTCAATATGTGCGATATTTGCAAAATGATCAGAGTGTGAACATTTGTACATACCATGTATTGTAAACCGGATCAACCACTTAGCAGTGGTTGCACTTACCATACAGACAAACTGAGCACCAAATCTAAATGGCTCAAATTTGTCAAAGTCACATGTTTGTTTCTAGTAGTCTTCAGGCGTATGATTACTGTTAAAGAACTGCTTTCTTCTGAACATTTAAAAACTAGTTTTCTCAGTTTATGTAGCATAGGTCTTATTGGCAGCGTTAAATCCTGACACAAAAGAGGACCCTTTGAATATTAATGTAACTAGAAATCGCTGTGGTCATCCAATAAAATTGGACAGGTTTTGATATGACTCCGATCATGTCTCATGTACGTAACATTGGAGGTAACTGAAAAGAAGCATGTTTAACTTTTCCAGGATTAATTAATAATTATGCCCACACACGTAAACTACTCTCAGAAAACCAGAACATGGTGGGTATTAACGCTAAACAAATGTAAATAACCACACTTCTGTCAAAATCAAAATCTTCTCCCAACCACAGTAGGCGTACGTCACTAAAAACACAGGCTGCTTGTGATTAGTTGCAACAGCAGACTTAATTGCAGACAAGTGCAACTTGTGTATTTTCTCAACATCGACAGCTATCCTTACGGAAATTTGCACGAAACCAAGCAACACAAAAACGCAAATCTTAATGAGACAAAAGAGGAGAAAGAGTGATGTGTTTAGGATCATTAATAATAATGCTCATTTGCAATAATGTGGATGGTCAAATATTGGATTTGCAAAAATGTTTTCAGTGAATGTTTTGTAACGAACGAAAAAAGTAGGGGTGCTATGCCAGTGAGACCGCATTTTGTTAGTGCGGGTTGCCTACATCAGGGGAAGCTGTGCACTCAGGGCAGACCTATTGTTCTCCTTTGATTGACAGGTACTTAACCTATTGTTCTGTTAAGTGCTTTTCCATGTCACCCCTATTTCCTTTTGATTGATAAGCACTTCTCCTATTGCTCCCCCCAGCCCCTCCCCCACCCCAACCCCCTCCCCCTCGCTGCTACAGGTACACTTTCAGGTCTGAGTTTTTGGAATAGGCCCCCTACACTCTTACCAATTTCTTTGACTACTTAATTAAATTCATCAATTAATTAACCTCTCTGGTGCGAAAGGGCCATCCGTAACCCAGCCACGCCCACTGGTGGGATATTCACATTGAATAAGGATAATGCAACCTCTACTAACCTAAGAAAATGGTGGGAAAAAAGAGCACCTCCTCTTACCTAAGTAATCTGACTGCCACCACTTCCTAGGAATTGGCAGCAAAAAGACTCAGTTGATCATTTGGAGGGTATTCGGTTGTAGTGTATGGAATATTGTTTAAACAACTTAGACATTGTGTGGAATATATGGGAAGGGTATATCGTTTATTTATAAGAAATTCAGTTTGTGAGGATTGGGTTTCTCTTGCTCATCATTCTCAGCTGTTTGGAAGCCTCTAGGTCTTGCAACAAGCAATTACATGGGGCAAACATGTTGCATAACCTAATGTTTGGCACTATACTCTGGGTGTCTTAACCCAATGTTTGGCCCTTCGTTGGCAGTTAACCTATTCCTCTGTTAAGTGGTTTTACACATCACTGTACTTAAACTATTGTACCGCCATTCATAAGAAATTAAGTAATTAGTTATGTCCTCTCACCATTTTCTGGTACACATTTCGAATTTCACATGCTTTTCAACGCCATTTCTGGTGCATTCTTCTTTGTCACCCACACCCTTAAACTAAACTCGACGCTCGACACCGCCCCCGCCCCAGCCGCAGCCACTGCCACAAGCCACTGCCGGAGGCAAACCAGCGCGAGCTATCGCTCTCACGCACCGCTGCAGGTGAAAGTTAGGTCTATTTTCGTGTATACAATTAGAATTCTTGGAGTGTTATACTGACATCACAGAACTCCGAGGTTGGTCCCATATGAGATGATGCATAGCTGTGGTATGTTCCAATGCTTCCCAGAATACCACAGGGTGCATTCTTCCTACCGAAACTTTCGCCATTGTTTTCTGCAGACAAGACTTTCGGAGGTAAAATTATTTTGCACAGATCGCTAAATTGCACTGACAGTTAAACACTGCAAAAGTCATCTACAGATCACCAATAATGCAAGACTCACAAGAATATTGAAAGCCAGGAACATATTTAGCAGTGTAACTACAATTAAATATTGCGATTGCTGCTACAGTCTGACACCAATAGATGTACAGGTAATATCTCGCAAATTGTATAGTGTCCCAGAAATACTTATCGTGCACTTTTGTAGGAGTTTTCGTGATGTCTCAGCTTGCGTACACGGAAATTCTTGCTCGAACAGAACCCGTTTACAAAAATAGAGCAGAAAAGCGTGGCAGCCCGTCCATCGTGTGTTAGCCTTCCTGCTTTCAACACATGCAAACGTTCTCTCCGCCAAAAGTGCATACTGTCCCAGAAATACTTAACGTGCATCTCAACATTGCTCCGGGTATAATGCCCGGTGGATCCACATTCGAATGCTAAATAGGGTCTACTGTGGGTCCTGGGAGCCTTTCAAGAGGTATGTATAAACACAGAAATACAGAAAACAGAGCAAACGCTCTCCAAATGTGGAGGTGACTGGATGCAGTCCAGTACAGTGCTGTATTACGTCTCTCGATCAGTGCATTTGGGCTAGGTGTTGGCAGCAGTGCTACATTTACAAGCAATTTTAGAACACAGAACGAGAGGCTGTGTCATGATCGCATAAATAGATCTGACATAAAATCGATAGAATTGCGGAAATTGAGGAGAGAATAGCTATAAATTGACCGAATATGCATCGAAATGCAGGTAAATTTAGGAAGTACTTGTGTATCTTCCGGATCACGTGGAACAATTTGTACAGTGGAACAAGTATGTGGCAGCAAGAGGAATCCTAGTAAACGCTGACATTGAAATGAAGAGAATCAGGGAGGCAGTCAATTTTCCTCCATCGATGCAGTGTTATACTGCATGTCTATTGAGGTACCAGTGATACACATGAGTTGACTACAGAATTTGATGCTTTTCAGGAAGACAGAGAACCATCCACCTTTAAACATACTTGCATCTGCATTAAATGATAACAGAGAGTGGAAGGGTAATCAAATGACATGGAGCTGTAATGAGGTATGATTTAATGGTTGACTGATTATGCATTCTAGAGAAGGACAAGTTGCTAGTATTGAGGCTACACCGATTCTACCCCAAAGTACCTTTATCCAAGTTGGCGGCATTGATGTCATCCACGATGGCGGCCGTTACGTCATTAAATATGGCGGATTTTGGTGGTAAGTTGGAATTTGGAGGGAAAGTGCCAGGCCCCCCTCACACAGAAAAATGGCGGGAAGTTCAAATTCCAACAGGATAATGCGTCACACCAAGGAAAATGGTGGGAAAAAGAAGTTGCCTTTATTATGTAATGAGTTTCAAGCATGAGCTCTAGAGCCCTACAGCCCAGCTGGCTTAGTTGATATCGTCGCCACCAGAGAGCACCACAGTGATGTCATCCAAGATGGCGGATTTTGGCGGGAAGTTTGAATTTTGGTGGGAAGAAGGTCAATTATGCTACCTCCACTAACCTAACCCCCCCACCCCACAGGAAATGGCCGGAAGTTCAAGTTACAACATGATAATGCGTCACACCTACGATAATGGCGGGAAAAACGGACTTGTCTTTATTATTTAACCAATTTTAAGCAAATGTGCTCTCCACTGGGTCTGGACCCAACTGGCTTAGTTCATATTCGTGCTACCAGAGGGTGCTCTCCTGATGTCAGATAATGATGCAAGTACCGTTATTCAAGATGGCTGCACCCCATGTATCCACCACTAGCTCCAGAGCTCAAGTGGCTTAGTTCATATCGTGACCACCAGAGGACCCTACTGTAACATTGTGTGATGACACAATATCATCTGCTCTCTCTCTCGCGTGTGCGTTATAACTAGATGCACGCCACGCTACCGGCCCGTTGGCGTCTGACGGCTTGCGTCACACACGTTTGGTTGCCATCACAGTCTTCTGTAAATATGCTAACAACCACATTGCGCATCTAACCTATCAATTAGCTAAGTACTTAATTGCATTTCAATTTTACTAATATTAAATAATTCAATTTACAATTTCATATGCGTATGAAAAGATGTTCACTATACTTTCAACCACCTCGTTTCAACCACTTTTCAAAGAGCAGACCGCCACCTCTTCCTAGGAACCGTCGCTATGTTTGAACTCTGGCAATAAAGAAAGGTCACTTGCACTTTCGCTACCAACGTGAGAAAATTGGGGGCCGGGGGGGAAGAAAGGATACTTCTACTAATCTCATCCACCCGATCGTCACTTCCTCCTAGGATCTGGCGCCAAGTATGAAATCGGCCAGTTAACAAAGCTCACTTGCATTTTTGCTACCAACGTAAGAAAATTACTGTAAACGAAGCTCACCAGCACCACTAACCTAAGTTGCCAGACTGCCGCCTGTTCCTAGGGGTGGGCAGTAGAAGCACTCAGCCTGCGCTAGGCTGATGGAGAGAGGAAGGAGTGTACTTTATTTATTTGGGAGCAGTTTATTTAGGGATGGAGTATATGTATCACACATCACACGCTCTGACATGACCCACAGCATACAGAACTGCAAACGACTCCTACATAACTCATATATAAAGCTCTACACACACTCTTGCTAATTGTAAACTGCCAAAAATAACACATTGCACAGCCTATAGACATGCGAACCACTCATAAACAATGGAGAGCCTTTACATCCAGATAGCCAAACAACTCTTAAATAATAGTAATAATAATAATAATAATAATCCACGTAAAAGACTCTGCTTGCTAATTCTCAACTGTCAAAATCATACACCAGCCTTTATTTAAACAATTAGAGACACACTAACACCAAGTGTATTCCCCTCTGAGTCCATAGCCCAACTGACTTAATTCATAGCGATGCCACTAGAGGATGGTGTAGTGACGCAAGTATCATAATCTAAGATGGCGCCACCTAGAGGGTTCACTTGCTTAGTACATTTCCTCACAATCAGAGGATGCCACAGTGAAACCAACTGATGACGAAAGTACAGTTATCCATGATGGTGGCAAACAGTGTGTTCTCCACAAGGTCTAATAGTACCACCAGCAGAGGACGCTGTCTTCCTTTTCATGACATAAACCAAGATGGTTAGAGAAAATGTTGGCAAAACGACTCAACCTGCTCTGGGCTGCTGTAGAGAGTAAGGACTGATAGCACTTTATTTATTTTGAAACAACTTATATAAGGATATAGTATATCTATCACACTCATACAAAACATCCACCCCGATGTGCCTGGGGTCATGTTGCATAGTCCACAGACACGCAACCAACTCGTAAGTTCAGTACACAATAGCAAGCAGCTCCTAAATACAGCACAGTGATGTGTAGACAGGCTAAGTAATCGTAAACTGTCCGAATAGCGCATATCACGGCCTACAGACCCGCCCCTAAAATAATGCAATCAACACGCACAAGCACAGTACACCGTCCCCTGTCCATTAGAGTACACAGAAGGCAGCGATAAGTGACGTATCCCACAGATGTCAAACCACACGCAGCCCCTGCTCAGCTTCCGCAAGCATGAGGTGGCGGCACCCCCATTCATACGTAACACCTGAGAAATTCCTATCCAAATATGTGTTCACCTACACACGTGCTGATGTGATCGGGCAGGAATCCAACCGCGAGCTACAGCCGAACGCAGTCCCAAGTTGTATGCAGGCGCCTTTAATGACTAGGGGCTTATTTACATAGCATGCAATCCGAACAGAGCCGCACATCGCGGGGGGCGGGGGGGGGGGGGGGGGGGGGGGGGTTCACCACCCTCACTGTATCTGCGGTCCGGAAAAGATGCAGCAGAATTCCGTTCCACAATAGCAGAACCTGCTGTTTCCTTAGCGAGTTGACTCACGCTTCACCTTTCTTAGCTACATACCATTGCAAACGCATCTAGCAACTTTATTAATCTTATACTCAGGTCACATTGCTATCTAAAATAATAACCAAGTCTAACTCTACTAAATTCCATAGGCCCCCCATAAATAGCTAACGCTAGCTTTCTTGTTGTCTTAGCTTGTATGCGCCAAATTCCTGCCCTAACAGAAGCTGTTTTCCAAAATATCTCCGAATCCAGTCTTCCTCCCAGACATAACTTGATGGCCTTCCTGCTCTCAACATACGCAAATGTTCTCACTGCTCTTATATCCCACCACAGTCAATCGAGCATTTTCGTTCTGGGGCTTTCTGTCGTTATTTTGCAAAGATTGCTAAACTGCACCGACAGTTCCCTCAATCTGTACAGCCCCAACCGGTTCTTTCTTTCTACAAACGCTACACTCGTAATAAACTATTTTACACTGATCTCCATTTTGCACTGACAACTAAACATCGCAAAGCTGTCTACAGGTCATGCAATACATATGATACTCACAAGAATATTGGAGCGTCAAACCGATCTCCAACCATGGAATACATCACTGAGTACGGTCTCGATCTAGTAAACATGAAATTCATATCCCTCACCATACCAAATCATCCCCTTTACATCAGTGAACCGAAGTCACTCTCTCAGAACTGACGTGAAATACAGGCTTGTTTCCCCGAGCACAAATGCGTTATTGTTTCCGCTTTCTTGCTCGTATTTCTACAGACATCTCCATACTCCTCTATTAAAAGAACAGCCATATTTTCAACATTATATTATAGCATTTTATCTATACTTCTCGATATCAAAGACGAAGCAGTATCCTACCGATCACTCACGCAACATAATGCAGTAGATATAGACTGGGAATTATTTCTGTACAAACCCTAAACTTTAGCTAGGTGGAACCTGCTCTAGACAGCTCAATAACTAGAAACAAACAGACGAAAAATGATATTTGCACTCTCGAATACCATTGTCGGTGATGTAACATATTCCAAGTCATCCCTATAATTTACAAGCCAACTAAGGTCTTTCCCAGGTCTATAGAACAGGCAAACGTGAGTCCAACACACACCACAACCGATATTCCATCAAATAAATAAAGGTACCAAATGTACCGAAGCAGTCGACCGAACAATTTACATGGAAGGGAATAACGCTCCACTGCAAACGCACCATCTTCTCAAAGTTACAGTTGATCACGAAAGCCACCCAGCACATACTAAGTATTAGTTCGCTACTTGGTCGTCTAGAAGATGGTAAAGTTAACTATGGTACATTCTTACACCCCACCAGGCCTCTGTATTCGGAAGACTGCTACCATTAACATGGGAACGCGAATCTATACCACCACAGACTTTGCATACATGGACACTTTCCGGAAAACCAGTCGCATATACATTTATCATTATACTTAAGTTCAATGTTACCAACGCACTCTCAATGAGAGGAGTATCGGAATACACCCTCTTGTCTTCAGTGGCTCTGGAAATAGCTGTACTTTCCTTACTACTAGACATACTGTTCTCTCCTCTATCACACTACCCCAAGTCAAATACATACCCTCCCTACAACAGCACATAGACATTTCCTTCACACAAGCTCATATACTTTACAAAGCTCATGCTCAAATGCGAACTTATCACACACCCAGCACTAATACTAAGTATAATATTACCTACTCAATAACTGTATGCATATGACACCAAATAATACTGATCGAAAATCAACGATGGGTGTGCATGTCTCTTTCGTTCATACCACCGTGTCATAGACGTAATCGAGCACATGTTAAAGAAAAATTCCCGATTCCAACAACTACTACATGTTACTCTCACAAGCGTTCATCGTTCGACAGGTGCACCCAAGTATCCATGTTAAAACCTATAACCGCTTTGCGAATCGAGGTACGACATTACCTCTGAATGAGGTGTTTTCCTGACAAATACCGTGACGGCGATAGTAGAAATGTGTATATTAAGAGCCAACGATGCAGCCTCGCGATAAACTCAATGAACTTTTAAACTCGTTTGGCTAAGGAACGTCGTATGCAAGCGCTATTTGCGACTCCATCACACCGCAAGCAATTGCATAACTCATAACTTTTTGTAATGCATTCCGTCTGGAGACCATATCAGACATTCTGCGATACATCTGCTGAGTTACAGGCGATGACAGACAGTAGCAGTAGATGATGTGCTGATTGAGGTCCTAAGAAGATAAATGTGCAGTAACTTCTCAGATCTCTAGCCTTACGCTATATATTAGAAATAACGATTTAAACACATACTTGCATAGGCTCACACCACACAAGTAAATCATATTTCACGCACTCTCATATCTCTAAACTAGCCACCTTCCTCGAATCTGTCTGCTACAGTAAAATTACAACCTCCGTTTAATAATACCCTATACATCCTCCAGTCGCACCCATTTATACACCTTTCCACAACTGTTAGTTCCAATATCCAACACTTTCTGCAACCATTTTAGAAACAGTCGAGCTGAGTTACTGCAACGGGACCGTGGTTTGAGCATTTGGTGGAAATGCACCCAATGTGGTTGACACCCAAACTAGATACAAGTACTACAGATTGCCAACATGCTATCTTCGTTATTCTATACCCACCCAAAACATAGAAAAATTACGAACTATAAAAGGTCCTCCTATTTACATGTCGCCTAGGCGTCAACACGGGCGCAATGAGGTATAGTTACGATGAACCTCCAGCTCGAAGAAAGATATTTCACAATACTAACCCAGAACAGCTAGCGTGCAGCCACCTCGGCATTCCTAATGGTTCACGAAGTCCGACACATCAAATCGCAGCTGCCTATGTGGAGACGATCATATTAAATACACAAACACCGCATAGACCACTTTAACCTTTGATCACCTATACTCTAAACGAATTATCGTATGAGACGTTCCCTCTGCTCCTGTTGCAAACACTGTTTTCTAACACGCTTTTGTACATTGCCAAATATTTCGTTTTTTGCCACAACGTCGAGGTCTGTGTCAGATTCTAAACTGACACTAAGACGCTCTGATCCACGACCTCTCACAGAAAACTAGACATCACGCAATGTAAATCATATTCTTACTGCCGATAGCATAACACTGAACCATTTTTAAATAAAACACACTTACAACGTAAGGAAATTAGAAGAGTTTGGCAGTTGTGGAGAGTTTACAGACTACCGTCCGAAAGTCATTCATGACCTCTACATTTAAGTTCATGTGTCACCGTGATGGAATAGATGATGGCTCGGCGTTCAATTTCAAGTTATTCGTTATTTTGCACTCATGTACGCGATCACTGTTTAGCTGCTACCAACCCCCAGAAGTTGTCTCCCACCCACAAAACTTCTCCCCCAACTCAAACAAGCTATGTCACTCAATCATTATGTGGTAACAATTGAGCAGATGTGATGGAAAAGACACCGTCTATGTACTGTAATATTAAGCAACAGACTATTTAGTGCGAACAATTTTACGCTAAGTCCAGCACCGGCCAATGATGTGAGAGCATGTTTCCCCAGTTTCAGAATCATAGCTAAATCATCCCTTCTCTACTTTGCGAGTATCATTGTGAACATGGATAGTTGATTATTCAGTACGCTCATTCACAGTTAATTGTCGAACCCATAAATCATCCAAGTATACGAGACAGCACTCTACATATTTCTATCACCTCGAGCATAGTGTTTAATTTACGATCTATCTGTCAGCGTATGAGGGTCACAGAGCATTCTCCCCATCTTAGAGTAAAAGACCAACCTCACACAGGCATTGACCAACCCACCCTGCGGCACCGTTAGGGAATTAATCTCCAAGCGATCAGAAGAAGAGCGCTACACTTCACGTCTCGTGAATGAATATAGCTTTCCAAGTCCCAACCCATCCAAGTGCACGAGATCTCTCGAGATGTGACCATGTCGAGGAGCTCAGCACTCCTTATCGATGTATAGTAACAGATTTCAAAGTGCCGTAATGTAATAGCATACAGTTAAGAAGAACAAGAAAAGACATTTTTTAATATGTGATGGAGTTCGAGCCGAATTGAGTTGGACACATTTTTAGCAAAATCAACGGCACTATAAACTCTAAATTATTGTTCTAGAGTCCAGGATCTGTACCTGGAAGGTACTGGTAAAGTAGAGAACATAAACACACACACTCCTAAGACTACAACGTTCTGCACTTAAAAACGGTCTGTAATGTTAGGTTGAATACCTTTCCGGCTTATCAGACATACATCCTTCTTCACACTTTCCCTACGCTGAACTATCTTATCTAATGGTAAAAGATTTTTTTCCATGATACGAATGCAATATAGTTTTGCGGAGCCATATAGTGTCCACTGTTCACATCCGATGATGGTTCAGAAATTATACAATGCCTGCATATGGCCTACATAAAACGATAGTAGCTTGGGATACATCCTACAAGGTAACAGATAAACACATAGCAGCAGCTTCTGCCAAATGAAAATTACAAGTAATTCTGTAACTAACTCTGTAAACAGCGCTACAGTCGGGCAAATGCGTGCACAGGGATTGCAGCGCATCACAAACTCTTACCGCTAAGTTAGTTAGGACCCTGAAGTCTTGATTTTACACCCAAGAAGCGACAGGGGCGATCGCATAAATCAAAGCTCCTTTAGAGGAGTGTTTCAAATTTCTTAAAACATGAGACGGTAGTCCTCTGATGACCGGTCGCAAGTAGACAGTGCTTTGAAACACATACGGAACTCGTAGTTGTATACGAGTAGAACGCAGGCTATGTCACGTGACTCATGCTTCCGAAATCACTGATACCTCAATAGACATACAGTATATTGCAGCCTCAATGGGAAAAAATTGACTGCCCTCCCCCCCCCCCCCCCTATTCCCTTCGTTTCCGGGATTCGTGCTGTTGCTGCATACTTGGTCCCATATACAAATTGTTCGGTGCGAATCAGCAAAGTACTTCCTCAATTTCACCGCATTAGGCTCTATATTCGGTCAATATATAGCTATTCCCTCGTCACTTTTCACAATTCTATCGATTTGAGGTCAGATCTATATATGCGTCTAATAAAGTCCACAAACCGGACATGATCTTCCTCCTTCCAGCCACGAAGACGAGATGAGATTCTCCTTACTCGTATTTGCATGGGCCACAACAGTATGACACATGGTTTCTTGGTACGGCGGGAGAAACCCTAATAAGTGATGCTTGTGGTGCACAGTTTGCTGTGTGCCACAGTTAACTAGACTGTGTTTTCTTTCAGAATAGAGGGCAGTGGCAGATTTGTCAACAGATCTGCCCTCTATTTTAAGTGACGTTCAAAACAATGTGGTTAGACTGTTAAGGTTTTGTGACAAGTCCAACTTCTTTCAAACGCTTTAGAGGGTGAAAGGCTCATCCATGTTTCCTTATAAATAGTCAGTCCGTCAAACATTTCTGTGCCTTTCTTTTATTTCGTCTGTTGTTTTACATATGTTTTAATCCCAGGTGTAGCAACTTTCACCCTTAATCTGTTGTCTTAAAGAGAGCAGGATGAAATTCTGTGTGTCAACACGGGTAGAGTGGGAGTGTGTGAGTGACAGAGTTTCATTTAGTAGGATTCCAAATCGCTGTGTCGCAACATTTGTAGTCATTTTATGCACATTCGGTTCTTTTAATATATATAAGAACGCTGATAATCTCGCCACTGAGCGCCCACAAACTCCACACACACACACACACACACACACACACACACATACACACACACATTGACATGACGAAGTTTCTTGATATACGTATATTCCAAGTATTTTGGCTGTCAGATTTATTTCGGTGATGGGTGATTGCGTGAACTGTTTATTGAAGTGACGATAGGAGAGAACGGAATTAATATCGCCAATTGCAATAAAGAAACTTCACCGCTGAGAGTATCTCACCAGTTATCTCTCTACACACATGATTCATGATATGTTATTTGTGGAAAAATTCAAAACAGATGTAAATAAACCATGATGTATTAATATCGTTTGTATAAAATATCTACATAGATTAATTCTACGTTCGTACATTAATCCGTGAAAATATCAATCAATCGGTATTAACCAATACCATAAAAAGCAAAATTAACTTAGGATCAAAACTTATCTTGTTCACGCCGGTGTGAACTCAGATCAAATAGTTATTTAAGGGTCGTACTGACCCAATTATTGGGCTTTTCCACCTAAAATTTTTCTTAATCCAACACTGAGGTCGTAATCTCGTGCTTCGATAAGAGATCTCGAAAATTATCAAGCTGTTACTCCTAAGGTAAAATCATCTTATGATCATAAATTATTGATCATAATGAAGATAAACTAATGCATTAATAATTAAGAGTTTAATTATTCCTCATTTCACCCTAGCAAGATGCTGTAATTAAATACAGAAAGAAAAAGTTAAAACCACATAAAAGTAATATTTCAAGCTGTATAGGGATTAATAGCGCCAAGGGCATTATGGAAACCACAATAACAGCGTCTCGCCAGTTATTCCCCTGTACAAATGATTCATGATATGTTGCTTGTGTACTTGTTTGAACTTTAATTGACATGACGAATTTTTTTTAATCGGGATTGAAAACCAGCTCCTGCAGCCACTGCCAATCAAGCATCACGGCAACGATAGTCATTGCCGACTAGACTAAATAAGACTTGAAGTGCTTAAGATTTTACCAGTATAAGAATTCAAGTCTGAATTTGAAAACAAATGAAAATTTTGTACTGAACAGGGTATCAGTTACCTAACCTCGAAAGACGACTTGTTTCACCCACAAGAAGAAAAGTGTGCATGTGTCTAAGACTGAAATGCCATGACGTTGTCTTTTGAGATGAGGATTTCATCCATCACTTAATAGGTTGTTCAATAAGTAAAATCAGATGGTTATATAAATTTTTCTTACCTGATTGGGATTCGGACCCAGCACCCTCCGCCGTTATCTTCTAGGTACTAAAAACATTAAATAACGATTGAGTGGTCAAAATTTGTGAGATGTGCTCATATTCGACTACGAAGAACGCAACGAAGTGTTTTGTGCTGACTGGGAGTCCAACCCTGTACACATGGCCACGAAGAAATATTAACTATCATATTGGTTTTCAAGGAGTGGCTTGTTTGAACTTTTAATGCCTTTATGGGAAAATCTCTGTTGACTGGGAATCGAACCAACCACGGTCTGTCGTCGTGACTACAAATTAGTTATGGGCAAAACTGTTCTTTTTGGATCATAACTGTTCTCTCACTCGAATGAACAAATTCTTTTTCATGACTCATCATTCACAAAATTAATAAAACGAAGGCACAGTGCCATTTTAATTCAGGTCATGTATATTTTATCTGATTTGATCTGATTCTGAAAGAACATATAAAGAGAGTAATTTTGTGCTATGTCCGTGGTATTTTAGAGACGGAAGTTAAATTTAGTCTGCTGTACAAGTTATATATAATACAGCAAATTATAAAATTTTTTAATCAAGTGAAATAATTTTTAAGAATGAAGACTGATTCTTGTTTCATTTTGCTACTTTTATTGGAAAAATACAATATAAGAATTATAATGTAAATTTAATTAAAGTGTATCTGCAGTCGTCATTTACAGTCAGTATTACCATATATGTACCCGAAAAGGGAAAATTAATCAGTATTGTCGTTTATAAATAAAATCTGACATATTATAGTAGTTGTGAGTCTGTTTCTATTCTCAGTGCATATTTGTCCTGCATTTTAAAATATTCATTCTCAGAGCACCGATGCCGTGGCACATAATACTTTTAGAACCAATTTATACGAGGGTGAGTTAAATGAAAATCTTAAATTTGTAACAACAAATCGAAATTGCGCGCCGTTATCCTGTAAATTGATAAGCGTGCTATAAACAGCGTGAAGAATGGCCTGTAGGTGACAGCATAGTGCAGATGCACACATACCGTTGCAGTATAAGTATAAAGATGGCCGCCCCACTTGCGACTTGCACCAGGGAAGAACAGCGTACTGTTATTCGGTTTTTGCATAGTGAAGGTGTGAATCCTACTGAAATTCATAGACGAATGAAGGTTCAGTACGGTGATGCATGTTTGTCACAGCAGCAAGTCTACGAATGGAGTAGGAAGTTCCCAAATGGTGTGACTTCAGTGGAAGATGTTCCTCGTGTAGGTCAGGCACAACGAGTTGTGACTACAAAGAACATTGCAGCAGTTGAAGCCATAGTGAAGGAAAACCGCCGAGTGACACTGAATGACATTGCAGCATGTTTACAGATTAGTCATGTGTCAGCACACCACATTGTGCATGATGTGCTCCAGTTGCACAAAGTGTCTGTAAGATGGGTGCCACGGCAGATGATTCCTGAAATGAGAGAACGGCGTGTTGATGCTTGTGAAGAACTTCTTCGGCGCTTTGAACGAGAAGGCGATGGCTTCCTTGCAAAAATCGTTACTGGGGACGAAACCTGGCTTCACTTCCACTAACCGGAAACGAAGATAGCGAGCAATGAATGGCGTCATTCCTCATCACCAAAACCAAAGAAGTTCGAAGAGAACCATCAACAGGGGAGAATATGCTGACTCTCTTTTGGGACGAAAAAGGTGTCATTTTGAAGCATTACGTGCCTAGAGGGACCACTGCCACCAGTGCATCACACACAGATCTCCTAAAAAATCATCTGTGGCCTGCAATCAAATCAAAGCGATTTGGATTGCTGTCAGTAGGTGTCCTTTTGCAACATGACAATGCAAGGCCCCATACTGCCCATAAAACAGTTGCAACAATCACAGACCTCCATTTTTAGTGTCTTCCTCATCCACCATACTGACCAGACCTTCTACCAAGTGATTTCCACATGTTTGGACCACTCAAAGGCGCAATGGGAGGAAAGAAGTTCCGTTCTGTTGAAGAGGTATGCCACGCGGTGCATGAGTGGTTGCGCGGACTACCAAAAGAATATTTTTCTATACGAATTTGTGCACTCTGTAAGCGCTGGAAGACTTGCATGTTGAAAAGTGATACAGCTTTGTACCACTTCTGCACAATAAATAATATTTTAAAAAATATTTAAGATTTTCATTTGACTCACCATCGTACATTAATGGCAGCAGGAATTTTCTTGTTTCCCACCAGTTTAAGGGATCACTATATCTAGATAAAGAACTCTCCAGTAAATATTTCTCCAATTTGACAACTGCCACAATTCCCAGATCGTGACTTGCTTGGAGCTGACTAATAGTATCATCGATTTCCTCCCAGATTTTCAAGTCTCGTGCATTACGATGCCAACTTCTTGAGAGGTGAGCTTTTTTTCTGTTTTTGTAGCAGTCTTCAAATGTTTTGTCATCTGAAAGTCCTTGCCTTTTGAATCGGGTATCCAGTCATGTTACCTGACCAATTAGTTTTCTGCTGGAGATAATCGCTCTGATTACCCTTTCTGCAAATTCTGTTTCTTGAGGACAATCTTTATTTTTGTCTTTAAAATATTTTAGTTGCCATTCCATTAATCTTGACAATATTTTTAGAATTGAGACCGTTTTCTCTGAGTACATCTCGTTGGTTATCCCATCGAAAACTTTCAAAATCAGTAGAGTCTTTCCATTATCTCCCAGTCTATCTCTTTTAAATCTAATGTGATCGATTTTCAACCTGAAATAGGGAGGAGTTTCAGTCGGTCATTTTTTTAAATGCTTTGCATTGCAGCAAGTTTACTTAAAGCAAAGGGGCTCTCCTTGAAAACCGTAACAACCCTTTTTTATCTCATCAACAGTTTTCTGCAGGGACTTCTGAACTGCGTGTTGCACAGTCAGGTTTAAAGAATGTGGAAACGCATGGGAGTTGTGGAAGTTTAGTAGTAAGCAAGTTAATTTCATGGTATTCGCAATTACAGACTTTACCCAGTTTGAGATGTTTTCTGCAGTGTATCTGTCTTAGAATTGTGAGCAATCTAAAAGGTATAACTTTGGCTCACTCCTCTCATCTATCAAATGTGGAGTGAGAGCACAGGAACTAAGTTTATTTGCACTGGTCCACGCATCAGACGTAAGGCAGACTGCCGCTGTGATGGACAAATTATTTGTAATTTTATCTAATAACTCATGACACAAACTGGGCATTAGGGTAGTTTGACAACACTTTTGACTAGGTAAATTATAACATGGGTATATGTATTTGTAATTCTGTGTCTTCAAGTATAGGGAAAGAATGCTATTCTCTGCAAATCATTTATAAAAGCTGTACGACTAATGGCATACTTTTATTTAAAGTGAGTGGCTTCATAATATTAAAATTATATATATTGGTTGATGTAGACGAAATGCAGTTGCGGCGAAGGCATCACATAATGAAATAAATGAAGATTTGGTCCAGAACCTGCCAACGGTCATGGGCTGGATACAGCTTTCTGGAAGGATACCTTCAAACGAGGTCGGAGTAGGGGTCAGTGATGACAGTTTACGAGAAATGATTTCTCAAATTTCCGCATCGATTGGTGGCGAGCTTGTCCGGCTTCCTGACCCAAATCGTTATGGAGGTATTGTAGGATGCTTCGAATTTAGACATCTCTTCATGTTCGATGATGAGCCAGAAGCCATATAAATTATCTGCTAATGGTAGCAGCATTTTCGTTTCTCTTCCATCTCGGTAAAATGGTACCATACATTACTCGTAATTCTTCTACTCAATGGCATTGTTATTGACTTGATGCTGTGAAGCACTGAGAACTACGCTGAAACAATTAAAATATTTACTTGTAACGTAGAAGCTTTAAACTGTTGAAACTAAAAGTGAGAAGAAATATGCATGAAGCATATTCCATAATCAGTAGTTCTAGAGTAGCGAAACCTAGACTCACAATCTTGAAGTTTGTATCATGTACGAAAAGGTCTGAAACAGTCAAAGTGTTTAAGGAATCCGCGAGGATAAGTCTGACAGTACATGCAGATTTCAGTGCAGAAAGACAAACACTTTAAATAAAGTGACATCCAAATGTGGGCTACATTGCGTGTGAACAAGGGATTGTAGGGTAATGTTGAGGATAAAGGCTGGAAAAAAGCAGTGTAAATGTATTTGAAAACCTATTCTTTAGGAGCTAGGAACTTGTCTAGTCATGCTGCCACTATTTCTTTATTGTAACTGAAGAACATAGTCGTCCATCACTCTGAACTCATTTCCATTAAATCCGCAATATATCTCAGAATATCAACATCCATATCTTCCTTCTAAAAGAAGTGAACACCTGGCTCAAGCCAAGCATGCTCTCCAGTTCCGTAAATGTGGACTATACTGTCCTAAGACACAACAAAATTAACAGGTGAGGGGTGGAGTAGCGGCATACCAACGGTTTACCGATCTTCCTACTCACATCCAGTATTAATTAAAACAAACACGTCGAATAAATGTTCGTAAATTCAAATCTCTCAACAAATTGCCTAATATTCGTTCTCTACAGACCCCCTAAATTAAGCGGAATAGCTTGTTTCAAAACTGACCCTTTAAAGTTCCATTCGACTTAATAGCGTATAAATACTGTTAGTAACTCATAAATATTCTGAACCTTCACTGTGAAATTCAATGTATAGTGCCTTCTTCAAATTTATCAGTATTTCTCATACACTTATTTGTCACCAAATCCACAAGCGAAGAAATTCGTAACTGGAGTATCAGCTAACAACAAAATATTCATGACTTACTCTCCAAAATATGCAAGGAATAAAGAGTAACTGACAACATACAGAGACTTTAAGTACACTAGTGTACCTGAACTATTAGCGGAGGCACAAGAGATAATTTGGGAAAGAACTTCAATTTCATTCCATTCCTGTACTTGAAAGATAAACTCCATGGATTTACTACCAGACTAACTCGATTACACAACAAATATGGTGCCACAAAGACCAGAAACCTCAAGGGAAAACCTGCAGATTGGCTAACAGAAGAGCTAAAACAACGCATGAATCTCGGAGACATTGTACATCGGACTTACAAACGACCTACTACCATTGAAAATGATTACAGGCAGAAACCAAACAGAGTCAGTCAATCTCCGAGAACCGATGACTAAGAAATGCCAGTACATTTTTCTAAAACATAAAGACCAGATGCCCCATGGGAAAACTTGTGTGATCTAGGGAAGTACAGGCGAAGCAGAAGATACAGCTGATGCTATTGTCCTAACCAAGAAAGTAAACCAATACTTGACTTTAGCGATAACCGTCACTGAGCCGTAAACATTACATAGACATACAGATTATTTCATGGAGGTACATGACGGTAGTCGCGAAAATTCTGTCTTGCGCTGACAAAGCCGTCGAAAAATCTTGCAGGTAAGCATATGCTGTACAGGACTGCGTCACTGTCCAAATGATCAAGCTTTTGTTTACCCACTACTGCTCACAGTAACTATTGCTCCCTAGAACTTGAAGCTTTTGTCTGGAAAACACAGCGGAAACCAGCAGAAACACTCGTTCCCATCAGAATAAAAGCACTAGAGGTCCGATTGTTAAGAGGTGTAGCTGGTTTCATTCTTGATGATACTCATTACCCAGAGCGCAGAAGATATTTAGGAATACCGAAGAAAATAAACAGTTTGAAACAAGAGGGCGTAAAAGACAAATACCAAATGCATGCAGAGACAGGCAGAGATATTAAAATATTACGATTTTTTAAAAGTAACTGTGATTTTAATAAGTTTTTTAATTACATCTAAAACTCTGATCTGATACAAGAGGGACCCTGAGGGCATTAATCTGTTCATGTCAAATGAATAAACAGTTAAATGCAACATTCAGGTTGTTCTAGGATGAATGATCAATTTCCAGGGATGACGGGAACAATTCTTTGAAGAAAGAAATTCATGTGGAAATACGCGCTAATCTGACTAGTTTCCGAGACAGAATAAATTTATTGTTCGTATATTGTCATTTTTTACCACAGTAGTGTAAACGAAGTCTAGACGATGTAGGACACATGGTCCATCAAGTCAGGAAACTACCTTAATATGGCTTTCAAAACCTACCTATACGTCGGCGCATGTGTGTCGTGCAAGATTTTCATTATTCTCTGGCTCTCTTCACACAAACTAGAAGTCCTACAGACAAAAATTAAAGGGATCGTTTCATAGGAAATTTAATGTAGTTCAATTTTGTACTGTGACACCTTTTCACTAGAGGATACAGATATCGAGTTCTTCAAGAACAACATACAAAAGTAACATAAAATGGGTTCTGCCTCAGAAACCATTTGGAATAGGGAATATGTACATATTTAGTTGTTTGCTTCAAATGATCGTTTCTACCATATCTCTGAATATTGTCATTCCTTCTGAAACAACCTGTATACATGGACTATCATGTATGTTAAAGTAATGATGTGTCATACATGCCGTTATTTCTATAGAAAGCCGAAATCGGATGGAGAGGTCCTCTGTCAGGAAAGCGAGTTGCATGCTGTATCACTGTGCCAAGAGCGCAGAGAACAGTGTGACGTCTCAAGTACCTGTGCGATCTCATCCATGAGAGCGGTGGGGAGAAGTGAGCTAGCTTGCAATTGATGCGTAAGATTGGTGGGATGCAACGAGCTAGTGAGATCGCTTTCGGTACGATTGGTTAGAGTGACGGGAGCGATGAGGTGTTCAGAGGGGAATGATGCCTGGGATGCTTTGCCATACGCCCCATCTGTGTGATGGCTGAAGATTGCAGCTTGTATGATCGCTGACAACACATTCTGAAAGCGATGTTAAGTCAAAGGATAAGCAGTAACAGCTGAATCAAAAGTATGTAATCGTTCATTGAGCTCCTGATATTCAAGCTTTTCTTTTCACATTAAGACCGGAAACCTCATTCTGGAAGGGTTTTCTGCGTTACTGTACCGTTCTAAAGAACCCAGCTCTCATTTGCCTCGGTAGCTGCGTCGTCAGTGTGGCTTTTTGTCCAGTAAAAGGACATGCATTCGATTCTCGGCTGCATAAAATATTTCTTTTCCACTCTGGGGAAGGGTATCGTAGCGTGCTAGGTTTCGTATTGTTATAATTGGCATAATTACTGAGATGGCAGAATGAGTCGGTCAGCAGCCAATATTTTTTTTTTGTTTTAAACGGAGGTTTCTTTATTTTCTGCTGTTTCCGTGGATCAGAGAAACTTCAGTTACTAACAATGTATGCAAATCCACATTTGGACATGACCTATAACACATTTTAAGTAGATTGAGAAACGTTTCAAAGATTTGGCCAGGGACATCGTTGAAGCAGCCTACAGCAGAATTCCATTCATTATCACCACCAGATAAGAATGTTTAAATCGGATGAGCTACTATTCATTTTTTCCGAATCATTCATCATCCACTCCTTAGAAGGATCTGGTTGTTAGGATCAATTCAGGAACTTACTGCCCATCTCTACTACAAGAGATGTTGAGAGGTGCCAAGCAAGTCCTCTTTTGCATTTCTCCTCTCATTTTCATCAATTTTATTAATGTTCTGTGTCATTGCACGGTAGTAACAGACCGAATAAGATTGTTGTAATGAGAGTATTTGTACTGAGAGCTGAAAAATTACTTTTCACTTGATTCCTAAACATGTTGGGTTACTTGCCTGGGTGGCGTGTGTGACGTAAGCTTCGGAGGACGCGGCACACGGCATTTTCGGTTGGGGGCTGCTCTTCCCTGAATTCTGAGGGGTTCGTACAATACGCTTAAGCGCCTGGAGGAACGACTGACGTCGTTCGAGTTTCGCCTATTGTATGCAGGGCGAAACGACGTGCTACACTTCTGAGTGTCACCGCAGTTTATGTTTTTACCGTTGCGGCGCGTCCGGAACGAACATTCCTGACACCGAATGACTGAATTGTCCTCTTGATTCTGAGAATACGTGTGAACCGTGCCCTGCTGGGTGTGACTGTGTGGTGCTGGATGGCCGGTGGTCTAGGCAGGTTGTTTTCGTAGCCGGTCAAACGGCAAGTTCAGTGCCCTCAGCTGAATAGCAGAGGTATGATTGGTCAACTTAAACTGAGGCTAGTTGATGTCATAAAGCCCTGCTCGAAATTGATTGGAGGGAACGGTCGCTCTTGGCGCGAATGATGTTCTGACACAGTGTGGGGGAATTTTGGAATCAGAACTGAATACTGATTCGCGGTTTTCGAGGAGAGTAGGGAGTAGAGCAATGTTGGCTTCGTTCTTATGTTGCACGGGCAGTGAGTTGGGGGATCTGATCTTCCTCGGAGTCGGACGGTCTTCCAACTTGGTCGCTCGTTTTCTGACGAACTTAGCATTCTCGGACAGCCTTCGCGGCCAGGTGTTGACACAGAGTTGCTGCACAGCAAAAGTTGGCGCCCACACCATCAGGACGCTGCCTACCGATGATGTGCTGCAGATTTCAGTATTGGTACAGAATTTTGCGGCTCCGGCATTGTAGGACCTTATTAATTTTATGCTGAATACCTCAGCAGCACGCGCGCTCCCTTTGCTACAAGTCCACCTTGCTTGTTTCTCCATGTGATCCCATTTGAGCTCTCACTACTAATTGCGATACTGCTATATAGTCGGGAGATTAATATTTGATTCATTAGAATCTCCAGACATTATCGTCAATCTATTGCATCACAGAGAGTAGGAGCCCCTTGTTCTCAAAAAATGGTTCAAATGGCTCTGAGCACTATGGGACTCAACTTCTGACGTCGTTAGTCCCCTAGAACTTAGACCTAGTTAAACCTAACTAACCTAAGGACATTACACACATCCATGCCCCGAGGCAGGATTCGAACCTGCGACCGTAGCGGTCTCGCGGTTCCAGACTGCAGAGCCTAGAACCGCACGCCACTTCGGCCGGCTCCCTTGTTCTCGAGCCAACTCTTATTTTCATGATATTTCAGTATACCCTGTCTTTTAACCTACTGTTTGTATCGATAATCATGTGCATATATGTTCTGATGTATTATAAATCTCATTGTAATATTTAATCCGCATATCATTTCGTAGATAAATGCAGAATCCCATTTCCTGTTGTTTATTAAGATAAAGTTCTCTTTTTTCTGAGTAGATTACGATTTTGATTAAATTATTGTGAGTGTGCACTCCTTGTTTTACGAACTAGCATGGGGCACCATCATTCTTTTCCGTTAGTGTTGTGCGCATAATTAATTAGCTGGTAGATAAGGAGGGGGTCGAGTGCATGTCTCGTTCTCATGCAAAATTCGTCTGAATTGAAGAGGTACAAACTCTCCTCCACCCCGGCACCTCGCAATGTTTGCCATCTAATCTTTGCCAGAAATAGTCAGGAGTGGAGTGTTTTAAACTAAAACTATATGATAATAAGTTACACATTAAAATGATGTAATGAAATGTTCGACTAGATTTCATCAGAACTGCTTGTTTTGGAGATGCCAAGTGTGAGAGAGCATGAGAAATTACAAGCTGCTAATGTAAGTGTCGTGAAATTTCAACCCAGGTACGGAAAAGTTACTCATGTGACAGTTTCTTGTGTAGAACATGGCGTGAAAACCTCTGATCCATATTATATACCACCATTATTTAAATGTGACAGAAAATACAGTTGAATTATAAATTTATAATACAGTCTGAAGACTATAGTTTGTTATAATGAAAGAGAAAGATAAGCTCTTTGTGTAGCGTCGTGTGGTCGGCAGGAATAAAGTTTATTATAACTAAAACGCCTTGTTAGCGTGCACTAATTTCCAAAGCCAAAGTTGTATCGTCCTGGGCGTAACGCCACTATGTAATTGTATAGCGCAATGTTTTGGTTATTATTTCTTTTCACTGTCTTGTACTCTTATCTGGTTTTGGAAAATAGTGCACACCAAGAAGGCGTGTAAGATGAATAAAGTGTGTTCCATCTTGATCGTTAGTTCTTTCCTGCCGAACGCAGGACACTACAGTTATTGGCGAATAGGATGGAATTTTCGTTTTCTGTCGAAATGGCCTCCTTAGAGGAATTTCTTCAGTGTTTGACGGAAACTCCCACAGCAGATTCAGGCAGCGCTCAGAAGGTCAGAACATCGCCCTCACTCCCCAACGTTGCAAAAAGTAGCTCATCGAGTTGATTCTATCGCGGGTAAATTGAACACTTAGCTCGTGGCTCCACCAACGTTTCCGCCTTTCGATAGGTTTGTCGAACCGTGGTCAAATTATGTCGAATGATCGGAACACCATTTACTGGCGAAAATCGAAGTCGGGCTTTTTTTTAGCAACGGTCGCTTCAAAAGTGCATCGTTTAATTCAGCAATTGAGCCCTGAGCAGTCTTCTCGAGATCTCTCGTTTACCCATATTAAGCGCTGCCTTTTATGAGTATTTCGACGCACAAATACACGTCAGCTTCGCCCGTCAGACTTTCTTTTCTTGTCGAAAGTCCGCAGGTCAGACATACCGGGAATGGATTACGACGCTCCACGGTTTCTCCCGCGATTCCAAATTCCGGTGCGCTAGCGTTGCCTCCAAGCAGTCTTGTGCCTCTTCGTTGATTCGCGATATGGTGGTGTTTCACGCACCTGGCGAGGGTCTTCGGGCTGATATTTTGCAGTTACAAGCCCCGTCCCTCGACACCGATCTGCCGACCATTCGTGCGTTTGAACAGTCTCACGGGCTACAACAGCTGCGTCTTGGTCCGGCTGTTTTCGCGGCTTGCCAGTTGCCTTGCGCCGAGTGGGAGTCTCGTCGGTCCGTTGGTCGTCTGGTTTTGTCAGTGCAGGACGGAGTACAGGCGGTATCGAGCCCATCCTCGGATACCCTCCTCGCCCCGTTGCTCAGCTAATACGAAACGTTGGTCTCATCCTTCAAACCAGGGGTGAAGGGTTTAACCGCACATTTTCAGCCTCTTCCCTCTGCTGTCCCTGGTTTTTTTAAGGCCCACATGGTCCCCTTTGCTCTCCGAGACCCGCTTCAGGTGAAACTTCGCCGCTTAATAGACGAAGGCGTCCTTTCTCCCGTCAAGCACAGTTGCTGGACGGCCGCCTATCGTGCTAGTTGAGAAGCCGAACGGTGCTTTACGTATCTATGGCGATATTACGACTCGGTAAAATCTCAGTCAGTCATCGATGCATATCCTGTCCCATCGGTGGATGCCATACTCACACGTCTTGCGGACTCAACCGTTTTGCAGCTTCCGTTGGAAGAGGCATCGCAGCAGATCCTAATCATCTATACCCCGTGTTTCCTTTGCCGGTACAACCGTCTCCCGTTTGGCATTGCCAGCGCCCCCGCCATTTTCTAATGTTATTTGGAACACACCACAAGTCAGGTGACCGGTGTGGCAAATTATCTCGAAGATGTTATCGTCGGTGACTCGTCGGCGGTTTACCTCGCGGTCGAGCTGGATAGCCTGTTTCAGGTTTTTTTCGGACGCTAACCTGCGTTACCAAAAACATACGTGAGGCTTATTTGCGTGCGAGTTCAGGTGCCTCGGTTTCACGATTGATGCCAGCGGCCTAAGCGCCTCTAAGGAGTATGTCGAGGTGACTCAAAACCTGCCTCCTACCACCACCGTGAAGCAACTGCAATCCGTCCTCGGTCAAATTAACCATTATCGTTGTTTTGTATCCCACGCCCCTGACTGTGAGTTTGACGCCCCCCCCCCCCTTGGTTTGTTTCCATGTGGAACTGAATGTGGATGCAGCTCTTGACTCGCTACCGTTTGGATGCCGATGCGGTCCGGCGGGCCACCGCTCAGGATCAGACAGTGCAAGCTCTCCGCCGCCAAATCATTGCGGGTTCGCCAACCAGCCGTTGTAGCGTCCGCAATGCGGAAATCCAGAATTTTTGGGATCATCAGCACTGTCTCTTTCTCCGCAATGGCGTCATCCTTTTGCATAGCGATTCAGACGTTCCCCAGGTGGTCAAACCGCAAGCATTGCGCCGCCGTGTCCTCGATCTCGTCCACGATGGCCATTGAGGAATCGTCCTCACCAAACAACTGGCCCATCTACGCCTTTATTGGCGCGGATTCTATAAAGACACTGCCTCCCTCATGTCAGCCTGCGCCACGTGCCAAACACGTCCGGCAGCACCCCCGCGACTGTATTTTTCGTGGCCAGATGCAGTTACCCCGTGGGAACGTCTCCACTTGGATTTCGCAGGGCCGTTTCATGGTTCCCAATGGGATAACCCTACGTATCCAGCGTGATGAACACCAATTCTGCTATCAAAGCTCTCCGGCAACTCTTTGCTGTCCATGGATTCTCCAAAACGATACTTACATATAACGGTCCACAGTTTACTTCCACGAGTGTAAGCAGTTCAGTGCTGTCAATGGTATTTCCTTCGTCCACACCACCCCGTTTCACCCTGCGTCAACGGCTAGGCAGAACGTTTTGTGCGGACGTTCAAAACTCAGTTCGATAAGCTGCTGAGTCATCTCTCGCTGGAGGAGGCCGTGATTCTTTTTTTGGCATCATACTACGCCGCCCTCATACCGGTAAAAGTCCAGCGGAGATACTTCATGGTCGAACATTCCGCTCTCCCTTATCTGTCCTTGTTCCCGAGACTTCTCACCCTACCATCAGCTTTCCGGTGCAGTTTTTCCGCTTCTGCACCT
The DNA here is from genome assembly GCF_021461385.2 of Schistocerca piceifrons. Classification (NCBI taxonomy): domain Eukaryota; kingdom Metazoa; phylum Arthropoda; class Insecta; order Orthoptera; family Acrididae; genus Schistocerca; species Schistocerca piceifrons. The sequence goes on from NC_060142.1 coordinate 372,752,145, forward strand.
GGGCGATGGCGTCTCTCCGCTGGGCCGATGGTTCTGCCGCCCGCCGGCAGCTCAGCCAGCAACGCTCTGGGACCACGACGCCCTGGGGAAATGCGAGTGCCAGTGCCTGTCGACGGCCGCCATGAGACGGAACCTCCGCTTCCACCTTCATCTCTGTCGCTGCCTACGCCAGCAGCTGCCTCTGCTGCGTCGCCGCTTCCAGCCCTAGTGGCCACGAACCTATGGACGTCGACCAGGACGTCCCTACTCCTATGGACGTTTGTGGTGCTGTGCACTCTTTTTCTAGGGAGAAAAATGTCGTACCGGTCCCTTATCCGTTAGAGGCTCCGCATAACAGACAAGCAAGGTGGGCTGCCGATCTCACTTCAACAGCTGATATCAAAGCATCCCACAGGCAGCCAAAGTTGTCCTAGCTGTAGGTACACACTGCCGGAGTGACTCTGCTGGCGTGCTTATAGCACCGATTCTGCGGAGTGATATACTTAGTCACATTAGTTACAGTTGGTGAATCACTGTCACACGGCTTTTCACGAAATAGAGCCTTGCTTATACGGAAGGTCTGTTGAAGTATACATCTACTGTCGATGCTTTGATTTGATTTGTTGAAAGGATGTCGGCAGCCCGCCTTGTTGTCTATTATACGGGCGCTCTAACTGCTGCTACGACTGTTTGTTTATGTCGAAATGGGGAAACGACTCATGTGGTCCCAACTGTTCTCGGCCGCTTGACCCATCTTGACATTTGTACCAGTTTGTTTCGATGGCATAAACCACATTTACCGCCATGATGCGAGCCATAACATGAAACTAATACGTCTGTTCTTCTAAAGTAAGATCAATTGCAAAATCAGTTTGCCGAAAAGTCAGAAACCGGTAACATACTGCACAATTTTGATAATTTCGATTAGGGGTCGTATACATGTAACATTTCAGGACTCTCACTATAATGTGAAAGCATGTTGATGGAAGTAGAAGGAAAACTAATAAACAAATGTTTCGGTTTCACGTAGTAGTCAAATTTTCATTCACAAGGTAAATATATGTCGTCTGATGCAGATACGAAAGAGAATGTATGAACAGGCGTACAATTCTGTTATTCCATACGTTTCTCACATTCAGATTTACCATAGACAAATGTAGGACAGTGTGTTTGTTCCTTCAACAATTTTTTTCTTGGATAATGGATCCTTAAATGACGAACTAAACACAAATCATTCTCATAAACAATCACTTTATGGCTTTTCAGGGCTTTTTCTAATGTGCTAACTGCTGCAAGATACTGACTCCAGGCTATGAGACGGGGTTAGATGCGGAACTTGCCCTTATGATCCCCTATCAAGATTTCGTTACTGATTTTTGTCCTGGTTCGTTTGCACAAATAAATCAGAATATAAAAAAATCTTGAAAACTTCAGCGTTTACCAGAGGGATTCGAACCATACAGATTTTTGCTATCTGATACACCGAAAAAATGTCGAATGAAACAAAGCCAGGTCTCGAAATCGAACACGGATCAGCAGTCTGGTAGTCTAACGCCTTGACTGCTTTATAGCTATATAAAGGGTGAAAGCAGCAGTCTACCAAATTCATGGTATTCATGTGATACATATATATTAGAAAAAGAAAGATACGCCGAACGAAATCCAGCGATCAAAAGATTACAGAGTTTCAGAGCTAACCACGATTTTCTTTTTTCTCCTGCTTACTTTTTTAATGAAGGTGCAAAACAATTTTTTATTTGTTTATTTTCTATATTTTTTTAGAATGAAACAGTTTATTTAAAGCATTACATTCAAATTATTGAAATAATTGTTCGTAAATTTACAATCATTATGTTTACACAATCTTTACATTCACTTTGGTAGAGAAAAGTCTTTACAAAAGAAGCTACAAACAGGAAGTCTTCTCCCGGCCAGTGAGATGCGTGGTTCCTTTCCGGAACACATTTCGGAACTTGGAGACAGAAGGTATGGAGACTTATGGACTGATACATATACTGTCCATGCCGGTCGTCAACGGATCACCAGAAAACTGATAAACACCTTCACCTAAAAATTTGCATATTTTTGTGGTAGGTTGCCAGTTCGCATCAGAATCGAATGGCGGCTTTCCAGGAATTTTCTATAGTCCCCAACATCATGTCCCACAGTACTTAATATGTAGTGCACGGTAAGGCCCTTCAGCCAGCGTACTGTATTTCTCTTCATGTTCAGGTACTTAATGTTCTCCAGGAAAAGCAAGGACGTCATTGTAATCGCATGAGGTGCGGGGCGTTGCATGAAGGCCAGTAGGCGGCAGATCAGTTGCCACACTTCCTTTATCGCCTCACAAACCAGTCGGTGGATGTCTGTGTGACGCATGTAGAAGGCCTTGCACAACAGCGTTGCCGCGAGATGGATGTTATGCAAACGTGAATGCGGCGGGTACTTACAATCCACATAAGAAAATCATTATGTCATCGCCACCGTTCGGTAAATTGGATGGAGGGATAGTGTGGTATATGACGCCAGACCGCATTGCAATAAACCGTATGACATTTGCTTTCGACCACGTTAAGTCGCTGTCGCAACATGAGGGCGCCGCACGCCCTGCGGACCACGGGCAGATCGTCAATGGCACAGCCAACAAAATACTCTTACAGCAAACCTTCATTCATTACTTCTATAGTGCATGGGATGGATTGCTTGGGAAGTGAAAGAAGAATGCTGTCGCACGTAGAAATCAAACATCCCACCTGGATTTAAACAATGAGCTTTAAGAACCCGTTTTCGCGTCTTAAATGGTAAGTAACCGGAATATTTCATCAATATGACAAGAAAGTATCGGGTAGATATAGACGGTTAGTTTATCGCGCACCAGTTAGTAAACGGAACATCACAGCACTGTCTAAATTTTCCTGTAATTTTGACAGTTCTATCCGACAGTAGTTTCCGTATCCAAACCGCTGGTGTGGCTCTGAGCGTCCCACGTACTGGAGAGTAGGCGCAGTCGCAATCTGATAGTCGTCGAGGGCCAGGAGAATGCAAAGTAGGTTCAAATGGTTCAAATGGCTCTGAGCACTATGGGACTTAACTTCTGAGGTCATCAATCCCCTAGATCTCAGAACGACTGAAACCTAACTAACCTAAGCACATCACACACATACATGCCCGAGGCAGGATTCGAACCTGCGACCGTTGTGGTCGCGCGGTTCCAGACTGTAGCGCCTAGAACCACTCGGCCACACCGGCCGGCAGAGTGCCAAGTAGCTACACTAGTTTCTCACTGAGTTTTATTCCCATTTCAGTAGCCAGACTAACGGTCTAAACTCTAGACAGGAATACCATTCTCGACCACTACAGCAAACTATAATACGAATTAAGAGCAAGAGATATTTTTCAGGTAGACCTGCTGATTACAGCCGTTTCCTTCCCGATTAAGCGTACTCGTAATTGGCATATTTATTAACAGCCCTTTTTCGGTTTTTCGACTATTTATCTTCAGTTGTTTCGCCTTATAGCCGTCATTTGGATCCATCGGAATATTCATATGGGAATAATTTACGTGTAGTTACAACTCATTCAATAAATAATGATTACAAAATGCAGATAACAGTAATTTACTGAAGAACTGGTATAAGGGTAGAAGTCGGCCTCGGAGATGAGTTCGTGTTCGGGAGAAATGTACGAACTCCTGAAGCTATATTAACGGCGATTTATCTCAGAAAACAAAGTAAAGAAAGGCAAACCTATGTATATGTTGTTGTTGTTGTCTTCAGTCCTGAGACTGGTTTGATGCAGCTCTCCATGCTACTCTAGCCTGTGCATTCTTCATCTTCCAGTACTTACTGCAACCTACACACTTCTGAATCTGCTTAGTGTATTCGTCTCTTGGTCTCCCTCTACGATTTTTACCCTCCACGCTGCCCTCTAATGCTAAATTTTTGATCCCTTGATACCTCAGGACACGTCCTATCAACCGGTCCCTTCTTCTTGTCAAACTGTGCCACAAACTCCTCTTCTCCCCAATTCCATTCAATACCTCCTCAATAGTTATGTGATCTACCCATCTAATCTTCAGCATTCTTCTGTAGCACCACATTTCGAAAGCTTCTATTCTCTTCTTGTCTAAACTATTTATCGTCCATGTTTCACTTCCATACATGGCTACACTCCATACAAATACTTTCAGAAACGACTTCCTGACACTTAAATCTATACTCGATGTTAACAAATTTCTCTTCTTCAGAAACACTTTCCTTGCCATTGCCAGTCTACATTTTATATCCTCTCTACTTCGACCATCATCAGTTATTTTGCTCCCCAAATAGCAAAACTCCTTTACAACATTAAGTGTCTCATTTCCAAATCTAATTCCCTCAGCATCACCCGACTTCATTTGACTACATTCCATTATCCTCGTTTTGCTTTTGTTGATGTTCATCTTATATCCTCCTTTCAAGACACTGTCCATTCCGTTCAACTGCTCTTCCAAGTCCTTTGCTGTCTCTGACAGAATTACAATCTCATAGGCGAGCCTCAACATTTTTATTTCTTCTCCATGGACTTTAATACCTACTCTGAATTTTTCTTTTGTTTCCTTTACTGCTTGCTCAATATACAGATTGAATAACATCGGTGACAGGCTACAACAATGTCTCACTCCCTTCCCAACCGCTGCTTCCTTTCATGCCCCTCTACTCTTATAACTGCCATCTGGTTTCTGTAAAAATTGTAAATAGCCTTTCGCTCCCTGTATTTTACCCCTGCCACCTTTAGAATTTGAAACAGGGTATTCCAGTCAAAATTGTCAAAAGCTTTCTCTAAGTCTACAAATGCTAGAAATGTAGGTTTGCCTTTCCTTAATCTATTTTCTAAGATAAGTCGTAGGGCCAATATTGTCTCACGTGTTCCAACATTTCTGCGGAATCCAAACTGATCTTCGCCGAGGTCAGCTTCCACCAGTTTTTCAGTTCGTCTGCAATGAATTCGCGTTAGTATTTTGCAGCAGTGACTTATTAAACTGATAGTTCGGGAATTTTCACATCTGTCAACACCTGATTTCCTTGGGATTGGAATTATTATATTCTTCTTGAAGTTTAAGGGTATTTCGCCTGTCTCATACATCTTGCTCAACAGATGTTAGAGTTTAGTCAGGACTGGCACTCCCATGCCGTCAGTAGTTCCAATGGAATGTTGTCTACTCCCGGGGCCTTGTTTCGTCTCAGGTCTTTCAGTACTCTGTCAAATTCTTCACACAGTATCATATCTCCCATTTCAACTTCATCTACATCCTCTTCCATTTCCATAATATTGTCCTCAAGTACAGCGCCCATGTATAGACCCTCTATATACCCCTTCCACCTTTCTGCTTTCCCTTCTTTGCTTAGAGCTGGCTTTCCATCTGAGCTCTTGATATTCATACAAGTGGCTCTTTTTTCTCCAAAGGTCTCTTTAATTTTCCTGTAGGCACTATCTATCTTACCCCTAGTTAGATAAGCCTCTACATCCTTACATTTCTCCTCTAGCCATCCCTGCTTAGCCATTTTGCACTTCCTGTCGATCTCATTTTTGAGACGTTTGTATTCCTTTTTGTCTGCTTCATTTACTGCGTTTTTATATTTTCTCCTCTCATCAATTAAATTCAATATTTCTTCTGTTACCCAAGGATTTCTACTAGCCCTCGTCTTTTTACCTTCTTGATCCTCTGCTGCCTTCACTACTTCATCCCTCAGAGCTACCCATTCTTCTTCTACTGTATTTCTTTCCCACATTCCTGTCAATTGTTCCCTTATGCTCTGCCTGAAACTCTGTACAACCTCTGGTTTAGTCAGTTTGTCCAGGTCCCATCTCCTTAAATACCCACCTTTTTGCAGTTTCTTCAGTTTTAATCTACAGTTCATGTCCAGCAAATTGTGGTCAGAGTCCACAAGTGCCCCTGGAAATGTCTTACAATTTAAGACCTGGTTCCTAAATCTCTGTTTTACAATTATATAACCTATCTACATTTAAGGGTCAGGAAGTGGTTTCTGAAAGTATTAGAATGGAGTGTAGCCATGTATGGGAGTGAAACGTGGACGATAAGTAGTTTAGACAAAAAGAGAATAGAAGTTTTGGAAATGTGGTGATACAGAAGAATGCTGAAGATTAGATCGGTAGATCACATAACTATTGAGGAGGTATTGAATGGAATTGGGGAGAAGAGGAGTTTGTGGCACAATTTGACAAGAAGAAGGGACCGGTTGATAGGACTTGTTCTGAGGTATCAAGGGATCAAAAATTTAGCATTGGAGGGCAACGTGGAGGGTAAAAATCGTAGAGGGAGACCAAGAGACGAATACACTAAGCAGATTCAGAAGTATGTAGGTTGCAGTAAGTACTGGAAGATGAAGAATGCACAGGATAGAGTAGCATGGAGAGCTGCATCAAACCACTCTCTGGACTGAAGACCACCACCACCACCACAACAACAACAACAACAACAACACGCATTTAGTCGAACAGTTAGCCTTTACCTTTGAGTGATTTATTTTATAGACGAAATTTAATGATTCCTTCTAGTACTGATGTGGATGACCCCATACACGCCATTATTTAAGAATCACTTGTCACTTTTTGTTTTGCACCATGACCCACCACGTTTCCTTTCTTGTGCCAAGCTTTTCATCTCAGTGTTACATTTGCAGCCTGTGTCCTCAATTACTTTCTGGACGTATTCCAATCTGCCTTCCTCTACAGTTTTTACCCCCTACAGCCATACTATACAAATATCTTTGATTTTCTGATGACTTTACTAGACGGAAAATGATAACACCGTCCGCAAACAATGTAAGAACGCTGATCAGATTGGGAAAAACTGTTTTCAATGGACCAGTAACACTGCCTTGGGGAATGCGGGATATCAATTTCGTTTTACTCCCTGACTTATCTTCAGCTGCTACAAACTCGGACCTTTTTGGTAGAAAATCACGAATCCAGCTGCATAACTGAGACGGTATTCCATGGCACATATATTAGAAATCGCTTGTGGGGATGGGTATCAAAAGATGTTAAAAAATATCTCTTCTTCAAAATCACTTTCTTTGCCATTGCCAGTCTACATTTTATATCCTTTCTATTTCGACCATCATCAGTTATTTTGCTCCCCAAATAGCAAAACTCCTTCACTACTTTAAGTGCCTCATTTCCTAATTTAATTCCCTCAGCATCACCCGATTTAATTCTACTACATTCACTTATCCTCGTTTTGCTTTTGTTGATGTTCATCTTATATCCACCTTTCAAGACACTGTCCATTCCGTTCAGCTGCCCTTCCAGGTCCTTTGCTTTCTCTGACAAAATTCCAATGTCATTGGCGAACCTCAAACTTTTTATTTCCTCTCCATGGATTTTAATTCTTACTCCAAATTTTTCATTGGTTTCCTTTACTGTTTGCTCAATATACAGATTGAATAACATAGGGGACAGGCTACAACCCTGTCTCACTCCCTTCCCAACCACTGCTTCCCTTTCATGCCCCTCGACTCTTATAACTGCCATCTGGTCTCTGTACAAATTGTAAATAGCCTTCCACTCCCTGCGTTTTACCCCTGCCCCCTTTAGAATTTGAAACAGAGTATTCCAGTCAACATTGTCCAAAGCTTTCTCTAAGTCTACAAATGCTAGAAATGTAGGTTTGCCTTTCCTTAGTCTTTCTTCTAAAATAAGTCGTACGGTCTGTATTACCTCACGTCTTCCAACATTTCTACGGAATCCAAACTGATCTTCCCTGAGGTCGGCTTCCGCCAGTTTTTCCATTCGTCTGTAAAGAATTCGTGTTAGTATTTTGCAGCCGTGGCTTATTAAACTGATAGTTAGGTAATTTTCACATTTTTTAACCCCAGCATTCTTCGGGATTGGAAATATTATATTCTTTCTTAAGTCTGAGGGTGTTTCGCCTGTCTCATACATCTTGCTCATCAGATAGTTCAGTTTTGTCAGGGCTGGTTCTTCCAAGGCTATCGGTAGTTCTAATGGAATGCTGTCTACTCCCGGGGCCTTGTTTCGACGCAGGTCATTCAGTGCTCTGTCAAACACTTTACGCGGTATCATATCTTCGATTTCGTCTTCATCTACATACTCTTCCATTTCCATAATACTGTCCTCAAGAATATCGCCCTTGTATAGACCCTCTGTATACTCCTTCCACCTTTCTGCTTTCTCTTCTTTGCTTGGAACTGGGTTTCCATCTCAGCTCTTGATATTCATGCAAGTGGTTCTCTTTTCTCCAAAGGTCTCTTCAATTTTCCTGTAGGCGGTATCTAGCTTACTCCTAGTGATATACAACTCGAGATCCATACATTTGTGCTCTAGTCATGCCTGCTTAGCTATTTTGCACTTCCTGTCGATTTCTTTTTTGAGTCGTTTGTATTCCTTTTTGCCTGCTTCATTTACTGCATTTTTGTATTTTCTCCTTCCATCAATTAAATTCAATAGAGATACTTTCACCCAAGGATTTCTATTAGCCCTCGTCTTTTTACCTACTTGATCCTCTGCTGCCTTCACTATTTCATCTTTCAAAGCTACCCATTCTTCTTCTACTGTATTTCTTCCCCCCAGTATTGTCAATCGTTCCCTAATGCTCTCCCTGAAGCTCTCTACAACCTCTGGTTCTGTCAGTTTGTCCAGATCCCATCTCCTCAAATTCTCACCTTTTTGCAGTTTCTTTAATTTTATCTATAGTTCATAACCAGTAGATTGTGGTCAGAGTCTTCATCTGCACTTGGAAATGTCTTAAAATTTAAAACTTGGTTCCTAAATCTCTGTCTGACTATTGTATAATCTATTTGAAATCTGTCAGTATCTCCAGTCTTCTTCCATGTATACAACCTTCTTCTACTAAATACGTAGGCTTCACAAATACGAGCAACGTAAATTGGAACTATTATATAGGTTATGTTGTGTGGAAAGCCAAGAAAAGACTGCATCTGATTGGCAGAACACTCAGAAGATGTAATAAGTATGCTGAAGAGACTGCCGACATTGCGCTTGTCCGTCATCTTCTGGAGAATTTCTGCTCTATAGTGGGTCTTTAACAAATTGGAAGGATGGAGTACATCGAAAACCCTTAAAGAAGGGAGCTTGTTTTGTACTATCGCGAACTAGGGAGAGAGTGTCCTGGGTATGAAGCGCGAGTTCAGACGAAAATCATTAAAACAAAGGCGTTTTTCTTAGCCACGAGAACTTTTCGCGAAATCTCAATAACCAGCATTCTCCTCCTAATGTGAAAATATGTTGCTGATGAGGACCTACCTAAGGGGAAATATTCGTAGTCATAAAATAAGAGAAATCACAGCTTGCACCTAAAGATTCAAATATTCGTTCTCCTCGCATGCTGTTCTATACTTGAACAGTAGAAATATGGACTGAATATGATTCGATGAACCCTCTGCCAGACACGTAAATGGGAAATGCGGAGTCGCCGTGTAGATGTAGAGGGAATACATTCGGTTTGCGCAGGGTAGCCGCGCGGTCTGGGGCGTCTTGTCGCGGTCCGCGTGACTACCCCTGTCGGAGTTTAGAGTCCTCCCTCGGGCATGGGTTTGTGTGTCGTCCTTAGCGTAAGCTAGTTTAAGTTAGATTAAATAGTGTGTAAGCTTAGTGACCGATGACCTCAGGGGTTTGGTACCTTAAGACCTTACCACAAATTTCCAAGTTTCCATTCGGTCCATGAGCAGGAGACCCAAGAAAATAAATGACGTCAACAGTTCAGATGCTTATCTATATACATTGGTGTATTTACTCTGCAGAATAAAATTTTTCTGCAGGTATATAGCAAAAACCCTTAAACTGTTAAATTCCGTGTTTTGAAATATTCATTTACTCAGTTCCTAAAGACTGTACCATCTGTAGGAACGATTTTACTCTACCATTGGCTCGCTGCCCTATTAATCATATAACTGTTTCACTTTGATGTGTTGTTATTACCGTCATGGCCTTCATTCCGAAGACTTGCCTGACGTAGCCCTGCACGCTAGTCTATCGTTTGCAAGCAAGTACCGCAGGGTACATCCATTTGAACCTGCTTATTCTATTCAAGCTTTTGTCTCTCTGTCCATGATTTTTATCCCTCCCCCGCCCCCCCCCCCCCCCCCCCACTCGCTCACTTCCATGAAGAAACATTATTCCTTGATTCCTCTTGATTCCTCAGGATGTCATATCAGTTGATCGCTTCTTTTATGCCAGTTCGGCTCTTTCCTCAAATCGATACAGTACTCGTCATTAGTTATATACTCACCTAATTTTAAATATCCTTCTGTGGCACCACATTTGAAATCCTCGTATTCTCTTCTTGTCTGACCTACTTATCACCCACGTTTCACTGCCATTCAAGGCCACACTCCCAACAAACTCGTTCAGGAAAGAATTTCTACCACTTAAATTTACGTATCTGTTTACAAATTTGTCTTTTAGAGCAACGAATGTTTTGCTCTATCCTGTCTGCCTTTTATATAATCTCTACTTTTGGTCATCGCCAGTTGTTTTGCCACCAAATAGCAAAACCCATTCGCTATTTTTAGTGTAGTAGTTCGGTCTGTAATTCCCGCAATATCAACTAAATTAATTCAACTATATTTCACAACCCTTAACTTACTTTCGATAATAATCATCATACAAGTATAGTCTCTTTTCCAGTATTTATTCTGTTCAACAACTGTTCCACCTCCTTTCCTATCTCAGCCAGAATTACAAAGTCACTGGCCTGCTCCAACATTGCAGTACGTGGGACTCTCAGAGCTACTCCAGTAGTTTAGACATGGAAACAAGTGTGTATTGCAACTGAAAACATTGCAGGAAAAGTTTTCCAACGCTCTGACCTTCCCCTTACTTCCAGGTGTGTGCTAAACCATCAGTCTGCATTCACTCAATGCTCTCTTGTCGTATTCATAAAATATTCCGGTTAATTCCCATGTAAGACATGACACTGAGTAACTAAAATTCATTGTTTGAATGCGGAACGGAAGTTTCGCACTGAAGTATGACAGTACTCTTTTTTCACGTTCCGGTAAATCTATCTTAGGTATCAAAGTAGTAATGAGAGAAAGTTTGCTGCAGCTGTATCTTATTGGCTAAGCGGTAACACGCTCAGCTTCTGACGTGCTGGAATCTTCAGATGACAGTACTGTCTCGTTGAGAAATGCTGCAGTTTTCTGTATTATTTATTCGTTGTGCAAACTACCAGAACGAAATTCAGTAGAGAAATCTTAACAAGGTATGATTATAGATGGCATGCATCTTACGCCATCTCATAGCCTCGAAGCAGTAACATAGCAGCCTGCATAAGTGTCTTCTTTGGAAATACTCAGTTACTTCACTATAAAAGCCATGAAAAGCCATAAAGAGGGTAGTAATGACAGTGATTTGTGTTTAAAGAACCTTAATCATTAAAAGTGTTATGGAAGCAATAAAAACACTGACCAGTAATAAATCTGGAGGCGCATAACGTACTGAATAGCAGATTTGTACGCTTGTTCATACTTTTATTATTATATCTGCACCGAACAAGATACATTTTTGTGAAAGCATATTTGATTACTGTGTGATATCGCGTCATCTGTTTATCAAGTCTCCTTATACCTCTACTTCCACCATGTTTTCACATTGTGGCGAAAGTTCTGCAATTCTACCTATGTATGACGCCTAATGGCACATGTCAAAAGTGCGCAATACGTTATTGCTTCGTGTATTTTGGAAACTTGGGTTAGCTGTTTCTTTCCCTTCATCTACACACATATACATACATACTGCGCAATCCACCATACGGTGCGTGGCGGAGGGTACCTCGTACGACAACTAGCATCTTCTCTCCCTGCCACTCCCAAAGAGAACGAGGGAAAAATGACTGCCTATATGCCTCTGTACGAGCCCTAGTCTCTCTTAACTTATCTTTGTGGTCTTTCCGCGAAATGTAAGTTGGAGGCAGTAAAATTGTACTGCAGTCAGCCTCAAATGCTGGTTCTCTAAATTTCCTCTGTAGCGATTCACGAAAAGAACGCCTCCTTTCCTCCAGAGACTCCCACCCGAGTTCCTGAAGCATATCCGTAACACTCGTGTGATGATAAAATCTACCAGTAACATATCTGGCAGCCCGCCTCTGAATTGCTTCTATGCCCTCCCACAACCCGACCTGATAGGGATCCCAGACGCTCGAGCGGTACTCAAGAATAGGTCTTATTAGTGTTTTATAAGCGTTCTCCTTTACAGATGAACCACATCTTTCCAAAATTCTACCAATGAACCGAAGGTGACTATCTGCCTTCCCCACAACTACCATTACATGCTTGTCCCACTTCATATCGCTCTGCATTGTTACGCCCAAATATTTAATCGACGCGACTGTGTCAAGCGCTATACTACTAATGGAGTATTCAAACGTTACGGGATTCTTTTTCCTATTCATCCACATTAATATACATTTATCTATATTTAGAGTGAGGTGCCATTCTTTACACCAATCACAAATCCTGTCCAAGTCATCTTGTATGCTCCTACAGTCACTCAACGACGACACTTTTTCGTACACCACAGCAAACAGCCGCACATTGCTATCCATCCTATCCAAAAGATCATTTATGTAGATAGAAAACAACAGCGGATCTACCACACTTCCCTGAGGCACTCCAGATGATACCCTCACCTCCGATGAACACTCACCATCGAGGACAACGTACTGGGTTCTATTACTTAAGAAGTCTTCGAGCCACTCACATATTTCGGAACCAATCCCATTTGCTCGTACTTTAGTTAGGAGTCTGCAGTGGGGCACCGAGTCAAACGCTTTCCGGAAGTCAAGGAATATGGCATCCGTCTGATACACTTCATGCATGGTTCGCAAGATATCATGTGAAAAAGGGCGAGTTGCGTTTCGCAGGAGCGATGCTTTCTAAAGCCGTGCTGATGCATGGACAGCAACTTCTCTGTCTCAAGGAAATACATTATATTCGACCTGAGAATATGTTCGAGAATCCTGCAACAAACCGATGTTAAGGATATTGGTCTGTCATTTTGAGCATCCGTCCTTCTACCCTTCTGATGTGCAGGCGTCACCTGCGCTTTTTTCCAGTCGCTTGGGACTTTACGTTGGGCAAGAGATTCGCGATAAACGCAAGCTAAGTAAGGAGCCAATGCAGTAGAGTACTCTCTGTAAAACCGATTTGGAATCCCATCAGGACCTGGAGATTTATTTATTTTCAACCCATTCAGCTGCTTCGCAATCCCAGGGATGTCTATGTCCTCCATAAGGGAAACTGTACGAAACTCAAACGACGGTATGTTTGTACGATCCTCCTGCCTGAAAGATTTCTCAAATGCAAGATTTAAAATTTCAGCTTTTGTTGGGCTGTCTTCCGTTGCCAGGCCAGTCTGATTAGTGAGTGACTGGATGGAAGCCTTCGACCCGCTTACCGATTTTACGTAAGACCAGAATTTCCTTGGGTTTTCAGCAAGATCTTTTGCTAAGGTATAACGGTGATAGTGGTTGTATGCATCGTGCATCGCTCTTTTTACAACAGTACGAATCTCTACTAACTTTTGCCTGTCCTCATTCTCCCAATTTTTCTTGTGCCGCGAGTGCAACTGTCTTTGCTTCCTGAGCATTCTCTGAATTGCGCTGTTAAACCACGGTGGGTCTTTTCCGTCCGCAAGCCACTTTTTCGGGGCAGACGCATTTTAACCATGGTGGTAAATGATATGCATCAAAGATTCTCACACCATATGCTCCATGTTCCCTGAACAGTTAAGTATAAATAACTTTACCATCCCTGTGGCCAAACTTTTACGAGACTGGGGCTAGGAAATATTAATATCCACTCATCACTTTCAATCAGCTCTATTTGTTCATAGGTCCTTTCATGAAGTACAAAGTCTGATCACCTGTCTGCATTTCCATCGAAGGCACACTTAGGTCCTTTCACTCACTATACCATAGTCTCTCACCATGGAAACTCGGAGAACAACATTGAAAAGAATTATAACAATTAAAACGGGAGGAGCGGCGTGCGCTACAGATGGCAGGCAGTCGCGACACGCAGGGTTTCACCTGGGCGGCTAGTGGGCAGTGACCACCGTAGCCACACATCGCGATCGCAGTATTGGAGGAGTTCTGTCACGTGGCTTCCCACAATGTGGAACTGTGGTTGTACTACTGGAAGAAATATAGTTTTTGTGCACCTGTTTTTGTACACATGCAGACTTCAATGCTCGTCTTAGCATCGTTTACTAAAAGACCAATAGCGGATACGGCTTTGGCTGTGTCTAGCAAATGATAACGTTTCCTCCACCAACTTCCTCAGGCTACGGTGTGGCCGCATTGTCCATATTGACAGTCACCGAGATCTGATTATGGTCATGTTTGCAACATAGCTCATCGGTTAGGTTCTAGACGCAACAGAGGTTGCCCGGCGGCGTAATGTTTTTGTGAAATACTGTTCTGCTTCGAATGCTATCGACGTGGCGTACTTATAAGTCAAAATTAGATTCACGTAGTGATTCGTGATACGTATCTGCAGCTGTTTTGTGCGTTTGAGGAAAGGTTTAACTTCACAGTCAACATAAAGAAAATTAAGTAACATCACAGCAGATGGTTGCTGGAATGTTTCGTAGTTTAGTTGGTAAATTTCTAATCTTCAGGTAGCGCATTTGAATCCTGCTGTTTCTACAAATTTTGATTCGTTGTTAGAGTTACTACTTCAGGAGGACAATGATAACTGTAGCATTTAAAGCATTCAATGTATTGTATAAATTTTTGTGAATATATATTCTAATGCTAGGTGGAAGGAAAATAGGAAAAACAGGCTCCGCCAATTTACGTAAATTTACGTGGTACAGATATCTCATCAGTCTTCTGATTGGTTTGATGCGGACCGCATTGAATTTCTCTACTGTGTTAACCTTTTCATCTCAGAGTGGCAATTGAACTTTACGTCCTCAATTGTTTGCTGCATGTATTCCAACATCTGTCTTCCTCTACAGCTTCTGCGCTCTACAGCTCTTTCTACTAGAAAGTAAGCTACTTCCTGATGTCTTAACAAATGTCCTCTAATCCTATCCCTTCTTCTTGTCAGTGTTTTCCATATATTCCCTTCCTCGTAGATTATGTGGAGAACCCTTATCATTCCCTTCCTCATAAGTCCTAACTTTCAATATTCTTCTGTAGCACCGCACCTCAAACGCTACGATTTTCTTCTCTTATGGTTTTCTTACAGACCATGTCTCAATGCCATACACTGCTGTGCTCCAAACGTACATTCTCAGAAATTTCTTCCTTGAATTAAGAACTATTTATGATATTCTCAGACTTCTCTTTACCAGGAATGCCCTTTATGCCACTGCTAGTCTGCTTTTTATGTCACCCCTGCACAGTCCATCATGGGTTATTCCGCTGACTAGGTATCACAGATCACTACCTTCATCTTCTGCCAAATCTGCTATTCTAATTTTAAGTTCCTCGCTGTTCTCGTTACTTTCTCCGTTCTTCGAATCACTCTCAATCCATATTCTGAACTCATTAGACTATTCATTTCATTCATCGGATCTTGTAATTATTCTTCACTTTCGCTCCGGGTAGCGATGTCATCTTCGAGTTTTATCGTTGATATCCTTTCACCCTGGATTTTTGTCCCACTCTTGAATCTCTTTATTACATCCGTCGTTGCTACTTTGATGTATAGACTGAACAGTAGAGGCGAAAGATTAAATCTCTGTCTTATAACCATTATAATCCAACCACTTCGTTCTTCGTTCCCTACTCTTATTATTCCCTCTTGGTTCTTCTACATCTCCTTGTTCTTAAATACATAAAAGACAATGTCTTGACTAATTGAGTGACCGAACGACTCCTCATCACACAGCCCAAACCGCTAAAAATGGAAAGTTGAAATTTGGAGAAAGTGTGGGTCTCAAGCTGTAGGCGTTGTTTAAGAAGGGATTTTTCGAAAATCTAACCGTAATGGGGAGAAACTGGGGATGAAGTCTTCTTTTTTTGAATGTCGATATTAGGTAGTTTCGAAGCTAGACCCACCTTGATATTTTGTTTCTCGGTCAGAAATGAAGAAATGCGTCTTTCAGCATTTCTGGAAATGTAACCCTGTGAGGTGAAATAGTAAGTGAAAGGTTTTATAAAACATTTGATTGCTATAGAACTGCTAAAGTATATTTAAAGCATTGGTATTTGGTTTCTCGGTTACAAATAAAAAAATACATGGTTCAGTGTTTTTGGAAGCTGCACCCTTAGGGATGAATTTGGGCTGATATTTTTTATGAAAATGTTTTGTTACGAAAACATTTTAAAGTCAAATCTAAGAAAAACTAAATCTGGCTTCTCAGAAATGAAAAAAAATATGTGTTCGACTGTTTTTGGAAATTGAACCCCTATGGTTGAAAGGGGGGATGAAATTTGTTGCAGAAATAATTATTTGAGTAAGCATTTTTGAAGCTAACTCTATTATAATTTTGTATTTGGCTCCTCTCTTAGAAACAAAACATATGCATGTCACTGTTTATGGGAATTCTATCCCTAAGGGTGTGGAATCGGGGGTGAAAGGTTTCATGAATTTTTTTTCGTTTCAAAAGCATTTTTACCGCTAAATCTTTGAAAATTGCTATTTGGCTTCTCGGTATGAGATGAAAAAATACGTGATTGACTGTTTTTGGAAATTAGACAACTAATGTAGTGAAATAGAGTCAGACTGATTCACTGACTCATCGCCTCCCAGGCTAACCCGCTAAGGACAGAAACTTGAAGTTTGAAGAGTGTGCAGATCTTATACTCGTTCGACCTATACTTGAGTATTGCTCATCAGTGTGGGATCCGTACCAGATCGGTCTGACGGAGGAGATAGAGAAGATCCAAAGAAGAGCGGCGCGTTTCGTCACAGGGTTATTTGGTAACCGTGATAGCGTTACGGAGATGTTTAATAAACTCAAGTGGCAGACTCTGCAAGAGAGGCGCTCTGCATCGCGGTGTAGCTTACTCGCCAGATTTCGAGAGGGTGCGTTTCTGGATGAGGTATCGAATATATTGCTTCCCCCTACTTATACCTCCCGAGGAGATCACGAATGTAAAATTAGAGAGATTAGAGCGCGCACGGAGGCTTTCCAGCAGTCGTTCTTCCCGCGAACCATACGCGACTGGAACAGGAAAGGGAGGTAATGACAGTGGCACGTAAAGTGCCCTCCGCCACACACCGTTGGGTGGCTTGCGGAGTATCAATGTAGATGTAGATGTAGATACTTTAGTTATCGTTCAAGAAGGGGTTCTCCGAAATTCCGTTCCTATGGGGGTGAAACTGGGGGTGAAAGGATTTTGAAGGTGTGTCGCTATGAAGCTAGTACTACGAAAACTGGTATTTGATTTCTTAGACAGAAAATAAAAAATACATTCTTGAGCATGTTTTGAAATTCAGACGCTAAGGGGGTAAAACAGTGGGTGAAATTTTTTTTTTGAAATAAATAATTACTACAGGACTACTAAAGGATTTTTAAGGCTACATATATGACAACTGGTACTTTACTTCTCGTTTAGAAAAAAATACATGTTTCGTGATACTGGAGATTCAACGCCTAAAGGAGAGCAATTGTATTGTACCGTATTGCATTGTATGGAACTGGGGATCTAGAAACGACGGAGTCGCTTTTTCCCCGCCGTAGGCGACAGTGGTACACAACCCCACAACAGGCTACAGCTGGTTACTCACCCCATTGCCACCCCACACCGAACCTAGTGTTATTGTGCGGTTCGACATCCAGTGGAGCGCCGTGGAACGTCTCACACCAGACGAATGTAACCTCAATGTTTGCGTGGTAGAGCAATTATGGTGTACGCTTACGTCGAGAAAGTGTTTGCGCAGCAATCGCAGACATAGAGTAACTGAGGCAGAATAAGGGGATCCAGCCCGCATTCGCCGAGGCAGATGGAAAACCCCCTTAAAAACCATCCACAGACTGGCCAGCACACCGGAACTCGACATTAATCCGCCGGGAAAGTAGAGCGTTAGATCGCACGGCTAACCCGGCGGGCAAGGAGAGCAGTAGGGGATCAAAATTTTTAACAAAATATTTAATGATACTAAAAAAGTTTTAAAGCTAAATTAGTGAAAATTGGTATTTACCTCTCGGTTAGATATAAAGAAATATTTGTTTGTGGCTGAAAGTTGCAATGGAAATATCTACACAAGAAAGCAAAAGGCATATTTATACAAACATTGCAACTCAGCTACGAGAATCGCTTTTTGGTCAAAAGTACATTCGGAAAAGGCCATGGTTATATAGGCTTATTTAGCGCGAAAATCTGGGAAGGTATTACAATTTGGGAACAGCATAAAAATTCGTCAATAAAATTCTTCTGGCTGTTGACCGCTTTGCAAGATTATAAAACTGTCCAGTGTCAGCTCGACAAAAATCTCTGAGGATGGCCACTTACAATAGTGGCCGAAACATTGGACAGTTTTATGCTGTATATTGACAATGTGGTCAACAACCCAGAAGAAATTTATTGACAGTGACAACGGCCGCGGAATCCTACTCCTACAGTTAACATAAAAATCCAATTAAATAAAAACAAAAAAAGAATATCTGTGCAATTCCGGCTAGAGAATCAGTGGGCGATAAGCTGCTACTGTATATTTCCCATCATAACCTATAGCGTACCTCTATTTCTGACAGATTGTCGAACATATTACACCATTTGATATCGTCGGAGGTTTTATTCCGGTCGACAAATGCTATGAACGTGTCTTGATTTTTCTTCAGTCTTGGTCCATTATCAGCCACAACGTCAGAACTGCCTCCCTGGTGCCTTTCCCTGTCCTAAAGCAAAAATAATCGTTAACCAACGGATCCTTAATTTTCTTTTCCATTGTTCTGTCCATAACACTTGTCAACAACTTGGATGCATGAGCTGTTCAGCTGGCTGTGTGATAATTCTAGCACTTGTCGGCTCTTACTATTTTCGGGATTGTGGGGCTGAAGTTTTTTCAAAAGTCTGATGGTGTATCACCAATCATGTACATTCTATACACCAATGTTATAGTTGTTTTGTTACCACTTCCCTCAATGATTTTAGAAATTCAGATGCAATTATATCTATCACTTCTGCCCTATTTGAAGTCATCCAAAGCTCTTTTAAATTCTGGTTCTAATGTTGCAGCCCCTGTCTCTTCCCTGTCGACTGCTGTTTCCTCTTCTATCAAGACATTAGACAATTTCTTCCCCTCATAGTGGCCTTCAATGGACTCTTTCCACCTGCTTTTCAAGCAGCCATTTCATCTTGGCTTTCATGCACTTTCTGTTTTCCTTTAAGTGATTTGTATTCCTCAATTTTTCTGCACATTTTTATACTTCCTTTCCTCGTCGTTCAGATGAAGTATCTATTCTGTTTCTCATGATTTCTTCGCAGTTATCTTACTTGTATCTGAGTTTTCTTTCCAATTTTCTTGAATGACCTTCTTAGGAATGTCCACTTAACTCCGACTGTATTGCCTACTGAGTAAGCATTATTGCAGTATAGAGCTGCAAGTGCAGTTTTTCATTCCTTAGTACTTCGTATCCCATTATTTTGCGCACTGATTTTTCCTGGCAAGTCTCTTAAATTTTGTCTTACTGTTCATCATTACTAAATTGCAATCTGAGTCTGTATCTGTTCCTGACCACGCTTTACTATTCGATATCAGATTTCGGTAATTCTGCCTGACCATGATATAATCTAACTGGAGTCTTCCCGTATCTCCCAGCCTTTTCTAAGAATACCTCCTCCTATCGTGATTCTTCCTTCAGCAGGGTATTTGTTATTACTAACTGATATTTACTGCCGAGCTCAAGTAGTTTTCCTCCTCCTGTTTCAACTACCAAGGACATATTCACTTGTAACTCGTTCATTTTAGCCGGTCGATGTGGCCGAACGGTTCTAGGCGTTTCAGTCCGGAACCGCGCGACCGCTACGGTTGCAGGTTCGAATCCTGCCTCGGGCATGGATGTTTGTGATGTCCTTAGGTTAGTTAGGTTTGAGTAGTTCTAAGTTCTGGGGGACTGATGACCTCAGATGTTAAGTCCCATAGTACTCTGTCCAAATGTTCAGATGTGTGTGAATTCCTAAGGTACCAAACTGCTGACGTCATCGTTTCCTAGACTTACACGCTACTTAATCTAACTTAAACTAACATATGCTAAGAACAACACACACACCCATACCCGATGGAGGACTCGAACCTCCGACGGGAGGGGCCGCGCAATCCGTGACATGGGGCCTTAAACCGCGAGGCCACTCCGCGCGGCTTACTCTGTCCGTCACTGGTTATTTTACTGCCTAGGTAGCAGAATTCCTTAAATTCATCTACTTCGTGACCACCAATCCTGGCCGGCCGAGGTGGCCGAGCGGTTCTAGGCGCTACAGTCTGGAACCGCGCGACCGCTACGGTCGCAGGTTCAAATCCTGCCTCGGGCATGGATGTGTGTGATGTCCTTAGGTTAGTTAGGTTTAAGTAGTTCTAGGTTCTAGGGGACTGATGACCTCAGATGTTAAGTCCCATAGTGCTCAGAGCTATTTGAACCATCTTTTTTCTTCTCCCTTCCCTACAACCTCATTCCAGTCCCCCCGAATAACAGATTTTCATCTCTCTTCACGTACTGAATTACTTGTTCAACAGGCTCATGTACATAATCTATCTCTTCAACCTCTGCTAGCACTAAACGAACCACAGTAAGTAACTCTGTGTCCTACTTTCCTATTCATAACGAGTTCTACTTCTGTTATAACATTTTCTGCTGCTGTTGGTATTAGCCTATACTCGTCTGACCAGTAACCTTTGCTGACGCCCACTGTACCTAAATTAACCCTTAGCATTTTTCCTTTTAGATTTTCTAGCTTTTCCCTATCTAATTCAACGTTCTCACATTCCTCCCCTCGACTCGTAGAATGTTACCATTTCGTTGGTTATTCAGTTTTTTCTTCATGGTTGTCCGCTCCAGGAGATCCCACACGGAAATTAGTCCGGAATCTTTTGCCAATGGAGAGATCATCATTACACTTTCTTTGAATTACAGGCCAAATGGGGTGGATACATAGTATTATGAGTCTTTCATGAAGTTGTTTCCACTGTCTTCTGCAGTATCATACCGTTGATCATTGATGATTCTTCCATCTTTTAGGCGCGGTTTCCGATCCCAAGGGGAAGAGAGTGCCATGAACCTCTGTCCGTTCCTCCACACTCCTTGAGAAGGCCAATGAGAAAACGAGTGGGTCTTCTTATACTGGAAGTCTCCGTGCGCCATTGCTGATGATTTTTATTTAATATTCAAGCAATGGTGAGGTTCGAAAGCGGGACGCAGGACGTTTTGACCACTCGTCTAAGTTTGTAGACACTGCCACTTTTACCCTTTCATAAAAAATTAACCATCCCTCTTCTGACTTTGCCCCTAATTATTCCCAAAAATTCTCCCAAGGCTAAAGGATTCAAGAAACAGAAACACTACGTGTGTTACGTCTTAGGCAGTGCTATCAGACGAAAAATCTGATCTAGGTCACGCCGTGATGACTTCGCTTTTAAACCTCTTGCTATCTGGACAAAGAGATTTTCTTGTACAAGAAATTAATGATTGTAATTGAGACATTTTAGAAGAAACGCTATCCATGTGTAAAAACCGAAGCAAAGAGCAATAGTTCACTGATTAACCACTGTAATGTTAAACATAAATCAACTTAAGTACTTGAATAAAGTACCGGGCCCGTAAAACACTATTAAAACGATAATGTCCATTAAACCCTTACATTGTCAAAGAAAGCAAGAAACTCAATGCTCAGTTTGCCCAAAGGCTTTCATCACACGCAAACCAGGGCATTACAATAATAGAAACACTGAGTAAATTAGTTCCCCAAAATTACTAAAGCCAAGTCCTAATCCGGCAACACCCCCACTTCTGCACGATACCAAAAGAATGAAAATAGACTACTGAACTTGAGGCTGGAACGGAAGATCCGCGGAAACGCGTGTGACTAGCCAACACCTAGGCCTCTTGATGTGACGGGAAGGCCGCCGGAGCAGAAGGAAAACGCGTCCGTGACTCGAATCAGCGAACGGCAACGCGTCAGCCGCTTTCGATACAAGGCTGTCAACATGCAGCAAACAACAAACAGCCAACAAGTTTGATAGAAATTAACATACATAGCAATACTTAAACGGCCAATTAAAGATTGGTTTCAAGGAAACCAACTATTAAAACTTCACTATACGAGCGGCCTGCTCATAAACATTGCAAGTTAACCTTCCCAACAATTGGCAGAAAAGTCAAGGTGTAACTGTACTGGGACCTCTTACAGTCTAATGACACTGTAATTTGGATATTTACCAAATGGCAGACGACCGGTTAAAATGCTTACCCATAACTCGAAATACCCCTCAATACGAATATGAGAGTGTGAAAATACAAGCACGCACACCCCCGCCCAACCCCCCCTCCTCCCGCCTCCCCCCCCCCCCACCCGAGGGAACACATAACCAAGCCTCAAGATGATACGGCGAGGGCCAGAATCGATGGAACATGCACACAGGTGGCGCCAGTAGGATCGCGCATGCGCCCTCACAGAGGCTGCAACGGCTTAGCACCATTAAGTTGAAAAGTTTTCCATAGGTATGAAAAGACCTAAATAATGGCCTCTTTTATCGCAGCTTCATCTAAAGAAATGCACTAAATGCTTCCTGCAAGCACACCTGTAGCAGCAAGTGAATGAAAAAAATAATATTAATAATTTTGATAATAATCAATTTATCCGGTAACTTCATGTTCTACAGTGGCAGTTCTCGAACTATGAAATTTGTTAAAGTAGTGAAAATTACTAAATGGCCTATAAGCGGTGCTATGATGGCAAGCAAGCGTGGTCTAGGGGTAGCTCTTACATTAGTCGTCTTGAGTCCCTGCTTCGAACCCAGTGTCCCTTAAATTTCGATTAAAATTCATCAGCAATGGTGGCCGAAGGCTTTCGTCAGAATTCACGATCATTCAGCCAAAGGCCTTGTGATGGAGCGCGGAGGAGTGAAACCGCTACACTAAGGAGATATAATGTGTGCCCACAGGACATGTAGTGCGGCCTATCACTGAAAAGAATAAAAAAGCGTCATTAAGATCTCTCCATTGGCAAAAGATTCCGAACTAGTCCGCATTTCGGATCTCCCGGAAGGGACTGCCTAGAAGGCGAGGACTATGATAAAAAGATTGAATAACCGACGGAAGGATAACGTTCTACGAGTCGGGGAGCGGAGAAGTTACGTGGCAGGGAAGGCAGAAAATCTGTAAAAGGGAATGCTAAGGCCCATTCTCGATATCATGGAGGTCAGGGAAATGAAATGGAAAGGAAACAAGGATCTCTGTCTGGTCAGGTGGGTATAGGTTAATATCAACAGCAGCAGAAAATGATTTAGTGGAAGTAGGATTCGTTATGAATAGGAAGTTATGACAGAGAATGAGATACTGTGAACACTTCAGTGCTAGGGATGTTCTCATAAGAATCGACAGCAACACCGACAGTGATAGTTCAGGTGTATATGCCGATGTCGAAGGCTGAAGATAAAGAAATAGTGGGGATACTGAACGGGTAATTCAGTGCGTAAAGGAAGATGGAAATCTAATAGTCATGAGAGATTGGAATGAGGTTATTGGGGAAGGAGAAGAAGAAACGGTTACGGGGGAATATGGATTTGGTAGTAGCCGTGACAGAGGAGAAATACTAATGAGCTCTGCAACAAGTTTCAGCCAGTAATAACGAATACTCTGTACAAGGTTCAAATGTGGAGTATAAGGCCGGAAGATGCGGGAAGATTGCAGTTAGATTACATCTTGGGCAGGCAGAGATTCCGAAATCAGGTACTGGATTATAAGAAGTCCCCTGGTGCATAATGACGATTTGTAGAGGTGAAGAGTAAGCTTAAGAGATTTGTCAGGAAGTATCAATAAGCAAAGAAGTGTGATACAGAAGTACTAAGAAACCAAAAGACACGCCTGAAGATCTTTGAGGCTATGGATACTGCGATAAGGAATAGCTCAGTAGCCAGTTCGGTTGAAGAGGATTCGATATCTCTACAAAGGTCAGGCACAGATGTTGGAAAGAAAAACGGGTGTTAAGCAGGTGTCAGCGAAGAAACCATGGGTAACATAAGAAATACTTCAGCTGATCAACGAAGGAGGAAAATTCAGGAATACAGAAATACAAGTCACTTAGGAGCGAAATACATAGGAAGTACATAGGTGAAATACCTGCATGAAACATGTGAAGATATCGGAAAAGAAATGATTTTCGAAAGTTCTGTCTGAGAATATAGAAAAATCAAAACAATATTCGTTGAAATTAGGAGCAAGGTTGGTAACGTTAAGAGTGCAATAGAAATTCCATTGTTAAATGCAGAGGCGAAACGGCTAGGTGGATACAGTACACTGAAGGCCCCTATGTTGGCGAAGACACGATGTTTCAGAAGAAGACACGGAAGTCGATATAGCAGAGATAGGGTACCTAGTGGTAGAAACACGATTTACGAGAGCTTCGGAAGGCTTAAGGCCTAAGGTCTGCATTCGTAAAATCTTTGGGGTAAGTACCAACAAAACTGCTATTCATGTACGAGTGTAGAATGTATGAGTCTGGCGATATACTGTCAGACTTTCGGAAACAGGCCTTCCTCACAAATCCGAAGATTGAAGTAGCCGACAACTGCGGGAATTATCACAGACTCAGTTTAAAAGCTCGTGAATCCAAATTACTGACAAGAATAATATATAGGATGGAAAAGAAAATTGAGACTGTATAGGATGACGATCAGTTTGGCTTTAGGAAAGAGAAAGCCACCAGAGAAGCAATTTTGACGTTACGGTTGGCAATGGAAGAAAAGCTGATGGAAAATCAGGAGACATTTTTAGGATCTGACTGCCTGGAAAAAGCGCTCAATGATGTAAAATGGTGAAAGATGTTTGAAATTATGAGAAAAGTAGAAGTAACAAACAATGTGTTCTAGAGCCAAGAAGAAGTTAAGCGCTGTCATGCGGGTCGGCACTTGGTTGGTTGACCATCCAGGCCGCCATTCGCTGTTGCCATTCTTCGGGGTGCACTCAACCTCGTGATGCCAATTGAGGAGCTACTCTTGCGGCTTCGGTCAAGAATACCATCATAATGACTGGGAGAGAGGTATGCTGCCCTCACGCCCCTCCTATCCGCATCCTCCACTGAGGATGACACGGCGGTCGGATGGTCCCCGTGGGCCACTCGTGGCCTGAAGACGGAGTGAGTGTTTAATCTATACACTGAAGATGCAGTGAGGTAAATAAAAGACAGTTTTAAGAGTTGAATTAAAATTCAAGGCGAAAGGATAACACTTATCAGATTCGCAGATGACATTGCTGTTCTCAATGACAATGAAGAAGAAGTGGATGATTTGCTGAACGGAATGAACTCTCCTATGAGTATAGCATATGGATCGAGACTATATCGACGAAGGATGTAAGTAAGGAGGGATAACAGAATGAGAGTTCCGAGAAACTTAACTTTAGTATCGATGCTCACGAGGTAGATGAAGTTAAGGCGTTCTAATATATAGGCAACAAAGTAACCCATGATGGACGGAGCAGGGAGGTCGTCAGAAGCAGACTAACACTGCCAATAGAGCATTCCTGACCAAAAGAAGTCTACTAATATCAAACGTCGGTATTAATTGGAGGAAGAAGTTCATGAGAGTGTGCTTTTGGAGTACAGCGTCGTATGACAGTTAGGCTGTGGAAAAATGGAAACAAAAACATAATCGAAGCATTTGAGATGTGTTGCTACAGAAGAATATTAAAAATTAGGAGGACTGATAAGATAAGGAGTAAGGAGGTTCGCCGGAGAAACGGCGAGAGAAGTAATACTTGGAAAACTCTGACAAGAAGAAGGGACAGGATGGTATGACATCTGTTAAGACATCAGGGAATAATTTTCATGGTACTGTAGGGAGTTTTACAGGGTAAGAACTGTAGAGGAGAACAGTTTGGAAAACTTGCAGCAAGTAATTGTGGACCTAGGTAGCAAGCGGTACTCAGATGAAGAAATTGGCACAGGACAGAAATTCGTGGCGGGCCGCAGTCGAAACAGTCAGAAGAGTGATGACTCAAAAAAAAAAAGAAAAAAAGGCAACAAAGTGGTGTCAGAAATTTAGCGGTACCATATTAGCACTTAAAATCATATACAAAGTGATTTTGACACTAATTTCGGTACGGTAAAAATATAATTTAACTCTAGGATCTCTGAAGGTATTGAACATATTGAAAATAGACAGTTAACAAAGGCAGCTGATGAATGTCGATGTGATCAGACAAAATTGAAACATTTCCGGAAAATGAATGTAGTAGACAGTCTGTAATTCAGTTCCAAGGACTCAGAACGCTCATAGTGGTGTCGCTCATCTTCTGTTACAAACTCTGTCCGATCGTCTCCAGACACTTCTTGTCCCTGGAATCTCACTGATCGGAGTGGAATTGTTTTCATTGACGTTGTCCTGCTTCGAACTAAGTCCGGATGACCAGCGATGAAGTGTCTGAAGAGCGGTGTGACACCGACGTGTATGTAACCTGGCATACGGACCGACTGTCAGAGTGGCGGTCTGGGGTGTAATTTCTTTTCCAAGCAGAATCGCTTTAGTTGTCTTCCGCAGCACCCTTATAGCACAGTGGTACGTCGACGATATCCTACGCCCCGTTTTGTTGCTCTTCCTGGAAAGCTAACCTGGGCTTACATTTCAGCAAGGTAATGCGTGCCCGATCACCGCCAGAGTTTCTACTGCTTGTCTTCGTGCTTACTAAACCCTATCTTGGCAACAAGGTCACCGCATCAGTCCCCAGTTGAGAAATTTTACAGCATTATGGGTAAGTCCGTCCTACCGTCTCGATATTTTGAGGATCTAAAACGCCAAAGGGACAGAATCTGTTACGATATCCCTCAGGTGAAGACCCAACAACTCTGTCGGTCAATACCAAGCCGAACAACTGCTTGCATGAGGTGCAGCAGTGGACCAACTCGTTACTGATTGGCTCTACTTGTGAAGCTATTTCTCGTGTTAAAATCACCTAATATTTCTGAAGTTGTAGTGACTTGTTTGTATTTACATGCACATAATATCTACCGATTTCCGTCCCATTCGCATAATTTTTAATTTCTTCGTGGTACGTTTTTTTTTTTTTTCTTTGAATGTAGTTTTGAGTGCAACTAACAATGCTAGCAAAGGAAATGTAAGGAAGAACAGAAGCGTACTGATTGCAAGCCGGAAGCAAAAGTGTAATTTGGCTATTAGAGTTGTCAAAAGGAAGTACGTTCCGCTAATAGAAAAAAATTTGTGTCAGACAAGACACTTCGCATACTTCGTCCCCTGTACCGTTGTGGAGATATTTTGCGCAAAAACGAAACAGAAAGATAAGTGGGTGTAAGAAATCAAATGAAATGCAATTTCTCATTAACAACACATTCCAGACCACGTCTCCCATATACCAAGATATCTCTGAACTATCTCCGAAATTTTGCCGATGTGAATTGGGTACATCTTGTTTCTCATATTACTTTTTGCATTAATACAGTCAGCGAGTTGACGTTTTAAATTACTCTTTTCTGTCTGCAGACATGTTTGGAGAGATGCATCAAACCGGTCTTCGGAGCGTATTTTACAACACTCCCGTTCCGAAAACCTCTTGCGGCCGCTCGAGTATCGAGGAAGCGATGTTTTAAAGATTTTAATATGTGAACTCGCAAAGTTTTCCAGCACCAAGGATGATGTGATAAAAAACTGTAAAATTTTCCAGTCGTTTCCCCACTGATTATGGTAAACCCTAACAAAAGTTAGGAACGAATTAGAAGCATTTTGACTCATTGTCTAATAAAAAAAAATTGAACTAATTT
This sequence comes from Schistocerca piceifrons, assembly GCF_021461385.2. NCBI lineage: Eukaryota > Metazoa > Arthropoda > Insecta > Orthoptera > Acrididae > Schistocerca > Schistocerca piceifrons. The sequence continues at coordinate 372,780,052 of NC_060142.1, forward strand.
CACACATCAGTAGCTGGTAAAGAAAACAGACATTGATGTGTACATATCTCTCTCACTCAAATCTCAATGCAGGTTAATAAATGTAATAAAAATGTAGCAATAAAGACTGGTCTTTCGTTGTTCCTCTCAAAAGTGTCGGATGACTTTGTAACACTATACTGCAACGATAGTATATTGATTTAATATTTATAACCAATTTTGGTATTTAGATGCAGTTAATGTTACCCTCTGTGAGGATTTAAGGAAAGTGACCGAGTAATTCCTAATGGTTTTGGCTTATCGAACTTAATATCAATGTTACTTAAGGACATAGAAAGTGACAGACCAAAATTAGAAAATGTTTCAGCTAATCACGTTTTCCCAAATGAAATAGAATACGGTCGCCAGCCTAATTAGGCATAGAAATTATAAAAATTTCTGTTAAATAAACAGTAATTAAAACACAACTTATACTTCTTTCCACAGAAGTGCAACGAACCCTTTTACAAGCAGCCAAGTAGTATAGTGGATATAACCAGTTTTAGTAGGTTCAAATTGTTCAAATGGCTCTGAGCACTGTGGGACTTAACATCTGTGGTCATCAGTCCCCTAGAACTTAGAACCACTTAAACCTAACTAACCTAAGGACATCACACACATCCATGCCCGAGGCAGGATTCGAAGCTGCGACCATAGCAGTCGCGTGGTTCCGGACTGAGCGCCTAGAACCGCTAGACCACCGCGGCCGGCAGTTTCAGTAGGAAATGCAAGTTCTCACAAAAACATTTGACACTTTAGCACTCATCAACAGTAAAACTATTTTACCTGGCATAAGTCGCTTAATAAACAATAAAAGCGGAAATCAAAGTTAAACTAAAATTTGACTTGGACCTAGTCCTACTTCATCAGGTACTTTGAAAGCAGCACAAATTTAACTAATATTCACTTGCAATAAGATTTAGACTTTCCTTAATACTCAATGTTGTAACTATTTTCATGAATAGGGGTACTCTCAGTAACTTTACCTTCGGTAAGAAGAAAACAATAAGTGAGGGCTCACAAGCTGATATTACACTTTTCATCACACAATGTGCACAAAACTCAACATTAACTTCAAATGCATTTAGTACATTCATTAATCAATTAATTTATGCATCTTTGAGCAACTTAAAATGGGGGATCTATTATCTTGATCACTTCCATAAAACAATCTAAACACACTTTTATGAACAAATTAAAGGAAGTAAACTTTGGAAACACTTTCACAAATTTCATTCACCTTGTATCAGTCTTATGACAGTTAATGCAGAAGATCTTTTCAACAGAATTTTAAAATGTGACTTCAAGATCATTTACTTCTAACTAACCTCAAAAGCGTATTGCCTATGTGTCATCAGCACAAACAGTAATATTTTCAGACAGAATTAAATCAGGTAATTCTTATAACACTGACACTTTGAACTAAAGCAATTCAGTTACTGGGGGGGGGGGGGGGGGCTTTCATGAAAGCAACATTTATTTCCTCCCTCAATTCCAATAAAATCCTCAGTAAGTTTTGGCAACATTTCAACATTTTAGCACTCATGTTTAGGCAAAAAGTAATTAAACACTTGGTTTCTCATCAGTTCCCATAATCAGGGTACTCGGAAATCGCTGTTGAAGAGGAATGGATCCTAAGAGGTATCATGAAAGTAAACAAATCAAGGTTGATACACAAGTTTAACATGAGTTACCTTATATTTACACATACTTTAGTAAATATGCTGATCCATACACTTTACAAAGATCTGAAATCTCCTCTCTGCTGAAGTGAGTGCGCAATGTTGGTCGCGAGTGCATACCACCAGGTGGACTTTCCGTTGTGAGTAATTTCCTCTGTTATTATCTTCTTGGCGATGATCATCAACTTTTGTGGTGAAACTTCCTGGCAGATTAAAACTGTTTGCCGGACCGAGACTCGAACTCGGGACCTTTGCACTTGACCGCGAAAGGCAAAGGTCCCGAGTTCGATTCTCGATCCGGCAAACAGTTTTAATCTGCCAGGAAATTTTACATCAGCACACACTCCGCTGCAGAGGGAAAATCTCATTCTGGAAACATCCCCCAGGCTGTCGCTAAGCCATGTCTCCGCAATATCCTTTATTTCAGGAGTGCTAGTTCTACAAGGTTCGCAGGAGAGCTTCTGTAGAGTTTGGAGGGTAGGAGACGAGGTACTGGCTGAAGTAAAGCTGTGAGGGCGGGGCGTGAGTCGTGTTTGGGTAGCTCAGTTGGTAGAGCACTTGCCCGCGAAAGGTTAAAGTCACGATTTCGAGTCTCGGTCCTGCACACATTTTTAATCTGCCAGGAAGTTTCACATCAGCGCACACTCCGCTGCAGAGTGAAAATCTCATTCTGGAAACTTTTGTGGTATTTTCCAGCAACAGAGCAATGTATTAGAGCCATTTATCCACCCGAGGCTTTTCTATAATATCTCCAAGCACTGAAAGCCTCAGTCGACACCTGCACAATGCACCTTCCAATTACTAGCTGCCGACTGTACGGTTGCTTGTCTCAGACTGACTATTGTTCCACCTTTTCCCTTGCACCAACCTCATTTTGCGCGCGCCAACTCACTTTCGCTTCAGAGGGGAAGCAGACCAACTTTTCATTTATACAATTCAAAAGCCCTAAGTGTGAATCAGCATATACATAGTTGTATATTCATACCTTTTACAAAATCATTTCATTTACACGTATTGGTGAATCAACAAAAAATACATGTAATTAAAGTAATCCTTCTCCAAATGATGCAAAGTGTTCCAACACTGAAGAGTAAATTTAGTGCTTGTCTTTCTACATCTTTACAGTATTACATACCAAAGAAAACATACTTTATATAAAGCACAATTAACCAGAAAAAATTATTTAGAATCTTAACTATGGTGTTACAACTTCTTCTGAAGTTCCTTCAACGAGACCTTACACAATTCCTCCTCGAGTTATTAAATTTCCCTTATCCATTTTTCATTTTTGCTCCTAAGTATCTGCAGTTTGAGTGGTATTGACGAAAATACTTCTCCAAATCGGGCACATACGTTCCGCTGTAAATACAGATCCTAAATTAAATGTAAGAGCTTACTCTAATGACGGCGAAATCACATTTCTTGCCTCATGGTTTATGCTGCATCCCGTAACTGTCGTAACGAGGTTATAAATATGATTACATAAACAGCGCTCTTGAAAAGACAGTTGCCAAAGAAAATAGAATTAGAAGAGATTTTTGATTGAAGGCTCAAGTACATAAGGGCGAAGAAGAAACAGGGACACTTACCTGTGTAACTGAGAAACTTGTGTATTACGGTATGAGTGAAAACAAGCAAACAGCACAAGACGGTTCAAAAAAGGGTAATTTCCACTTTTTGCTGATTGTTCCATTTTAATGAATGGAAATCACCAGCACATCAGTGCAAGCTTATTACCTGCAGTCGTTTTGTTCGTGGCGAAGTATATGGAAAATTGTGTTCATATTTGGGTAGATGAAAGATAGTCCACTAGAACACTTTGTTCAGTAAGACAATCACACATATACGACACATACGAGAGTTGCAACTTTAATAGTGGCAACTATTTATTCATAGCTCGTGCAAAATAGATACGTCTTTCGAAGTTTTACTGACCTTGAAAGTAGTCACCAGCATTGAGTATAACCCGTTGCCAGCTATATGGAAGTCGTAGGATACTCTTAGCAGTGCCAGTTGTGTTGACAGTTCGAGCGGCACGGTCTATTGCCCTACGAATTTATAGCAGTTCTGTAGCGAGCGCCATGAAATGTTTCCTTCACCTAAGAAATCGAGTTGAACTCACGACGGCTTAAGTCAGGGGAGTGCAGCAGGTGATACAGCACTTAGCAACCCCATCAGGCAAACAAATCAGTAACAGCTTGCACTGTATGTGCTTGAGCATTGTCCAATAAAATGATGGTGAGGTCCTGCAGAAAGTGTTATCACATTTGTCTCTAAGCCGGTCGTAGGTTTTGTTCCAAAACTGAACAGCACAGAGACTATTTTATACGAGCTGTAAATAAATAGTTGCCACTATTAAAGTTCCAACCCTCGTGTATGCATTACAGATACAATATATATCATTTTTTGGCTGGGACAACGGCCTGAACAACGGACGACGTCCGAGGAATAAATTAATATGGTTCCAAACTACTGGTTCCGACCAAGATTTTCGAGAAGTTTCCTTTGGTTGTAAGGCGAATGCCGGAATTGGTAAGCCTCACCCGTTTATTGTCAACTGGGATACCCCATATTGCCCACTATCAGTTCGTCTCACAATTGGCTGAACAGAACCGCAACTCAGTAATGGGCCGGTTGTGGAACAGATATTTTAAGAAAATTGAGATAACTGAATTATTGTTGCGACTATTATTTTCTGGTAAACAGGTACTAGAAGAAATTCTGTTACGAATAATTTATGCATGTAACTGTGTAGGTTCTTAACAATAATAACGATATCCGCATAACTAAATATACAGAGCTCTGAGTCGATGAACTCCGACTGGTTCAGAAACACGTCTTCAGCACAAGAAAGACTGTGTAGTAAGAACTTTGCTTCGGGTGTTTCTGAGTATCATATAACTTCTACATTAGCACAACGCCACATGCTGTTGGGTATCCAAATCGCCTTTCCATTGCCGTTAAACCAGTTTAGTAATAGATATGATATTTCTGGTCTAGCGGCTATGAATACCAGTAGTGAAGACTAGATGACAGCAGCACTAAGGGGGGGAAAGTGAAACAAATTGTTCGCACTGGTGCGATTATCAGCAAATTTAACAATCAACAGCACCAGTGCACAGATCCACGCAAAGAAAGGGACAAGCACTTGGCTGGAGCTTTCTTGCAGGGAACTTGCAAGAGATAGAGCCCTTTTGGCTACGCAACAGAAATACTTAAAAGCGATTTTTATATATTAAAAGGCCAACTCACGCAGTATTGCTTTGTTTTCATGAATTTATGTTGCGCACTGTGCGTGCAGACAATATGTCAGATGGTAGTTATTCGACAATGTTTGAATGTAATAGTAAACTGATCAGCCAGAACATAATGAACTCCTACCTAGTAGCCGATATGCCTACCTTTGGCACGGATTACAGCGACGACGCGTCGTGATATGGAAGCAAAGAGGCCTTGGTAGGCCCCTGGAGGGAGCTGGCGCCACATATGGACACAAGTCACCTAATTCCCGTGTATTACAGAACGGAAGCGATGAGCTCCTACATCACATTCAATCACATCCTAGATGCGTCCGATCGGTTTCAGATCTGGCGAGTTGTGGGACCAACATATCAATTGGAACTGCCGCTGTGCTCCTCGAACCATTCCACCACACTCGTGGCCTTGTGACACAGAGCATTATCTTGCTGAAAAATGCCACTGCCTTCAGGAAAGAAGATCGTCATGTAGAGGTGTACGTGATCTGCAACCAGTGTACGACACTCCTTTGCCGTCATGGTGCCTGGCACGACCTCGACTCGATCCATAGATGTCCACGTAAATGTACCCCAGAGCATAACAGAGCCGCCGCCAGCCTGTCTCCGTCCCGCAGTACTGGTGTCAAGGACCTGTTCCCCTGGGAGCCGATGGACTCGCGCCCTTCCATCAGCATGATGGGACTCTTCAGACCTCGCAACGCTCTGCCACTGCGCGAACGTCCAGTACCGATGGTCGGGTGCCCATTTTAGTCGCAGTTGCCGATGTCGTGGTGTTAACCTTGGCACAGGTATGGACCGTCGGCTGCGGACGTCCATCCTTACGAGTGTCAGGTGCACTACATGTACAGACACACTTGTACTCTGACCAGCATGAAATTCTGATGGTAATTCCGCCGCAGTTCTCTGCCTGTTCTGTTTTAACAGTCTGCCCAGCCAATAACGTTTGACATCTGTAAGGAGGGGTGGCCGCCAAATCTCACGATGTCTGGACGCGGTTTCACCTCGGTTTCGCCACATGCTGAAGGCAATCACCACACCACTCTTAGAGCACCCTACAAGTCGTGCAGTTTCCGAAAGGCTCGTGTTGATCTTCCGGGCTGCCGTGATCTGCCGTCTGTCAAACTCAAATACATTGCACGCCTTCACCATTCTACACAGAGAGAGCGTGCTCACTGATACTACATGCACCGTCTGACAGTCATTCTGCTCCAGGTGACGCTGGGATAGCCCGGACTCGTTTATATCGATAGTATATGGGTGGTCATGATGTTGTGGCTGATCAGTGTATTTGCTGATTGTGTAGTTCTGGGTCATATTTCTCAAGGATGTTGATGATAATACAGAAACTTGCTGAATTTCTTCTGCAAAAGATTCCTGCCATCTTTCATTATTTTTATTATTTATTTTACTTTTATTATTCCCATTCCGACAATCTTTTCTTTTTCGATTTATTCGCATTTCCCACTGAACCGATTTTAACTATTTCGCTCCTAGGTGACTTTTAATCCTGAGTGTCCCTGACTATTTTGGTACTTCCTTCTTTCGTCAGTCAGCTCAGGTATTCTTCTGTTACCCATGGTCTTTTTTTGCAGCTACCTTCCTTGCACCTATAGTTTTCTTTCCAACATGTGTGATTACCCTTGTTAGAGATGTCTATATCTCTTCATCTCAGCTATTTATTACACGATCACAGAGAACTTCAGTCGTGTCTCTCCACTTTTTAATACTTGCGTATCCCTCTTCTTTGCACACTGTATCTTCCTCACTAATCTCTTAAACTTCAGTCTATTCTTTATCATTACTAAATTGTGATCTGAGCCTATATCTGCTCCTATGTTCGCCGTACAGTCTAAACTCGGATTTCGGAATCTCTGCCTGACCATGATGTAATGTAACTGGAATTTTCCCATATTTTCAGGCCTTTTTCGAATACACGTGCTCCCTTGTGGTTCTTGAACACAGTAGTTGATATTACTAGCTGAAATTTCTTACAGAATATTGTCTTTCTCCTTTCTCATTCCTACCACCAAGCCCATATTCTCCTGCAACCCTTTCTTCTTCTCCTTCCCCTAATACCGTATTCCAGTCGCCCATCTCCCTTTACTTACTGAATAACCCATGTACTTTCTCTATCTCTTCATCTTCTGATTGAGACTTGGGCATGTATACCTCAACTATTGTCGTCGGTGTTGGATTGGTATTGAGTGTGATAAGAGTAAACCTATCTATGAACTGTTCACAGGAACCATCTCTTGTCTAACCTTTCTATTAATAGCGAATCCTACTCCTGTTATAATATTTTCTGCTGTTATTGATATCAACCTCCACTCGTCGGACCAGAAATCCTAGTCTACTTTCCATTAATTTCACCGATCCCTGCTAAACCTAGATTCAGCATTTCCATTTTCAGATTTAGTAGCTTTCCCATTACGTTGCATGCCTCGATTCATAAAACATTTTCTTCTCGTTGGTTATTCAATCAATTTTTTCATGTTCAGGTCCCTATTGGCAGTTCGCTTCATGAGATCAAAATGGGAGACTAGTCCAGAACCGTTTCCAATGGTGAAAGCATCATGACACATTTTCACATACAGATCACATTCCTGTGAATATCCATTGATTCCTTATGCTGTCGCTTCTATTGTCTTCTGCATCTTCATGCCATTGCTGATTCTTCCGTCTTTTAGGGGCATTTACCCGCCCCAAGGGCAGGAAGTTTGCCTGAGCCTCTGTCCACTCCTCTACCCTCTTTCACAAGGTTGTTGGCATCAAGAGGGTGGCCTCTCATACTTGAAGCCTTCGGCTGGCGTTATTATTGATTCATATTGTAAGAAGTGGCCCAGAACATAGGACGTTCTGACTTCTAGTCAGAGATTCTACCTCTTACCCAGGGGGTTATTACTAGTATAAAAAGAGCTTATTTGGACAGGAAAACACACCATCCACGTTCCTGAAGTTATAAGATGGGGTCTTCGGTGGTTTAAAGCCAAAAACTTGCATGATGTATTTGAACAATATCTCTGTATTCTCGAAGGATATGCTGGGGATTGTGAAATTCTTGGAAGATGTTTTCAGCAGTCTAATATCTGCACATGTGGCATTTTGTACAAGTGAAAATAAATTACCCTGGGCATATGATTAACGGGAAAAGTGTTCATATCAGTCCTCACCTAAAACAGGCAGAGTGCCACAAACCACAAAACAACTTTTGTCATGCCAGGCTGGCATGTAGCAGTGTATCACTCTGAAAGTTATTCCACCGGACTAACATTATGACTAAACCGAATGCTGGAACGTGATATAACATGAGTTGCATGATAATGTTAATGTATTAGTGCCAGTGGTTGTCACTTGAGAGCCTTGGTGCCTAACGTTTGTTCCGTGTAGTAAGCGTCACAGAACACGACCCTTACACTTCTCGAAGATGTTTCGTTCTCAAAGATAGTCCTGCTCTCCCACTCTCGATGCTACTCACCGTAAGGAATCTTGGGAAGCAACAAATCAACCAAGTAATATTGTAATGGCCCGCCCGGCTAGCCGTGCGGTCTAACCCACGGCTTTCTGGATTGGGAAGGAGCACCTGGTCCCCGGCATGAATCTTCCCAGTGGACTTGTGTCGAGGTCCGGTGAGCCTGCCAGTCTGTGGATGATTTTTAGGTGGTTTTCCATCTGCCTCGGCGAATGCAAGCTACTTCCCCTTCTTCCGCATCAGCTATCCTATGTCTGCGATTGCTGCGCAAACAAGTTCTCTATATACGCGTACACTACCATTACTCTACCACGCAAGCATAGGGGTTACACTCGTGTGGTGTGAGAAGTTCCCTGGGGAGGTGGGGGGCGGGGGGGGGGGTCCACCGGGGGCCGAGCCGCACAATAACCCTGCAAAAGTGGTTCGGTGTGGGGCGGCGGAGGGGTGAAGTGGACTGGGGTAGTCGTTATGGGGTTGTGGACCACTGTGGTAGCGGCAGGGACGGAGCCTTTCCGTTAATTCAGAGGTGCAGTGTCCTAGAATAAATCACATGCTACAAGTGCAAGGGATTGAAGTTACAATAATGTCTGGCACCTGTAGCTAATCCGAGAGCATTCAAATGACAGAGTATCGGGCTAACATCTTCCCTTACGCACTATATGATGGCAGTCACTCATTTATGTTCATAAATGATCTTCAGAATGAATCAGGATCTATCCTTCGGAACAATGCGATACTCGTTAGCCTCTTCTAGAACCACCTGTCTACTCTTTACGCACATAGAATTTAAATACCGGTATAACTCAGAATTAAACAATTAATTTTGCACTGCCACATGGGACTTCTAATGATGCAATTACAACAAACATTCCCTCACCTGAGCATTATCACATTACACAATGAATTTTGCTTCATTTAACTGCACACGACTCTATGGCCATGTTGCTTATAGTAAAACCTTGAAGACTTATCAGAAATCCACACCAGTGCCGAGCCACTATGATGAGACTGCATCTTGATTGCGACACGCGGCTCTACCGTAGTTATAAAGTTCATCACAGTTCCAATAAGACGCCGTATCACATAATCAAAATCATTTCCTCGTGTATGCCTTTAGTGGTGTATTAAATTGTGGAACAACCTGTCGCTATTCAACTGCTGTTCCAGACACTCGGAGCAGTGCCTGGAAAGCCATTTCTGCTGTAATAGTACTTACTGACCGAATAAAGTTTGCAGTTCATCGGAGTGGTCACATACGGATCTGTCCATCATGAAGGACCCAAAGGAGTTCTCCAGAGAGAAAGCACCTACGCCAAAACTAGCGCTCCCCTCCACTTTATTTGTACCATCGCGAGGATGCGTAAAGAGGTAGTTGCTCATTTTATAAACTAATGAAAGAAAGTGGCATGTAAGAGACAATATCGTTTTCTTAAGCCCTGTCCTCAGTTATTTGCTTTAGATTTCATTTTAAATATATTTATCTTAACCTGAACGTTTAAGAACAAGTGGGACGTTTTTCTCTCGACGCCGATATCTCGCAATATCCCCAGCGAAGTTCTACATCCCGCGCACTCTTGGATACCGGAACGATATTACTACACCTAAATCGTTCTAGAAGGTACTAGAAACTTCTCATTTTCCCGCGCAACTGGCACTCTCATCTACATCCGGCCACGTCAACCAGCGTGCCTTCCCGGCCGAGATGACTTAGAGCTTTCTATGCCGATCGCTCATGTATGCCTGCCCACTGCCTTCTGCATACTCTCATTTACATTTACGTTGATTAATAACGAAAATACATTAATTCATGTCGCCTTATGGGTGGCGTGAATTACATTGATTTAAAATTTGGTGAAGCCCTTGCGTTATTCTTATTACTAAAATTAAAATTATTATTATTGAAGCCTTTAAATAATATTACAAAGTAGAATGAGTATATTTATACTTTACTACGTAACGTAGTTGCTACATTTCAAGGTTTTATAGAATATTATCGCAACTTCATTAAGTACTTTTTGCATAGAAACTTTGAATCGAATGTCAAGGAATGGCACAAATTTCCATTGGTCAGCAGAATGTCAAATTCCATTTGAAATACGAAAATGGTGGCATTAGTGTCTGAACAAGCTTTCCTGATTTTGAGAAGGGATTTATCCTCTCGTATGACGGCAGTAATGGGGTGGTTCACTGTATTTTGCGACAGTAGATCAATGGGCATCCTGTAATGTTTGTATAATAGCAACTGAACAAACTACTGCACCATCGAAAAGGAAATGTTATATGGAATACTGTACCTTTGTTATTAGCTGTATTGACAGAGTTCAAGGTCATCACAGAACACATACTATTGAAATTGGTAGGGAGCATATAAACGCTGACAAGTTGAGTAATAAAGTTGCAGCAATGAACACACATAGCTGAAGTATGATACAGTGGCAGACAGCATATGCAGATGACATGGACTGTCAGGCATTCTGGTTACAACCACAGTTTGTGACATATGAGATCGAGACAAAATTCAGGCGGCGGATAGGGGTTCTGGTGATACTCAAGAACGAAGTGTCGCGACAAGTCCATGGCCAAGTTTTGTCAGGAGGGACACCTAACAATAGACTGACGAGTAGCGGAAAGTTTCTAGTAGGAACCAGGAAACTTGTTGAGCAGTTTGTGAGGGACTGTGTACGTTGTGCACAAACAGCTAACCTTAATCATTAATTATAAAGACAGTCAAAGGCGTTTCAAGAGTTACAGTTGATAGGACTTGATATTTTATGACCATTTAATAGGAAACCCTCTGGAAATAAATATGTATCAACAATTATAGATCATTTCTCGATGGTGGAAATTCATCATTATCAAGCCAGTACAGTAGCAAAGGTTTTAGTTAATATCTGGATAAATAAATTTGGAGCGTCTGATACTTTAGTATGGTTTGGGGTTAAAAAAGTTGTATCGGAGTTGATGAAGCAGTTGAGACACGTACTTCATACCTGGAAGTTACGAAAAAACCTCTTCCATCCAAAAATTAACGGCAGAATGGAACAAGTTCATAGGATCATTTCCAAATTTTGATTTATTGTACTAATAAACATCATATCGAATGGGATACATATTTATAACACATATATTTCGAATATACTTATAAAGTATATAATGATACAAGTATCTCACATTTCGAGGTCGTGTACAATAGAAAAATGCCATCCCCCTTTGAAGCTGTGATTTTCTCAGGTATATCAGAAAGTAAAGTCAATCAATACAAGGCTTTGGAACAACAGGAATACCCTACACAACATATGGAGAATTTGACACAAATCGAAAGGGTCAGTGAGTGTTAGTCAGTAGCCCCTATCTGCCTATGGTAGAGGCAAAAATATTGTTGACTAAGCATTAAGGTCCTTATGAAGTGTAGGGAGATTGCTCCAGTAAACATTAAAGTGGAGTTATCACTGAAGTGTTTATAGCCCATGTAAGTGGGGTTAAACGTTCTAGATATATTGACACATGTCATGGTGACAGAGTCAGGGTGCAAGAAAATGACATAAAATGTCAAACAGCATATACCTGTAGATAAACAGGATACGCTTAACGTACCCAACACATAGAGATCACGTGACATGTGGGTATGTCTTAGTGGTGTATCTTCTTATTCTTCTTCTTCTTCTTCGGTAGCTCTATAGCCCTTGGTGAGCCTTGGATTCTTTCTCGACATTTCTCGCTTGTTTGCTGCTCTTTTCCAATCCCAGACTCCCATACTGGTATGATTCACTACTAAGCCATCAACCCATCTTCTTCTTCTAGATCTCCCTTTTCGCCTAGCTGAATGAATACACATTCCACAATTTTTTTTTTTAAACTCCGTCCTCTACCATTCTCTCCCTGTGTCCTAGCCATAGTATTAGCTGTGACCTAACAAATTTTACTATGTTTCTACCTTCTATTAAGAATTGTAATTGGGCGACGTAGCGTATTCTTCAGCCTTCTTCCTCCCTCATTGGATCATAGATTTTGCGTAGTATTTTCCGCTCATCGATTCATAGTGCATTTTTGTCCTGTTCTATCAAAGTAATGCCTCTGAAACATACGTGATAACTGGGATGATTAGGGAGTTATATATTATCAGTTTTATTTTTCTTGTAACAGCGAGCTGTTTCTGAAAAGTTGCGTATTTTCATAGTAAGATCTGTTTCCTACTTGTATTCTTTCCCTTATAGCCTTTCCCATACTTTTACCATCTGTTATTAGAAATTTGTTGGATACTACATATGGCTGTTCATTCTTCCCTATTTTAGCGTTAAACTCTCTTATTACTAGTATCAGATAATAATTAGGTACTGTGCAGCGTATTTTTTCTAAGTCTTCGTAGTACTGTTTTTAATTATAACCCCTTTTTCCTCTGTTGGTGCACGTGCATTCACTATTGATATATTCCTAAACTTTCCTATTAACTTGAGTCTGCACATCTTTTCATTTATGGGTTCAAATTCTAAAAGGCTTTTCCTAACTTCCCTAGTCATTATAAACCCTGTTCCAAGGTGGTCTGTTCTTTCTGGTGGTCCACTACATGAGTACTCAGGTTTATCTATCTGCCCATTTCCTTGCCGTCTTATTTTTTGTAGCCCTACATCATATTTTAATTTTAAAACTTCATTGGATATTTCCTTCGTTCTTCCAGTCTAAAACATTGTCCTCACATTCCATGATGGTACTGCCATATCCTTTATCCATTTCCATTACCTGGATCGTGATATATGGTTTTCTTCCAGTTCCTGGTGCTTCTGTTGAATTTCCGTAATATTATTTTTTACAGTATGAGATTATTAGCCCCATGCCCAATTCCCAACCTGGAGGACCATGTTTTGCATTAGGTGTACTCCTCTAGGAAAGCTGGCTTCACTATGGCCCTAGAATCCTTCCTGCGCTATGTTGTGGGACACTCTTGGTTTGGCTGCTCAGTCGACAGAAATCTGGCTTGAGTGACCCTGCCAGTAGCTACGCTACCGCCGGCACAGCTCACTACTTCCACGAAGTATCCAAACCGTCCTGCGCAGCACTGAAGGTGCAACTATAAGGCGGTGTCCCCTAGGAGGGCTAGCAGGTGTTTAATGCATGTGTTTTCCTGTTTTTGCTTGCAGTTATTTCTAATTTGTACTAGTGACCTATTAAAGTTGTGTGTTTTATTGTGTTATTTCATTTTCGAAGGAAGGAGTGAATTGCGAAAGCCTCTTTCCTCAGGTGGAAGATCATCTGGTACAACTGGATAGGTTGTGGTAAATCTGATGTTGCTGCATGTCGTCAGTGTATGTACAGTTCACCTTCAATCATTAGAGTCACTTGAGTCTTTCCTGGACAACCAGATGTGTTACTGATCTTGAGCTTGTCCTTGGCTGTGTAGGAAATAAGGGACGAAGTTCACAAATTATGGGATCCATTCATACAATTATGTAACGTAGAGCTGGGTAGCAAAATCCATACCAAAGTACCAAAGTGTAAACTGACACACAGGTGGACCTACTTTCTGAGCTTTTGACAGTTTTTATAATGGATAACAAAGGTCACTTCTGCCTCTGATCTTGTGGATATGGACATTCTTGTTCTTCTGAAATTGTGAAGGATTATTTATGAAGAATTTCATTAGCGAATATGTGTATCTTGACGGCGCAGTTAAAATGCCTAACTCATTGATGATATACAACAGTTACATCTGTTGCTAAATACCACATATTATTTTTGATAATTTGCATTTGTGTTATTAATACTTTCTTTCCAAGTGATGAGTTACCCCACAAAATTATCCCATAAGACATTAGTGAGTGGAATAATGCAAATTTATCATGAGATGGATTCCTTTGATTCCAGGATAAGCATTTATACGAAGAGCAAATGTAGTTGATCATAATTCTTTCAGAAACTCAGTAACTCGCTTCTTCTGGTTCAAGGTTTCATTAGTATGTGCAACCAAAGATTTGGAGCATTGTGCCCTATTTACTGATAACTGTTCATATGTTACTTTAATTGTTGGTACAATTCTGTTTGTTGTACTGAGCGAAAGACACTGTGCTTTATTTTTTTGTTCTTTCGAAATATAAGGAAAGTCCATTTTCTGGGATCTTTCTGAAAATAGCATTCATTACCTTTTCTGCTGCTTTCTGTCAGTAGGGATTTATTATAACACAAGTCTCGCCTTCAAATGTACCAATTATGCTTGTGGAATGTTAAGTGAGCAGATCTATTCAGTAGGTTCTGCCTCAATTTTTCACAAGAAAATTCATTTGCTTGTTCACTTTCTCACACGCTTCCATATCAAAAATTTACCCAGAACCTCCTGAATGGGTCTATTTAACCATTTTTTCACCTGTGGCTGATCATATTCCTTACAAAAGTTCCATTTTTTCTGAAAAGCTGAATGTAATGGAAAAACTTTATATTTTCCTAAAAAAGTGAACGTAAGAAAAAAATTCAGATTTAAGAAAATAAGGGAAATGAATCCTCTTATACCATATAATAAATGTTTATTCAAAATTGCCCTAATTCCTTCTTCTTTAGCAGCCATAAGATTGATATGAACTGTTGATTTTTCATGTTGCCTGAGACACAATATGACTCCAGTTCTGCCACATTTGTGTGTAACTTTTAACTGTCTAGTATCTCGTATCACATTCTTTACATATATTATTATACCCATACTTTCGATACTTACCTTTGTAGTATTCATCAGTATCTTTTCATCTGTGCACCGACCACACTCCCTTTTAAAGTTTATAAAATTTAATAGAAGAAATAGTTTTTAAAAAAAATATCGTACAGTGAATTCCAAACCACATTTAATATGAAATACTCAAGTAATTCACAGAGTAAATTACGAGTCATGAAATACATTAACAATATTTTATAATTCCCTCATTTCCTTAAATATTCTGTTCTTCAAAAAATAAAAATCCCAATTACTAATTATTTTTAAATATCTATCAGGTGAAACCATTTTAAATTCATTATTGATTTCCAAACACATTTTTTACCATATCTTTTATGTAAATATTCACAGCCAGTAATCCCATATAAAGCATTAACTTCTAATTTAGTAATCTTTTTCAACGAATTAGTATTGTTAAAATGTTGAGCTTTTTCACAAATGTTTCCATTTACATAGAAAAATTTTTATTACATTTTTGTCGTAATCCGTAATCTCCATACGGTAATATATCTATCATCATCAGGACTCAGTGGATCCTTATAAACCTCAGCTGTTTGGATTTCATGTCTATATCTTTCAATAATAATAATTGTTCTGTACTGTCCTTTATTATTAATCAAGCAATCTGTATAATCTTCTATGCTTATTTTATATTTAGTAACACCATTTTTAACTCCTTTAAATTTCTTCTCTCCCTTACCACCAACTTTATAAGCTATATTTTTGATCTCATACCACAAAACTCATCCATTATATTTCTATGACATCCATCTTTCATTTTTTCTAAAACTTTTCTATTTAACTGTGGAATATTGTATATAATATATGATGAATAGTCACTTACATAAAACTAGTCGATCATGGCTTTTATGTTTTCTTAGAAATCTTCAATTCTGTGTACTGTGGATACAATTGTCCATATCTTGATAACTAAACTAAATATTTTCTCCATATTTTGGTTTCATTATTCAGTGGTGAAAATGATACATAAATTCGTTAGATAAATCAAGTATACTCACACCTACATAGACTGGTTTACTAAATGTAATTTTTGTCTTATTCATATGGACAGCAGCAATATTTTCATTAAATACAGTTCTTCCTTTAAAGTTCAGTTTAGATGTTAATTTATAACACATTTTTCTATCAGAAACTAATCTTATGTCCACTCTGACCGTTATATGTCGTTTTGTTATTCCAAATAGTCAATTCTAATCAAACTGTAAAAATGTTTTTCAAAATCATTCTTCACTTTCACCTTCGTTTTTGTGTTTAAGTCAATACATTTCTTCAACCAGTCAGAGTGTTTTAATGTAAGTGTTATAAATATTTTCTCATTATCATTCCAACAGATAAATACTATTTAAGATTCCTATAGTGATCTACAATATTAAATTTGTGGGTCAGAGTACTGATTAACATACTTTCATTTTTCCTGGCACAATTTTATTTTTGGGAGCAAGTGGTAGATATTTGTGTCGACCAGGTAATTCTTTTGGATATTCTAAATCTGCTACAAATATATATCCACATTTATTATTATCCAGTATTACAAGTATTTTTCTTCAAATTTAAAATCATCTGAATGTTTCTGATGATCTAAGCGAAAATTGTAAATATATGTATATTTTCATGGCTTGATATTTCGAGTAGTTCTCTTTGATATTTTAAATTTGCTTTTTCATGTTTCAAATATTTTGGTTCTACCCATTAAGCTCACCATATGGTAAATATAGACTCACAGGATAACCATATAAATTGTTGGCATGTAAAGATGCCAAAACATCATCATCTTTCATACACTTATTATTTGCTTTTACATACATTTTACAAGATTGGGATAATCTTTTTCCTATTCCTTTTTCAATCATTAAAATCGTATCATAATCATATAAGAAATGAAGAAGTTGTTTAGACATTCTGAACTTTCCACCCCATAACATGCCAGGTGCAGTAAAATACCAAGAAGAATCCAAATCATACAGTTTCATACAAGTTTTTCTAAAATATTCGAAAGCATCAGCCAATAACAAAACATCAGGTTTAGAATATAGATCGTGATATTCACTAAGATTCTTCATACAAATTTTTCTCAGACTAATTTAGTAAGTTACAGTTTTCAGCACTCGTTTTGCAGACCTTCAGATTATTGTAAAATTCTTCTTTTCCTGGAAGTTGTCTCTTCCAATTTCTCACAAGAATCCATGTAATCATATGGACATACATCTTTTCTGATCACAAGACTGTAGAAATCTGCTTGAAAGAATTTCCTAATGTCTTTTTATAGCGAACAAGCACTAAATTTGAAAATGTCATTAAATATCATATCAAATTTTCTGCCCTCTCGCCAAAACAAATGTATGTCTGTTATTGTTTGGTGTCAAATCAATTTGTTTTTTGTTACAACCAAGTAACTTTACAAAAACTGAGAATCATATCCTGAGACATTATGTAAATAAATTGGTACAAAATTCAGATATTTTAGTTTTAGGTTACGATTTTTACATAATTTATCTACGTATTTTCCATTGAAATAATGATGATGATTAACCTTTTTACTGTGAGGAATGACACTGTACACATTTCTGTTGTTCAGGTGTTAATGGTTTCATTTCTACAGTTTCAGAATAAATTCTCATAGCATTTTCCGCTTCTTATTGTATACATTTATCAATTTTTTTATGACAATTTGGACCTCTATATATAACAGGATCCACATGAGGTCCATTAATGCACTTGATATAGTAACAGAATCCACTTGTTTGTGATTTTAATATTTCACTGTTTATCAGTTTTCTTGGTTTGGTTGACTCTTGTCCATCTTCGATAGTAAACTTTCAGAATCAGCATAAATAACGAATCGAACATTTTGTGTCAGTTGGTAATTTTTAAGTCATGCATAGTAACCTATTGCTGGTATTTCTACTTTAAATGATTTGTTAACTAAACAGTTTCACATGCGACTATATTAGTTTTCTTTAAATGCTGCTTCTTCATGTTTGTTAATGCTTTTTATATAACAGAAATGTGAATTGTGTTAATCTTTTAAGGAAAGGAGATTTATGTGTTTCTCTTTCTTACATTTTGTAACTTGAAACTATTTATCATCCATGTTTCACTTCCATATACAGCTACCCTCCATACAAATACTTTCAGAAAAAACTTCCTGACAATTAAATTTGTAGTCGATGTTAACAAATTCCGCTTCTTCAGACATGCTTTCCTTGCCATAGACGGTCTACATCTTATATCCTCTCTATTCGACCATCATCAGGTATTTTTCTCCCCAAATAGAAAAACTCATTTACTACTTTAGGTTTCTTATTTCCTAATGTAATTCCATCAGCATCACCTGATTTAATTGAACAACATTCCATTAATCCCTTTCTGCTTCTGTTTAAGTTCATCTTACGTCCTCCTTTCAAGACACTGTCCATTCCGCTGACCTGCTCTTCCAGGTCTGACAGAATTACAATGTCATCGGCAAACCTCAAAGTTTTCGTTTCTTCTCCAAGGATTTTAATTCCTTCTCCGAATTTTTCGTTTGTTTCTTTTGTGGCTTGCTCAATATACAAATTAAACAACATCTGCGACAGGCTGCAATCGTCTCTCACGTCTTTCTTAACCATTGCTTCCCTTTCATGCCTCTCTACTCCTATAACTGCCAACTTGTTCCTGTACAAATTGTAAATAGCCTTTCAGTCCCTGAATATTACCCCTGTCACCTTCAGAATATGAAAGAGTGTATTCCAGTCAACATTGTCAAAAGCTATCTCCAAGTCTAAAAATGCTAGAAGCGTAGGTTTGCCTTTGCTTAATCTATCTTCTAAGATAAGTCGTAGGGTGCGTATTGCTTCGTGTGTTCCAACACTTCTACGGAATTCAAAACGATCTTCCCCGAGTTTGGCTTCTACCAGTTTTTCCATTCGTCTGTAAAGAATTCGTGTTAGTATTTCGTAGCCATGACTTATTAAACCGATAGTTCGGTATTTTCACGTCTGTCGACAACTGCTTTCTTTGGGATTGGCATTATTAGACTCTTCTTGAAGTCTGAGGGTATTTCGCCTGTCTCATACATCTTGCTCGCCAGATGGTAGAGTTTTGTCCTGGCTGGCTCTCCGAAGGCTATCAGTAGTTATCTTGGAATGTTGTCTACTCTCGTTGCCTTGTTTCGGCATAGGTCTTTCAGAGCTCTGTCAAATTATTCGCGCAGCGTCATACCTCTTCCATTTCTATAATATAGACCTCAAGTACATCGCCCTTTTGCAGACACTCTGTACAGGATGGTCCATTGATCGTGACCGGGCCAAACGTCTCACGTAATACGCGTCAAACGAAAAAACTACAAAGAACGAAACTTGTCTAGCTTGAAGGAGGAACGCAGATGGCGGTATGGTTGGCTCGGTAGATGGCGCTGCAATAGGTCACTCGGATATCAACTGCGTTTTTTTAAAAATAGAAACCCCCATTTTTAATACATACTCGTGTAGTACGTAAAGAAATATGAATGTTTTAGTTTGAGCACTTTTTTCGCTTTGTGATAGATGGTGTAATAGTCACAAAAATATGGATCACAATTTTAGACGAACAGTTGGTAACAGGTAGGTTTTTTAAATTAAAATACAGAAGTTAGGTACGTTTGAACATTTTATTTCGGTTGTTACAATGTGATACAGGTACCTTTGTGAACTTATCATTTCTGAGAACGCATGCTGTTACAGCGTGATTACCTGTAAATACCACATTAATGCAATAAATGCTCAAAATGATGTCCGTCAAATTCAATGCATTTGGCATGGCAATACGTGTAACGACATTCCTCTCAACAGCGAGTAGTTCGCCTTCCGTAATGTTCGCACATCCATTGACAATGCACTGACGCATGTTGTCAGGCGTTGTCGGTGGATCCCGATAGCAAATATCCTTCACCTTTCCCCACAGAAAGAAATCCAGGGATGTCAGATCCTGTGAACGTGCGGGCCATGGTATGGTGTTTCGACAACCAGTCCACCTGTGAAAATATACTGCCTTACCCCACAGAAAGAAATCCAGGGATGTCAGATCCAGTGAACGTGCGGGCCAGGGTATGGTGTTTCGACAACCAATCCACCTGTGAAAATATACTGGTCAATAGCGCTACAACAGCACGCGAGTTATGTGCCGGACATCCGTTATGTTAGAAATACATAGCCATTCTGTCATTTAGTGAAACATCGTGTAGTAAGATCGGTAGAATATTACGTAGAAAATCAGCATACATTGCACCATTTAGATTGCCATCGATAAAATGGAGTCCAGTCATCCTTTCTCCCATAACGCCGCAGCATACATTAACCCGCCAAGGTCACTGATGTTCCACTTGCCGCAGCCATCGTGGATTTTGCGTTGCCCAATAGTGCAAATTATGCCGGTTTACGTTACCGCTGTTGATGAATGACGCTTCGTCGCAAAATAGAACGCGTGCAAAAAATCTGTCGTCGTCCCGTAATTTCTCTTGTGCTCAGTGGCAGAACTGTACACGACGTTCAAAGTCGTCGCCATGCAATTCCTGGTGCATAGAAGTATGCTACGGGCGCAATCGATGTTGATGTAGCATTCTCAACACAGACGTTTTTGAGAATCCAGATTCTCGCGCAGTTTGTCTGCTACTGATGTGCGGATTAGCTGCGACAGCGACTAAAGCACCTACTTGGGCATCATCATTTGTTGCAGGTAGTGGTTTTCGTTTCACATGTGGCTAAACTATTCCTGTTTCCTTAAATAACGTAACTAACCGGCGAACGGTCCGGACACTTGGATGATGTCATCCAGGATACCGAACAGCATACACAGCACACGCCCGTTCGGCCTTTTGATCACGATAACCATACATCAACACGGTATCAACTCTTTCCGCAATTGGTGAAAGGGCAATTTTAACACGGGTAATGTATCACGAAGTAAATACCGTCCGCACTGGCGGAATGTTACGTGATACCCCGTACCTATACATTTGTGACTATTACAGCGCCATCTATCACAAAGCGAAAAAATTTGTCCAACTAAAACATTCATATTTCTTTACTTACTACACGAATATATAATAAAAAATGGGGGGTCCTATTTAAAAAAAAGCAGTTGATATCCGTTTGACCTATGGCAGCGCCATCTAGCAGGCCAACCATAACGTCGTTTCACCCTTCAAGCTAGACGTGATTCGTTCTTTGTAGTTTTTTCGTTTGCTGCTTCGTTCGTGAGATATTTGGCCCGGTCACAATCAATGAATCACCCTTTATACTCCTTCCATTTTTCTGCTTTCCTGTCTTTGCTTACAACTGGTTTTCTATCTGGGCTTTTGATGTCCATAAAGGTGGTTTTATTCTGTCCAAAGGTCTCTTTAATTTTCCTGTACGCAGCATCTATGTTACCCCTCGTGATACATTTCTCTACCCATCCTTACTCATCCGTTTCCACTTCCTGTTCGTATCCATCTTGGCTACAATAATGCATTTTCTATGCTGTTCGTAGTAGCTTATTCGCGTTCATACTTTTTTATTCATTATTAAACTTACTCCTGCTGTACCGTTATGTGATTTTGCATTTATAGCCCTGTATTCAACTGAGCAGAAGTCTTGTTCCTCCTACCACCGAAATTCACTAATTTTAACCTGTCCATTTCCGTCTTTAAATTTTCTTATCTATCTGGCTGACTAAGGGATCTGACGTTCCACGCTCCGATCCATAGGACGCCAGTTTTGTTTCTGCTTATAATGACGTCTTTCTGAGTAGTCCCCACGTGGAGATCTAAATCGGGGACTATGTTACCTCTGGAATATTTTACCCAAGAGCACGCCATCGTTATTTAACCACACAGAAAAGCTGCAGAAAAGCTGCAAGCACAAAAGCAGATCAGTCAATCATCCTGACTGTTGCTCCTGAAGCTACTGAAAAGCCAGCTCCTCTTCAGGAACCACAGTCTGTCTGGCCTCTCAACAGATACCCCTCCCAATGTGGTTGCACCTACGGTGCAGCTATCTGTATCGCTGAGGCACACATGCCTCCCCACCAACAGCATGGTCCATTGTTCGTAAGAGGAAGGGCAACCCTGGATATACTTGGTAATTTTTTGTTTTCTTTTCCGTACGAGAGCAACACAACAGGCTACAACCATGCTACATACATCTTACAGCAATTTACATTTCTGGTCTAATTAGTACTGTACACTATGACATTTTATTCACTTGCCTAGTAATACTGCAGTTACCTTGGCTATTTGTTCTTGTGGACGCCATGATTTTCTCAGGTCTCGCTAAATGAATTAGGAAACACATACAGAGCTTTACAGCTAACATAGTCTCACCAATGATACTACTTCACCTAATTTGAATCTTTTGATTTTCCATACTCATGCATTGTCTTTTCAAGAACGTTGCATGTAGGTCATAGGGATAGTTTGTAGAGTGCTCTGAAATTTCTTTATTAACTATATACCGTTGTATTATAGCGTAAGGCTTATATTTTCTTTGATGTTTTTGGTTAATTCTAATTTTTTTACCATTAGCACATTTTAATCCTATAACTTAACTGTTACAGACCCACCTTGTGCTTGTAAATGTTTCCTTTCTGTCATCGTCTTACCATACTACCGTTAAGGAGTGATAGATCTGTATACTTCAGCAGCTTAGTACAGTCAGCTTGGTACATACAGAAGTAAATGGTAAGCGTTCAGGTAAAGGTAATGTGGCCGACATCTTGACAAACCATGTATCGTGGTTTCGCAATAGATGAATTTTCAAAGTTTGTAGTAATCGATTTTTAACAGTCCTTTCCAGGTCGAGAATAGGTCAGGCACAGCCTTTGTCAGCAAATTGTATGATGTTTATGGTATTCTGTATGTAGTTTCTTCCCCACAGGTTCACATTTTGGATTTGCTTCTTATACAAGTTTACTCATTATTATGGCCAAACTCTTCTTGTTGCGACATTGACTGACGCACGACGAACGACTTTAAATTATTTCTTTCCACATTTACCTTAGTCCCAGTGCACTACATAAACTTTCCTTTTACTCCTCATGTCCTATTTGTTCTCGCAGTTGGTGGAGCTCCTATTTTTCCCTTGCGTGTTCACTCTGCAGTGATAGATAGCCTACATATTAATATAAACATTTCTTATGTTAACTTAGAGATGTCTTTGCAATCCTAAAGAAAATATTTTCGTTAACAGTTCTTTAGAACTGTGTTACTCATGTTACCGAATTTGACATAGTTTGCTCTCGATATTACACTGAACGAAGTGGAATTTTCTCGTGCCATATGTATGTACCATGACATGTTGGACTTCGTAAACACTTTTGAAATACTGATAATTTACTTACTTTTAAGCCATTTCTTTAGTATTAAGATGTACTGTATTCTGGCATTTTTACTCTTTAAGGTAATATTTTTCTGATTTTGTTTCTCAATGTAATATGTATGATTTTTTTCACCATTGCATTTCATTGCCTGATCGTACTCTCTTGCTTTATATGACGTGTTGTACTTTATTTGCACTCTGTGCAGATATTGAAATTTCTTCATTGATAGCAACTGTTACTTCTAATATTTTATTTGATCACTGACTGTAGACTCTTATACCCTGCCTTGTGATTGGCCTGTACTACACTAAATGTTGTACATACTATGGATGGGTTTTCTGATGATGGTGCCAGTGGAAGTGCAAGATTGTCCTGTAATGGTCAATTATACTAAACTTTTCTGATGTCACTGCCAGTCGGACTGCAAGATTGTTCTGAACTGGTCAATTATACCATATATTTTCGATAACTGTGCCAATGGGACTGCGAGATTGTCTCACTGTGCTTTTCTAATAAAATATATAATCCCATTGTCTGTGAGACTCCAAGATTTTCCCGCAATGTGTCACATCTCTTCCTACGCTATTATGATTAGCAGTAAATTAGAAGTTTAACTGCTCGGAAGACGCCTTTTATGCCATTTAGTTCACGTGCGTGTTGCAACCTATGGTGGTGATAAACGCTTTCTTTGTACTCCTATGTGCAGTACTTATATGTATGCTATCGTTTCCATTTTTCTCTCTGTACTAACAGTCTACACATCTAATGCCGTGCACACTACTATGAGTGTTCTCTAATATTCAACATAAACTGTACTTGTAACGAAATGTTTATGTCCAGCAATATCTTGTACTTATTTTCTGTCATGTATATGTTTATTGTTACCTATGGACTTATCTGTTGTATCTTTAAAGTTATGTACGAACGTTTCTACATATCAGAATATTGTTTTTGTAAAGGAAAATGTCAGAGTTTCAGCAACGTCACTGATATCGTCTCACCTGTGGAAGTTTGATCCGCCTGACCGAGGGGTAATGATAGGTGTCATCTGAGTATTCATCGATTGTACACTAATGTCATATCTTTGTTCTCGAGCTGTTACATGTGCGCGAGGATCGATGTTGTAAGCTCTATCGCAGGGTTAGGTTGTCATCTGTGGTGCGCGCGTAGGCGTAGTGTGCAGACAGTGTTTAGCTGTGTTCAGATGAGGAACCAGTTGAAATGTTACGTTTCAAATATAAAGCCTCAATTTATAGATATGTTTAATTAAGATGATTATGTAACCGTAACTGATCTGAGAAAGAGGAGGTGTAATGGAATTTTTTATTTACGTGAAGAGTAATTGTAAGGTAATTTTTTTGAAGTCACTCTTCTATTATTTGAGTGCTATTTTTCACCTGCCTTTCTCTTACAACTTTTTAATTGATCATGGTTTTTCAATAGTAGAAAAGGAACCAGTTGTGTTCCGAACATACTTCGATTTGCAACTCACACAGAACGCATTGCACCTCACGAGTGTCTCTGAATAGGTATAGTAATTTGCAGCTTTAGCATGCTGGGCCACAAGACAGAGCAGTACTGCAACGCATTATCCAGAATTGTGCAGAATAGAGGTAAGAACTAAATATTTTGATTCTTTTCTTTATTCAGTCAACTTATGTCATTCGGAACAGTTACATTTTTCTGTGTTGTGTATCAGTTTTATTTATGTGGTCTGTGATCAGTTTTGCAAAACTAATTAACGTAGGTTTTATATCAAAGTTTGTTATTCTGGCAGTTTACACTATTCAGAATTCTTGCTGTCAGATAATTTACTTTACCAGTATTAAAGGCTTGCCTTCTCATTTTCACAGTTTAGTTTTCCGTTTCGATTCATTGTTGCTTCTGCACATCGCTTATTATTCAAAACCAGTTTTCTATTACGATTCATTATTACTTCTGCACAGGTCTTATTATTCAAAACTGAGTACATCAGTCATATCTTTACTATTTAAAGAGAAATTTCAAGATTGTCTCCTAAGTTATTTATGTATATTACGAAGAGATGAGGGTCTATAAGATTTCTTTGGGGAACGCTATTTTTCACTTCTGTTATACTCGATGACTTTCAGTCAATTACTACGATCCGTGACCTTTATGACAGGCACACAACTGGGACGATCCCCTATAGACACGCAATTTCATTACGAGCCGTCTGTGAGGGCGACTTTGAGATCCTCAGTCTATGATACTCATTACTCTGTGAGAATAATGATTTAGTTATGTTTCAGAAGAAAGACATTTTCAGAATCCTTGCTGACTATGTGTCAACAAATCATTGTCCTCCAGGTAATTCATAATGTTGCAATACAGTATAAGTTCCAAAATCAAACCGCAAATCGACATTGGTGATATGGGCAATTAATTCATCGGATTAATCGTACTTACGTTCTTGGGTACTGGTGTGACTTGTGCAACTTTCCACTCCTTCGATACGGATCTGATGTCGAACGAGCAGTTGCATATGATTGAGTATGGAGCATACTCTGAAGGGGAACGAATGGCTCTACAATCTGGACCCAAGAACTTGTTTTTATTAAGTTATATAAGCTGCTTCGCTACACCGAGAATATCTACTTCAAAGTTACTCTCGTTGGCAGCAATTCCTTATTCGAATTCTGGAACATTTACTGATTCTTCTTTGGTGAATGACTTTCGGAAAACGGTAGTTAGTAATTCCGCTTTAGAGGCGCTGTCATCAGTAACATTGTCATCGCTATCTCGCAGTGAACATATTGATTCTCACTGAAGTTAGCGCTAAATTTCGAACTTCTATAAAACTTTGTGACACCTGGGGATTTTATTGATTTATTTTCTTTTTTAATTTCGCATGCTTTTTCTGTTGCTTCTACAACAGTGTTATGATCTGTTTTATGTATCATGGGATGAGAGTTCAGTTTCTTATTAATTTATTTAGTATAAATCTCTCCATTCCCAGCGATTCTATTTCCTTGAATAATGCTGCATCGTTTCTGAAGTTTCATAGATTGATAGGAAGGAACGGAGGCTCTCTCCTACGAAAACGTCAAGCGGAATTTTATCGGTCTTTTTGAACAGATATATTTTCCATTTATTTTTGGTGGGCTTGGATCTTAACGTAATTCGGTGTCACAACTGCGAGCTTGAGGTCACTATTCCATGACTCCCTCATAATGCTCCCTATTATTTCTTGCTAAGAGGTAGAGTATGTTTTTGCAACCATTTAGACTTAGAGTGAACTCCCGAACTGTTGAAAATTACTTTCGGAGTAAGCATTTTGTACGCTTTCGGACGGTACGTAATGCCTACCACAGACTTTAAACATGCATTTTCGGCAACATATCCAGGGTGTGCTGCGGTCACCACCAAGTAAAATCAGGGTGTCTATTTGAAACGAAACTCAAGTCTTCTTTGAATTGTTCGGCAATTGTATTATGTGAGTCGTGATGCCAGTAAGAGGAATTAATTATTCATTTATTCTGCCTGTCGCCTATATCTCTACCCATAAAAACTCACAGCAAGTATCTATTTTAATTTCGCTATAGGATAGCCTACCTTTAAAAGCAACAAACACGCCACCACCAGCTGATTTTAATCTATCCTTTCTGAAATACTTTGGGTCCTTCCTAAAAGTATGGCTGAACTTACGTTAGCTTTAGCCATCTGAGATCTGGTTTCTGAGGATGGGGCAGGTTAAGGTTGTAGACGGGGCCGTAATCACTTACTCTCGGTTGCACAACAAATACGTAAACTTTATTTAAAGAAACTAAATTTTTAAAACAATCTCTTAAGAAACACAATTGACTGTATGACGCCTATCACAGAAAAGAAAATCCACAATTTTAGGGCCGAAGGTCACCGACAAAACCTCAACCAACAAACGGCTGAAGGCCGGAATTACAACTCAGAAGAACAATTCCAAATAGCACTTTTAAAATAAATATCTTACTTTCAAGTTTGCTTAAAAACTTGCTGTAACACGGCTGCAGGCCTTTTTACCAAAGAAGTGAAATTATTGCTCAGCTGAAGGCCACACCAACAATAATTAGAAAATTACTAATATTGTTAAAACAAACATCACAATCTAAGGAATCAGGACAAGCGGTTCTCAGCAAGTGTTCCAAGGGTTGGCCTGGGAAGGTAACTCAAACATAATGTAAGGTGAGACAGGCAGCCAGGAGTTGTACTCACGCAACAGAATGGCAACTCAAACTAGGGGCAGCTTAAGCGCCTACCGACCGACTAACCAATCCGCCTAACGCACACAATGGAATATTTTTTGTCAAGGGCGAAGAGCCAGACAGCACTACGTCTTCAGAAAACACCCAAAGCCTAAGGAAAGACTGGAACCAAGGCGAACCTCCCCCACACCCCCCCCCCCCCAAAAAAAAGAAAAAAAACACGTGCACAGTACAGTAAAAGAGGCTATTGAACTACACGCCGTGTCGGACAGCATCAACAAGACGAAGGAAGGTACACTGCCGAAAAAGTACGCTAACCTCCAGGGCAGGTAACTGAGACGTTAGCGGCCACAAGGCAGAAAATACCGCCGGTTGCGCTTCACTAATAAGAATAATACTAAATTCAGCGATGAGTAACAAACAGAGAAAGACGGCTGCAACATTTCACCGTCTCGAAACACTTCACTCGTTGCCGCCAGGCTCAGCGGCCCTGTGAGCGACAACCCACCGACCAAAGGCGCGATCTCAGATTAGATGAGGGTGCATTAACAGTTAACTCTTCACTCAGCTTAAACGTCCAGGGTTCGGTGCGCAACGAAGTCGTCACTCTCGCAGCTACCCCTCCTCGATCCGGCAGTGGCAGCACGCGGCCAACGGCCCGGCTTGCCTTCGCGCTGCACGCACCTACTCGCTGCTGCGCCCCAAACCGACCTGACGTCCGTTAGCAACTCTCCACTCAATCCAGTACGCAAACAGCATTAAAATAACTGATCATTCAAAACCATAAGAGACATACGGATCCGGGAAAACAACTCACAATACAGAAACCAGTCACTGTGAAACAACACGGACGAATTATAAGTCGGCACAAACACAGAGAGGCCAGAAAAGGTCGGAAGACCAAATGCACGTCGTCCGCTGCGACGACCGACCGAACGATGAACCAACGGTCGTCCCCACTGAAGTCAGTCACGGGAAAAATCCCAATATAAATCATCGACTGACAACTTAATTCCGTAAGGGCACTTCGACGGGCGGACACACACACACAGGTGAAAGCTGCGCTACCCGAATATCACGGTCCATTCAACTACAACTCGCTGAATCCCGTGCTTGAATTGGTCGTGCACTCTTCGCGACCACATCCTTCCGTTGGACAGTGCATGTGTGTCGCCAGTGGTCACTGCTGCTCCGTCCCAGCCTCACTCAACACAACGCGACCCGGAAATACTAGCGGTCACTCCAAGGATAGTACCACAGTACTCGTATCGATAAACGCTGCCGGACAGTGTGGCCGAGTGGTTCTAGGCTCTACAGTCTGGAACCGCGCGACCGCTGCGGTCGCAGGTGCGAATCCTGCCTCTGGCATGGACGTGTGTGATGTCCTTAGGTTAGTTAGGTTTCAGTAGTTCTAAGTTCTAGGGGGCTGATGACCACAGCAGTTAAGTCCCACAGTGCTCAGTGCCATTTGAACCATTTTTGATAAACGCTGCTGCTGCCACTCACCGGCAGGCAAGCCAGCAACTTAGAGACTCCAGTAAATCGAATAAGAAATGAGATGCCATAACCGCAATGACAAGATACCAAGCAATAAACGGCATGAACATGAGCAGCGCACGTCTTACCATCTTTCAATACTCATGACGATTTGTGCTTGAGTGCATTCTATTAATGCCTACCGCTCTTCTGTCTCAGCACAGCAACGACAACTCACTACAGTAATATCTCCGGGTTCTAGGTCAATCCTTGTCCTGTGTTTGACGTGCACCCTTTGAGACGGAAGTCCTCTTTGTTCTTTCCCGAGATGCTCTAACATGAACAACCACCAGTTCCACTCCACACATCCCACGCTATCCGTTTAGCTATGTGCTGTAGACTCCTGACTTATTGAGCAAGACTCGATACCCCACAAAACTATGGCGGAATTCGAGGAATCTGCTGCCTCGGCTCTATACCAAAGATCCTCAACCAGTCCTGTCTAAGATGCTACATTTGGTGAACTGTAGTTGGTGAGCTCTCTTGCTAGCGAGATGTCTATCTCTATACACTCAGGTAGTCGCCCAAAACCAGAGAGAATCTCTTCCCATCCAAAATGACAAACGTCATTAATACTGAAATGAGCCCACACTTGGAGTTAGCTGCGCTCTGTGCCTTTCATGGCATCTGGAAGCACCTGTTCCACATCTAGAATGAATCCGCTCCACCCCCCCCCCCCCCCCCAACATATGACAACTGAGTGCACACTGGATTTGTTCCCCTCTTTGGCAGCGATGTCCCTACGGGGGCCTCATTATGCACCTAACACTGGAGCTAACAACTACCAACAATCCCACCCTCTGTGAATATCTGGTTCCTGAAGGCTAAGAGGTTTCCTCACAAACAGCACAAGCAGCTGAATCTGGCTAATGATCTTTATTGGCCACAGATAGCGCCTTGAACCTGTTTGTCAGATGAACCAGGAAGGCCTTTCGATCGGCCCGCTGGAAAATATTTCACAGCGTGCTACTCTTTGGGACGAATCCGACTCAACAACGGATGAGATGTCAACCTCACTGCCGATAGTAACCGGTGCATCAATAGTAGAGAATCGATAGGGGGACACGTAGGACGTGCTGCACGTCCCATGAGGCCCTACGTCCACCCTCCCCTTCTGATCGTATGATTGCTATTGGCTATAGTTGCGTGACAGAAGCCAGAACTCTCTGAAAGTCTTAGCGAGGGGTCAGCAACGCAGCCTGAACCCGAACGCAGCAGTCATCCATATCCATACTTAAGAGAGCGGAACTCTAAAATTCACTGTTATTAAAAAGTTAGAATGTACCGAGCAAGCGTACAAACACTCAAGAAATTTGAGAATCAAATCGCCCCACTTTAGAGTTCGTATAAATAATTCACAAACTAACACTTACTCTCCTGTGCTGCAGCAGGAACGGGGGCAACAGCCCTTACTGATTCTCTAATTGGCACTAAACAGTTCAAATAACAATAAACAAACACCTGTCGCAGTACTAAGGACGGTACTCTACTCTAAATAGCTGTTCAAAATGTTCAAATGCGTGTGAAATCTTATGGGACTTAACTGCTAAAGTCATCAGTCCCTAAGCTTACACACTACTTAACCTGAATTGTCCTAAGGACAAACATACACAGCCATGCCCGAGGGAGGACTCGAACCTCCCCCGGGACCAGCGGCACATAGATGTTAAAACGCTAAATTGTGCCTGGAAAGCATGCAACAATGGAAGAAGTTTAAGAATTGAACTATCGACTACACACACAACTGAAAATAAGACGCTCCTGTTTGGAACTCGTGACAGTAATCCCCTGACGCACGCTGTACTCGAAGTGCTGCTGAAGAAACGGAGGCAGCCATCTTTACTGACTGTTTAACCGGCACTGAACTGTTCAATCCAAAGCAAACAAACGCCTGTAGCCGTATAAGTGGCGGTACTCGACAGTAAGTGCTATACCGCATCATTGTAACTCTTCAGTCACAATCTGTCAAGATATATTTATGCCTACTTTAACTACATGACAGCTTGAAAAAAGAAAGGAATCGCTCCACTCTCTAACAATGCAGTCCACTATTTGCTAATGTGGATAGTATTACAGGTTTTCTTCAGGGCAGTAAAAACCATATGCGTCCTTAAATTTCTGCCTAGTGTTTCTCCACGAGCTGCATCGGGAAAAATATATTGTCTGTGCATGATCTTCCGGCAAGCAACGCATTCTGCTCTTATTAGTCTACAATCTATGATATTATTCACGTCTTCATAATTGCCCCAAAAAATCTAGAGACAAGATTTTTACACTTATTCTTCTATAGTATATACACTTCTCCCACTCACCCTTTTTATGAACGAGGGTTATTCGGAAAGTTAGCTCCGATTGGTCTCGAAATGGAACTCACAGTTAAAATCTAAAAATTTACGACAGTTAGCTACACCTTCTATCTGTTTCTCTACAAAGACTTCTCCGGCTTCGACATTTGTCATAGAGTTGTCCTAACTTTGCAGTACCCTCGTCATAGGAGGCAGCTGCCCACACTTTCCGCCGATTCTCTACGCTGGTCTGCAGGTTGTTGTCTGTTCCAGAATGTTATCTTCATAGCCAGCGGTTCATGTGAGCAAAGATGAAAATGAGAGGGAGCCAAGTCTGGGCTATGGGGTGGGTGATCGCTTCCCATGGAAATCGTTACAGAAGCGTCTTCGTTGTCGCTGCAGAGAGCGGCTGAGAACTGTCATGAAGATGGAAATGCATCACAGTTACGTCATGTAGGTTTGCATGAAAGGTGAAATCTCTCAGCAGGCACCGATACTTGGCGGGGAACACTATTTTCTAGTCATTTTTACGTGCTCGCTGTGCCCTCAGAATTAACAAGAATGACGTGGCGTAATCGACGGCCATAGTGGAAACACTGCCCAACACGACTGTCCAAAGCTTCATCAAATTTTCGATGTGGTTTCCATTTCGCAATGAATAGGACCTTACTTTCCGAATAACCCTGGTATGTTTCACCTCTATGATATCTTCCATTCCTGTGGTAATTGTTACCTCCTCAGGAAGAAATCGAGAACAAATCGCTATTATCTGGTCCACTAATGAACAATTCGATGGAAAATCAATTTGCCCCTGCAGCTAGTCCATTCTTCATAGTCAAGAAACACTTTTTTGACTACTAGAGGTGTAATTAGTTTGTCCTCATCATAAACTGCAACCGAGATAAATAACTCATTGTCTTTCTACAAAGAATTCTGGACGGGTTTCAGAAAGCTGATTCGCAATATACTCTCTCCGTACTTCCAACGGAATTAAGGCAACTGGTTCAAAAAAATGGTTCAAATGGGTCTGAGCACTATGGGACTTATCATCTATGGTCATCAGTCCCCTAGAACTTAGTACTACTTAAACCTAACTAACCTAAGGACAGCACACAACACCCAGTCATCACGATGTAGAGAAAATCCCTGACCCCGCCGGGAATCGAATCCGGGAACCCGGGCGTGGGAAGCGAGAACGCTACCGCACGACCACGAGCTGCGGACAAGCTAACTGGAATACTTAGTGTTCTATTCCGAAATTTATTCACTAACCGCGAACTCCTTGACACTAGCTGTATTAGGTAGATCTCTACTACACACTAGTGACATACGAAAGTTTCGACCAGACGAATGGTCGCCTTAACCACTCCATGTTCTCTTATATTGCTGGTAATTCAGACTTTCAGTGTTTGTATCGCCACTGTAACCCCTCGTTACATATGTGGTCTTTTTTGAAACTAATATTTATTAGAACAGGCAATGAACCATACTAATACTTC